>NW_017728921.1:18197638-18232554 GCF_001723895.1 Crocodylus porosus | reverse complement strand
GCGCCGGGCGGCGCGGCGCGGCGCCGCGCGGCCCGGCCCAGCTGCAGCTACTGCAGCAGCAGCAAGTGCTGCCCCCGCGGCTTCCCCCGAGCACGGGCCAGGACCCGCCGGCCGGGCCTGAGCTTCCTTTTGTGTCTCAGAGGCAGGTCGCAGGAGCCTGTAGCTGCCTGCTGTTACCAGCACTGCGCGTCTGCCCCAACCCCGTCTCCTGTTTGCTTTACAGCCACTGCTTCCCCAACCTGACCCACACACTCAGTTAAAGCCTAGGAATCCTATTTTTTAAGACCTAGATCTGCAGTTTCTGTACCCTTTTAGTCTGTCTGCAGAGTCCTGGACGACCTCAGTTCTGCAGGTGAAGGGGAAGTGAAGTATTCTTAGACATTTACTTACCTTAGCCAAAATGGCCAATGCAGAGCTCCCTGCAGCTGATGGGAGAGATGCTTTTGGCCAAACATAGCCATGGACTACCAAGCTCTAACTCTGGGGGTTATCCTGAGTTTCTCTGAGCTTGCAGGAGCAAGTGGGAGATGCCAAACAGCATCTCTAAATCCAGAGCCACCCATAAGCACACTAGCTGTGTTTCACAGCAAGGACAGTAGTTCTTGCAGCCTCTATTCACGTTTCCCTTTATGGAACCCACATTATCCAAGAGCTGTGCATCTGGTTACAGGATGCTGGAGATACAGCCAAGCAAGAGGTGAAAACTCAAAGATACTTTGGTGTTAAATAGCAGGCAGGTGGTCACAATGATACCACCTTTCTATAGTGATTTCAAACCAGACCATTGAAATAGTTCTATTATTACCTAGGTGGGAGACTTGGATAATATGATGATAGTGACCATAGAAGCACCTTGATTCATAGGCTGAGGTTTCCTATTTTAGGCAAATGAAAAATAAGCAGGTGAAATATTTGGGCCTTCCGGATGGCAGCAAGTCTCAGCAGAGATCTGGGGAGGAAGAAGGTGCTTGTGGTTAGGGCACAAGACTGAGCACAAGGTTTATTTCTGGCTGTGTCACATCATCTCTGTGACCTCGAGCCATTTACTCACTTTCCTCCTTGGTGTTTCAGTTTTCCATTCAGGGCAGGAGGGTGTTCCCTTGAATGGGACACTTTTTCACAAATGCTTTGAAATCATGCGATAGCACTAAAGGAGGCAAGGGTTTGTACACCTGGGCCACGTCCAGATGAGCTGGGGATGTGCCACACATTCAGGTATTCTCTGTACTGCAAGGTAGCGGGGGGGGAGTTTGGCCCCAGGATCAAAAAATTGTACAAAAGAGTGTGCCACCCAAAACTGGAGCCTGGCTGCCCAGTGTCACTCCAGCTGCAGCTCCCCAAAGCCCTCAAGTGAGGCTGCTGGAGCCAGCACAGTTGCCACTCAGGGTAATCTGCCAAGCACCAGGGTGTGTGGCACAGGCATCCTCCAGGGACACGTAGTAGCAGCAGCCCAAGGTGTGCGGCAGCTGCTTGTCCCCAGGGAGACAAATGTCCATGTTTGTGTGGATGCATCCCAGGTGGCTGCATGGGCTGGTGGGTGACTGGGAGTCCAGGAGACTTAGTTAACCTGCCTGCACTTCAGTTTTATCACTTTTTACCTAGTCCTTTTAGTCCTCCCTGACCTTTGTAAGATCTGAAATCAGTGGATGAGACATCCTTAAGTACAAGAATTATTAATCGGTTATTACAGCTTTAGTGGACTTCAAATGGACTGGATATAAATTCAGCTCTCAGCTTGGCAGAAAGCCCAGCATGGGAAACCTCTGTCCTCACCAGCTGGCAGATCTGCTCTGTTTAAGTGCATCACTTTTACATTTTATCATGAGAAGACTCTTGGAAAGCTAATTATATTACCTGGGTCACTTTCACATTTGTGAGTACTGACTGCAGAATTGCTAAGGATTAGGCCCTCATTATGAGTCCCTAGAAAAAGGTCCTAGGTGCCAACTTCTGTTCAGATTGAATCTGACGGAACAGTGCGTTGACATGCAAGAGTAATTTGGCCATAGGTGCTTGCAGAAAATTTCACCATTTTTCAGCATAACTTATTTCTCTGCATTCATCCCATGCTTCAGAATGATCTGCACAAGAGGCACTATCTGACCCTCAAACTGATCCAACAAATGAGAGGCTGGGGAGCAACATCTGTGGAAGCAAGTCTCAAGCCTTCCCTACTGCTGTTTCCTGGAACAAGCTGTGATTCTTACCCCACACAGCCAAACTCCCTTAACACTTGAGCTTTTAGTCAATGGCAAGATAGAAGTTGTCTACTGTCCCCATCAGGGAATGTAGACAGGACTCAAAATCCTTTGTATTAATGGCAAATCAAAACTGACTTCCAAGCATTGGTTTCCCCTGCCTTTCATCTCCAGTTCTTCCTGGGGTTGCAGGGCAGATTCAGGCCCTGCAGCTTGGCAGAGTAAGGACTAATGAGATCTAATGAGATGCTATTGCTGCTCTCCTGGGGGAAACAAGGGAGCTAACTGCTTTGACTGTTCATTAGGAATTGGTGAATCTATTTGCTGTGTGCATGCAGCTGAGAAATGCAGATACTCTCTAAAGACTTGATTTTAGAGGAACTATTCCATTGATCATTTAATAGCTAGCTTTGTGCATGCCTACACACACATCCATATGCCCCTCACCTCATGCATCTTAAAGCGCTTCACAGACTAAGACAGTCATGGTGCCATTTTACAGAAAGGGAAAGAGACATAGAATGAGGTGAAATGATTCACCCAGGTTCAAAGTCATACAATCAGCAGCAGAAAGTAGGTTTTATGCTCACTAGAAAATACACTGCCTTCCACTGTGTCCATATTCCCAAATGTGGAGAGTGGCAGTATGTGGCTGTTACCAATTACAGCATTTACCTTGCAGAAGTTCCAGATCAAACTGTCCCAGCTGTTTTCTCACTCCAGCCTTTCCTTTGGGGTTTCTTTGTTCTATTTTGTCATCTGCAGAAAAACTCAAAGTTTAAAGAGCAAAACAACAGCAATGGAGCTTGTCCCACTGATTATGGTATTGGGCAGGCCTGGATACTTAGGCCTGGAAGAGAGGTCATTGAATCCACCCTTCTGCTCCGAGGCATCCCTCGAGTATTGCTGACAGATGTTGGCCTAAAGAATTCCTAAAACTTTCAGCACAGGTGATTCCACAACCTCCACAGGTAGCATTTCCCAGGATATAACCATCCTCATAGATAGATATGAGGAAAGCCTTTCTAATCTGGATCTTCTCTGCTGCAAATTAAATTGACTACTGTTTGGACATAAAGAACACTTGATCACTGTCCTCTTTATAAGAACCTTTTACATATTGGAGGACTGTTATGACTCCCCTTTCCTGCCTGTCCCCTAATTTTTATAAAAAGAACCCCATTCTTTCAGTCTTTTCTCCTAGGTGCCATTTTTTAAACCTCTCCTCATTCCTGTTGTTTTCCTATGTATTTCTCCAGTTGGGCTACATTCTCCAGTTGGACACAGAACTCCAGCTAAGGCCTCACCAGCATGATATTTATAAAGGACTTGGAAGACAGGAAGTGACAAGTGCTACTAAAATGTTTTTATGTACTTACAACTCCAGTGAAATGCTGATAGCTCTGCAAGCCTTTCTGTGCTCCCAACTCATAAACATGTCATCAGAGGATCCCACTTGACAAGGCCAGCTTTACTTAATAATACTCAAGGAAACAAATTCCTATGTTATTCCTAGTTTAAGAAAATGCTGTGGAGTGGACTGGAACAAGGGAAGCAGACACCAAGTTCATGAAGTTGTGAGCTTAAACACAGCAGCATTACAAACCAGAAAGCGAGCAAGCATGCATTACAGAGGGGTCAGAGTGGAGAGGCAGAGCCAGAGATCAAGTTTCATGGCTGGTATATTCAAGGTAAGGCTCCCCTCCCATTCGACACCAGGAGTTACTGCCAGGCAAGTGCCAGCCAGAACCTCAAGTATTAATGAGGAAGTCAATAGGAGCAAAACAACCCTGTGCAAATTTAAACCAGCCCAGACTGGTACAGAGCATTTGCTGTCCTTATTCAGAATGCCTCTGGGGACAGGCTTCCTACATGGGCTGTAACCAGAGGATAAGAGGCCTGCAGCTTGTAATCTGGATCCTATGGTCTCAAGGAGGGCGAGGCAGCCCCTGAGGCTGATGCAGGGGTTTGAAGGCAGAATTAGGCTTTTCTGTCACTGTGCTGAATGCTCCATCATCAAGCACTGGCAGAAATGGAAGAATATCAGTCCTTTTGCTGGACTGAAACCGAAACAGCAGCACCCTTTTGTACAGTCTGGGACAAAATGTACAGCATTTTCATGCAATGTTGATCAGAGCTACTTCCTGTCTCTGTAACAGGCAGGCAGCCCAGAGGCATTTGCAGTCAGGCTGTTTTTTTCAGACTCTTATCAAAACTCCCCCTTCTTGAGCATATTAAAACAAACTATTACTTGGATCACTGCTATTTACTTGGTCTTATGTGGGTGCGTCACGGCAAGATATTACCACCCTCCTAGCTATGTTGTTAGGTACAAATCACAAGTTTGGCAAGGGAAAGATATTTCAGGCCAGAATACACCCCACCCTTACTCCATCCTTTTAAAGTTATAACATAGAAATGGTAGAAAAACAAGAGCAAGCCTGGTTAGGAAGAAAGGGGAAATACCTTTAGGAAGAAGGCAGTATAATAGATATAGTAAGGAAGCACGGAAGCTGAGCCAACAAAGGAAAGAGCTCAGCTTATTCCAGGATCTTCCATTGCTCTGTTGAGTGAACCTGGGTAAGTTGCTTCCCTTCTCTTCATGCCATGCCTTAGCTTCCTTTTTGTTTAAACAGGTGTAGCACTAGCATCACAGAGGTGTAAGAAAGGACTAGTGCCCAAATATATACTTTGAGAACTTTGGATACGAATCACTGGAGGAAAAAAAAAACAAAAAACTTGCAGTATTGTACTGGGGAGGTATAGATGGAATTCAAATTCTCCCCAAATCCCAGATATATATAGCACCAGCCATTTAAAATGTGAAGTAAAGATGTCAAGCAAGACAGAAAACATTAGAGTAGCAGAAGGAAATATGTACCTTCACTCTTGTTTTTTCAAGCTTGCAGAAATCCTTTTAAACTTCATGATTTCTTGTTGTGGCTTTCAGCCAGTGTGAACCTGGGTAGCCAAGTTTGCATGTGCTAAAGGGAAATTTGGATCCTAAAAATAAATTTATGAAGTTTAGGAACAGTTAAGAGATGTGGAAAACCCAGCTGCGGAAACTCTATACCAGCATCTACGGGAGCTTTGCCAGGCGGTGGGAACATTTCAGGCTTCCTTAGTTTGTAGGTTGTTGACTCTGAACAAGGCGACTTGCTCGGGGTTGGATGGGATCAGAGGTCCTTCTGTCAATCTTCTACTCACCAGTTTCAAGGATGCACACCGAGTATTGACTTTACAGACTTTGAGAGAAGGAAAGGTCCCAAACACTGCTATTTAAGCTTCTAGGATTCTGGGCTAATGCCAGGAAGTTACTATAGGCCTTCCAATTAAGTATTTCTAAAGCCAAAAGAAGATAAGACTACCTAAGAACACAGCCAGCTAGAAAGGAAGTAACATTCTTATGCCACCTTAGCAGGGGCAAAGAAAGCGCTGTGTGTCTGTTAAAAAAGGCAGTCTCTAACCAGAGCTAAGACAGGACACACTTCTCAGCTGTACAGTTCACTTTTTTCTTAGCTAGGCCTTGAGGTTCCTAGGATCTGAGACACCTCTCTACCTTTAATCCACCACAGAGATCAAGTGGGTCATAGTTCTTAGAAGTACAGTCTAGGGACTTGGGGACAGAGCACTGCAGCAAGGAGCCCTCAGCTCTGGGATTCCCTCCCTCTGCTGATCTGATCTGAAAGAAAAAGGGTGTATTGGTACTTTGGGTCCTGTGCACAGCCACAGGCATTTGCCTGAAGGCAGGAGAAGGAGTTGTATCTGTCTGGGGAGTCTCCATTTTTTCCAGGTTTGTATGCATGCATTAGGCCAGTGGAGACAGCCTCTTTTATTACTCATCACAAAAGGACTCCTACACCATGTCCACCACAGAAGTACAGGATCTGTTCTTCCACATGCCCGCAGCAAAAAGAGCATTTGTCCTGCGGTTCTAGTGGTGGGGTTGCCATTCGTCATTAGCAGTTCTGGGTATGAAGGAAAGGTTCCAAATTGCCCTAGGAAAGAACACAAGGAGCCAAAAAGCCATCCACCTGGTGAGAGGTAGCATTGCTTTTTCTTACGTCAACCCAACATCTTTGTTAAGTATTGTAGAAGACACACTAACCAAGGCCTGCTCTTACAAAAGTTTATGCTGTACATCTCTAATCTAGTCTATAAGGTGCAAATCCACCTTCTACCTGACTTTAGACTAAGAGAGCTCTACTTCTGTCTTAAGATGTAATACCTTTTTTAGTCATTTTGGGAGACTGAAGTAAAACAGGTTGCATACTATTCAAAGCACCCCTTTCATCTTTTCTCACCTCCAAGTATAACAATGAATTCCAGCTGCTCTGTCAGACAGACATTTGTTGCTGGGTCACCTTCTCCTGAAAGGAGTGAAGAAAATACTTAATCCAGCAAGCCCATCCAAATGCTGTATAAATTCTTCTATTTAGAGGTGCTGTGGAGGTGGCAAGAAAAGTCCTGTAGGGCAGGTGGTAGCTGCCTCTGACACTCATAACTAAGAAAAATACAGGATGTGTTCTGTGCAGTCTTGGCTTCTACAGTCTGTCTCCAGGAAATGAATGCATGCAGCCTGCAGGGTTTAATTCTTGGTTTATTACTATTCAAAATCAGATCTCTGTATCACCTTCTACAGAGGCTTCACCTTTCAACAGAACGTACAAAAAATACACACAATAGAAAAAAATGGTAGGTAGTTGCTTAATATAAACCTAAGATACCCAAGAAAGCTAGACAGACTGTTTCAATAGAAGCAGTCCTACAGCTAGGCAAAAGATGCCGTTCACATAGGGACAGTCACCCATGCTCCAAGGCCCAACTCCTGCCCCCACTGAAGACTTATGGAGCTTTTTCAGAGGCTTCAATTTGAGGGATCGGTATAATTGCAAGAGCCAGTGACAAGCTTTTCTGCTCCTTCCCAAGACATTGTCTCTTTGATGTGCTACCAAGACAGGATAATCATACCAGCTCTTCTGGATTAACCTACACTACACGGTCCAGTCATTTAGTGTTTAGGACTTTTGAGAAACGCCTTTTATTCTCTCCCTTAAAGCCCTGTACCAGCACTGACTGCAGCAGCTTTCAGACCACAATGGTAATGGAAAAGTGAACTTAACTATCTTCCAAGGCATGCTCTTGGGCTCTAACAGTCAGCAGTGTCAAGCTAGCACTCCAAAGGAGTGCATAAAAAATTGCCTGGAGAAGGCACCAGTTTTTGACATACCAGCCAGGAAGCTACTAGCAAGAATGAGACCCTGACCATACCAAGTACTTGCCCAAGCTCCCAATGTGACTGCAAACAGCCTAAGAGACTACATAACAGCTACTGACTTTATGAACAAAGCCCCCTAGGGCCTGGAGCTGTAAGGGAGTCATTAGGTAATCAGTTAGGCACCTCCATTCAACAAACCTCAGATCAGACCACTTGCAGGTCTGCAAAACTGCAGTGGTAAGTGGAAAGGCCATGAAAACAAAACCTGGGAGCCCTGAGAGCACCAAGTCACTCTCTGCTAAAACACATACACACACACACAAAAGGAGGTGGGGATGAGGGAAGTGACAAAGAAATAGGCCAAATGTTTGCTTAATAGCGTGTTTGCTATATCTGAAGTAGGCGGAACTGGTTGAATGTCATGGAGCAGAACTGGGCCTACTAACTAATCATTAGAAGCAGTATTTCTTGAGTGTGGTGTTATCATCCACTACATGGACATCCAGGAAGAAGGGAAAAGGGCTGCATCCTATAAGGTGCTGACAGCCTCCTTAAATCTCACTGAAGAGAATGACAGCTGAAGAATTAGGAACTCAGCACCCCACATATTACAGCCTGAGTAACAAGCCACAATACAAATCAGCTATACAACCAAGTTTACAATTCAGGAGCTCCTACATTCTCAATGCGGTGTTTAGTCCATCACAGCTCAAAGGACTCAGACTAGTAGATCAGCGTGAAAACCAGATCCAAAGAATCAGTCACAATAATCTGATGAGCCTTGCTTTTTGAAAAAGAGGCTTGCTCAACAGGAAGAGGGCAAGATGCATCAGGAGAGAAGAATCCACCTGACTTACTTTCTTTTAAGTTTTAATAACACTTTTTCTTCCCTGTTAATTTAGTCCTCTCCCCTAGGATAGGAATGCAAGTACAGGCTCAAAAATACAATGTTACTTTACTCAAAATCAGAATTCAAAATAAAAAAAATCGAAGGGTGAAGGGGAGAAAGTCCACTTTGTTTATAGAAAGGTATTCTTCTTACTAAGGCAAGAATACCACAGTCCAGTCCAGTCTGGCACTTGCTCTCAGATTCTCTGCTGCTCTGAGCAATTGACATAATTTTTGCAGGGTAAGAGAAGCCCTTCTGTTTCACTATTTGACAATGAAAAAGTATGTAAAACTTTTTCCTGTGGCTTCTGCAGCCTCTTTCAACTTTGTTCATTTCCTATCCAGTGAAACCCAGAGCTTTTCACTTTTTTTTTTCCATATTGGAGACTAGAGTTCTACTGACATTTACTAAGGTATGTACTTCCTCATGTGAACACCTTTCTCCCTCTCGATTTGTTAAAGCTTTAGGTTGCATCCACTACAGACTTCAGACAAACAATAGCTGAAATTTAGACACAGAACTTTAGGAACAGAGATTTAAGGGAAAACAAAACACTACAAAATCACAACAGAATCTACAAAAACCTAGGTTAGTTTTAATTCTATTAATTTAGTCCTGGGATACTTGGGAAAGAGACACTGGCACTCAGAAGACATCCAGTACTGTGACTTGGTGTCAGCAATTATACAAGACTAGTATGAAGACTACATCAACACTATCTTAAAGTGCTACTGCTATGTTTTTGTTTTATAAGTATTTTGCTTTTCTTGATTCCTGTGATTAAGGCACTGGATTGGGACTTGGGAAGTCTGGATTTAAGTCTCAGCTCTGCTACAGATTTCCTATCTGATTTTGGGCAATTTGCACTAGGTTTCAGCAAAACTTTTAGATCAGTACGTAAGTGCTTTGTGAATTAGGTGATTGAGCTGTGTCTGTTATCCATCTGTAAAATGCTTGATAGCTATTTAACTTGCATATCTTTGCTATGCAGATTTTAAGTTTTTTCCAGCAAGGACTGTCTCTTACTGTGCTTCTAAAACTGCTTAGCGCAGTGGGATCCTGGTCTCAACTCAGGAGTTCGAGGCTCTACTGCAAAGCAAAAAAACAAAAACAAAAAAAACTATTTTGCTTTAATTACTAAGATAGTGCTGAACTGAGCCTTTTCCTTTTTTTGGCCTTCTCCTAATGCCTGCCTGAATGACACTGCATCATAGTCCCTCTCTTGAGAAGAAAATAAACACTCTCCAAAGTTGCATTTGTAACTTCGTATAAAGTGAACAGAAATGGAGGTTGGTTCTGAAGGAAAGTTTCTGTTTATACCAATGTATGGCGGCAGTACTGTAAGGAATAGAAAGCTGGTTAAGGCTGTGCATATTAATTCCAAGTTCACAGATAAATACTTATCAGGTGAACTTTCTAGACAGGTCTATTCCTGAAGGAGGACACACTGCCCAAGGAAGAAAACATACCCTTTTCTTCCCCTAAGGCCAGCTAGATAAGAGCAAAACAGACACAAATATACCCTAACTACCACACTAGTGTAACCTTCCTGAGCACATCAAGACCATCTAGAATTATGACTTGAGGTGTGTTACCCTGCATAACTATTTCCACATCTGCTATACTGGGAATTCAGTGGTTTTCATTCCATTTGCTGATACCAAGAGTCCCCCCTTAGCAAGCAAAATGTATTGGTGAACTTTTAGAAGATCCTGTTCCGCATTCAAATCTCTACACTTGTATTTTTTGGGACCAGTTCTGCAGCATTCAAAATAAGTTTGGACACAAGCAGCCAAAATTCCTCCCAGCTGTAACTCCACTGAAGACACTGGAGCTAAATGGAGCGCGAGTCTGGCCCACTGTCTGAGCCTGTCCCTTAGACTTCAGTCTAATGTCACCAGAGCTTGCTGAGTGTTCATGAGAACAGAGAGACACTTAAGCTGCCTGAGTTCTCTTTCTTGAATTTCCCCCCATCTCTTTCAATCCTAACTTGGAGGAGCAAGCTCTTGACAACTGCTATTAAGCTGACAGCTTTTGCTCTTGATAAACATGTTACCACTTGCTCCCTCCATTTCTCAAATGTGGGTTATCAATCATCAATAGTCCACGTGACTGGAGTTGCCATTCTCTGATCCTGGCTTACCCTTCTGCTGACTGGAAAGACTGCTTTGTCTGGACTTCCAGATAAAACTCTTGGCAGCTCACAGAGTTGTTTGGTCAAGGCCTAGATTAGTAAGATGTTAAGACGTTTTATTACCACTCTGAAATGTTTTATTTCTACTTTTCAGCAAATAAGCAATCTAACGCTAGGCATCAGTCAATAATAAAAAAAGCAGCCCCTGCATCCCGTGCTGCTGTTTTTTTAAAAAAAAATTCCAGTTTTTCTTAAAATAAGACACTTTCTGGAGATGCTTTTGAGGGAATGGGGATGAGATGGAAGCAAAGGAGATTCTATCCAATCCCTTCTTTCTGCAAGTTAGCAGCAACCAGTACATTTCGTATCAAATGTGTAACTACCACCAGAAGCCCTCTATCTGGGCTGGACTGGTAGCATGTAAAGTAGGTTCCAGATTGTCTTTTGCTGCAGATTACTCAAAAGTATGCACAAATAAAAGAACAACTTCCTGTGCAAGTCAAGTCAGAGATTTTGAGTAGCTGTGATGACTGGAAGAAGGTGAAATCAAAATCTTGAAAAAATTCCCCCACAACCACCCTGTGATGCTTTGTGCCAATGGCAGTTATAGGAAGTACAATCCAACACTATACCACTTCCAGCTACATTCTAGGTACAGGACTTTGATTAGGAATGATAGGAAAAGCGTGGAGAGTTCTACAGAACAGCTCCTGGTTGCACACACCTGTAACACAGAGGTACAACCCAAAGAGCACAGGCCCCACCCTGTACTGTTCTGCCTTGAACCAAGCGCAGTGCTGTATTTGCAGATATTCTCCACAACCTGTAAATCTGATGTGGGTCTCATGCACTTCTAGTTTTTAAATCAAGTAATACCCAGCAAGTCTGGCATTTCCAAAGCCCAGTGCAGAATTTTACTAGTTAACCCACTGCAACTCCTTGGGGATGTAAGGGGCAGTCTTTTATTTTACAAATGGGAAATTAAGGCAGCAATTCAGTGACCTTCAAACAACAGAACCATAATTATAACACAACACATTCCCACTTCCTAACCTTGCATTCAGTACATCAACCCAGGCTTACACTTGGTTTTTGGTGCATAATTTGTCAAGCTTTTTAATATGGGGCACTTGATCTCTCTCCATGTGTATTCTGCTCAGTGGAATCCTCGACGTTACAGAGCCCAACTCAGTATTCTGTACAGGGTCCTTTTTTGGAGGTCTGCTCTGGTTTGGATCCCTCCCTGGCCTGGTGGAATCATTTCTGCTCTGGAGACGGGTAAGAAAATAGGACTGCTTTGAACAAGCCCAATTAGAGGAAAATAAGGAGGGCTGTGCTGGCATCTTAGGTCCAGGTCACTAGGTGTGCAACAAGGAGAGGGGGGACCCTACTTTTTGGCTCTGAGTTGCACACCTCCCAGATAGGTGGCTGAACTGCTTAAAAACCAGACAAAACCAGGGGATGTAAAGTAACATACTAACTTCTTTAATACAGTCCAATCCGATTAATCCAAAAATCACTCTGTGAACCCTGGGTTTATTCACACTAAACAAGTCAATGGTACATAGTTCACCCGCTTGCTGACCACATTCATTTTCTAGGTCCCACGCATAAAACAAGCACCAGTCAACCAGACTGCAAGGTTATTTCCTTTCTTTCTTTTTCTCTTTTTTGCATAACACTATTTATTCCATAGACTTAAAGCAATCAACTAGCCAAGTTATTAATTATGATACATCTAAAAAATGAATACTAACCCTAATGTGACTGCTGCTTTAAGAGTGCTCTGTATATTGCCCTGGACTGGCTTTTCAGTAGCAATTCACTACAACAGGTCCTAAAAATAATAATAATAATAATAATAATAATGGAGAATTAAAAACCCGACAGCAAGTTTAATGGTTAAAAGTAACAAAAATAACCTGTTTTGGGTGATGGTTCTTTTTCTTCAGCAGTTCAGTCCTGCTGCAGCACTCGCAGCCTCACAAACGGCAGAAGGGGTCCAAATTCTTTTGCCTTCTTAAAAAAATCTTAATGTTTTTAAAAGGACAACTGCACTGCAGCTTGCTTGGTACCCCGGGCTTGCGTTTGTGTTATACGCAATCAGTAATGGGTACGTGTGTTAAACTTACTGCTTTTTTGGGGGTAGGTTGGGAAGGGCAGGAGGGGAAAATAGGGATGGGACAAAGGCATAAAAAGCCCTAGTTTTCCAGATGCACGGGTCACTAGGGCTGCCTGCACCTCTCAGACCAGTATGCACAGCTTTTATTCTAGAAGACTAATCTTGGAGCTCTGGCAAAAGCATCTTGAGCTCTATGCAGTATTTTAGATCATGTCTCCCATTTAGGGTCATGTAGATTTCCTGCAAGTCATCGGCTGGAAAGCCTGTCCCCTTCCTAAAGAGGGTTAAAGGTGGGACCAGGTGTAATACAGGAAAGGGAGCTAAAAATGAATAAACATTTCTCAGCTACAGAACCAAATTTCATTACTCCTCTCATTCACAGCATTTTGTAGTTAATGACCAGACTGCTGCTTTGCTTAGTTAAGGTTAGGCTCATTTCATTTTCCCTCAGGCCCCATTGGTTGCTGGTCGACCTCTGGATCCACTAGGGACGATGCAAATGCTGACTGGACAATCTGAAACCCAAATGACTCCAGGAGAGACATGTTCTGTTGGGGTGAAAAGGGGGACCCTAGAGCAGGGCCCAGGTCCCCCAGTGGGCCCCCAATAGCCCGGACGTGAACTTTCTGTATATGTTTGTTCAGATAAGACTTGGATCTGAAAAAGCTGCCACATTCAGGGCAAGGGTATTTCTTCTCTCCCTCTGTCTCCATTTTGTTTTTGGTGACTGTCATGTCGCAGGAGAAGGACCCATTCGTGCTCTGTTTCTCTGGAGTCTTGAGGTCACTGGTGTCAGAGAGGTCTCCATAGGAATCAGAACTCTCAATCGGGTCCGAATGTGAGCATTTCTGGCCTTCTATGGAAGAAGAGACAAGAAAAGTTGTCAGAATCTCAACTCCAAGGATGTTTTTTTTTCCTAGAATGCTTTTAAGTAGGCAGGATTGGTCATCACCTAATTCACAATTAAATCAAGATGACTGAATGCTAGAGATTTAAGAGCTAAAACCCTCTATAAATACTATGATGAGGCACCGTGCCCTGCACCTCTCCTCTTTAAGAAGCCTGGACACGCTATCCCTTAGCATCCCTCAGTTGGTTTTGTGGCTTTGTAGCAATACTGACCGTATCCACCATATCCTCTTACACTTATGCAATGCCGCCTTTGGAATCCCAAAGGATCCACCGTCATGTTTATAGTTTTGTCATAACATAAAATGTAGACGCTATTATTACTGGAATAACTTCTCAGTGCTGAAGTGCAACAGGCACTTATGGATGGACTCCAGAAACTGCTAACACTGTATAACAGGCAAGAGATGAAGGAACCTAGAAACAGCTCATATGCTAGTCTCCCTGTACAGCAGCAGCAGGGGCAGCCATGCTCCTGGAAATGCAGTTTTATATGAACTCAGAAGGCTCCGTCTTAGAAGTACAGTGTTGTTGGAGTATACTTCACACCTGAAAGGGCTCGATCCTCAAACACATTAGCAAGACAGTAGGAGGAACATGCTTCTTGAGACATTCTGTTACTTGGACGCACACCCCGGCAGGGTCACTGGTATACTGGGGGGATTCCCATTCTATTCTGCCAATGCACAAAGGAAGCTCTCCTCTGTCAGAGGATGCATATGGACATAACAAACCCAGATGCACATATTCCCCGAAACAAAGCACTGAGCAGAAAGTTTGCTTTACACGTAATGCTGAAAAACCAAAGAGTCATTTGGCATGTTTCAAATGACAGATTTGCTCTCTTGAGTCAGCATTACGCAACCAGACAGAACATACATGAAATCAAGACCCCACTGAGCTTGGGAGCAAGTCTCTTGCCAAATCAGTACACAAAATAGGGTCAAGGGGCTTCTCCAGCAGCTCTCCAAGAGGACTTCCTTCAGAAAAAAGCTAGACAACTGTAACAGCTCATCAACACAAATCAGCATAGGGTATGTTCAACCCATTCCTATTTTGTCTTCAGAGCAAGAATAAAAACCCAAATCTTCAAGATCCCCAAGGTCTCCAAACTAATATTTTTGATGTTCCACCTTTGGATAGCTCAGAATTGTAAGGCAAAAAAGAAGTTACTGTACACACGCTAACATATGTAAATATCCTCTGTAAATTCATGCCAAGTCATTCTTAACCAGTCTTGTAAAAAAAGACTTTAGGCCAAAGCAGAAGTAAATATCAGTGGCATCTAAAAAGAAGCAGCCAATATCTTTTATCCTCTAACTCCTTCCCAACAACAGCACAAAGAGAGGCAAGAAAGATTTTTACTAAAGGTATCAGTGCAGTCCCTCCATCGACTGGAGTCAAGATTACACAGGCAGTCATTACTCTCATCATGTACAGAGTTGCTTGAGGCCCCCCCTTGGAAATCACGTGCTGGGTATAACACAAGATGTAATCAGTCTTGGTAGTACAAGGATCTGATGAGAGCTATAAATGACACCTTTCCAACTACCCCTCCCTCAACTAGGATTAAAACACAATCTGCTCATAGGCCGAGGAGCTGTATGACCAAATCAGTCTTTGGCATCCCTACAATAAAGGAAGCTGCCAGAAGTTACAGTACTTCCCCTTCAACAAGCCATCCCATGGCATCCTTGGACAAAGATACAAGGCTCTACGTACCTTCTCTACAACTAACTTTTTCCCTGTCCTTCCCTCCTCCCCTTTCCCATGCCCAACCCAGCATCCCGCAATACAAAGTCCTGCGCAGAGAAGCAAAGTGCAGAGCAAGGAGTCGCTTGCCTTTGATGCCATAGGTCCTGACGCAGTGGAACGCTGCTCCCCCATTCGGGATGGACTCCTGGTGCCTGGAGACCTGGGGAAGGGGAACACCGTGGTGGGTTTTAACATGGACCTTTAAGTAGGAGGCAGAGGAGAAACCTAAACAAGATAAAAGGAGATGAGATCCTGCCACCAGCAAAGACACGCATCTGCCTTCCCTGTTTGTCTTATTCTTCTTTTTTGTCCTAGTCTCCAGTAAACTATTTTGGTTTCTGGCTGTCTACCACTTGCTGAAGGAGAATTTTTATGTAAATCTAACCAGGCGTCAAGTGTAAAATAAAGCTTTTCACTGCCCTTGCTCTTCAACCAGGTGTTAGAGAATTACCATTCCTGAGAAGGCACAGTGCAGAAAAGCCACGCCCAGTCATATTTAAATTCACAGGAAGAGATGAGACTCAAGTGACACACTTACATGCTTTTAAACAAGAACATGCCTTTATAAACCTAACGCACATTCTGGGCAGCCACATGAGGTTCCCTCATTCTGCTGAGACCATCTGATGGGACATCACTGACTACTCCCTCACCCATAGTGTACTTCCTTTTCCCCATAAAGCCCAACACTTGTGATGCCCTCTTGGAGGCAGGAAGACGTTTTTCTTTTCCCTGATTTTGGTTTTCCCTACTTGGGGAAAGACAGAAGTTTTGCTACTCACCCTGCCCTAAGTTTAACACATCATAGGCTAGGGTGTTTTTTGTCTGCCTCACTGTGCAGACAGTACAGCTCCATGAGGACTCTGTATTACCTAATTATGTTACAGTGCCTGCAGACAGAACAAAGGGATATTAATGCCTTTTTACACTTGTGGGCTCTCAGAGAACACAGTGGCTCTCAATTTACATCCACCACTCTGAGAAATTAAAACCAGTTAATTCATATGTGCCAGCAATTTCTCTTTCATCCAGCCTTCAGAAGATGTTGCGATTAACATGAGGGGTATTAGGACCATGACTGATGGATAATACTGGAGGATATAAACTTATCAATAAAAGAAGTTGAATTCAACCAACAACATAGTGGCTTTCATATTGAACACACTTCCCTCTTAGAGTCAGGATGGGGCCACATACTCTTAGTCCAGTTAGAGGAGCTGGAATTGACTTCTTAAGAAATACACAGGCAAAAAGCGAGACTTACATTTTGGCCACTAATTAGGCCTGGTACAAAATGGAAAGGCGTGCCTGTGTTGTAGGGGATTCCCCCATATATTTATATTGATACAAGCCTTTGTGGGGCTTATATACTGTATACTAACAGTACCTTTGATCAGGAGATCTAATCCCCTTCTCAAGAAGAAAAGGCTATACTGGTATAAGGGTATAGGTTGTAGCCATTTCGGTCTAAGGACATGGACAGACAAGGTTCTTGAGTAAATCTGAGATTTTTGATTAGACCAACTCAAATAGTTGGAAAAATTCTTCTTAGCAAGCTTTTGGGTATAAACACCCTTCATCAGGCTGAGGAAACATCTGCAGCTGGTCTGTGCTCTTCCTGGATGGAATAATAAAGAAGCCAGAAGCCTCTTGTCTGTCTATACTGGTGTAAAGTACTTTTATACTGATATAACTGCATCCATGCCGGAATTGTACTGCTTTAACTCTACAGGCACACCTTTCTGCTACAGACAAGGGCGTAAAAGGTGGCCATTCAGGTGCTGGCTTTCAACTAAACTTTAACAGCAACACCCCCTTTACCTCCCCTATAGAACAGTTCCTGCTCTCTGCAGGGACCTTCATTAGAATCCAGATTCAGAATGGACTAATGCACTGCAAAGCCTTTTATGAGCCCATGGGAGCTGGATACAAATACAAGTTCAGAATGGTTGTAGCAACCTGCTAGAGAGGAAATAGCAGGAGGGCAGGAAGCTTTTATTCCTGGTGCGGTACAAGGACCGTCTCCTGAGAACAGCTAAGCTGAAGAGAATCAGAATATGGGGAAAGCAGCTCAGATCAAGCAAGAAAACCACAACATTTGAGAAAAATACAGGTCAAGCAAACAACAAAAAAAGCATATGCCAAGCCCTCTCAGAAAATGCTTCAGGGGAGAATATTTTCCTCTGAACTAAAAAAAGATTGACTTATGTGATGCAGAATATGTTACAAACGACAAGGAAAATAAGCATCCTCACTCCTCTGCTAAGTCATAGCAAGTTAAGAGAGAGTTCAAGTCTGTTTGAAAGAGAGAAAGTCGGCACTTCACGAGGACCCTTCCAATTAGGTAGTGAGCTTTACAGGGGTAGAAACCATCCCTTATTTCAGAGTAGGTATAATAACTATCTGCCTTTTAGGATAAATCCTGTTATGTAGGCGGCATCCAAACCTCAGAACCAACCATGAAATAACCCTAAAAGATGAACTGTGTTCAACTGGTCAGTGATTTTTGTGTTAAAATTTAATTTTTTTTGTTTCAAAACAGTTTACAAAAAGTTGGTTAAGGACAGCTATAAAGTGCTAGGTTTTCGCAAGCTCCATGATTCCCCCAGTAGCAGACACTGCTTTATGTGGTGAAAGTTCCTGAGAAGTGCCTCCGTTCCCTCTTGTTAGGTAAGGTATGAACTACCAACTTTTATCAAAGTAGATAGACAAACACCTGTTTCCCAGGAAGCCAGGATAAAGCAAGTTTCCTGTTCTGTCCTTTTAAATAGTTATATCCTGAAAAACTGATCATTGTCCAAGAATTGTATCAGGCCACAAATACAGACAAGTATACATCAGTTCCAGGAAGAATGACTGATGGGTTATTGCAGAGGAACAACACGTCACTTTTTAAAACTTTTCTTGGAAAAACATTTAGGCAAGTGTTCTCCTCTCCCTTCACACACGCACTCTCTCCTACCACTCCTCTACTGACCATGCCACAACAGGGCTCCAAGTAGTAAACTATTTCTCCCTTCCACAGTAAGTCTCTCAAACCATACACAGGAACAGAAAGGAAGTGGATTAGTGTCTACCACAGTGGCCTGGCTGTAGGTCTATCAGGGAAATTCCCTGTGAAGAAAACTATAGGCTACTCCCCCTTTACAGCTCGAAAGCAGATCAAGCAGCTGGTGAATGACTCCTCCACTTGATCCTAAAACTTTGAGACCAACACACAGAACAGCAACACTTTACGTACCTCTCAAAGCAAATAAAATTGATTTTCTGTCTGACCACTCTACCTTGCAGAAAACCCAAGTCCAAAGGGAGCAGAAAATGCAGGTTTTACCCTTTCACTTGATTTCTACAGCCGTGTCCTACTTCCAGGCAACAACAGAAAATGGATGTCTTATACTGCTCTAATGGCTACATATTATTACAAAATACTAAGGAGCCAAAGGGAGTCCATGACCATCTCCTTTAGGTGCCTCTGAAAATCCCAACCCAAGCTAGTAAACAGAAATTCCAAGGATTTTGAAGAACAAGAGAAAACTATGTAACAATTAGGAAGCAGGCTCCTGGACCTGAATTAACTGCAAGATTAATTACCTTTTATTTTTAGTAACTGGCCAGTTAAACAAATTAGTATTTACAAGTGATACCAAACTTTCCAACATCCCACTGTAAAACTCCTTGCTTCCCATCACAGTTCAGCTTTGCATCACCAAATGGGGGCTTGCTGACAAGTATCAGCAAAATGGCTGGCCCCTTTGAAAAAGAAGCCCCAGTCGCTGAACAAGGACACTCAAACAGATGATTTTTAGAAGCAGCTCAGGAAACTATATGTACTTAGATTTCTGAACTGTTGTAATTAAATAATGTATTCAGATGAGTCAAAGACATCTCTTCCCAGGAAACTCCTTGCACAGCTTTCCAGACTGAACAAGATTTATGACGATTATCTATATTTGTTTCAAGTATGAACTGTCCCATGTAGACAAGCAGCCTTGAACCAGATGCCAGCTCAGACGTGGTAACTTTTGAAGGAGACCTTGTGTTCTACCTTTAAAAGATAATAAATAATTAAACTTAGGAAGGGTGTCAGTTATTTGGATGTCAAACCTGTGGCTATTCCTTTCACTTCAGAAATAGCTCACCCCCTCTGAGTCTGAAGCACAGTGCATAGCAGCGGATTGCACAGAAAACCTCCTGGAATCTGCCAGTATAAAGCAACAGATTCTTGAACATTTTATTTCCCATTTTAACTAGAGGTGCGCTGATATATCTACCTGTTGCTTGTTGGATTGGCACTGATAAAGAGGAAATTTACATTATCGGCTATCAGCTTTTTTTTTTTTTTTTGGCTGTTGTAGCTGATAATGTTCACTGATAATTATGCCTTCTGGTCGGGGCCCCCAGATGCTTGGGTTCCCTCTTGCACACAGGGCTGCGGCCCCAAGACACCTGGGTTCCCTCCCATGAGCTGGGTGACCCTGGATACAACCCCATCCCCTTACTGGTAGGCCAGGCTAGGCTGGAGCAGAGTAGCTGCCGTGGCGTCTCAGGTACTGGTGCTGCAAGATATGGACTGCGGAAGGTGCTATAAAAGACGCCAAATGCTGCAGATACGACTGGGGCAAAAAGAAGCAGTCAGAGCTGAGCTGCCTGGCCCAGCCTGACTGGACTCATAGTGCCTAGAGATCTGTGCTCCAGGGGCAGAGCCTGGGGCAGCCACACCCTGCCTGCTGGGATGCAGCAGGGTCCTCCACCCAGCCCCAGCCCAGCTGGGTCCTCCCCTTCCCAGGGCTGGGTCAGCGGCAGCACCAGGAGGGGAAGGGGCCCTTGGAGTGTATATAGTTGACTATGAAATCCTTGCAACTCTCACCGTGCATCAGTGGGAGCTGATGGAAAAAGTTCAGTGGTTCCCATACGGCTGGGGCTATTTCAATGGCATTTGACAAGATGTTTGCAGCATGGAAAATCCCAAGGACAAAAATGCATGCCATTATTAGAAATAAGACAAGAAACATAGCAAAAGCAATGCAAGACTCTGGCTTGCCAAGTTTACCTTGTGTAGCACATACACTTCAGCTTGTTGTGAACGAAGGAGTGCTATCATAGCGCAGTGTGCCAGACATACTGGCTATCAGATGAAAAAGTGTTGGGCACTTCAGACACTCTCCATTGGCCTATTCTCATCTTCAAGAGGTGCAGACTGAGCTCCGAATGCTTCCCAAGTGGTTACAGCAGGATGCAAAGACAAGGTGGAACAGCATTTACCACATGCTACAAAGCCTTTTAGAGCAGAAACGTGTGCTTGGAGTGCATGTAGCTGACTATGAAATCCTTGCAACTCTCACCGCGCATCAGTGGGGGCTGATGGAAAAAGTGGTGGTAGTTCTAGCACCTTTTGAAGAACTAACACGTGAACCGAGTTCATCCTCAGCCTGTGCTTCTGTTATCCCATCCATTGTGGCTTTAAAAAGGCTTTTGTGCAAAATTACAGATTCAGACCGCAGAATTAAAACTATGAAAGTTACTTTGCTAGAAGCCATGGAAACATGCTTGGCTGAAACTGAATCAGAACATCTCTACAGCATTGCAATGCTGCTGGGTCCAAGATACAAGGGCAGATACTTTACCGATGATAGCAAAAAGCTGCTGGCTACACAAATGTTGATGACACACCTGGAAAAAAAATGCCAGCCAGTGGGAATAACACAGAACAGACAGAACCTGGCACAAAGAAATCAAAGGAAGCAGGTGACAGCACTACAAAACCGAGCTCCTGGTGCTCAATGTGTGATGAGATATTGGAGGAAAGTACATGTGGGGTAGAAACTGATGGGGTAAACAACAGTGTTAATACTTCAGAAAAAGCTCTGTGAGCCCACGCTTCCAAGTAGTGCAAAAAAACTGAAATACTGGGAGAGCAACAAAGTCCGATTTCCCATTTTGGCTGAAGCTACACAGAAGTTTCTCTCTGTCCCCCGCAGCAGTGAAGAGAGCAAATGGCTGTTCAGTGCAGCCGCACATTGTAGATAAGAGGAACCAACTGACATGTGAAGAAATTTTGCTTTTTCTCAAGAAAAACCTTCCACTCACCCACTTGCTATGTCAGAGTTATGATTAAGCAATGAAGAAAGTATGAATGTTTTTTTTTTTTTTTTAATTCTATCAATACTGTAATAATAATAAGTTACTTACAGTGACTTCTACTACTACAACCTGGATGTCACCATTTTTTGTTTGTAATTTTTGTCTTGACCTGCATTTCTTGTGGGTATATTTTGAAACCAAAATTGTTACAATTATGCCATTTTTTCCAACTCTGGGTGATTTTTGTAAAACAAACTGAATGCTGAGTTTTAAAATGACTTTACTGTCAAATGAATCATTATGTAAGTATATACTGCAAACCACCATTTTAAAAGTTAAAGTTTTAAAGTTAGTATGACTTTGTTTTTATTTTGCTACTAAATGTTTATAGAAGCAGGACTATTAAGTGTGTGTCCGTGTGTGTGTCTACATGTGCAGAGCTGTCCCTAGGGGGCTGAGGGGCCCATGGCACCCCTGCAAAGGCAGGGCATGGGCTGGGGCAACATTTCCCAACCTTTCCTGTCCCATGGCACACTTACATGGGTAAATGAACATTGTGGCACACTGGATGCGGGCAGAGGGGTGGCAGCCAGAACACGCTAAAAGAAATTCTCAGCACACGGGACAGGGGACGGGAAGAACCTCACATGTGGGAGGGGCTGTGACTTCTCCGCCCAGCTTGCGAGGCCCCCCGCAAAGCGCAGGGCCTGGGGTGGTTACCCTGATTCGCCCCCCTCCCCTCCAAGGAACGACTCTGAGTATGAAATGTAAAACAAACAAACAAACAAAGGTTTTTATGTCAGTATTTTAAAATGCGGTGCATTATTTATTACTAAATATCGGTTATCGGATTGGTATTAACCAATATGGCTGGTTAATAAACGGCTATCGGTATCGGCCAAGAAAAGCTTTATTGGCACACACTTAATTTTATCTGCAATACATATTCATATACCAACAGCTGCTTCAACCACCCCTGAACTTTCTTCCTATTGTCTCCCAAAGCAAACTGAGTTAAAATATTTAATCTTATTCACATGCATATTATAAAAGCTTTGTTTCTTGCTCTATGACCATCAGGTCCAGTATTATTTAAATTCCCCAAAATGCAATGCAGTGAAGAAACCAATAAAACTAGTCTCACAACGATCACAACCCTTCCCCAAAACACACAGGTTTTTAAAAAAATTTTCCAGCACATTTGATTTCTCAGTGTTCGATATTTCTAGAGCTTCTAGTTAAAACAGTCCATATTTCCCGCTGTCAAACATTTTGAAATACAGCTTTCAAACGTCTTACCCTGCTCATCTTTAACCAAAATTCTTAGCACATAATGCCAAATTTCCCAGCAAGTTCAGTCTGCATATGGATATTAATAAGCTCAGCTCTCAATTTTAGCAGCAAATCTTCCTTATACTAGTGCCGAAGGAAAGTTAAACTTAGAGCAACGGTCTATAACTCCTCACTGACCAAATGTACAAAAACTGCAATTTGAAGAAACACTATTAAAAGCCATCTGCCATCTTGGCTGCCTACCAGATCCCTCTAACTTTATACATACATGTACCCACTCACCACTTTAGGGAAATTTAGACGTACATTAACTACTTCAACCCACTGTGCCTTGTACACAGCCCTTTTAATTATTTCATTTTTTGATGGCTAGCCCTTCTTTTCTTAGCTGAATGTTTGAGGAGCAGCAGTGACATCCAGGGGCAGCTACGGCGAATTGCAGGCCTGCAAACCTTGAGAATATTCCTTCCTTTTAACCTGACTGAATTTATTAAGTCCATCGTGGTTACCTGAAGATACACAATATATAGCTCAGACTATACATTTAGCTCAGACTTCTGACTCATTATGGTACAAAGTGTAAGATTAAGCTAAAGTAAAACTTTCTCAGAATTCAGGCCCTTGAATGGGACCAACACCTACTTTACATTTAACCCCATGGTTGTTCAAAACCCCGAGAATTTCCTATCCATCTGGTAGAAACTGAGCAATGAAGCATCTGAGGAAGAAGTAGGATGCTACCGACAATGGTCATGCCGCTCTGAACCAGTTTGTCCAAGAAGCCACCCTGTCCTCACTCACGTCAAAGGATTCCACAGATCACTCCACGACTGACAACGGTTCCATCCTTATCAAACACTTCCCTCCCTCTCATTTTCACCTCTGATCACCCAGCAGTCCTGTCCTGCTCAGTATCCTCAGACTAACTCCTACATAACTATATACGTAGTAACTGCTGTATTCCCCCACTAGATGCCAGCTCTTCTCAATCAGAAGAGGGAATGCCTGCTGCATTAAACTAGATGTCATAGAAAAACTACAATTCGGAAACACCCCCTCTTCTCCAGCACCTTAAGTGATCCCACACATGAAAACCACCCATTCAACACACTTTACTTCACCAAATAACCAAGTTTAATCCACTCCTCATTGATGCCCCTCATCTTTAATAATTCTTGTCAGTTATTAATAGGCACGGTTTACAGATCAGTTATGCTTTAGTCAGGGTTCCAGGCGGACAATTCATCACTGTACGTTTAGACAGGCAAAATAAAAGGTCTCTAGAGCCCACAAGATCCCATGGTTTGTGCTACATTACCGGTTCACATTGTTCCCTGTGCATCATGAGTCCCTGTTCATCAGGATGTAGGGGCTTTCCAACCTCTCTTCTAGGAATCCTTTTGTTCTCTTTTCTCCCCTCAAATTGCTTTCCTAAATACTAATGTAGCTACTATCTCTTACAGATAGGCTAATAGGGGGAATCATCTGAGGAAACATCTTTTCATCCTCCTGGAAATCAGATGCCATACTTATGCCAAAAGAGAAAGCACACATGCTCCACTGCTCTATGCACTTGGTCTATGCTAGGTCTGCCTTACAATCTACTGTACTCTTCTGCAGTAGCTTTTCCAACATCTAAAGAGTCTCATGGCATCAGTGAGTCTGGTCATAGATCCGTTTGCTCTTTAGCTCTCTTCTTTCTGAAGCTTTTTCTTTGTCCACAACCTGTCTTCATATCACACAAAGCATAGATCTATGGCTCCCTCCTCATTTTGTGGGAATTGCAAATGTAATGAGGAAGCTTACTGTATAAAAATTGAAAAAAGTCCATGTCTAGCATTTTTTTCTCACAAAGCTTGCTTTGAAAACAAAGCCATCACAAAGTGATCATTTGCGGTGAGTGGGAAGAGCAGATGGGATCTCCTACTACGAGAATTCAGACTTTCTACTTAACAAGGAGTCAGTTAAGTTTTGTGTGCATTTCCAACAAATCTTTTTTCATGCCTTCCCCTAGGCACTAATCCTGCCCTGTGCGGGTAAGCAGGTACATGGTGAACACTGTCCTGACAAGGGGGATTTGCCCGTATGAGTAGAGTTTGGCAAGAAATTGCTTGGAGGCCTATCCTAAAATACTCAGCTCTGCGGTGAAAACACAACTCCATCACAGGAAGACAACCCATATGCAAAGGCCAGGACAATATCTCCATTAGTTTCAGTCTTATCGTTCAAGGAGAAAAGACCACACAGATATGGCGTGAACTTCTCCTGTGAAGCAGCATTATGTATCTTAGTGCTGTCCTCCACCTTGCCTCACCCCTCTGAAATAAAAAGAGCTCACTGATTACCTCGGTTGCAGATAGTGCAGAAGTTGCTTGGTCCTTCACTGTGTTTCTTCAAATGATCTGCCATGTACGCTGCCCGCAAGTACTTCCCACACACCTGGCATGGAACTTTGTCTTCATGACATGCTAGGTGTGAGCGCAGTCTGTCACGGGTGGCAAAAGAAGCATTACAGGTCTGCAGATAGAAAGAAAACAGAGTGCAGGTCACCAATTGTGACAAAAATATTGATATTGCTTCATCTACTCTACAGCAAAGTAAGCATCTCAGAGCCTGTATATGCACACAAATCACACAGTACACAAGCTAATCCTCCCACAGAAAACAAAAATCCAGGTCACCCACATGCTGCACAGAATGCCATAGTACTGCTCAAAAAGAGGCACCAGGATTAGACCTCAATAGGAAGAAAGAGGCTTTGACATAACAGAGCTGGAAACATTCAAACCAAAACACAGATCTGTAATGCCTCAGAGCTCCTAATCAAGATTTGCATTACTAAAATAATGAGTCAAATTTGGTAGTGGAAATAAACTTGCCATTGTCCTACTTGAAAAAGTCTATTCCCATTACAAGATATTCTACCATAGCCCACCAAATTCAGTCATTTTGTGGTGAAAATACTATCACTTCAACAAGGCCCATGCCAAATGGTTTCTCCCCCATCTGTATTTTACTTTGTGATCTGATTGGTCTGTCTCCAGAATTCATTGTTTCCCCTTTGGCCCCTTGTGAGATGTAAGAAATGCATCAGAAAACAGAATATATGGCTGGACTGACAGGACCACAGAGGGCATTATAGGAAAGCCAAGCTGCTATCTACACAGTGCATTGTTTTATACTAGTGGTGTCAAACGTGCCTTGCCCCCACAAGGCCACACCATGGGTTTCCTTCCAAACTGGATCCAGACATGACAGTTGTGTGGTAAGTAATAGTGGCAGCAATTGTGGGGGTTAACAGTCTCTGCTTACTGTCAACACACATCCCCAACTGGGCTCTTTGCTATGGGCTTTGGCCCTGCTCCCAGATTCACAGCCCCTCTACCAGCACCATGAGCCACACAACAGGGCTCTGCAGGGTGCAAGTTTGACACCCCCAGTACACACTTACAATTTAGCTTGGGTGATGATATAATCCAGATACTGCCATGAAATAAAACTTGGATTTGGAATAAAACTTCACATTGATTAGAAGTATACATCAGCCTTGCAAAACTGTACTTGCCTACTTACCCCAAGAAAATAATCTAATCTAATAGATGAGGGAGGTTTTTTCCACGTTATAATAATAGAAAAGGGTGGGCATGTAGATTATGTGCCTAAACTAGTAGGCATCCAACAACTTTGCAAAGCTGACTGTGTTATTAGCATGTAAATGAAACAATCATCAACATGAAATTATTAAAATTGCAATTTGAATACACTGATTACAAGCAACAGAGGAAAAAAAGTCACAAATGTTAAGACAACCAGTCCAAAGATAAAATTCAAAAGTTGCATACTGTTTGTTTTATACCATGGCATATTAGGCAATATAATACCATATATAATCTAGACCACAACATCCTAGGAGATTATGTTTACATAGTTTATGATTGGAGGTTTGGGGTTGGTGGGGGGGTTCGTTTGTTTTTTTAACCTTTTTCAAGGAATAGCGCATTACTCTTTGGTAAAGTAGATGTGCTAGGATGATAAAACCTACCATACTGCAATTACAACACAGTTGCTTAAAATAAATGAGACTTGTAATGCAGTAGAGTCACATATAGATTTTTATGAGTTAGTTAATTAATCCAAAGACTATTTAAGCCAATTGAACATTATTTTCTAATTGCAACAGGCTTTGGATCAGGCCTTAAGGGCTCAATTCTGGCAGGTGCTAACCATCATCACCTCCCACTGACTTGGTTGCAAAGGAGGTTGAGAGGACCCTACACCAAACAGAATCAGGCCTTCAGGTAGTTTAAAAACAGATACAACATGGAATGCTATGAAACATGGAATTTAAGAGACATAAATCATGGTAAGAGATGTAAATCACAAGTGATGAAATCATAAAAAGCAATTTATTATGAAAAACATTTTTCCTTATGTGAACTCTCAGGACACAGCGCTGAGCAAAACAGATGCAGCCTTTTTTTCAATCAATACTATTAAAACAAATGAGCATTGACATCAGGATTCCAACCTTGATAACAAGTCATCCTGCTGGATGTAAAGTAAAGGTGTGTTACTGGGTGGAGCATGATAACCAAAGTCTCTGGTACTGATAATTCAGTATTAAGCCATAGTACTCTTGTGTATAAATGCTCTGGGAATATTTGGACATCAGTTCTATGAAGCAGAGATAAACTACACAAATCCTTAGATGTAAGAAGTAAACCTGTTGTCTATCCTACACTGAACAGATTGAGCGAGAAGCTTAGGGAAGTTCAGCATGATCGTATTCCTATGTTTGGTTTATCATTCTTGCTGGTGAGTTTTGTGTAGTCCATTCCTGGATAAGCTATGTATTGAACAGACCTGCAAAAAAAAGAGTCTTAAAAAAATATGGGAGGAAGGAAGGAGGTGGGGAGAGGAAAGTTTGAGGTTCAGTTGATAAAGCAAAAACCAGTTTTTTTTGAGAGACAGAAATAGGCTGGAGAAAACCTCTTCAGGTTAATATCTAATTAGTTAATGCTTGTAAAGGTTTTAAAGATGTAAAATGCTAAATAAATGCTAAATATTTATTATTAATTGTTATTAATCATCAAGGAAAAACTCCAGTGCTTGGCTATGAAAACACTGCACAGGTAGATAGAGAGGCCAAAAGTAGTATATAGAGAGAGATACAAATAAAGAGTTCAAAATAACATTGTTTCAGAAATACCTCTTGAAGGTTCAACTTTTCTATGGCTGTGGATGTCTCTGAGCTTATTCCATGGTGGCTGCCATTTTCCTGCTAATAGGCAGGAAGTAAGAGAAATTAGGACAGGAAGAAACTCATTTTGCATCGAAATCAATGGGAAGAGCCCTGGATTTGGAATGCCAATTTTAGATTAAAGTCAAGAAATTTTATTTGTATTTTTCAAGTAGGCATAAATTGGTTTTAAATGTAACTGTTATTTAGTGTTCTTTTTTTTACTGCAAGATGTCACCTGGGACTGTCAGATGAGGTATGCCTTGACCCCAAGACCTAATGAACCACTTTGATGTCCCGTCCCCTTCAAAGTATCCTTCCTCCCACTCCACAGCCTGATCTTGGCCACTCCTAACAAAGCACTAAGACAGCAGCCAAAACTCTCCCAACCCCATTTTAAGCGACTGAGGAAGAAACCTGATCTTTCTCATGATGGCCACCAACTGACTGACCCCTTTTCCCATGTCAAGCACTCAACTGTCAGATACAAAATTAAATCTGAGATGTCACCAGTACAGTAGTGCTGGGGTAAAAGTAGCCAAAGTTTTATTTGTTGCCTGGTCTGGACACAAAAGCAACTTCTTGGATTTGATTTCTGAGATGCACTGGCTCTGTAGAGGCTTTCCTTCCCCATTTGGAGTGTTTTAAGAGGAAGGCAAAAGCTGGAATCAGATTCTTGTCTAGCAACAGACAGCAGATGCTGGATCCTAAGACAGTCTTTCAAAAGAAGTCTGCATAGCCAGTCAAACTTGCTTTGTGAGGCAAGGGTAGGGTTACTCCAAACAAACTGCCGTGAAAGACATTCAGAATGACTACTACCTCCTCACAGAGCTTTGATTTGGCTCCCATGAAATTATATCTCCAGCTTCTGTCTTGTGTTGATGGCCAGAATGCACTCCGAGGTTGACAATCCAAGATCCCTACTGGTTTGTGTAGGTACATGTAGGGACTTGGGTAAGTGGCATTTTCCACTATAATTTCTGCACAGCATGGTTTTGAAGAGTGCCTTTTAGGATACTGGACATTAGAAAACATTTCTCCCTTTAACAAAACAGTTCTTCTATTCTGCAATTAACATGGTTTGAGAATACATGTTATATTCATACCACAGAGATTTGCAATGATGTTCTAATTGCCCCTAAGGAGAGGGAAATTTCCCAGTGAAATCAATGGAAGAATGGGGATAAGTGGGGAAATAACATACCAACATTAAGTTATTTTCCTCCTCGGTAGCCACACTTAGTAACTAAGAAAGAGAATTGTACAGGATGGAAAATTATTGGTCAGCAAATAATCAGAGTGAAAGCCATGTTAATATATATACATCAGCTTCTAAGATTTGAAACAACTTTCCAGAAGTGAAAGTGTTCCTTCAGTGGTTTGTATTGCACACATTCTTACAAAGAAACAGGTTTCTGCATATGCAAGGATTTTTTTAAATTCTGACAGGATTCTGCTAAGCAGTTTTTTTGCAAAGATGCACAGCAGTTCTTTAACAAATTTTATAATCTTATTTATGTTAAATATTAACGAGACAGTAATTTTGTATCATCAAATAGTCAAAAGTCAAGTACATGCCAAGTTTGAACTTACAACCTTTACTTTACCTCCATACTTATAACCCAAGAGCTATGGCCTAATTAAGAATACACTGTTTTGCATATATAATACCAAGACACATTTTCCAAATTGCTACACACAGGAGATTTTTCTGAGAAACTGAGTTACAAGAAAACACAGGTAAGTGGGAGGAGTTAAGGTTGTGTGCTCAGCTCTGGCTTTTGTATTTCTGGAACATATAAGTGTTCAGTGCAGCCTCTGACTTGCACAGATATAGCTATTTACATTCTTAAGTCAAAAGGATTTTCTGATTTTCTGATTAACAGGTACCCACTGGCAAAGAACAGTTAGCGCTTACCAATGTTATTCAAGAACTGCACACTTTCTGCAGGCTTGACACAAACTGGTCAAAGGCCAGCAAGTTTTTTGCTAGTGCTGGAAGCTAGGTACTCATTTTATGAGCTGTGCATCAATATATATGCAAGTGAGCATTAAAAAAAAAACCCACTTAAAAAAAAAACACTGTCACCACAACCAACTGTACCCCTTGTTATTTCCCCAGCATATGTTTTTGGATTTTTTTTTTTTCTGATTTAAACTAATCTACAGATTTAGTTCATCTTAAGACACTTAAACCTATCTAAGGCTTTAGATAGGTTTAAGCTGCTTGATCAGCTTGAAGGCCCCATGGCCTGATTTTTAGAGGTGCCAGGCTCCTACAACTCCCCCTGAGGTTAGGTTGGAGCCTTTAAGTGTTTTACATTTTTGAATATAGTCTCATTGGATTACTTTATACTGCAAAAGCATTCCCAGATCTCCGGCAATTTAGAGGAACTGGAATGGGGATGTGGCAGGAGACAGGAAAAATGCAGGATAAGAGGCAGCAGTCAGGCAGGACGGATTAGGTTCAAAGTATGGTTAGAAATTTTAGAATGCAAAAAAAATAAATAAAAAAAAATTCTACCTTCACTGACCCCAGGGAAAACCCCAAAGGATTTCTGCACCAACTTTGGGGGGAAAAAAATCTTCCTTCAGAGACCAAGCATGGATAGCTTTGGTCCAAGAAACAAATGTTTCTAAAGTTCACCATACATGTGAAAACAGGGGTTATAATGGAAGTCATTTTGTAATCCTACCTTTAACTAGTACTTCCAGACCCCCTCTTAAGCATCCCTCACATACAGATTGCTAGTCAATCTTGGTATGTTACTAACCCTAGATGGAAGACTTGTTCTTTAATTGTCAACAGCTCTACAAGTTGCTATGACATTGCATTACATTGAATACTGTGCTGATGTTACCCATATCCTTGAGGGTAAAAAAAAAAAAAAAAAAGCTTCCAATTTTGCTCAGTGCAATGTTCTGAAGGCTATGTGATAAAGAGCTTCATGGTAAATGATAGAGTTTATTTGAAGTAATTTCAAATCAAGTCAGATTCTGAGTCTCCTGCGGGTGCTCACTGCACTAGAGAAGAAAAAAGGGCATCATTTGTGACACTGGCAGGGAGGCCACAGACAAAGCAGCAGGGGAAAGAGATCCAGGTTGGGCATCGGGACAGAGCAGCAGGAAAGAAAATCTGGTGAAGGAGGAGGAAAGGCAGGAAGACTAGGAACAGAAGATGACATCAGGGAAGTGGGGGTGAGAGGGAAAAAAAGAGAGCAGGGTGGGAAGGAGCATATAAGGCACCTGTCAGTTTGAACATCATTAGTTACCAACATTGATTGTGATTCACAATGCATGGCATTTCTATCAATGCTTCATAATTCTTTGCACATATGTACATTCATTAAAAAAAAAAAAAAGATATAAACCCTCCTTTACCCCTCTCTAGCTCCTACCTGACACTTGTGAGGTCTCTCCGACGTGTGCACCTGTTTGATGTGCCCATTCAAGTGGTCTGGCCTTAAAAATATATACACACACACACGCTTTAAGACAAACATTAAAAAACCAGAAACTACTACTGCATCCAAACCAAGAAAGGTTCCCTCTGGTGTCTGGGATCCAGTTCAGCTGCCAATTTTGATTTTTTTTTTTTTTTTTTTTTTTTACACTTTGAGGCACAGATCAGCAAGACAGAGCTTTACTCTGATAATGAACCCCTCCCAGCCCCTTGCAAGGTAGGCATTTTCCTTGACTAAAAATGCTTAGTGGACAGAGGGATCAGATTTAAGCCAAAAGTTTCAAACCTGATTGCTCAGTTAGGCTGGTGACAATCAGTCCACACTGATTGCTATACGTCTCATCATTTAAAAGTCACTCCACTTTACTTTAGGTTCCAGATGCAGATTTAAGAATTAATTAATCACACTGGTATGAAAAACACTGGGGCAAAGAATTCCCCCCCCTTAATGTTCCTAACTCGTAACTGTGTGGGAAGGCTTTATTAATGTTTGTAAAGGTCTTCGAAGGTCCTGGCTGAAAGGTGCTATGGAAGAGCAAATTATTCCTGAAAAAGTAAGCTTGTTTGGAAAGGAGGGAGCATTGAATAGCTGCAGATTTTCTTGGTGGGAGTTTCTCCTAGTGGGAAGAAAGCTTTTCATTGTATGAGGCCAAAGCTGCTTGGAAACAAATTCTCCACCTCTCCTCCCCCAACTTTCTAGGCTCAGCCAATCAGTGAAAGCTGGATGGAATTCACTCTCTGGAGACAGAAAAATAGCGCAGAGTTAGCTCCACGGTTAAGCTGTTAAACCTGATGCTAGGGCAGGTGGGCTGGGGCTGTTTAACTGGAAAGACTGGTTAGGGGCTTATATTCCTAGTACATACAGACAGACCTCAGAATTTATGACAGCAATGTAGATACTACTTCCATCCAGTTTGTTTCATTACTTTGCTTTTGCAATGACAAAAGATCAAAAGTGGGGGCAAGAAGAGTTTCTCTATTTCCTAGTTTTTTTCTACTGGAAAATAGTACAACAAAATGACAGGAGAACTTTGAGATAAGTACTGCAGAGGAAAGTAATTTTAACTCAGATGTACTGATTAGATTTGGAGTCTGTGCTGCTGTTTTGTAAGCAACTTTATTCTCCTAGAAAATCTCTGAATCCACTAGTTTATACAGATCTTTTGTAAAAGAAAACCAACAACAAACTTGAAAAATTGCAGGATGTTTGTTTTCATAGCAAGAAATCCCAGTCTTCCTTATCAAAGCAGAATCAGCAGGGGCAAATTCTTTAAGCTTGTATCTCTGAGGTACCTTCCTCTAAGTAGCTATTAACTGTTTACCAATTATCATCTCAGTGCCTTCCCTCTAGTAAGAGGGAATGAAAGAGTTTAGCTCCATTAGCTGGGGATACTATAGCTGCCTATCTGAGCTAGGTGGCCTCTCTCTCCCAAGTACCCCTTTCACAGACTGAGCATTGAACTTCTGAAGAGCCTAAGGCTCAAGCTGAGCTTGAACTCAAACTACAAAATATACACAAGCTATATTAAACCAGAATCAAATAACTCCACTTATTATGTGAACTGCACTCTCATAGATGAAAGGCAATGACAAATATCAGCAATATTACACAGACACATCTTATAGGCACAATGCAGAGTGGAAACAGAATTCCCCTCCAGAAGGATGTAAATGCCAAAACTGTGTATTAAAAGAATAGCTGATGTTGCAGGCTTTAAAAGCTCACCTCTTCATTCACGTTTGGGCAATATAGACATAAATGAAGAGAAATGAGAGTAAGTTAAGAAAACGAAGGTAAACTGGACATCAAGAAGAAATAAAAATATCTTGATATATAGTAATATCTTACACTTCATCAGCACCTTTCCTTTGAGGGCTTTGAATCACTTCACAAACAGTAATTAAGTCTCAAGACAACTAGGTGAGGGAAATAATTATCTCAAAACCCATTTCACAGAAGTTCATCTGACTGACTTGCCCAAGGTCACAGGAGTCCGTGACGAAGCCGGGACTGTCATCCAGGGCCCATTCGACTCCTAGCTCTATGCCTGCTCAATGCATGCAAGAGACTCGAGCAATGTTTTAAGTGCGGTCAGGAAAGCTGCATCACTTGAGCCTTTTAGAAAACTAGCATGGACAAAGAACCACAGAGACGACTGGACCCTGGCTCCCGTAACGCAGGCTAGACATGTAAGAACTGCCCTACTGGGTCCAACTAAAAGGTCCAGTCCTTTCTCTGAGTAGCCGATCATACCTGCTTCAGAGGAAAACTAAAACAAACAGGACCTGTAGACTGATCCATTCCCTGTTGTAACTTGTCAGTCACAAAGGGCTGAGTTCAAGGATGTTTAATCAAATACCAGCCAGCCAAACTTGATGTCTGCCTCCTTTTTGAACCCAGTTACACTACTGCTCTCCACAATGTCCTGTGGCAAGGAGTCCCACAAGCTACTTATGAGCTGAATAAAAACTGTACTTCTTTGGTCATCTTTAACCTGCCCCCCATAAATTTCCTTGGATGCCCTCCCAGTTTGACTATTACAGGACATGATTTCCTATCTGCTATATACCATTCACTATTTTAATAGGAGCTGCCTATGTCTTTTCTGTCTCTGATGTCTGACCCCCATCAGTGTCCCCTTACCTGGAAAAGCCCTTCCCACAGCTCTGGCAGATGTATGGCTTCCCCACAGAGCCATCATGGGACCGCACGTGGTAGGACATCCTGTCCTTGCGCTTGAACCGCAACCCGCACACCGGGCACGAGTAGGGCTTCTCACCGGAGTGCGACAGCTTGTGCCGGTTCAGATGGTACACGTCCCGAAAGATCTTGCCACAGATCTCACAGGCCACCTGTTTCCTCGTCCTGCTCCTCTTTCGGGGGGCGTCAGGGTCATCCTGACCAGGCACCCCGTTCTCGCCCAGCCTGGGTGGCGGGATGTCTATGTAACCCAGCTGCAGGCTGGTCACCCCATGCTGAGCCTCATGCTGCCGAAGGCGGTTGGCATCAGTGAACACCTTCCCGCACAGGCCGCAGGGCAGGATGCCCGCCTCACGCAGGCCTCCTGGAGTGCCAAACATCATGGAGTCCAAGAGGTTGGCCTTGCGGGGCCGCCCCCGGCCCCTCTTGGTGCCCAGAGGGGGGGCGCTGGTGCCGACGTTCTGGAAGGGCGAGGCCAGCAGCGGGGGCGAGAGGGGCCCCGCCACCATGGGCAGGCGGTCCACGCCCTGCAGCACGGGCAAGGAGGACTGCGCGGCACTGAGCGCGGCGCGGGTGGCCTCGTCCTCGGGCATGCCGGCGATGCCGTTGCCGTTGGGCGCCAGGCCCGCGCCGTTGGTCATGTCGAGCGGGAAGCCCAGGTCGGCGGTGCCGGGGCGGAAGAGCATGATGTCAGGGCGCGTGGGGGGCACGAGGATCTGCACGTTGGACTGCTTGATGACCTCCTGGCAGATGTCGATGACGGAGCGCATGAGCAGGAACTTGGCCGCTGTCATGAGCTCGGGGAAGCTCTCCAGCCGCACCACGATGCGCGAGGTGTAGGCGAAGTCCAGGATGTCCCCAAACACCTTGGAGCTGATGGTGTGCATCTCCAGCTCCCGCCCGCCGCCGCCGCC
>NW_017728921.1:18156473-18196865 GCF_001723895.1 Crocodylus porosus | reverse complement strand
CCCCCCCACACACCCCCCGCCCGCAGGGGAGAGGAGGGGCTGGGGGGGGCTGCAGTCTCAGCCTCCCCCCTCCCTCGGCGCGGATCGGCCAATGCAAACCCTCCCGGAGCTGCAGGAGCGCGGAGCGGCCCCCACCTCTTCTCCCCGCCCGAGGAGGGCCGGGCCCAGTGGGGCCGGGGGCTGCGGGGGAGGGCGGCCGCCCCCGGCCCTTGGTGCATTTCCCCGCCACCCCGAGCGGGAGCAGTCCCGGCTCGGCCTGGGGGCAGGGGAGGGCTCGGAGTCCCCTGGAGAAAGCCCGCCCGAGGCCGCGCTGCCCGAGGGGTGGGGGCTGCGGGAGTCGCCTCGGCTTACACAACCCCGGCTCCCTCCATGTTGGGAGAAGCCGAGCGGGGGCCCCGGCTTAGCCTCGTGCTGCCAGCGGGGGTCACGGAGCTGAGCCAGCCCGAGGCTCCCTTCGCGTCTGGGCCCTGTGAAATCTCCCGCTGCTTCGATCCCGGGCCCGGGCTGTGCTAGTGCTGAGTCCTCCCCATGCCCTCGAGGGGGGGCTTCGCCCGACTGACACAGTCTCCGGCGCTCACTTCGGAGCCAAATTTGCCTCCTTCGAAGTTGGGCAGCAGCTATTTGTGCAGCTCCCTCCTCCCCGCCGGATCCCCGCCCGCCTTCCGGCTCCCCGCCGCTGTGTGCAGCCGCGGCCAGCCCGCACTCCAGCGGGGCTGGAGCAGAAGCTGCCCTCGGGGATCAATTCGTGGTGTGGCCTCTTCACACGTTTATCCTCGGGAGCATCCTGAGCGCTGGGCACGCAACTGCCTCCCCAACTTTCGGAGCCTTCCCGGAGCTCAGAGCCAGCACTAGTATCATATAGTCGTGCTGGAGCCGAAGCCTCATTGCTGGGACTGATGTGCACGGAGCCCGCCAAGCTCCCAGCCCAGCAACAACCCGGGAGGCCGGGCCTGACGCGACCCACGTGCAGCCCGTGGAAACGCCTGTCTCCAGGGCGAGCTGGGACCTGCGAGCAGCTTCTGACCGTTTTGGCAAGGGCCGTGTACACAGCGCACACCCCCTTCGGAAGCGAGCCAGGAGACGCGCGGCACGGGTCTAGTTCCTGCAAACCTGCCCGGGCAATGAGGTGCTTTCCGTTCAGTACAGAAAAATGCCCCTTAAGCACACCTGACAGGCACTCAGGCACACGCGGGACAGCGGGGCAGTCAGGGACTCCCTGCTGCGCGGCCCTGGAGGGTGCAGAGGTCCCTGCCCGCTGCTTTCGGCTCCTCCGTTTGCTTTCTTTATTCCACTCCCTCTCGCCGCCCCCGCTCCTCACCACGCGGCCGCCCCGCTCCCTCCTCTTTGTCTCTCCTCCGCAAGGGGGTCCCGTCCCCGCGCCCTGCCCCGCTCCGCTCCTGCTGCTGGCCCGGCCACCAGGCAAAGCTGCCCCAGTCCTCGCGGCAGCGGCAGCAGCCACCCACCCCCTTCTCTCTCAACCAGTAAACCTAGCGACCCCCACCACTTCCAGCCCCAATCCCGGCAATCAGCCCTGCCCCCGGGAGAGGCGTCAGGTCACTCCTGCAGATTCCGGGCTGGGATCCCACGCTTATTTTCATCCTCTCACCCTCTACTGTGCCCATCTCCATGCATTTCTGGACTCACCAACTGCCAGAGCATGCCTCCAGCACCACTCCTGTTATAAATACCCCGGCTGACTCATGTCAACTGCAAAGCGCTGGACTCTGCATGTGAACACGGATGTAAAACACACACGTGTAAACAGCCTGTTGTTCTAATGTGCCATTCCCCTGTGAGCGGGTAACTCGTGCTCAGGTGAACTTTATCCCACACTTGCTCTGTCCCCCAAACACAGGCACAGCCACGGCCCCCTCGACTCCCTCCCCCACCACTGCCATTTCAAGCTGTCTTGGAACAGTGACTCCAGCAGATTATTCCCCTTCTTAAAGGGACATCGCCCACAGCACCGGACCAGGCTGACTGCAGAGGGGGAAGATTTAAAAAACCCAGAGACATGCCAGCTGTGGATGAGCAATACTCATGTCACTTAGTGAAATGTTCTGTATATGAGTTCTGTTACTATCTTTCAATTTACTTAAACGCATGTTGATAGTACTGAGAATTGAAGCTCCCACAACAGCACAAGTCGTTCCCCTGCCTGTTGCTTTTGCACAAGATCATCTGAGCCCACCACCACAGAATAAATGTCACGCCCAGTGGTTTGTATCGACATTGTAAGGTCAAATATACAGCAAAAGATTTAAACTGTGATATATGCACTTAGGTGTGTAGCAAATTAGCTGTTCAATACAGGTTGTACAAAATTGAGTTGGTACTGGTACTTACAGTAAGATAGCAGTTAGGCAAAACTGGCAAGACTTGGGCCTTAGATGTAAGTGAAGTGGTAAGTGTATTCTTGGAGCAATACTACAATGCAAGGTCTCCCCACTTTATTAGGCAAGCACCTTAGCACTAGTAGGACTACTCCAAAAAATTGTCTACCCAGCACCAGAACTGACTAATGCTGCCCTGGGGGTAACTTACCAACTGGAGTAAAATATTTAAATAGTTAAACAAGGAGCTCACACTTGCCTCCCACACATCTATGCCCACCTCGACATTACTTCCTTTTTTAGGTACATTGCTCAGCCCCTCTTCCCCATGTTCTCTCTCTCAGTCCTCTCCTGGGTCCATTCTATTTGTTTCTTTTTCTTTTTTTTTTTGCTGCATCTTTTCCCAATCAGAAATGTTCTCCTGATCTACTTAATCCAGCCACTGAATTTTGTCCATTTCCCTGCTTTCCATGGGAATACCTCTGTTGTACCTACCCTTTGTTTCAATAGTCTTTTCAGGTGGCCAGCCCTTACTCAAACACTCCAGTGGTTGTATTAATTATGACAGGAAGGAATGCTATCATTTTGAATGAGAAAGTATTAGACCATGAATGCACATTGGTGGCATTATATCACTACTGTAAGTGGTAAGCATCACAGAGCCAATTCCTGCTGACTATTCTCACACAAGCACACCTATTTAAAGTCACAGGGATTCACTAGTGTAAATAAGGGAACTAACACGGATAACTCCCATCTACATCTTGAGCACCTCCAACTTGCCGAGCACCCTCAAATCAACTATTTTATACAGCCTTTGAAGGAATTCAGCAGCCTGCAGGAGTAGGTCCATTATGGAACTCTAGGCTGGTTAGCTGAACACTTCCAGATGGATTATAACATTAGAAGAATGACTCACTATTATATGAGACAGGTAGTTAGTCTGAAGTCAGGGGAGATTTGCACCTTTATAGATTAACTAAATCAGAGATGTGTAGCATAGGCATTTGTATGCAGGGGTCTAACTTCATCAGATGCAACTTCCCAAATAAACCCTTTGGTTACAAAAGCCTATGCTAGAAACCTTTGATTCAGTTGGTCTATAAAGGGGAAAATCTACCCTGCCTTCTGCCTCACTCTCACGTGGCATTCAAGTGTCTGTTAGGAATCAGTCATTTGAACTCTTGACTTTTAACAACACCTTCACAGAAATCATGCTTTTTAGTAGGTGATTTTCAGTTTTATTAAGTAGCTGTCAATTTTCTAGACATTTCAAAGGAATTTTGATCAAATCCAACAGTTCTAACAAGCAATAAATTCAGCATTCATTTTTAGTTACCTTGGTTATTACTCAATTGCAGCTTTACAATTTACTGCGGGCTCATGAGGTTTTTTTATTAGAAAGTGTCCTGTAGGAATGCTGACCCAGAAAAGCCAGGGTCCTCAGCCTCTGTAATAATTGGGATCCTGTCTGAATAGAGGGGCTGGTGGTCCACAGACATATAAACATCTCTGTTCCTATCCAAGAATGCGTAACATTCTTGTGGCAACTAGAGCAATTGCTCATCAGGAAGAGCATGTAGGTATTTCAGTCATCTCATATGATAAAAATTCTTTTCAAAAGAGTTAATTGCATTGTCTGCCTTTGCCCTTTTCCATTTTTTCCCCTGCCTGCCCCCACCCCTTTGTTTCCACTGCACATGCTTCTTTGTTGCCTGATCTCACTCTCCTCTCCACTCTCTATACCTCTAGGTTTGGCCCCTTTCTTCCCTGATACCTTCTCGATTAGGGCCTCTAGCACTACTAGAATACTACTGTGAAAAATAGCTAACTCTTGCTAAGGACGTACATGATTATTCTTAGTATGGCTTCTGATGCAAAAGGGCAGCATTAATTTCCCTGCTTATTCTTCCCCCTTCTGCCCCTTTCCAAGAACTTTTAAAAGCTCAATGTTTTGTCTAATAGAATTTGTATGGCTCCATTATAATTCCCACAACTTTGTTTTATGGGTTTCACAAGACTTGAATGCTTGATGGACAGGAGGAATCCTTATTGTCAATCTAAAATGTACTTATGTGTGAACACAAATTAATCTGAACAGTGACAACTTGCTGCGGTTTTAGTGATATTGGTTCCAAGACATTTTGGAGCACTGATTGCAAAACCTTTTTTGTTCACAAATACCAGAAACTCTCATTTGATAGAGTCTTCAGTGCCTGTCTTTGATACAAGCACTCTCACTCTCCTTGAGTTCTGTCCTCCTTTCTTTCTATACTCTTCCCCTGCTTGCTATGTTTCCAATCTAGAGCTGAAATGCCATTTCCATTTTGATGGAGCCATTTGGCCCAAGATGTCCAGATTTGTCTAAGAAGTCTATAGCAGAGGTGGAAATGTAACCTATATTTCTTGACATCCAATCCTGCATGTAGGTGCTGAATGCTCTGAGAATTAGGCAGCCCTGGCCAGAAAAACAAGGGAGAAGATGTTCTCACTGAAAAATCACTGTACATCACACATCTTAGTGTCTAGTATCTCATTTTGATAGATTAACTCATCAAGACAATGAAGGTGACCTGCTATCCTGAGCAAGAAAATATATCACTAATTAAGAGAGTATAATTGGCATAAAACATTAAACTCAATAAGACACAACAACAGTGTACAAGTATGTGGACACCTGAATTTCTTTCAGGACTAAGGAAGCAGGTAACATTTTGTCTGGTGTCTCAAAACTATCAGTCAGATAATCAGTTCTGTCTAGTCCCAAGCTAACTATGCCTCTGACCTCCTATCCGCATTGCCTACTTAAAGGCCCCATGACAAGGTCTCAGGCTTCTATCAGCCTTTTTTTTTTTTCAGGATGAGTCTCACAATCTCCTCTTGTCAAACTGGTGATTCACTATGACTATTCAGGTCTGACTAGCACTTGCAATCATTTTTTTCTGGGCAGTGGCATGGTTTTATTAATTTTTTTAGATTTATATCCCACCTTATCCAATATCACACCCCAAAACTTGAGGTGACCTGGCAATATTCAAAGCAAAGTATAATTTAAAGAACAAAACAATCCTTAAAACAACAAACTGCTTGACTTACTAGGTAGCCATCAGTCTTCCACAAGGATGCCCCAGCAGGCTGGTCAGTCTCACACCTGTAGTTTCTGGATCAGCAAGATCTTCTTCCTCCAGGCCTGGATTGTCATTTTATACAGTCCTTTTTCACCACATCAGACCATTCTGCACTTCCTCCCTTACTGGAGTGAAACTTAAAAAAATTGTGATCTGTATTGTTTCAGCTTTAGGAATATGCATCAATTGTTCCTTCCACCATTTAAATCCTGTAAGAAATATGTTCTGTCATGCACAGAGTGAAGAATATAGTCACTGGCAAGCCTATAAACATTTGTAACTTTAATCTAGTAGTCTCTAAACATTTCAAGTCCTCAGCCCTGCCAAGAGATGCATTACAAAACCATGTAATGCTACTCTGCCAACTTCCAGAATAGCTCTTAAACTACAGGGAGTTATTCTCAGTTCACTTTGAATAGACTTAATATCCATTGAGAATTTGCCTTTGCAGTTATAGAAAAGTAATTTAACTAAATAAGTGGCTTGGATTAACAGGAGGTGTCTGTGACTGTAAGTGGGGCAGATTCCAGAAAACCTTTTATATCAGTTACCCAGAAAATCAATGGGACCAAATCCTAAAATTCTTACTGAATTTGATCCTCATGTGGGCAAAATTCCCACAAGTTTCAGTAAGGACCTCAGATTTTCACTCACAATCAATAAGGTTTTAGAATGAGAGATCTGGTAAAACAAGATGCAAATACCATTTAGCACTTCTGTAGCATCCATCTACGCTATCCTAGTCACTGCTGTGGTATCTAAATGCCTGGCAGCTAAGGATATTAAATAAGTCTCAATCTTTCTCAGGCAAGTAAGTATTATCCCTGTTACACGGATATGGAAATTAAAGCAGAAATAACTTGCTCAAAATCAATTAATCAGTGGAAGAACTTAGAACAGAACACAGAATTAAGATTCCCAGTCTTTTAGCTTCTTTCATTCCCTGGAGATCTCAGAACAGCAGAGACTCCCTATGCCTGAAGAAGGCTGTTTGTGCCCGAAAGCTTGTAAATAACTTTTTTCCAACTACTCAGTTGGTCTAATAAAAGATATCACATCTACCTGAAGAAGCTTGACTCCCAGTTCAGCATTTTTACAACAACACTTCCCAAGTCTTGTCTGATCCTAATGGTGGCAAAATCTGACTGTGTTTACATCTGTCACTTGGTTTGATGCCAGTGTTCCTTTTCCAGTTTCACAGCTGAAACCATGGATCCCTGTGCCATGTTACACTTCCCAAGTGTTTTGGAAAAGGGGCATTCCCCATTTACAGGGCAAATCTGCTCCCTTGCACCACCTTGTGGTACCTTGATTTGTTTATGTTTGAACACATTTGATTTTAACCACCATCACTTATACTGTATGTTTTATGTTCAAAATTTAAGTCTACTTGTTAATTATTTTTTACTCAATCCTTTGTTTTGAGTTCAAGAGCCTGAACATGTAACCGTTTACTTCAGTATCAGCAGTATTCCCTCAAATCCTTTAACTCCCATTAAAGCTAACATACTACTGCTTTGGAAAATAGAATTCTGTTGTAAAAAATAGTAAACAAACAAAAAAACCCAGTCATGCAACAAGTAATTATCTCCAAGTGTCCTCAGTGCAAGAAGATGACAGAGGGCTCAGTTAGCATCTTAGGTGGATTTCAGTCTCTCTCTGCCCCTTTCTTCAGTTCCCTCACTTTTATCCTCTTCACTGCCGGTATACCAAGTGTCCTACTAATAGTTTTTCCTGTCTATTCTTTCTCTCACTTCACTCCAAAGAGCCATCTTCTGGTGCCCCTATGCCCTAACTTAGGAGGAGGAAACCCTTTCCAGTTGCAGACCAGAATGAGCCACCCCAGGTCAGTGGCAGGCAGATGCTAGGACTCAGCCATCACTATCACTTGACCCCACAGTGGTATGGGAAAAGTGCCCGCAGCTGAATGCCGTCAAAGCCCCATACCTATAGGCCAGATCCAATGGTTCTGCGGGCCAGATTCAGCCCAAGGGCCACAGGTTTCCAACCCCTGGCCTAACCAGTTCCTTTCCATTGTCAGCCATTCTCTTTGCTCTGTACTAATCGTAGCATTCTAGCCTCCAAGACTCAGTGGACTTCAGATGTTCACTTCCAGCTCTCCAGCCCTTAACTCTTCACTTCTCCAAGAATAGTTTTCTTAGCTGTCACACTGCCATCCTCAGACAAGTGCCACCCAGTCTTCTAGCATTCAGATATTCTCTTAGAAAGCCAGTAGCGAGAAAAAGCATAACATATACTGTATCTGTAATAAGTAAGTCTTACTACTCTACTTTGAAAGGGTATGTTGCTGTAGACAGCGAGTGCCTGCTTGAAGCACTCCACTCTGCCATCAGGTGCTGACCTAAGCGTCCAACTCCCATTGAAGTCCATTTTTTAAACCACCTAAATACTGTTTGAGGACTTGAGACTGAGTCTTTGCAAAGAGAATCTTCAGCAGTGGTTCTCAACTGTCTTGGACTTGAGGCCCCTCATTAGACTCAAGGTATCCTTGGAAAATGCCAGCTCTTTGTTTTCACTAGTTTTTTGAGTACTGAAAAATAACAGAGCAAATAATTCAGAAAGCCCACAGCAGGACAAATGGTTTCAACATGATCAATTCCTATTTGAAATCTTTAGGTTTATTTCATGGATCATATTTGCACACCTCACCGTGCTAAGTGTGATGCCCTGTGGCACCATCAAAAGGTTCTCCACGGACCCCAGGGTGCCATGGGACCTGGTGGAGAGTCTTGGGCCTGCCTGAGTGGCTTGGAGGTAGACCACCAGGCACAGCAAAGCCAAAGGGGAAGAAAACCTCAGCCAGTGATGTAGTATTGCTCGTACTGTCATTTAACCAAAGCCCCGGGAACAGCATCTTCTGAGCCTCAGGTGGCTTTCAGAACTAGCTGGAAAAGGAAGTTTTACAAACCCTGACCTCAAGAGCCAAAGGTTCAACCCATTAAAAGCAGCAGTAGGGTAACAGCCAGGACGACGTGAGGTGCTTGTTACCTTCTAGTTAAGTCTTTCCCTCGCACGGGCTTTCTCTACAACCGGGAGGGCGCCCAGGGAAGCATAGTGGCACCAAGGCCAGGCGCTGGCCACGCCACTTAGCTAAGGGCAGAAAAGGAGTCTCGGGTAGCGCTGCTTTGGGTGGGGTCCGGGGGCAGCTCCTCAGAGCTGAAGCCTACGGCCCTCGGGCCTCGCCGCCGCCCCGCTTCTCCGCCAGGGTCTCCCCACTTGGCTCCAGCCACCGGGGGGCGCCGACGGGCACCTCCGTGCGCCCGGAGAGGGGGCGGGGCTTCGGGCGAGTGGGCGGGACTATCTCTGCCCGAGGTAATCTGGCTGCGAGCACGGGTGGATTCTCGCGAGGATTTAGGTGGCTCCCGCGATGTTTGTTCGTGCGCCTGCGCAGTGTGGTGCCGGGCTGTAGGGTGCCGGGTAGGGACTGCTGTCGCCGGCGCCATGAGTGGGACGTTGGCCAAGATCGCGGAGATAGAGGCCGAGGTAGCCCCTTCCCCCGGGCCTGGGCGTGGGGAGCGGGCTGGGGCTGGGGCTGGGGCTGACGCGCCGTGTGCCCGCAGATGGCCCGCACGCAGAAGAACAAGGCCACGGCGCATCACCTGGGGCTGCTGAAGGCGCGGCTCGCCAAGCTGCGCCGGGAGCTCATCACCCCCAAGGGCGGCGGCGGCGGCGGCCCCGGAGAAGGTGGGTAGCGCGGCCGCGGCGCCTGGGGGGCTGCCCCCGCCCCGCAGAGGTGTCTCTTGCGAGCAGGACACGCGCGACTCCCCGGGAGGCTGGGGCAGCCCAGCTCTGTCCACCTCCGTCTTGGCGCCCGCCCAGTGACAGCCGCTGGCCAGGGCTGGCCTGGCCACCCCCACCCATTTCTCTGTGAATGGAGGTGACGGCGCCCCGGCTGTGGTCTGCTGTCGTGCTTCCTGTGCCCCAGACGCCTGTCCTTCACGCCTTGCCTTTCAGGTTTTGATGTCGCCAAAACGGGTGACGCCCGGATCGGTTTTGTGGGCTTCCCGTCAGTGGGCAAATCAACTCTACTGAGTAATTTGGCTGGTGTGTACTCGGAGGTGGCAGCATATGAGTTCACAACGTTGACCACGGTGCCTGGGGTCATTCGGTATAAAGGAGCAAAGATACAGGTGATGCATTTCTGCCTGCAGGAGCAAGGGGGTGGGATGGGGTTTAGCTTGGTTCTGGCTGGGGGCAGTCAGGTCTGCTGTTCAGAAGTTAGAGGCAGTATAGAGCAGAGTAGCAGTGCTTATTGTTTTGGCCCCACGATCCAAATGAATGACACAGGACCGGTCTGTGGGCTAGATCAGCCCCCACATTGCCCCCATTTGGTTGGGATCAGGTTCCAAGGGCCCTGTGTGCCAGGACTGGGCCCCACACCATCCTGTGTGACATGTCTAGTGCTCAGCCCCAGCCTGTAGGGCTCTCCACAGATCCATGGGGAGCCTTGCGAGCCAGTGACAACACACTGGGGGGCCCCAACCTGGCCCATGGATCCAGGGTTGAGCACCACTGCCAGAAGATTGTTTTGAGGATGCACGCACATTTAAAACCTTTTTTCTGGTTTAAAATTTAAATAATTTGTGGTACTTCATGCTGCTTCAGTGAGAAATTACTGGCACAAGGAAATTCTTCCATGTTTTATATAGGAAAAATGGCTATATTTCATTCTGTTGTAGAACAGGAAAAAACAGTAAAACAGGCTAAATATTGTATTAAAAAAGGAGGGAATCCTAATGACTTACTCAAATTTACATTAGGCTGAATTACTATTACAAGCAAAGATGGGATGTGTTTTATTTGGAGGGGGGAAGGGGAGGTGGCATTTTCACTGTAATGGAGTTTGTTCCTTATTTTCAAATGTACAGCTTCTTGATCTCCCAGGAATTATTGAGGGAGCTAAGGATGGGAAAGGGAGAGGTCGACAAGTCATTGCAGGTGAGCTTTGAAGGGCTGGGGGCTTGTTTTAGCCATTATTTTACATGCTAATGGAAGGGTGAGGTTTCACAGTGATTTCTTTCTGGGCCCTTGGATCCCTAGTATATGGTCAGTGTGTCCTATGTCAGAAATGAATTACTACATTTGTAGGTAGTGGGGGGAACAGGCATTTTTCACTTTCATGCCTGTGTTGCTTGAAGGTCAAGGCTTGCTCAGCTCTTTGTGCTCTGTATCTTCCTAACTGCTCAAAAGTATACTTGCACTTCAAAGTCAGATGCATTCCCACATTAAAGAAGGTGTTTGTTTTAATATCTCTGGCACACTTGATGCTATACTATAGTTGTATGTAAACATAGACAGCAGGCTCTGTCCAGCCACTCAGATTCTTTAGGACAGAATCTGATTGCATTAGTGACAAATGCCCAAACTCAGTCTGGTAGCACTGGACCGAAAAAGGATGGAGGCCAAGACGCATCACCAAAACTGCAAAAATAGGATGCGATTCATTTTCCACTGGTTTTCGGGAACTTTGCTGACTTCTGCTGGGCTGAAGTTAAGGTGAGAAATCAATCTTCCAATGACACTTGGTCATCCAACTTGCTAGTTTAGTGGCCTAAAAGCAGGGGGGGAACGGTTCTTATAACAAGGCTGTACAGTGCATCATTTTGCATAAAAATTCTTTCGGTCTTTCATTTGTAGGCTTCTGAACTTGTTAACAAGGGCATGAACATAAGTAGATGTAGGTCAGACCAGATGTCTGCAGGTCCCACCTGATTTTAGCCTGTGAATTGGAAGGGTGTTTATTAGGGGTGCACTGTCCTGGGCCCTGCCCCAGCTGGGCAGCACCTACCCCAGCTCCACTCCCTCCCACCCCTTCCCCACGAACAGACTTAGCAGCTGGACACTGCTCTCCGCTGGGCTGGCTGTGTGCATACTGCGGCTGTGCACGTGCACATAGCATTTATAGTTGACATTATCAGCTACGTCAGCCAAAAAAGCTGATTGCCAATAATGTCAATTTTCCTTTTATCAGTGCTGATACGATATGGATCAATATATCAGTGCACCTCTAGTGCTTATTTCATGGTGAAGTAAATATTAGGCAATGGCCTAGGACTAGAAACTTGGTTCTTCTAGGCCTCTGTATTTCAAAAACAACTCATTGTAATTGTTATCAGGTTAGGCAGGGTTTATCTCCTTGATGGTACCATATTCTGTCATCCAGAGGTGGATTAAGGTGTACTGGGGCCCTGAGCAAACACAAAATTGGAGGTGCCCTCTCCCCACAGTAGTTGCATTGCAAAATGGCAGAGGGGTCTCTTTCTTTCCTGGTGCTGGTGGGGGAGGCTGGGTGGACCCTGCTGGGCTGGGGGTGGTGGGGGCACATGCCTACCTCTTCTCCCTGCTATAGTCAAGCGCACGCACACACGCACGCAGATGGGCACGCATGCTATTCTCTGCACATGGACACACAGACACAAACACACTCTCCCTGCCATGAAAACATGCACACACACATACAGAGACGCACCCAGACATAGGCTTCCATGCATGCACACACACATCCAGCCTGGCCACGCTTTTGTTCCACAGGAACTCTCCCCGCCCCCACTTTCTCTTGATTCCTGTGAGGCAACTTCCTGCCCCCTTCCCCCCAGCAATGAGCCACCTGTGGGTCTGTCTCACTCCCTGCCTGTTGCACTGACCTGTAGGCACCTGGCTGTGCCTGGGTGGCTGCCTCTGTGCAGCAACACTGTGGTGCTGGGAGGGGTGTCTGTGGGAAGCTAAGGTGAATTTTGGGGGGCTATAGCCTGCAGAGGTGTGGTGCAGCACTCCCAGCTTGGCTTCTACCCCCAAGGCGTGGCGCAGTGCTGCACTCCTGGCCAGCCTGGCCCTCTCCTGGCTGCAGGGAAACGCATATGAAAGCCAGGGTTTTAAATTTGGCATCATTTTTTGGCTCCCTGCTGGAGATAAAGCCAAGCTTCCACTTCCTTGCTGATGACAGTCCTGTGGCTGGGGCTCCTGGGCTCGTGCCCAGCTGGCCCGTGCATTAATCAGCCTATGCTGTCATCACCCATTGAACTAGTTCTTGGATGCTTTGACATTTTCTTAATTGTACAGTGCTCTGGCAAAGATGTATATGTATAATCTTTTCTGGGATAATTTTTCTCTCTGATCCTCAGTTGCTCGAACATGTAACCTAATTCTGATTGTTCTGGATGTGCTAAAGCCCTTGGGACACAAAAAGATCATTGAGAATGAGCTGGAGGGCTTTGGAATACGATTGAATAGCAAGCCCCCCAACATTGGCTTTAAGAAGAAAGATAAAGGAGGCATCAATCTCACAGCCACTGTAAGTTGGAAATTGCAACATGCTGAATGGAAATGTCACTTCTAGAAAGCATTGTTGTCTTGTTGCCCTGAGGTGTACAAGGTATGGGAGACACTGTGAATTGAGTTTCTACTGCCAACAGCGCTGAATTCCAGTATCTCAAAATGCAGTTACTACTTCTTGGTACCAGTGCACAATGGCTTATAGGTATTAGTATCAATGACTGCAGTATCTGACTATATGCAAACTCTTCCTTTCCCCACCTAATGTTGTCTTTTTTTTTTTATGTTCAGTGCCCCCAGAGTGAGCTAGATACTGAAACAGTGAAGAGCATCTTAGCAGAGTACAAAATTCACAATGCTGATGTCACACTGCGGAGCGATGCTACTGCAGATGACCTCATTGATGTGGTTGAAGGAAACAGGTACTGTATCAAAGTAAAGACATGTTACATGGCTACCACATGTAGTCAAATTACAGAACTGAAAAAGCCTATCCTTCAAAATCTATTATGTGATGCACGGAGTCATTGTTTGGATCCACCCTCAAAATGGTATATCCCCCATTCTCTTCCCTTCCCCAGACAAGGATCCACAAGGTGGCAGGGAGTATTCTTATACATTGCTAGCACTTCTGTACTGCTTTGTTTCCTACTCTTTGCAGAGTTTACATCCCATGTATTTATGTGCTGAATAAAATTGACCAGATTTCCATTGAGGAGCTAGATATCATTTACAAGGTACCTCACTGTGTACCAATTTCTGCTCATCATCGTTGGAATTTTGATGATCTGTTGGAGAAAATTTGGGACTACTTGCAACTAGTGCGAATGTGAGTGTTTAATTGCTGCTGAATTCCTGCATAGTTGGTTAGAGGGCTTGCAGAGACTTCTAAGCCTTGGAGTTCTCATTCTCCTGTTCTAGGAATAATGGCTTCCTGTAAGCCCATACAGAACATTAGCCCTCAAATGCTCTAGTCTGTTATCAGCATTGGTTTGATTATGCTTTTTCTGCTGTACGACTCAGATGCAGACAAAGGAGCAGTTTGCTTAACACATTCAAATACTGCGATTTTTAAGTTTATTTCCTAGTAGGAGAATGAAGGGGATGCTCTGCAGGGACAGCTTCTGCCATCTGCATGAGAGCTCAAGCTGAGGCTTAGGGCTATGGGAAAATTAGATGTTATGTTGAGATGAAAGGAAGAGGGATGTTCTTCTGTTGGTTAACTTGGCTAATTTCTCTATATTGTAGCTATACTAAACCTAAAGGACAGTTACCAGACTACACCTCTCCTGTGGTGCTGCCTTACTCCAAGACCACAGTGGAGGATTTTTGCATGAAGATACACAAAAATCTCATTAAAGATTTTAAGTAGTAAGTACCATAGGAAAAGATTGGGCCAAACTATCTGCTATTTCCAGTGTCTTTACAGTGGTGCATTCTGAGTTGTGACTTTTATTTCTTATAAGTTATTCACTAGCAGCAGGATTGAAACTTGAAAAGCTATAGGATTTCAATTTGCTCTCACTGAAACAGCCTTTTATGTACATCTTTGTGCTAGTATCTGGAATTATTCAATTTCAGTGTTTGTATGTTCTACTGTAGCTTCCTTGCTTGCTGATTATATCCCTTCCTGGTAGGAAAGCCACTTTTTAAAGCATGAGAATGGTATTAGTCTGCAGAGTCTTGAGCTCTGTAGCTATGGTTTGGTATTAATGACCCCATACCTTTGTCTGCTTTTGGAGTTGATGCTTGGACCATCTGGGATAGGTACTTTTATGCAAGGTATTTTGTATAGATATCCCCCCCTAGGGACAGAATAGTAGCTGTCATTGTTCTGTGGTTATTTCAATCTAAAGTTCATTGTGTCTTTTTTTTTTTCCCCTCTGTCTCCTTCAGTGCACTGGTTTGGGGGTCATCTGTTAAACACAACCCGCAGAAGGTTGGCAAAGATCACACGCTTGAGGATGAGGATGTCATTCAGATTGTGAAGAAATAAAGTTGTCCCTGATCAATTGCCACAACAACTGGCATTGTTATTGTGACTCTTTCTATATACAGTCAGTTTTGAGTGGCTAAGTAGAGAGGGAGTTGCTTTTGTTCTGGTGCTCACTTGTATATCCAGCTGGTTGCTGAAATGCATGGTCGAAAATTGGATAAAAAGCTGAGGAGTCTATGCTTCAAAAGGGCAGTCTGTTTGCTTTGTGTTTATTACTTGTCAGGGTTATAAAATCCACACACAAGTAGGATTTCTCTTATGCCTGTATAAAATTCATTTCTTTGTAAGCTGTGCTTTTATGTTCCGTCTTACGGTATGTCTTTTAACAATAAGAGAAGGCCTGACTCTACCAACCTTAACCTAAAAGGATCCCTATTTAGGCATTAAAGGCATTGCATTCACTGTATCCTTGGACACCAAACTCTTCAAACCTAGGTGTACAGCTTGATGGTACAACCTAGTGAACCACTTAACCTAATGTTGTTTTTTGTTATAGACAAGTACACGGGATGGATTTGATTTAAATCATTCTTGTTGTTTGATATAACAATACATATTATTCACAACTCGGAAATAGATGTAGGTTTCATGTTTAGAAGGTATACGCTATGCATGTTAAAGCAGTAATTTTTAGATTAATTTTTGTGGCTACATCAAAAAACTGAATTATGACTTTGGTTATTTTATTTACCAAGGCTAATTGAAGCAGATACTTGAAGTCATTGGGAGGTGAATTATCTTCAATTTACTAGATTAATCATGGATATTTGGGGGATGTTTTTGCCATACTGTATTAGGAGGACATCAAATGAATGATGCAGCTATGTGTTATTAGCTTGGGGCTTTCTTCGCTTTCTTCTAGGGGTGCACTGATCAACCGCCCTGGCCCAGCCCCACTACTGGGAAGAGGCCAGCGAGCTCCTGGCCCTGAGCCTGCAGCAGGCAGCCCACCCTTGTCCTGCATACAAATCCAGGTGACACATGCCTCCCAGGGGTGTGAGCAGTGGCAGGAATTGCCCCCCTCCCCACTCTCTCCTGCGCCCCCTAGAGGAACCACTTGTGGCCCTACCCTTCCCCACTCCCTCCCTCTCTCACCATGGGGGCCTTGATCTTGTCTGTCGCCCCCCCCCCAACTTACTGGCTGGATGCTGGTCTCCAGGCTGCCAGGCTGCAGCTGTGTACATGTATGTGGCACTTATTAGCTACACCAGCCAAAAAAAGGCTTGCCAATTTTATAATGTCAATTTTCCTTTTACTGGTGCTGATCCCTTATGGACTGATATTGGTGCACCTTTACTTTCTTCTAATCTTTGATTTCTTATCTTATATCATGGCAGCAGGCTTGCCAGGCTGTAAGTTTTCCCTTCTACCATACCATTCCCTCACTAGATCTCAAATCGATGGAGAGGCTATACTCAGAAACTTATCCCTCAAGATTTCTGAAGTACTTTGCTCAAAATGGTTGTTTCCACTGCCCCTACCTCCTTGCATTTTATCTCCAGGCTCTTCCTCCTTATCTACTGCACTGCCAACAATCCTTTATTCATTTAACTTCTTGCAACTTCGCACTTTTAGAGAAAAGTGAGGGCTTGACTTGTTTGTGTACACAAACTTGTAGAGGTGCAGTAGGGCTGATGGGTAGGTAATCGGGTCTGTTAGCTCTCATCTCCATATACTGCTGTTAGCAAGGATGTTCTCTGGAGGCACAAATTCAGTTTGAGAACTAAAACTAAACATCACAGCGATGCTTCATGGGATCTTCTAGACTGAGCACTGAGTCCCATTGGGTAGAGTGGGTTTTTTGTTTTGTTTTGTTTTTAATCTTTACCAATCTATAGAGGAACCTCTGGGAACCTCCTAATATTGGGCCCTTTATATAGTCCATGGTCTGTTGTGACCTATATATAAAACTTTTCTAAAATGGTTACATGAATATATAGTCTCAAATAATATATAATTAGACGTTATAAGCCCCATTTTCATGCTGATATATTTGAGCTTTAACATACCTTAAATTAAAACTATCTTTTATATAGGTTGCTTTTTTTTATTTAAAAAGCACCTTAAAAAATAAAAAGGACTAAGTAAAAAATGTGATTTAAATTACAAAATTTTTTTTTTTAATCACTGATTTTTTTTTTGATTTTTTTTATCCACCCTGAAAGCACATCAAAGATTCCCTCTATTCCATACCTGGTAGTTGACTTCACTTTCTCCAGGGGTGACAACAGTGTGACTATTTTGTAAAGCTAGGGAGTGGAGTAGTACTGTTGCTTTTTTCTATTTTTGGTTTTCTTGTCAAATTTTATAGTTTTACTAAGACAAGGTGAGTTTACAGTTTGTGGAAGAGTACGCTTTAAGGTTAGATGATCCATGACTCAACCTCCTTTCTTGGTAATGCAGAAGTCTTCTGTTGAAACTTTCAGCAAACAGTTTTTCTTGGAAATTAGATTACTAAAGTTGCAGGCAGTAAATTCATTCAGTGTTCTAGCAAATATAAAAACTGCCACAACTCCAAAAACAAGGCTTTGTCTACAGCCATCATTTTATAGGTGTTTTGTATGCCTTCTAAAGTACTGCTTTTGGATGTAGAAATACTAGGGTGGATGCTGATTTGACAGGCATGCTGCACTTGGTGTACAGCGGCAGGGAGGTAGTGATCAGAAGCATCTGTTTACTTTTGGCTTTGGAGATGCACGTTAACATTTTTATGCTAAAGTTAGAGTCTGTTTAATGCAAATGCTACTGAAGTAGTTAACTGGAAAAACACTTGGTATTTGAGCTTGCTAAAGAGCTTCAGCAATACCTTCTAATAGGCAAATCCTTGTCCTATAGAAGAGCATTACAGTAGCCTCTCCTGGTGAATAATCAGATCTGGCTGGTTACTAGACATAATGACTGTGACCAGTGTGTTTACTGCTTGTAGAACAACCTGTAAACTTGTTTATTGTGGTGGTTAGAGAAAGTTTAGTAACTTTTACACTAGCTAAATGATGCAGTTACAGCTCCCTGACTAGATCTGCTAACTTCTAGCCCCAACAAGCCAGCTCCACTTTCTTCCTGAAAAAGGACACTAGCCTTAAAAATGTAACAGGAAAAGGTTTTCATGCTTTGGGGCCTAACCAGCTGTAATTCCAGGGTTTCTGGTTTTCTCTGTTTAAAAATACTAACATTTTCTGATTTAAAACCCCAACATGTGTTGGTTTTGTTGTTGTTTTTTTGGGGGGGTTTTGTTTTGTGTTTTTTTCCCCCCACAATTAAAGTAAAACACCACTGTATATAGGTATCAGTTGAACACAATGTTGTATAGACGTATTTATAGTTTTAAAGTGATCTGGAATCTAATTAATGCCTCAATTATAATTTAAAATACATTCTAGATGCCTATATATCTTTGTGGTGTGTGTGGTTTTTTTTTTTATCATAGAAAGTCAGATCTCCCTCTGTGCTCTTTGCTTAGCTGCAGCTGGACCTGTGTCATGGTGTCTCCCCATCCCCACTGATCTCATTCCTGGCCCACTCCCACCCCATCCCCCTAGTGTGCGAGAAGGAATAGGTGTATGGAGAAGAGGAGTAATATGGTATGCAAGTGCAGTAAAAACAAACCAAAGCCCCTCCAGAAAAACCTATTTGCAAGACTTACTGGGTCACAAAGAAAAACCTCTCTCTTTAAGCTCAAAAGAGATAAGCCTAGGTAAGTTCTGAAGACACATTTTGTTTAAACAAGTATACAATCTGACAGTTGAAAGAATATTGTACTTTAGCTGTTATATTTTAAATGCTCTGGGGTAAAGTATGCTATTGTGTGCTTTCTATACCAGTGGTTCTCAACCTTTTTGGTACCAGGACCCATTTGTAAACATCCATGGCCAGTCCTGACCCAGTACCCCTCACTCCAAACTTAGTGCCCCGCAGACCCCAATCCCACCAGTGTGTGGGGCAGGATGGGGGCCAACTAGCCCCTTGCAGGCTGGAACTGTGACAGCCTGCTAAGGAAAAGCTATGCTTTCCCATATTTTTCTCCTTTAAAGGAGAATCCTTTTTTTAAAAAAAAAAAAGCTTCTTCATCCATTGTTTAAGTTTGTTCATGAACTTTTCATATATTTTTGCAACCAACTTTTGGGTTGCAACCCACAGGCTGAGAAATGTTTTCTATAGCCACCACCTTCTCTCATAGTGCCCTAAAGGAATTAAAATCTACATGGAGCTTAACTGGAGCTGTTTCTTATTGGTTATGGAGATATTTTCCACAGGAGCTATAGTTTACTGAGGCTTTAAATCACATAATTGAGATGCACTATTATAGTAAGACTATTTGTTCACCTGTTAAGTCTTAATGAAAAAACTGCCTTCTCTTTATCTAATACCTTAAGAAGAAATGCAAAACAGTGCATGGATATACCCTTTCTTTTGAAGTGCTATGTTATAGCAGTTACAGTACCAAACAAAGACCAGTAATAGATTGGAAGGGACCTTGGAAGATCATTGGGTCCTGCACCCTGCAAAAAAGATAAGTGGGGGTTGGGTGACCCTAGCAAGGTGACGGTTTAGTCTCCTCTTGAAAATTTCCAGGGTAGGTGATTGCACCACCTCTGGAGGGAGCTTATTTCACAGACTGCACATGCTGACTGAAGAAATTTTTCTTGATGTTGAGCCTGAATGAATCTTCTGGGAGTTTGTGGTCATTACTCCTAGTTTTCTCCACAGGTGCCCTGGTAAACAGTTGCTCACTGAGCCCTTGATGTGTACTCCCCCAGTGTGGCAGTACAATGGTACCAGCTCCCCTCTCAGCCTTCTTTTCCTCAGGCTGAAGAGTCCCAGATACCTGAGCCTTTTCCTGTATGGCTTGCCTTTTTAAGTCTCTGATCATGTGGGTGGGTCTTCTTTGAACTCACTCAAGCTTGTCCATATCCTTGTGGTGCTGTTACATAAATTGCCAATTACTAAAATCACAAGCAAGACTTCATGAGGGAGAATAAGGCAAGATCCTGCTTTTATTGATTAAGCACTTAATGTTCTTCAGTCACTCAACAGCTGATGTTTTCCTTTTCCACAGACATGCTTTCACCCATTCTCTTACACACAGCATACAAAGGTGGAACACATATATCAAGCTACAAAGCGATACAAAATGGAGTTTAAGGCAATGCAAAACTCAAGAAAATATGTAAGATTAAAAGCAATAGGCAAAAAGTCTGTTTATATAACTGGATGCAGTATTCCAGCTGCAGTCTCACCAGTGCTGAGTACAGCAGAAGAAGCACCTGCTTGGTTCTGCTAGAGATGCATTGATTGATGCATGCCAGAGTATTATTTGCCCTACTGACTACAGCATTGCACTGCCAGCTCATATCCATACTGTGGTCTATTATTAGCCCCAGGTCTCTTTCAGTCGTGGTGCTAGTCAGTTTGGTGCCACCAAGCCTGGTGGGGGTTGCTTCTTGGGGTGGAGCACTTTACAGTATTTCTCACTGCTGAACTGAATCAGGTTCTGATCTGCCCAGCTTGCTAGCCAGTCTAAGGCTACAGTTACAGGTGAACCATCTTCAAGTGTGACCACACTTCTCCATAATTTGGTGTTGTCTGCAAGCTTGGCCAGTGAGCTCTTCACCCCCACATCCAAATCATTAATAAATTATATTGAAAAGTACTGGACCGAGCACTAACTCCTGTGGGACATGGCTGCTCACTTCTCACCAGTATGACAGATCCATTCACTACAACTCTCTGGGTCCTATCCCGTAGCCAGTTTCTCACCCACCAGACTGTCTTGGAGTTAAGCCCACAGTTCTCCAATTTTCTCATGAGGACATCATGGGATACTAGATCAAAGGCCTTTTGGAAGTCAAGAGACACAAGGGCAACCTGCTCTCTCGTGTCCAGGTGGTGAGTTACCTGGTCACAGGAGATGAGGTTGGTAAGGCAAGACCTGCCTGCAACAAGCTATGCTGGCTGTCATTCAGAATCTTACCTTCTGCAAGCTTATTGCAGATTGACTCCTTGATTAACTTTTCCTAGGATTTTCCCTAGGATGGAAGTTAAGCTGATTCACCTATAGGTACCTGGGTCTTCCCTCTTGCCTTTCTTGTAGATGGGCACAACATTGACCCTCTTACAGCCCTCAGGGGCTTCTCCAGAGTGCCATGAGCTGTGGAAGAAATTCACCAGGGGTTCTGCAGTGACTTTGGCTAGCTCCTTCAGCACTTTCAGGCAAAGACCATCCAGTCCTGCTGATTTGTATATGTCTAATTTAATAATTGGTCATCCACCAATTCTACAGCAATAGTACAAAGGCAATTATTCCTACCATGCTTATCCTCTACTCTACCTGGCATGGTTTTCCCCTTAGTTTGGTGAAAGGCCAAAGCAAAGTAGTCATTCATCTCTCTCCTGGGTGCTGGTAACCAGCTCTCTTGAGCTGTTGAGCAACAGCTCCACACTCCCATTTGTTTTCCTCCTGTTCCCCACACACCTAAAGGAGTTCTTGTTATCCTCAATTCCTGTTGCTAATCTACATTTGGTTGCTGCTTTAGCTCATCTTCTGTTCCCTGCAAATGCAGACCATTGTGGAATAGTTCTCCTTGGGGTATGCCCTGAGCATCCATTGTTTATAAGCCTCTTTCTTAAAAGGACTCTCACCACCCCTGCAGTTTCAAGCTGTCCATTTTTGGAGCTGATGTCAGCCTCCAAGGAGGTGTACTACTCTTTTGCAGAGCACAACACCTCCTCCTTTTTTCCCCACCCCGTCCCTTCTATGTAGGGTGTAGCTATAGAGGGCAACACTCCAGTAGTGTGAGGAGTCTTTAGCATGCTTTAAAACTAACTTCACTGGGAGATAGGGCCACAGGATGACACCTCCCAACCAAGATGGGTGATGAGCACAAGGAGTACCCAGGTAAGTGACAGGGGTCCAGATAGTCCCAAGCAGCAGGGGGTGCTGTATGCACCAATACGCAGCCTTAAATGCCTCTACACTAGCCTTCATAGCATGGGAAATAAGCAGGAGGAACTTGCCTTCTGGATAGCTAGTACAAACCCAGACATATGGTCCAGAAGCATGGTGGGATTCATCCCATGACCAGGCAGTAAACATTAGGGGCTAAAGTAGGGGTGGGCTGGATGCAGTCCACAGGGTCCCAAAGAAATTAAAAAAAAATTAATATTAATCTGCCCCTGGCTGCCTGTCATGTGGCCCTCAATGGCTTGCCAAAACTCAGTAAGTGGCCCTCTGCCTGAAATAATTGCCCACCCCTGGGCTACAGACTATACAGGCAGGACAGAATGGGGAAGAAAGGCGGGGATGTGGTACTTTGTGTCAAAGAGCAGTACACATCCTCAATTAACAGGATAGGGGCAGAGGAAGGGCAGGCTGAAGTGCTCTAGGTCAGAATACAGGGGGGTTATGGGGAAAGGGACTTAACAGTGGGGGTCTTGTACAGACTACCCAACCGAGGGGAAGAGCTGGACCTTTAAAATTCTCAGGCCAGCTTGCAGAGGCCATTACATCAAATCAAGGGATGTAGTAGTCATGGGTGATCTAAATTACCCGGACAGCTGCTGGTAGGAGCAGTAAGCCAGGTCAGACTGCTCATGAGAATTCCTTGCTGGGATACAGGACTTCCACTTAACCCAGGGAGGTACACAGTCCCACCATGGGGAAGGCCCTGCTGGACCTGGTTCTGGCCACAGGCAAAATGTTAGGGGACGCCAGGTTCTTGACCACCTAGGCAGTAGCAATCATCACTTACTGGAATTTACTATACAGCTCAGGGTGTCAAGGGCCTGCAGTAAGGCAGTAGCTCTTTACTTCAAAATGGCCAACTTTATTAAAGTTGAGGAGATTGGTAGGCAAGGTATTGGGGTTCTAGAGAGGTGTGGATCTGGAACCAACTTTCAATGGAAGTGATGCTAGCTCCTGCCTTGGGGGTCTTTAAGAAGAGGCTTGACAATTAGCTAGCTAGGGTCATAAGCCCAGTATATTCTCTCCTCCTAGTAACAGTAATCTAGCTTAATAATCCAAGGGAAAAAAAGGGCAAAAAGGTACATTGTCTTCTTACTCTAATGTATCAGCCATATAAAAAAGGTAACTTAAAAAAAGAGCAGTTGACACCAACAGCAGGTAGAACTGACTTTATTTACAGAATGTTATTGGGAAATGTGTCAAGTTAAAAAGTTATGAAAACAATCTTTTACAAGGATGAGCTGGTGATTGCATTTTTTAAACATAGAAGAAGTCAATATAGTATGAGTAACCAGTAAATAATTTATTCAATATTAGCAACCCCAATGAATTTCTCACTGGAGATGCATGCTTGCCATTTCTGCAAAAAAGGGTCTATCAGCCTGGAACAATCCCACCACAGCATGTCAGCACTCATAGTATAGTTAAGTGGTTTTCTGCTGCTGGTTTTGCATTCAATTAGACTATTTGCGGGAGGGGAAGCAAGTCTTGGTGAGAATTCTGGGTTGTGCTTTCACCTTTTAAAAGAGCACAATGGTCTAGATTAAAACAAGACATGACTAATACTGGACTCAACACAAAAGTGAAAAAAAGTGAGGAACCATGCAGTAGAAATATGGAGAATGCTTAAATTGCTCAGGAAAGTGAAGCATAGGCTTAAAAAAAGAGAAAAAAAAAAAGAGGAGGAACACAGTATTAAAAAAATCCCTAAGTATAAGATCACAGAACTAGCTCTCTCCCTTAAAAAAACCCAACCCCCCCCCACACGCACAGAAAAAAAAAACAAACCAAAAACACTGTTACAGTAACTGCATAAATTGATGCATGCTAGGTGCAAGAGGGTGCAGAATTCCCCTCCAGAAATAACTGGAGGTATTATGGAACAAGTTACTGTAACTGGGCAAAATACTGGAAGGGTAAGATTTGAAAGGCTCTATTTTGTTGACCTTTAAATGTTGGAGTAAGTCAAATTAAAAAAAACAACAAAAAACCACAAAAGAAAATAATACCTCAGCTAAATAGGGACCAGAACCAGCCCTGCTGTAGGCATCATGACAACTGTGTGCAAACATTACAGCTGCTACAAGATACATCTGTTCTAGCCAATTGTGGAGCAGCAGACAGTAGTCAGACTGTAGACTGTAAGGACTAGCTTACTCTGATCTCCATGCCAGCCCCATCTATAAAGCAGTTATGAAGTTAACTGCTCCCTCCTTTAACGAGAAGGGGAAAAGAGCAACAGGGAGTCAGATCTGTTGTACAAGAAACAAAATGTGGGCTTTTACTTCAACACCTTTAGCTACACTGAGTGCACAGTAGATGACAGGGATGAGCTGGAGAAGGGAGACTTCTGGAAGGAGATGAGCAGCAAGAAAAGGCAAAACAACTTTATCCTGTTCACTTGCACACTTAGGATATGCAGTTTTAAATCTTAAACAAAGAAGTCCTACATGTACAATGGAGAAAGACCCAAAACCAGAGGCACAACTAAAGCTCAACTGCTCTACTCTTATGTACAGCTGTATAGGGTCAGAAAAAAAAAAAAAAAAAAAGCAGCTATCCTAAGTGTATATACAAAAGATTGTTTATACAAGTCTGTACACAAAGTCTATACATTTTTCTGTAGAAGGAACCCTTAGCTGCTACCTCTAGATAAGAGGATTTCAGCATTTCATTCACATATCTTACAAAAAAGAAAGAAAACCAAAAGGAAGAGACTTCCAGGATTAAACCGTCTTGCATCCACATCGCTTCAGGCTTCACTTGAAGCCCTATTAGATCCTTTAGTCCCAATGCAGACATGGAGACCAGGACAGGTGCCATGTGCTTTAGTCTCTTGAAAAGAAATTCTGCACACAGTGCCAAAAATAAAGAGCCCCACAAAAACCCAAAACAACCTAGGTGAAGCGCAAGAGATCCTGACTGTAGGCATTTTTATCCACTCTAAACAAGCAAATATCCTCTCGGAGTTCACTGCCGGTATTCCAGTTCATCTACACTGATGACTTTGGATGGCATAGAAGGGAGAGGCTGCTGCAAAACATCTGACCCAAACCATTTTGCAAGGCCAATAGGGGAACTACTTCTCTGGTTGGTGCGGTGGTCATGCTGCGAGTGTCCATGAGGCAGTCCAGTCCGCGATGGCACATTTTGGGGGGTGGTTTGCACACCAACAGCTGATCCCGGTGCTCCAGAGCCTATACAGTACAGAAAGTGTCAAGAGAGAGTTAACAGGAGGAAGATTTCCTCAATTATAAAACAAAATTTATGACCACATGGCTACTATGCAGATTGGATTTTGCATGTGTGCACTCTTACAGGATCATGATTTTGTTCAGGTGGTTTGGCAAACAGGTAACTATTTTCCCAGTTCAGGAAGGCACTGTTGCTTTAGACTTCCACTGGAAGACTGGTAGCATGATTATCTTTGCATCAAAAGGTAAATTAACAAGATGTGGGTTAGCTAAGGTCTTACCCTCTAAAAAGGGAAGAGCTGTTTAGCCTAAATGGGTGATAGCAAACAATAACTCCCATAAAGGGTAAAGAGCTTTCTGTTCAGCTAAAAAAGTTGTTCCATTAGTGGGAGGGTTTAATTATACCATAATTAAGAAATCAATTGCAGACAGAATTTTTTGGGAAATTCCATGGAAACTAGGATGTATTTAATGGTTTAAATTATGGGTCCTATGGAATGATCCTGCCTCAGGTAGGGGCAGGGACTAGAATCTAGATGACCTCTGGAGGTTCGTTCCAGCCCTACTCCAACTCAATTCCTTGTATGGCTTGAAAGTAAAGTAGTTAGTGTGCAGATGCCATTAGTATCATCATGCCAACAGAAAATAAGAATTCTTATAGTAGCCTTTGGGTTCTACTTTTTAGCCTACCTGATCGCTGCAGTTGCTGTTGCATCATTGCAAGCTGTAGAGGTGTCCCAGACCGTGGGTTTAGCAGGTGATGGCCAGCTGCTGGTACTGGATAAAAAGGCTGACCCAAGATGGGACCAGATAATCCCTGCAAGTGAGACAAGTCCACTCCAGGTGGAATCATACCTATTGACCAAACCAAAAAAAGAGAAAGCTTAATTTTTCTCATCAGAAATGCAAGGTTAAGAGGCTTTACATGTAAAGCACCACTTTCCAGTACCTTTATGCAAAAACTATTAAAACACTTAATCACAAATGGGCTAGTTCTTTTATAGAAAAGACAGTTCTTTATCTGTACCTAGCATTAGGGTTTTAGGAAGAAACAAGTTTTCCCCTAGCAGATGCATACAAGGAAGATTACCTGCTTGCAGCAGAGAAAGATGTGGATGAACACCCTGCGCCAGCATCCTTTGAACCAATCCGGGATGCAGTTGATGAGCAGGTCGTACAAGTGGTACATGGGGGACAAGGGGTACTTGGTGAACAGGACGGAGGAAAGGAGCCCCTGGAACTGGGGATGCCATTGTAGGAGTCTTTCTGCCCGCTGATTTAGGCCTGTAGTCTTGTTCTTTCGTGCAACGGTTTGTTTGAGTAAGAGGTGTGGAACATGCAGAGCGCTGCAGTGCAGGTAGTTTGGTACCCAATGTGGGCAAGATTTCTTGGTCTGTATTCTCCACAGAGCTACACAGTAGGTTATCTGTAGTCAGAACAGAACAGGACTTAATCCAATACAGCTGGAGACTGGGTTTACAAAGATTTAAGTCTAATCTAGTACTTGCTAGATCTATCTGGAAGAAATAAAAGGAGTCAACCTGGAAGCCTTGCAAGGAAGAAAAATGAGCATTAACACAAAAGTGAAGACAGCAGTGACAATAAAGGATCATTCCTTGAAGAGAAAGGTTTTCTGCATGATTCCAATAAACAAGATTTGAAAACCAGATTTTTTAAATCCAAGTCATGAATCAGCAATAGGAGGAACCTGCATTTGAGGGTTAATCTCAAATTCCAATGTGTTCCATTCCAATTAGCCACCTGCCTGGGCTAAAATATGTACCTTTTGTTCCAGAGTTACATGTGGCCTTCACCTTTGATTTCATGCCTAGAAGTCATTTGCATAATTGCTGGAATAAGTTGGGTCCACATGCAAACTATGAGACAACTGCTATCAATTGAATGCTGTCAATTTTAGGTTTAGATTATTTCTTCAGCCCTCTGTTCAATTTTAGATTCAAAACAAGGAATTTTAGTTGGACTTCCTATGACCTGCTTGATTATAAAATGGGTTTCTATATGCAACTGGAAGCATCCTGAAGTCTACATGGTGTATGTGGGAATTTACAGCTATTTTAGTTAGCCAGAAATAACATTAGAAGAAGTAATCAAGTATGAGGCAAATCTGAGGAAGAGGAAACATTACCTGCTTTAGAAGAGATGGTGCAAAATACAGTTGGGGAATCTCTACCAAGATTTCCTTCTACTGTTGCCTCAATAGTTTTATTTCACCTTCACTAAAAACATCCTTCTAGCCAAGATGCTTTTTCATTTAAGATAGAGGGTCCTTAGCCTCTTAAGCATTTAGAAGAAATTAGCTAAATGCCACAGGAGGACCACCATGCACTTTGATTTGCAAGAGCTTCCCTCAAAATGGGAAGTTGGTGGGGGAAGTATTTCCAATATTGTTACTCTTAATGAACCAGCCTATTTTTGCTCCATAGATTTATAATGTTTTGTAGACTTGTGGATAGGATTTTCTGCTTATGCCATCTTCAGTATGTAGATTTCCAGAGCATACTGGAGAGTGCCTAGTCAACACCATTACACTGTTTTTTAGAAGAACCTGCAGCTTAGGCAAGAGTGGGGTTAAAGATGTATAGCAGTTTTGTTTCTTGGAAGCTAGAGGAAGTTTAAAGTATACTTTTGTAGTTTCAATTTCTCTGATCAAGCATGTCCTAAAGAACAGCAAACAACAATTCAAGGAATAGCAAAAACAGGGTTTGGTCTGAATGATTCATTAGAAAAGTTGGAAGGGACCTAGGAGGTCATCTAGTCCAACCCCCTGCTCAAAAGCAGGACCATCCCCAGCTAGATCATGCCAGCCAAGGCCATTTAGCTGGGTCTTAAAATAAAAAGAGAGTCTCCAAGGAAGGAGGTTTCACAGCCTCTCTGGGTAACCTGTTCCAGTGCATTTTACTAGCCTTCTAGTGAGAATTTCCCCCCCTACCCAATATGCAACCTAAACTTTCCTTGCTGCAACATGAAACTTGTTCCTTGTTCTCAGTGGTGGTAGATGACAGAACAGTAAGCCTTGTGCATTGGTGAACTTCTAGAACAACTATTACAATACCTTCATTTGTCCTCTGACCTTCATCTTTACTATCACCAGCTTTCAGTTTCCCAGAAACTGGTTCTTCTTTGCTTTTTTCTTTGCTTTCATACATCTTACGAATCACTGAGGTAGGTGTAAAGGATGGAGAAAGCTGCAGGAAACAGTGATTAAAGTGAAGTCTTAGATTCTCTGTTTTAGGTATCTGTTCTTTTTAAAGGAGCAAACAAATACTCCCTCCCCTACTCTTTACTGGAACCAACCAGCACTCCCTCTTCTTGCCCAACAGCTCCTCCAACTTAGACAAACTCATTAGGAAACATTTAGGCTGCTTGCAGACATTAAAAACCTACATTCTACTAGAGGCAGTAGTGTGGTACAGATGCTGCAGAGCTGGGTCAAAGTATAGATCAGGCACTTCAGTGGGTTTTGTGATGCTCTTATCTAAAACTGATTCAATCAGCTATTAGATAAAAAGTACCCCAAAAAGCCCCACTAAAGTGCCTGATCTGTACAGATGTTGGGCAAGCTGGGTCCAATTAATGTATTGCTGCTTCTAGGCATATACTGGGCTCTGTGTGGGAGCATGCTGAGTAAAGCATACCTGAGGAAGGGCATGTGTGCCCGAAAGCTTGCAGAAAGACAATTTTTGTCATTTGTGAGTTGGTCTAAGAAAGAGGTATCATCTCTGAACCAAGAGATCTAGAGTTCTGCATTTCTCCAAGAAAACAGAAAGAAAGAAAAAAAAAAAAGTGGTTTACTTAGTCTGCAAGCAGCCTTAGATGTCTACTGTAGATGACATGTCCAGCTGCTAACTAGTCTGCTTGCCCTTAGCCACAGACCAGCAAACCCTCTGGAGACTGGTAAGAAAAGCATGTTCTTCAGCTCAGAGAAGATATTTCTCTATACATGTCAAGTGATTGAACTTTCTAAAAAAAGCCAAATCTCAAAATTACATTAAAAAGCCACTTATGAAAACAGAGGCCTTTGTGGGCAGTCTCTACCCCTCCAAAAAGATACAAAATAAATAAGTCAGAAGGCTGAAAACTTTTTTTCTTGTAAATCTAGGAGTCAATCCAATGAGATTAAGAAACTAGAACTGCTGGTTCTTGAAGACCATATTTTTCTTGACCACTAGATGCACCAGTAACCAACTTCCCAGCCAAAACAGCTGGGTCTTCATTTGTTTTACAGCCCATTTAGCATTTGTGACTTTTTAAAACAGTGCACTAATTTGCTGTTTTCCAACTTTAAATCCTCTTCTCCACATTACACAAATTTGAGCACATGCTCTTGATCTAAACACTCACCATGCTGGTGATGGATGCAGAAGGGGCTGGAGATGATGCATTCCCTCTGTGGCCTGGTGCAGGAGATTTAGTCACTCGCTGCTGCCTACAGAGAGACAAAGTTAGAGACTAAGGTAGCAACGTGCTTTTCACCTTTTCTATGCCAATTTTGGCAAGTCTCAGCACATAGCACTCCCACATCAATTTGGGGAAGCAACATTCAAGTTACTCAGCTCAAGTGTAGAACACCAGGTCAATTTGTCATTCGCTTAAGCCAAAAAGACTTAGTTTAAAACCCGTTTAGTCAGATTAGGACTCTTAACAGCTGAAGAGTCTGGAAGCATACCAGTCATGTTCATTAGATGGCTGTAAGACCTATTCTTAATTTTGACTTTTGTGCGGTGTTCTTTATGGAAATACTGGAGTTGTCAGCCATGTAAGGCTTGGGAAGATGAGGTCTCTGCCCTCCTGCAGAACTTGACCAGTTAGTTGTGCCCTTGCTGCAAAACAGAGATTCTTGGTACAAGCACAGCACTATACTACTTCTGGTTTAGTAGAATCACATGAACAGCATCTTAGTACAGCACCATACAGTACATCAACTAAGCAGAATAGATGCATCTACATTTACTGCACTCTTTTGGAGTGCAGTCCTTATAGGAAGAATAGCAGAAAGGCTTACTGCCCTTTCCTTACAGGGTTTAACTACATATTTGTGTCTTGTGCCAGATAAATGACTTGGTATGTACAGTTCCACAGGACTGTCCTTGGAAGGCTACAGGTAGACAACAGTTTTACCTGGCTAGAGATATTTCACACTAGGACCAAGACCAATTTGTTAAACTAGGAGAAGGTCAGAGATCACCATTACAAAAGTTTTTTTTGTGAATGATTTAGTTGGACTACCTCTCCAATGACTCCAAATGCTGAAATCCTAAAATTGTTAGGCAGAGCATTTCAATTCTCTTAACATTTATTTTCATAGTCAATAGAACTACTATTCCTGGTAATAGCATCTAGAATGTTTCTTTACAACCTCTACTCATTTGCACTTGTATTCTAGAGGAGGGTAATGAACAACAAAAAGGTCTCCAACTAAAAGGAAAATGTGCCCAGAAGTGATCAATAGCTTGCTCTATGAAGTACTGTATTTAAATCAACAGTTTATTCTCACCTGTTCCTGTAGCCATCTCTGCTTTTGTCCATTTGTGGTTTGCCAAAACCAGGCTGGTAGAAGTTTGCTGCCTGCATGGCCAGATCATGTGGTAGTGCTAGTCCTTCTAATGCAGCTTGTTGCAACTCCAGTGGACTCATCTGAAGCCAAGCAGGAGATGCAGAATCAGAAAACCTGCATTTTCTATGCCAATTCTTGTATTACTCCCTTGAAACATTTAAAAGCAAGCCAGCAGGAGAACATTTTGACATCTGCTTTGAGATAGTCTGATCATTAGATGCGTCACCAAGCTAATCTCTGATTTGTCCATATTGCAATTCTCAGCCAGGCAGCCACAGCACCTTGGGGTGCCCAACATGCTTTCAGGGGTGCTGCACTGCTTATAGATTGAACTATCTAGTTGCACCTCTGTTGCCAGGACATGGCAACAGGATTAGACCTGGAAGTGGTTGGGGACAGGAATCAGCTTTCTTAAGACCAAGAGGCAGCATCTGCCTTTCAACTCTGAGCTGTAGCCTGGTATAGGAAAGGGAGGTGTTCTGAAGGATGTGTGGGAGGCCTCACTTTAGGAGGAAGTTTGCAATTAGGGCCTGGGGCAAGCTACTGGGGTGTGCTATACCACATTACACCCTGCCAGCCAGCAACTTGTCTTTGCAGGTGGTTGGGTCCTTGCTATGGAATCTCCATCCTACAGGGAGAGGCTCCCCTTTCCAGCATTTCACAGAGCTCCCCTTCACTTAATTTTCTTTTGCACTCTGCCTCTCCCCTCCCTTTTTAGGTAGTGTGCTAAAAAGGAGCAGTTTTTAAGATGGGGAAACTTGTGATTTACATTTTCAATCTTTTCCACGTGAAGTCCTCACTCCTAGAGAGAATTTTATTTTGTATTAAAATTCAAAGTTTCCAGACCTCACATTTAAGCCCTTACGTGCCATTCAGCATCTTCAGAGTGAGATGGAATCTGACTTTAGCCCATGCCTTGTAATTTCTCCAGGGATAAGTACATTAGAGATTTGGAGTGTTCAGACCCCAGCGACAGGAGCCATAATCAATCTTTTAAAAAGCAGTGACCATCAACTGGGGTACCATCAGACCAGCATTAGCTAAAGTATTATAGAATACTGTATTAATACCTATTATTTAGGTATGCTCTTTCTAGTTTAAGAATTGTTTTTAACAACTGGAAGAGCCAAACAACCCCCCTCCCCACAGTAATAAAATTTAAATGTGGTACCACTAAATTCAAAAAAAAAGTTGTGGAGGGGTGCATAGAGTCTAAGGAGGCCAACAATCATGGATCTACATAGACTGTTATAGAGTTTCCCCAAGACTATGGAAAAGCCTCATAAGAACAGAGCACCAAGTACTATGCTCCAACAAAAGTCAATAAGAAGAGATAAGCACAGCATTTATGGTATACACATGGACATCTTCATTTGTCTTCCAATATAGAAAAAAAATTCAACACTTACTCCACCCCTATGCAATCCCACAAAGCTTAGTTAAGTCTGGCAAGAGATTGCAAAGACAGCAGATAAATGCTTCTTGAATAAAGAAACCACTTGATCTAACCTGTGCAGCAATTGGGCTCATAGATTTCCGCATCCCCTGAAATGGATCACCAAGCAACTGCTGAGAACCAGGTCCAAAACCTACAGGAAAAGTTACAAACAACTTGACACCTACAAAGTAAGATAGCTTTGTGCCCTCCACCGATTTCAGCTGCCAAACTATTACTTTCCTTTGAAAGGTACCTACCAGGGACTTTTAGAAAAAAAAAGAGAAGCAAGTAAGTAGGGCTGCAATAGACCTCAAAAGTCATCAAGTCTGATCCCTTGCTCAAGGCTGGATCAGTCTCATGCAAAACTTAGGCAAGTGCCCAAATAACCTGTTGTTAAGCTTCCAAGGACAGGAGGCTGTAGAATCTCAGTACTTAACCACCTTTATAGTGAAAAAATTCTTCCCAATATCCAGCCTCAAGTTAAGTTCTGTTGCCACACCTTAGTTTGTCCTGTCCCCTGCAGCCACAGAATAGTCTAGTCTACCATCAACCTCCATATACCCAAAAGGTTAGTTATCGGTTGACTCATCTAATTTCTTCTCCTCTGCCTCCCCACCCCCCACATCTTTTCCAAATTAAAGAACTGAGGATATTCTCCTCAGCACCACTTGTTTAGTAAGACCTGTTCAGAATCAAGGCATCCTGCTCCGCTTCCCTGTGGGGTGAACTACAAGCTTTTGCCATTTTGGCAATGCAGAGCAACTAATGCCTAAAGAATACCTAGTACTAACTGCTTATTCATAGTGGATGAGCAGCTTGGTTTGCAGTGTTATTACATTTAAAAAGTTGCTCCTCAACTTGCAGCATTAAATCATGGTGCACCCTGGTCAAGCTGGGTATGGATTTTTAAATCCGTAGTAGATATTCACCTTCAAAAAGGAAAGATGAGACTTGTCATATCTACAGTGTAGCAAAGCATATTGGACAGCTCAAGTTTACTGTAAAAAGACAAGATACCTTGGTTTAAATTAAGATTAGCAGTTTGCATTAAACCACTTTCCCATACAAGTTCAAACTTTAGCTGCAAGTATCTTATCTTCACTGGTATTTTAAAACTTCACATTGCTAAACTATATAGATACCTGAAGAAGTGGATTTTAAGTTAATCATCCATCAAATACTGAATGTGTCAACTCAACTGTTCTTTAAAACTCTGGGTTTCACAAGAAACAGGTCTCTACTGCTCTACAAAGAAATTGCATATTTTATACCTTGTCTCACTTACCAATTGGTGAAGGAATCCTGTGACGCAGATAGTCTGCAGAAGCAGCTCTAGTTGGAAAAACCTGTGAAATAGGAGGAGAAGGTGCTCTTTGTCCCAGTAAAGATGGTGCTGGTTCCAAGCCACCTATCAGGCCACTTAAAACATTGGATGAAGGTCTGGCAATAGGTGGACCCAGAAGAGCCTTAGAAGAAGCAATGAAGAGCTGGTTCAGATAACCCCTTTAAAACTTCAGGACATAATAAACAATCTTTTTAGACACTGCAGACTATGGTAGTTTCTTAAGTTACTATCCAGCAACACAAGACAGGGGCATAAGCTACTTGCATTTAAAGAACAGCACAGATTTCTTAGGGTGGTATCTTCTACTGGAAGAACTATGTTGTTGGGATCAAGTTAGACAAGGTTTCAAATGCAAAGCTTTTTCCGCCCCCCATCAGTTCTTTAAAAAAGGCATCTAAAGACCTGGACCAAGTTTAGAACAGTCCCACCAAGTTTTCCCTTTAATAAGAAGGGTCACTTAAGGATTAATATTTGCTTATTAAGAGTTCTACTAGGTAGGCATTTTCCCCCTCAGAAAGTTCCTAGAGAACTCTGTACAGCAGTGTTTCTCCCATACACTTTCTCTGAATGTGAATGAATCACGTATGATGATAATATCCATTACAAGCCCCAAATACACCAGAAAGTCCAATTCTGGAATTCGCTTTTACTCCTAGTGGTGGCTGTATTTGCATATTTAGATTCACCCGGAAGTTTGAAAAATACCTGCAGAATATTCTTTGATAGAGGCTGGTTTGGGATCTCAGAAGGAGACATCAAGTGGCCTTCAAGGTTTTGCTAGGAAGTGAAAAACAGTTGGTCACATCTGCATGTAATATGTTTTTAAACAACCACAAAAAATCAGCTTTAAGAAAGGCTCAGAACCCACATCATTCCCATCTCCTAGGAAAGATATACACCACAAGCTGATGTGATAACTGATAAGACACCTAGATACAGACAAGTCCAACCACCTTCTTACTAATATGCAATTATCAATTTTAATCCTAATCCATTGTTGTAAGTAGTCAATTTAAAAAAAAAAAAAAAAAAATTGAAGTGAGCTATCTGGATGCCTGACCTACAAATGCTTCCATTTACTGGAGGTCATAATAAAGGCTTCTACTAGTTTCCCTGCTGCTCAAATTTCATCAGCCAGCTAAAAAAAAAAAATCAAATCCCTCAATTCCAGCTACTGCTGAAGGACAACAGGCAGTTAAGTGACAGGGTGTCAATTTACCACATGAAAGAAACAAGAATCTCCTAATAAGAACTTATAGAAAAATGTTTCTAGAGCTCATTTCTGATATCAGTCACTGAGGACTGACATCTGCATAATGCTTAGCCAAGTTGTAAAGATAAAAAAAAGAGTTATTAAAAAATGCTCAGCTCTTCCCACCCACCTAGTTCTCTGTGGTCAAATACAAAGGCTGAAGCTTGCATGCGAGTGGCTTAGCAATATAGGCTTGATAGAATATGGACAGGGAAAAAAGTGTTTGCTCTTATTCCCTCCCTCCAGGTTGTATATACACATACAGCTAGGTACAAAATTTGGATCACTTCAACTTGAAGCAGTTTCTTTAATTTAAAAAGCCAATACCAAAATCTTAACATGCAGAATGATGTTACTTGACATTTAACAGTTAACTAAGGCTCTGATTAGTCAGCTAGAAACAAATGCATGAATCACTCTTGCCTCCTTCCCTCCAACTGCTATTCCATTAGACCATGCCTGCTCCAAATTCTTAACTGGTAGAAGCCATTATCTGAAAAACCTGCAATTGACCAGGAAAATTACTGAATGACTGCTCATTGACCTACAAACTAGAAAACTTGTATTGCATGTAGCCACAAACAACAGCTTCTAGATCCAAATATCTTAAAGGAACCCTATAAGTCAATTAAACATCAAGCCTTCAAAAGTACACTTGTTTACTGTATGCAGTTTAGTAGATGGAAGGTATGGAGGTTACATTAGACCAAGATTAAGGGGAAAAAAAAAAAAAAAAAAACACTATAGAAAGCTGAACTTCTTAAAGGAATGAATTCTCATGTCAAGTACTCCCACAAAGCAACAGAGTTCTACATCATCTTCATGGCTTCCACATTAAGTATGCTCAGTTTCAACCACACCTTTTAAAAAACGGCCAGCCTGACAAAAAACAAACCCACTTTGAAAGTCAAGCTTAGGCTCTCATAGCAGTCATTTTCCAGAGTGTAAATGCATCTTCCTGGTTGTATCTGTAAAACCTCATTTTCTGCAAACCAGCCCCTCAATTATGCCTCACCAGTTAGAGGTCACACTGATGCAATAGGGTGTAACTTGGCATTTTATCTTTTCACATCACTATTATAGCATTAGGATAGTTTTATTTTTTGATTAGACTATTCAGAGCTGACAGTTAAATTACTCATTAAATTAGGAAATGCATCTGAAAATTAAGAAGTACACAAAGCCTCATGCTACTGTTTTTACAGCAGCAGCATCCCCAGTTTTAGAAGGGTCCTTGTCATCCAATAGCACAATGCTATCTGTTACTCCTAGTCAATACAGATGTTTGCTGGAAGATTAACTGTCTAGTTTGATTTTCAAGTCTGTGCTGATGGTCTTATTCCATTAAATGCCATTTAAAAAAAAAGCTTTATTGTATTAAATAGCCACAGATACAATTGTGGCAATAGAGCCTTACAAGTGTTCACTGAAACCGATAATGTTTCAAAGCACCAAATTACTGCACTTGGTGCTGAGATACATCCATGTGTATTTTCTAGTGGAGAAAACATCAGCATTTCTCTCTCCACTCCCACAACTAAAGAGTGAAGGCATCCACTAACCAGTATTAGCATATGTTTTCCATATCAACAGCTTGCTCTCACAGCTGGGTTCATGCTACATGACAAATGCATTCCCCTATAGAACTCAGTTATATGCAAGAAGTACTTTAAAACTGAACAGGCATGGATGAAGAGATTAAGCTCTAGTTAAGGGATAGGGTTTATCAAAATGGTACTCACTTACATTGTGATACATTTAAAGAACTATACCATCATCCATCAAATTAAATTTATCAAATCAAGTTGTTCGACAATTCTTAGATGTGCAGAACTCTCATTCAAATTTAAGATTTCCAGATCCATCAGAAGTTTTTGGCAACATGTGGAGGGGTTTTGATGCAGATAAAAGCCATCCATGCAGTTGAACTAGAAAGCTTGCTCTTAGCTGTTCTGGTCAGCATCCTTAAAAAGTGTGACAACAATACCTCCCTAGGTATACTAACTGAACTATCACTCACCAAGCCAGTATGTTGCCACCAGCCACTGGATCCAAGCAAGAACCATGCATCAATATGAAATTCGTACAGTAACAAGGTACTTCAGAGTTGTTTCATAGACCTTGCCATGGATCCATTTATAGGTTTTAATGCCAGGCATTTATTACTTACATTGACCTTAGGTTGTGATGGTAGAGTCCCACTTGCCTTCATGCTGCTGACAAGTTTGTTAAATGCAGTCATATCTCCATCTTTCTTGACTTGTCTGGAGCCAGCTATATTTAGTGCTTCCTCCATCTGGTCTGCCATGAAGGGAGTAGCAATTTTCCTTTCCTGGTCCACTTTCAGGCCTTTTAGCCCAGCTTCTACTTCTTCCACTGAAAGTACAACTCCTGAATTTGCTGAGAATTAGGAGGAAGACTATTATAATAGGTACTCAGTTTATACTGCATGCTCCTGACTAATGGGGGGGTTGTTTTCTGTTTTTTAGGCAAGCTATGAACCCAGAGAGCTAGTTCTGCTGCCACCTTCATTTCAAACCAGTATGAACTACATTATATTCACTCTTTAGAAGGACTGAGCAATGGACAGATCTTAGGCACGCGTCTTTTTAGCAATTCTTCTATTTTAGAATAGATTTTAACTTTAGAAAGTTAAGTCTCTCAGGATAGAATAGGGCTAAGGAAGGGAATCAGTTCTACTGTCTTGACATATATTTGAAAACAGATTAACAGGAAGTACAGTCAGTCAAGGTCAGAGCAATACTATTCCTTTAGCTTTAGGGGGAAAAGGCAAGCTATTTACTATTATGTTGTTTCAGGTATGCAAAGCATACTTTAGCTTATACTTCAGGAAACTAGATTTTCATAGCCACAAACAAAATTTGTTGTCTGAAGCCACCACAGGTGAAGAGCATACATACCTGGAAGTTTAGATACTTTGGAGACCCAAATCACAATAAGAATGAGTTGCATAAAGCTTTTAACTAGGTGTAACTTCTCTCCCTCCCCAAAAGCTGAAGCCACTATGGCTCGCAGAAGAAACTTTCAGTAGCACTCAAAAAAACCTCAAAAAATATTAAATAAGCAATGCTGATATTTTATATTTCAGTGCCCAGAATCCAGGCAAGACATCTGCTGATTCTGCATCAATTACACAGATCATAAGGTATCAGTACCTTGAAGAATAAATGGAGGAAGAGATGGGAACATGTCATGGGTTTCTGTAACAGATGCAAAAGCTGAAGTAGTAGGTTTATTTGATTGCAACCAAAAAGCAAAAAGGAAGGAAATAAAATATTGATTGACATGCACTATGGAACTTGAGGAAAAGCATGATGTTGGTTAGAATTCAGCATAAAACACTGTTCAGTTTAAGCCAAACAGAAAGCTTCACTCATCCTGACCAGGCACTTGCTACAGACTGAAAAAGCATCTAGTTTGGGGAGCAGGATTTCCTGGGTTAAATTTTCCTCCATATTTCCACCACTCCCAAATCATGGGATGTTCTAGGTTGCACTCAGCCAGCAGTTTTAACATTTACATGGCAAAACATGCTGCTTGCCAGCAAGTGGCTTTGGCAGCTCAGTTGATTTTTTAGAGCAGTACATGCACTCGTCAGTTTGTACATACATGCAGTAGGCTCAAACATGCAAATTTCCAAAGTGACTGAGCATCTATATCTGGAAGTAAGTTAGAACTGGCACTGAATAAATATCAAAACATTCATCTGACTCCAGCAAGTTAAGAGTTTAAACCACAAGAACAGATTTCCTTCTTATTTGCATAGCAGAATGTGTTAGGATTAAAAGTTGGCAAGGCAGAAGACAAGACAAGTTAGTCCCCATTCTTTGTTCTGCTCCTACATTACTGGAGCTACTTTAATAGGCAGGATCCATATTTATGAATGAAAGTGCAAAGCACATAAGCTATAGGTATTTGAAGATTTTGTTTTTATGCTGCTGTGCTGAAGATTAGATGCAGTGCTGCAAAAAGCTGCCGATCTATGCTACACTTGAACAAGGTTCACTAGGTCTCCATTCAAGGCTTGGAGTTGGTTCCATTTGCTTAAGATATTGGATTTTAATAAAAAGTCATATTGTTCCAGCTATGGATGCTTGCAATGCAACTCCTGTAATGCAATGTTTAGGAAAGGCTGCAGAACAGGAGTTCAAGTGTCAGATGGGAGTTTAAGACTGCTGGCATTTCAGCAGTCTTCAACGTGAAGAGTAATCTAGAGACCAAGAACAGCATAGCTAGAAGATTATATATTAAACATTTGGACTAGCTTGATGTACAAGTAAGATTATCACAACCCAATGACCCATGTTCATATTAAGTCCTGCTGATATAGTTGTAGGATTAGGATGGAAAGCATCAGTGATGGTGTTGACATAATGGATTTGTGGAACAGTAAGTTTTCTGAAGTGTAAGTAAACCTGTAGTACTTCCTGCTTTGGACCTCAACAATCAGGGCTCAGCATTCTGAAAGCCTCTTTTCTTGAGAAAGTAAAATCACAGGAACTCCACAATATCTGGAGGCACTTACTGCTCTCTCTAAGCTTTTCCTTGTTGGCTGAAAGACTTGAGAGAAGAGGTTTTAAGTCCACTTTGGCTTTCTGTAGCATTTCTAGGATGTCCACTTTATTTTCAGAATGATCTTCCAATGGAATAGGAGCAAAGTAGTTTCCAGAGTTCTGGCCAGGGGAGAGAATGGCTTGCTCTAGACCTGAAACAGCAAAATCAGGAGCACTGCCATATCAATTTACCAACTATATGTTTTAAGATGACCACAAGCTGGTTAAATTTAATGCTTCACTGAAAATACATGCCTCTCGCCCCCTGCCCAGGGTTATCTGGGAAGTAGCCTGAAAGAAAAGAAGTTATACCTTTTGCAGAAAGGATGGAAAAAACTGCTCATGCCAGCAGCTTCATAAAGGGGACCAAGCAATCAGAATATGGAGTTCATTACTGCAACCTTATCCATCAAGTTCACAAAAAGAATAGATGGGGAGGAATGAGTAAAAACAGACAGATGAAATACAGCAGAATTAGTAGCCTTACCTGCTAGCCTCTCCAGTTCTTCATGAGGTGTGGACCTCAGGCTGCTAGAGCGACTTCCTGAACGACTAGGATTAGAGAACCACCTGCTGAACCTGCTAGCAGACACCGAGCCTTCCCCCAGCACATCCTCTATCATCTATATTATGGGGTAAAGGAAACATTTTAGAGAATAACCTCAACAGAAGCAGAGGTGCCAAGGTATTTAAGACACTTAAATGGAACTCATGATTTTTTTTTTTTTGCTATGCTGATTTGATAGTGTCCTGAATTCTGGGAGTAACAAGAAGCTTCGGGCTACTATTTCTCTTTGTGACTAGCATTTTGGCATAACAATAATGCCTCATTTTTGCAGAGTAGTTTCAAACTAGTTAGTTAGTCCATCTCTAAACAGAAGAGTTGCCCTTAGACAATTCAGCTAACTTGGGGTGGGGGGGAGGGAGGGAGGAAGTCAAGCTCACTTGGCCCCTGGGTCAGATCCAGCTGTGGCTTGAGCAATGGCTGTACACCTGGTTGAGAGCCACTCACATCCACCCCCCTCCACCATGTCCTCCAGAAGGACTCCATAGCTAGAAACTTTATGGTGAGCCCCGTTCCTGAATTCCCAGCCTCTCAGGCTAGGTTAAACAGATGTAGGCTGAATCTTTGCAGTCTTGAGTTATGCACTCCTGTTAAGCAGTAAAGCCATACAAGTCAAATTTCAGTGAAAGAAAGGAGGCCCAAACAAAAGTACTGCAGGTCTAGTAAAAATTAAGGAAGCAAAGAAAGCTGCCCTCAAAAAAAAAAAAAAAAAAAAGTCAGGGGTGTGCCCAAGGCATA
>NW_017728921.1:18149542-18156373 GCF_001723895.1 Crocodylus porosus | reverse complement strand
AAAAAAAAAAAAAAAAAAAAAGTCAGGGGTGCTCTTCCTGGAAAGGTAAGGAAAGATCAAGCCTTGTAGGAAAAACCACCTTACACTGCTACATAACTACTAGTGTGCAGCACGGTTAGAATTGGGAAGCTGAAAAACATAATCTAATTTAGTTCAGCAGCTACCAAACATTTAAATAATCCAGGGAACAGCAAGAACTTCAGACTTTAATTCCCTTCAACTTAACCAAAAACAATTAACTTTTACAGTTCAGTCCCAAAACTGGAAATCAAATCTTGACCAAAATCCCAAGAGTATATTTTATCCCATCTGTATCAAAAGGCAAATCTGCACAGATCAAAAAAAAGTATACAGCCTCATTTACTATGCTTTGCTTAGTTTTCTTGTCATTTCATTCAGCCCAAGCTGAGGGCTAGTTTTGATAGCAGGAAAGGACATCATCAATGAAACACTCTTGCAGCTTGTATCAAGATGTTATTTGATCATATACAAACTATAAACCATATAAAAAAGCCTGATGGACAGCTGCTGTTTTTAGGGATTGCCAACCAGAAACTTAACTGCATCATTCAAAAACTACAATATTAAAATTTCCCATTAATATTCTTCAGTAGTTGACACTTAATTTTCTGCTTTTGAGCAGAAGGAATTACTGACAACCCTAGCCACATCATCTGGCTTGCCATAATGTCTGTATACCAATTTTTCAAATGTGATTTTATGTACCAGCTGAGGTAACATTACTGTCCATTATCTGCAGAATATACTGATCATGAAGCAAGAGTGCATTATATTCTGCTGAAAAGAGGACTTTCACCTCACAAAACCCTTGCTTTCTTATTTCTTAATACACAGAACTTCGGTTTTACAGAAGAGTGCAGGCTGTTTCTTCAGAAGTAGAAGTACTGAAATAATCTTATGACCATAGTTTGATTCACTAACTGCAATTGGTAGAAGGCTCTTCAGAATTGAAAAAAAGAGAGTTATTCTTCACCCCAGTGCTAGAAGAGACATGTATAAATATGGACTACATGTAGCTCCCCCCCACCCCTTCACCAGCAGCTTATGGTACAGCACTGCAGCCTGTTCTTTTGCACTACAGTTGGTACTTTGTTAAATTTGCAAGTGGATATTGTACATGGGTGAATTTTTACTTGCAGAAAAATCCACCCATAATGCAAAACTCCCTTGTCAGTTTAGAGGCAGTGAAAGTAGAAAGTGTTTCCAAAGGAAGAGACTGGTCAGAAGGTCTGCAGGCCAAGCCTACATTAGTCACAGATGTCCCTCTCAGGAGGAAATTAGAGTTAGCAGTAAATGTTCAAGTGAGAAGTTCGAAAGCTGATATTTGCACCAAGAGCATATACATCTTTCAAAATGATTAGTGAGCTGCTGCACCTAGACTTCAATAGCATCTGTATTTGGATAGTAACATCAACTTCTATTGCATGTCCACTGGGAGAATAGTCAAGTTGGTGTTGAATGACAGCAGTCTTTTTGTACAGAAGTTGTTTCGGACACAATGCATTATATTAGAACATGCAAGGTACACTTATATTCCTTTCAATAGCCTTTGTGACTTGTAGTATCCTTCTTCCCACATCCCATAGGGTCTTAGACAGTTATGGCTTGACTGTTTGGAATGTGGAAAGCTACACTGGCATACATCCTTGTAATATTTATGAAACATGAACAGCGTGTTGTAACTATACTACTACTAGTGTTAAAGACAAATGGACAACCCATTAAAAGGCTGAATGACTCCAAGTATGGAAAAAACACCCTTAAAAAAAATAGAATAAGCTTACTCAAAAGCAAGTTTGCACCGACTGTCCACCACTCTTAACAAGAACTCTGGTAATCCATGACTAAGAGGCTTCATGTTTGAGCTCAGAATACAATTCAAATTTTACTTCTCATTTGAGTATATGGAAGTGAAGGAAAAAAAAAAATCCAACTAGACAGCTAATAGGGAAAACTTTTGCATGAAACTTACCCTCAAACACTGTTTTAGAACTCTTAAAAACAAAACAAAAAAACCCATAATAGTATTTCATGCAGCCAGCAAGATAGTGATTAAAAAAACCAAGAAGTTAACCTGTATAACATGAAGTGCTCTTCCCAAAGACAAACAATTCAAAAAGTGTATATGGGGAGGGGGTGGGGAAGAATCTCAGAAGCAGCATCTTCATATTTTGTTAATGAAGTTTTGCTATGGACAATTCCCTCCAAATTGAAAAGAAAAAAGAAAAAAAAAACCAAACTTGGAAAAGTTATGGAATTATCTCCCTTTATATACCATTAAAAAGGTAATTCTGCCATAAAATTGAAATTTCAGTCACCGTTAGAAGACAGGAGTAGCTGAAGATGGTGCTTCTACCCTATGTACATACCTGGCCCAAAATGTATCACTCACCGAAGCCAAACCAGGAACACTTTTATCCAAGTTAAAGAACTCATTAAAGTCAAACTCTCCTGGAGCTGGTTCTTGAAGTACAGCTTCTCTAGGAACTTCCTGATCTGCTGCAGTTTCATGGGGAAGGACAGCCTGAACTTCATCTTCCTCTGCCACTCCACCATTGCATTCTACCCCTTATAGTAAGATGGGAACGGTAATAGCAAATTACTACAAGTAATGGCCATAACCCTTTGATAGATTATTACTCTTAATACACAGAACTCTATTTAGAATTTAGTTTTTCCCTAGAGATTCTGAAAATGGTGATCTGTGTAGCCTTAACCTAAATTATACTATAAGCAATACAGTAAGAGCATACATAGCACAGTGGGTTCCAATTCCTATTATGGGGGAGGGGGAAAAGAAATCCCCAGCAGGAAGCACATACATTAATAATCTGAAGTTCTCATCTACAAATAGGTAAAAATCCTTTTTTTTTTTTTTTTTTTAAAAATATATTTTACTGAACTGCCACAAGCCCCTTTTTGAGTGCCCCAATATACAAGAATTAAAATAGAGGCCTAGATAAGATTTCCCCATAACTTTACATTACATAGCCTCGTTGATCTCTGAAGCCTCTGCACTTTATTAACAATGGAGGCTGCTTCTCTTATGCAAGGAGGATGCACGGGGAAAGATTCTTGCAGGAGGGCCTCTGGGAGACAAGCCCATTAAGTGTCCCCCAACAGTTCTCTCCTACTTTCTTCCTCCTTGTAGGCTATTAGACCCTTGCCCTCTATTCTCAGGGCTGGTATCCAACATCATATATTGTGTAGCAATTATGATCCCCTTTGTTACTTGTACACTTCAGCTGTCAGAGGAGCATGAAGATCAAAATCTTGTAGTGGTAGAGACATGTGTCCCAAAGATCCTTAGAGCTATGTCACCCAGGGTTTCACGCTCCTGGAAGGGTCACCCATGGCAAACAGGCATGAGGCAAGGTTCCAGACAAACCTCAATCCAACCCTAAGTCCTCTATGGCAGATCAGAGAGAATAAGATGTCAGGATCTCTATGGCTGTAAAGACAGAAGAAGGCTGCAGCAAGATGGAGGTCTCCTGTTGTCTAGAGTTCTCTCCTGCCACTGGGGCCAGATCTTTGTCAGGATCATGTGGCTGCTGTTTCTGAGCACCAGCTTCTTCACATTAAACCAAGTCATGCACAGGCTTCTACCACAGGAAACTCTCCTGTACCAACCTTCAAGAGTCCTGCAGTGATGGACCAGTGGTGATGGACACAGGACTAGGTAATCTGGCAGTCTCCAGCCATGAATCTGCATACAGGCAGCAGTAGCCTGATGGTCATCTTGCACCTGGGTTGAGAAAGGGGTGCAATTTGGCAGCTGCTACAGTAACTGAGCAGTCCTATTAAGGATCCCTTCTGCTCAGGGAAGGGGGCTAGAAATGGTGACCTAAACCTAGGCTGTTTTATCTGCTTCTGGATGGATAACAGTGTTTGGTGGGATCACTCTCTCTGAAGTAAAAAATGGATGACAATGTTTGACAACACAGTTATCCATCAAGGCACAAATATTCCAAGACAACAGGTGACCTGGAAGGACTACCATCATCTCCATAGAACTAGGAAGGTAACACTGACATTGCAGCCAAGTTAGACAAGATGACAGCATGAGGGTGAGCTGAAGGAAGAGGGTGCAGCCTATACCTTCTGGAAAGGGAAAACTGGCCCAGGACAAATGCATTCACGGTGTCAGCTTCACCATCAAGAATCAGCTTGTCAGTCAACTTAGAGCTCCCTGTGGATGTTAGGCAAATGTTTCTGACCCTCAATCTTAAGCTCTTCAAGACCTAGTATGCCACTCATCAGTGCATATGCCCCACTGCTTGATGGGGATGATGTAAAAGAACAGTTCTACTCCAACTCTGACCACACTCTAATACTCGCAAGGAAAACAAGATAAATTCACCTTGGTGACCAATGCCAGAGTTGGATGCAACCTGAATCTCAGAGTAACACCAGTGGTAAGGAAGGAGTAGGGAAAGCCAACTCCATCTTCTCCTAAGCAAGTGTACAGAGCATGGTCTTGTTACTACAAGCATTAGCTTTAGACAGACAAATGTAAGACCACCCAGAGACACCTTCATTCTAGGTCCAAGTACCTTCTCAACTTATTGTTAAAGCCCATGATCTAATGGATGTCCATATCACACTAACTGTGCAAGGAACCTACAACTGACAGACAGATCAATGTTTTATCAGATCCGTTATGAACATCTGGCTTGCTCCAAAACACCAAAAGCAAGCCAAAGCAATGCAAGGGACTCAACACCAGGATTTGTTCAAGAGACTGTTGGAGATCCTTATGGGCCTTCTAGTGTCTCCATTAAATGCTCTCTGCCCTTTCCACGAAAAAGGGCATCATCAAGGAACTCTGGAAGGGGTTTAAAACAGCTGTCCCTATTGCCAGTGCCAAATCCATTGGCTATACCATCTGTCAACACCAAGACTTGTTCAATGAGAGTGACACCAGATTCAAGTCTTACTCAAGCAGAAGAGAAGAGCTCAAATTTGTTTGGCAAGATGACCCCTTATCTTAGCAGATGAAGGAAGACATCTCCTCAAAACCAAAGATGGATCCAGGAAGTCAAAAGTCAGTGGTGCCAAGATAAAGCCAAGGAGATCCAGCTCTATGCTGACAAATATCTTTTTCCTGGCAAAAGCCATTTATAGTCCAGCTTCCTTGTGAAGGAGGAATATCAAACAATTCTGCAGATGACAAATCTTTCCAGGCTAGATGGAAAGAAAGTTTAGGCACTCCTGAGCTGTGTGTCAACTGTGGCAGATGCTACCATCAAGTTCATCCACCAACACCATGAAAAAGGATCCCTTGCCAACCCTCATATCTTAAGAGTCTGGTGTGCCATCAAGGAAACCAAGAACAAGGCTACTGGATCACATAGCATACCTGCTAAAATCTACAACTGATGGCAAGAAACTGACACAGATTTCATAGATTGAGTCTCTGCATTTGGGACAATGAAGAGATCACTGGGGACCCAAGTAATACCAACATCATGACCATCTTCAGTAGCTTCCTCCACACAGATTCATCTCCTTTCTTGAAGTATCACCCACTTTTCCACAGTAGGGAAGAATCCTCTCTTGCATCTTCCTGAAGTCATCTACCTCTTGTTGAGCAAGTCCTGCCAGTTGTGGGACAAATGACATGACCTTTACTGCCCATCAGATCTGATAAAAGCATCAGGAACAACACTGGCATCTGTTTACGGCCTTCACTGACCTCACTAAGGCTTTTGAGTCTATCACTCAAAGCTCTGTAGAAAATACCGGCCAGATTTGGAGGTCCCAAAAATAACATCAAGGTTTCTCCAAGACCAGATGACTGCAACCATTCTAGGTAGCAAATCAGAGACAGTTCCATGCGTCATCTGAACTGGGGTCAAGGAAGGATTCATCAAAAAAAAAAAAAAATCACCCCAACTCTGTTCTCCATTTACTTGACAGTTATCCTGGTTCTCATTAAAGGACCATCTTCCTTCCAGAATTGACACTGAATACTGACCAGATGAAGGGCTCTTCAGTCTGGGATGTTTTTCCTCAAAGACCAAAAGTATTCAACCAACCATCCTTGACCTTCAATGTGCTGATGACTGCACCATCTTTCTGTGCACCAAGGAAGCCTCCAGACTGCATCTGATCTCTTCAAAGTGGTCTACCAAACTCTAGGCCTCTCTCTCTGAGAAGACTATAGTACTCAAGATCTGAAATAGGAAGTTCCCAGGTCTCTACAAGACTCACACTGCTAGCCTAGATTTTCATATGAAGAAACACATTAAAAGCCTGTAGGCTCACAGCACCTTTTAGGAAAAAGATCTTGACTGCTTCTATAGCATGACAATGAAGTCTCCTCAAATGCACATAAAACAGGAACTGCTTCTTCCTTAAACCAAGCCATCACAGTTCAGCTACAGGCAAATGGATAATGGCTCAAATAATGGCCTTTGGCAAGCAATGGCAATATGCAAAATTTTACTAGCCCACAGACTGTCAGGAGCCATCATGATTTCTCAGTCTCTGCCATACATCAAAACATCAAAATTTATTGGACAGTGGAAAAAGCTGTTATCTTCAGCAGATGTCTTATTAGCCATGACCTTAAGTATTATACTTAAGTATACCATGGGTTGGTTTTTTTTTGTGTGCATATAAAACATGCTCCACAGTACAATATGCACCTAGTTTGAAGCCAAAAGAAGAAAACAAGTTTCCTTAGAATATTCAAGTAGCAGCAGCTAAGGAACAGAGCCTGCTCATTCTTCTGCTCTCTATGAGCCCCATGAGAACTTGATTTTCACTTCTGTTCAAACAGGCAGAAGCTGTTCTTACCATTTTTTT
>NW_017728921.1:18121375-18149442 GCF_001723895.1 Crocodylus porosus | reverse complement strand
TTTTTTTTTTTTTGTGGAAAAAAAGTGTACGTGCCATACAAGAAAAACATGTCAGAAGTCATTATTCTTTATACCAATCATAGGCTGCAAGTTTTCTAGGCCACATTACTTTACCAAGAGGATACCCTTTTGTAAGATTCTGCCATGCAGGATGCATTTGTGTACATGAAACTTCTAGTGTTCTGGAAGCATTAAGTGATCAGTTATGGGCATCTATACCTTTTCCATACCCTCCATTCTTCCAATGCATGCATGCATGCACGCACGCACATACATGGCTTTCCAGCTGAATGCTAGGAGAACATCTTACCATTTCAATTTGGTCATTATTACCTTCCTTCAGGGAGGCTGTGCGTCGCCTTGTTCGTTTTCTCCCTTTGTGATCTTCTTCCAGTATCTTGTCATCAAAGCCAGTGAGCTCAATGGTTTCAGACTGACTTGTAGGTCCAGCAGAGAACCATTCAGGCTCCTCTTCAGTGTAGGAATCGTTCCTTCTACGTTCTCCAAAGACACGTTTGCTATCCCCAAATTCCCTCTGAAGTGGGTTGTTTTAACAAAGAGGAAGAAATGTTAGAAAAATCTGACACTAGTTATTTCCTTCTTAGGAATTAGCTCCCATTACTTGCTTTTTAAACATGAAAAAGCAAGTTCAGACAGGAGAGGACTATTTGCATTTCCATACCTCTCCCCAGTCTATTGATTTTTAGAATGTTTCAGAAGTTAGTTTCTGCTACTTGATCATTTTCCAGGTATGCAGTACCTCGTGACAGCTTATATTTTTACTTTTAATTAAAATCTTAGGAGGGGAAAATGAAAGTAAACTAACCCCCAATAGGTATACACACTCAAAACACATGCGTATACACCTCTTACTCCAACTATTTACTTTGGCAATATTATACATTTAGTAAACGTACCAAGTGTAAAGAATTATGTAAAAGTTATACAATTAGCCCCCAGTCACTTAAATGCTCTTTTCTACAGATGTTCTATTTTTCCTCTCTACACTTTTCTGGTGATGAGGCATCTTGATCCATGATAATAACAAACTGATCATGTTCTATGGTCCTTGTAGGAAAACTATTCATTATGCATTTTAACAAACTATGCACTCTATAAGATTGTGATCATTATGTTGCATGTTACAAGGGATTAAGAGACACGTAAACATTTGTACCTCCCCGTTTAGCAATAATGCTACCTCCATCCCTTTCCTACTCTTTACTGGATTGGCTACAGATTACAGCTAGGCATCATTTGTCCTACTCCCTCCCACCCCCAAGGGAGGAAGCACAAACCTGAACACACAGTCAAGACTATGCATCTTTGTTTTGGGGTTTGTTTGTTGGGTTGTTTTTTTTTTCCTTTTTATATTACACACACAAGCTTCCAGCTTAGTATTGATAAGCCACTAGCAAACTAACAAATGATCTGTTAACACTAAATATAACCCAGATCATTCAACTAAGTGGAATTCCATAACTGACCTCCATGACAAATATTTGTCTTAAGGAGACTTAAAGAAGTGCCACAGAAAAGATTCCATATACAGAAAATATTGGGAGTGCTTGGACTCAAGGCAAGATAAGAGTTTACAAAATTATTAGTTAAAAAGAGATAAGTCAAGAAGTTCATCCTCACTAGAAAGGCAAGTGGGTACTTAAATTGAAAGATGGCTCCAAGGCAGCAAACAAAACACCAAACACACAACTAGCCTGTTAACCTCCTTGCTGTAAGGCATTGAGGCAAATAGCTTTGCAGAATATGCCAACTTCTAGTGTGGGCTTCTATTTCTTAACTGACTACTTCAAAGATCCTTAACCTTTGTCCAAAGTGTGTAGAAGCCAGTGTCAGAGACAAGATATTGGATTAAATGGGCTATCTAACCCAGTAGGAACACAGCTATATTCTTACATGTTAGTTCCCACACAGGATATTTAAGTAAGAGCTGTCTAAGTAAAACAGAGTTCCCAAAGACAGCTGTAACAAGTTTCAGTGTCACCTACAGACAAGAAGTTTTGTTTAAGTCAGACTTGGCTTTTGAACACACAGTCTCACTTGGATGGTGCAAGAGCTATTAAACCTTTACTAGTACCAGAGATTTGAGTCATCTAGTCTATTCACATTTGGATTACAAGTGCCACAAGGTGGTTGCCCATCTCCATCTAGTCTACTTGATGTGTCCCACAATCACAAAATAATTTATCACAACCTTATTAAAATTCTTTATGAAAAAGAAGATAAGAGCAAACCCTGAAACGTTTATCTTTGTAATCCCTTTCACGATCTCGGTCTCTTGCATCTCTAGAATCACGCATGTCCTTGTCACCACCTCGGTGGTCTTTATCAAAGTTACGAGCAGAGATGATTCTCCCACTGCCAATCCTACGTCCACCAATAACACGGATGCCATCGTTCTCTTTCTCCAATGGGCTCCCTGCACGACGCGAGCCAACAGCTGCAGTTACATGGCAACCTCCTCCAAAGCTTCGCCTCTGTGGACTTAAGACTACATCCAAGTCATCTTCCTTTACTCGCTCCCTAGGATCTGCCAATAGCAAAAAGTTTATTTAATATGCACTAGTTTCTCTAGAACTATTATCAGTACAATGCAAGTCTGTCAACAAGCCTGCAAAATCAGAAAACAGGTTGAAGACAGTGCCATATTCTACTTTTAACTTTAATTATTTTGGGGGGGGGGGGGGGGGGGGGGAGGAGATGTTCATTCCCCATAAAAGTTATTGGGAATCTCTACCCAAGTACGAATACAAAAGAGCCTAAATAGCTGAAGTTCAGAGTCTTTTTGCATCTTGCAACCTTAAGCTGTTGTCAGAGAAACAATCTGATGACCTACCATATTCATAAAACCATACAGTACATATTTGAAAGGACTCCACCCCCCACCCCAAAACATCAGGGTATGCACTTGTTTATTGCTGTTAATCACATGAGATGGATTCACCAAGTTCTTAACTTCAATTATATAGAAATCTATCAGTGAAGCAAAGAACAAAAATAAATTAGCAACTTTAAAAAAAAAAACAACCACAAAACAAAAGCTTGTCTGAAGAAAGTGCTTACAACCAACCTACTAACCCACTCCAATCTACCTCAATGCTTTTATTGTTGCTAGAGTAAGTAGGATTTTCATAAATTGTCATTTTAGAGGCATTTCAAGGAGCAGACACATTTATGAAGATCTTGTTCCCTCTTCTCAATTTCATTATCCTATTGTTAACAGTAAATACAGTTCTCTCAGTATCTTGTTTTTTGACCAAAAGTCAAGCATGTTTTAAGAATGGCACTCACCCACTATCCTGCGAATGAGAGAAGTCCGGTCTGAATCCAAGTCTTTTTTGAACCCTTCCACTGGTGATGTTCGCCCCGAGCTTGGATATAGAGATGCATGCCACTTTTCAGGGTCCCAAACTCCATCACTATACAAACAGAATTGCAGGAATTAAAAAGTTCCCACAACATTTAAGTTAAGACATTCTTTTAAAAATGTACCATTAAGCATAAAGGCAAGTACCTTTAAGAGTAAATCAAATTGATTTTCCAGTTTTATAAAAAAATTTGGGTTTCCTTTCACTCCAATGTATTAAGATGTTAGACAGACCTACCCACCCCACAACCCTTTAGCAAGCTGTTACTGGCAACTGGGAACCAGTTTTGGTTAAAAGGGGGGTGGGGGGCGGGCGATGCACAGAAAAAAAAAGTATGGTTGCCATTAAACATATGCCACCAAAATCAGCCAGACTCATGTGCTGGTCAGTCCAACTCCCACCCTGTTCTCCCACTGTACTAGTTGTTCTTTAAAAGTCAGAAGATTAAAGTATTGACTATATAGATTTCAGTTTCTTTAGTTCTTCCCAGATTTAATTTCTTAACATCTTAAACCCTCCGCATTACAGTACAAATGTAACATTTTATTTACAGCAGTTTTTTTGACCAGAGACATGTTGGTTAAGGAATTCACAGAGTAGAAAGCTTTTGCATTTTAAAAACAGAGGCAATAAGAAATGCTCCTAAAAGGTAATACCATGGTGAAAGAACTCAGTGTTGAGACCAAGCACTGAGATCCAACCATGGTTTTTAGACAAACCCATCTAGGTGGCATTTATTTGCCTCCCAAATACCACAACTGCTCTAGCTATATCTGGTAATTTAAGATAAATAAGTTTGAATGGTATTGGCATTCCAGGTTTCCAGTGAGATGCAGTACCATGCTAAGCACAGCTCTAGTATGCTCTAACACCAGAGAAAGTTTCTTTGAGAATTCGTTCAGACTGTACTACTGGCATGAGGGGTCAGGAAGAAGAGATACTGATGACTACAAAGCATTTCCTACTGAAACATTTTATTAAGCAAGGCTTGTACTACTATATGGCATTTTCTCAAATTAATTTATAGTCCATATTTTTTTCTAGCCACAACAAGCTAAAAATCTTACCATGTCTAGATCACACCACACAACCTGATGTTTCCAGGAAAACATTAGCACACCAAGCCTTGGCGAGATGCAAGTCAACTATACCATAGTTTCTCAACTTGTGGTACACGCACCCTTTGGGGTATTCAAGACAGGCAGGGGGTATGCAGGTACCCCAACACTCTCGTGCCCTCTTTTCCCCTCAAAACTATGGCAAAAAATTGATGCGCTGTGTACTGAGCTGCACTTTAAATTCTCCAGTAATTGTTTGGCGTGCCACACTGTGTGGCACTGGGTTCAGCCCTCCTAGCTTTAGCCAACATCACCCCTAGCCCAGGTACATGCTTGAGTTGTGGACCCCGGTGTAAAAGGTGACAACCCTACCCACACCAGATCAGACATGTCATATCACCACCTTACACACACAGCACTTCTTCCAGCACATTAGTCTGTAAATATAAAAATCCCCTGGAAAACTGAGTGTTGGTATACTTATTAACATTTTCAGAAGTTAGGGGGTACTCGCTACTTAAAAGGTTGACAGCACTGAATTATACTGCAGTATGTATAACTTCAGCAGTGATTTACAGAGTCTCACTGCAGTACAGTACTGCTACTTGATAACAGACCTTTAAGAACAGTCAGATGTACTCCAAGCCATCCACGCAATTAAAATATTACCTGTCGTATTTTTCAGAAAGACATGAGGGCCTCTGCTTAGAATAAGGACGTTCCTTAATATCCAAGAGTTCTTCCTAAACACAAAAACCACCGCCAAAAGTTAAACATTTCAGACCCAGGCACAATTTAAATAGAAGCAATACTTGTGGGCTAGAACATCTTAAAAAGCTACACTACTACCATTGATATTTCTCCCCAAAACTTTGGTTTGGTTTTATTTCAATCCCAGAAAGAGTAAAATCTGCACAAGTGTTACATTTGAGATTTGGCCAATAGATCTTTTGTTTTTTCTGCCAAGAGTTTGTTGCAAAGATGACACACTCTTTACCTCAGTGAACTATTGCAAAACCAATGCCATCAGTAAGTAGATGAGTATTATCCCAGTGTCAGTTATTAAATGGGGATGGGCTGGGATTAGAGTACTGGCATTCTTAACTCACCACTGGAAACATAGTTACTTAAGTTGATCTTCTAGGATAGAAATACATGTACCTACTAGCAATGTAGCACTAGGTAAAACAAGTGCCCAATTAAAATGCTCCTTTTTACTGTTAAGAGTTCAAAAAGTGTTTCAGTAACTCAGGATACCTTCCAAATAGTTACTTTTAAAATACACTAGTGGTTTAGGTAGAATTCATTCTAATTTAGGTAGAATTCATTCTAATTTAGGGTCTGAACATCATAACAAGTGTTTTAGATAACCATATCCTTTTCTGGTGACAAACTGTGGTCAGCTGATGAGTGACTGAGAGAGACCTTTACTTCCGAGGCAATTCATATGGAGTATTGAGCATATAGGATCCCTTTATACTAGAAGGTGCACTGACACAGGATCAGTACTGATATAAAGAAAATTGCCTATATCAGTCTGATGGGGCTGATAGTTGGGCAATAAATGGTTGTGCTGTGCACAGAGCAGACCCAGCAGTGTGGAGAGCTGCCTCCAGCTGGTAAGTTGGAAGGGGGGGGCAGGAATGGGCATGGGGGGGCCGATCAATGTCTCCCACGGTGAAGGAGGGTGTGGGGCAGGTGCCATCCAGGCAGGCCAGGGTGGGGGGCACAGGACAGAGGCATGGTTTATGGAGTGGGGACAGCTCCTGCTACTGCTTGCACCCTGGGGATGTGTCCCAAGACACATCCCCCAGAGCAGGGCTGGCTGCAGCTGTGGGGTGGAGCCAGAGCTGCACAGGGCTTTTCTTGCCACAGGCTGGGCTTGGAACAGGCTCTGGCAGTGCTGGGAGAAGGCTGCAGCCACCACAAATTTAGACACAGCTCCACTCCTAGCCCCATGCTGCCACCTACCACAGCTGTGGCTTTTCCCAGTGCTTGGGTGGAGCCAGGGCTGTGCCAGCTCCACCCTGCAGCTGCAACCCACCCCACGCAGATCCAGGGGCACATAGTCCCCCTGCACTTCCAGGGTGCAAGCAGTGGTAGGAACCACACTTACCCCATGAGCTGTGCCTCCATCCCATGCCCTGCCCTGGCTGGGCAATGCCTGCTCTTGCCCTTGATCTGACCCCCTCCCCACACTCAACTTACCAGCTGGAGGCAGCTGTATTGGATATCTGTATCAGCCCCTAAAATCTATTGGTGACCCCTACTTTGTACTCCTGGCTTCCAAGAGAAGCCAGCCCACATAGCACCATAGCAGCCACACATGGACATGATGCTTCATTTAAATGCTCTTTTACTCCACTAAAAATGTATAACCACTTGTGGCTTGCGAGGAATGCATTTCATCATAAATCAATGTGCAGTTTTATCAGCCACCAGAGGGAGCACATAGAAGATGAAATAGCAGAAAACAAAGTTCAAAATCACTTATGACTACAAAGTTCAAGAGCAATCATTCTTTCTGAGGGAGATACCTACCATGAACTATACAAATGACCCCTGGTTTGGGAGAGACAAACACTTGTGATTCTGTACTTCTCTACCAAATTAGATTAAGCCATCTTAAACCAGTCATTACTTCAACCACAATACCAGTGTTTATCAAGAAAGCATATTTACCACACTTCTCTCAGTGGTAAAGATTACATGCACAACAATTTGAATACCCTAAAAAAAGGTGGTTAGCATAACAAATATATAGACCTGGAACTGGTCACCTTTTGAAATGACTTTAGTCAAAGTTAGTTTCATGGCATAAACCAACTGACCTCCCATATGACATTACATGTTTCTGCAACAACACTTGGCATAACATCCTGGGATTTTATTTAAATATGAAGTTACAGCCAGGACAGTCAAGTCTCCAAATCAGTAGCAAGTGTTTTGGACTACTAGTAGCTCACAAACTAGCTTGAAACCTGTTGAACCTAATCAAGTTCAATTAATTTTTAGTATTTTTTTTTTTTTTTTTTTAAATCAAAAGTGACCTTAGAGTCTATTAGGTCATAGAATTAACACACTACTTGAAGCCCAGTAACAGCTATCGTTACTTAAAATGGGCATGTTTCCTTACTTTGAGGACAGCATTCAACATCCACTAAAAAACTTAAATTAAAAGTCAGCAAGACTGGAAGTATTATGCTACTAGTTCAACTACACAGTTCAAGGATAACACCACAAATTAAGAAGAAAAGAGAAACCGAATCAGTTTCATTTTCCTTATTCTCTATGCTGGGAAAGTGCTCCTAGGAAAAGAGAAGCTGAATAGTAGGCCACTTGCGTTCCCATTACCACAGCATGAGACCAACCCATAAATCTCGCTGCCAGTGGCAGCAGTAGTGAAAGGAAAGTTACACCCGTTCAGTTTCCAGGCAAGAAGCACCTCACAAAAGCAGCAGCTCCATCACACTATGTTCACTGCATCAACAAAAATGAAGTAGCAGTGATGCAGAATCCCTACAAAAGTTTTCGAAAACAAAAATAATCTGAAGAGATGGTACCTATTGGCAGAACTAAAAAGCATGAAGGGCAATAGGAAGATAGACAAAACTTTAACAACTTAATTTTTAGACCATTATCTAGGGGAGGGGTTCCCAGTTTTTTTTCTTACTGCATACCCCATTACAGCTTTACCAGCTGACTGCTTAAGTTTTAACCCCTCCCATGCCAATTATTATAATAAAAATTAAATCCACCATAACACAATGTCCTGCATATCCCCAGGGGTGTGAGGGAGAGGGAAGAAACCATGCACACATCACCAGTTTCATGTTTTAGTTATTAAAAAGCAAACAAACTCATTAGTCTTCACTTCTAGTTAGCTGAGAACATCTACAGCCACTTTGCAGATTAGTATAAAACTAACATAAGCAGACAGGTTTTCAGGAAAATCATGAAGTCTGAATTCAAGTAACATACTGGGTAATTTTTAAAAAGTGAATTAATCACTTGTCCTTTCCAAAATTCCATGTTTGTTTCTTAAATGCATTTGTTCATTAAATTATTTGTTCCAATACACTGCATTTAAAAATATATGCTCCCTACAGCAAGGAATGTCTTGTGTGCGTTTGCACAGCTTCCAGATGAAAACCTAAACACTGTTAAGTTCCCTCACAACCTCATTCTGCAAGACAGAGCAGTGTTGTTACAGCCCAGTGCAGTGTTATCTTTAGAAGCGCACTAACTTATTGTATTTTTGCTGTAATGGTATAAGTTTTTCCAACTCTTGCATAATTTAGAACCAATAAATATTTTGGTTCTCACCATGCTTTTAATATTGTGACTACAGTTTAAGAACATGCCTTCCTATATTTCAATTTCTAAATACATTGACATATTTTGTACAAGACCAAGGTTCATACCCCGCATCTAAACCACGAGCTCCATAACTTTGTAAGCACAGCAGAACTTAGATGTGCCACACACATCTGATGCAGCTCTGAAGAGAGAACTGTATATTCCAGAGACACTCTGCCATCTGCACAATCCTACCAATCCTCTCCTGTATATTTACATCAACACAGTTAAAGGCATCATCCTATATTAACATTTTAAAGGTTTGTTACAAAAACCAAACATGTGCTCATCAAGTTAAAGCCTATTACAGGATGTTCAGAAACCTTCTACTGTGCTGAAGCCATAGAGATTCTGTATCCACAACACCAGACTTATTTTTTCTTTTTAGATGTTGTTAGCAAGTAATTAGACCTTCTTCTATCCTAGTTTAAGCACAGACATCTAGAGTTGTCCCCCACCCCACAAGCAACTGCACTTACATTTTACACAAGTTTCACCTCCAGTTGATTTCATGGGTGCCAACATCACATTCCCCCTCTAAAGAAATGAGGCAAGCTTACTTTTGTGTAACGATGAGGGTATTTTGCTGCCGTTACTCTATTCAAGTCAAGGAAAGCATCCCCATTTTCAGTTTCTGCTATGCCGCCTCGTTTATCCATGGCTATTTCAAAGCCTCCAACTAGAGACCTGCTTGGGAAGGGGGGGGGGGGAAGAAAAAAGGAGGCATCAGAAAGCAGGAGTAGTACAGGCTACAAGGGGATGCGCAGAAGCTGTCACTGGATTAGAAGTGCTCACAGCAGAGCACGCTGGATGTTGCTGCCAGGCCGGGGGCCCAGGGGCTCACACAGACACCCCTGGGCACTGGGACAGCGGCAGCTGCGCTTGCTCTTCGAGCAGGCGCTGCTCGGTTGTTGAGGAGCTCGAGCACAAGGGGGATTAAGCCGCTGCCGCAGGGACGGGACGGGACGGGACGGGACCAGACCAACATCAGAGGAGGGAGGCGCAAGCCCTGCAAGGACAAGGGGCCGCGGAGACAGGACCCCGCTAAGCGCCAACCCAGCCCCTGACCCCGGCCGCAGCGGGACCCCGCGCAGTAACTCAATGGATCCCCCAGCCTTGTACTCACCGGCCGGAAGGCGGCGGCCCCGCCACAGCGCTCAGCCCCAGCAAAGGCCGCGCCGCTGCCTGCGGCGTCTCCCGACCCCCGCGGCCGGCTCGGCTCGGCTCAGCTCAGCTCCCCTCCGACCCCACCCCCGCCCGCGCCCGGCGGCACCCCCCGCTCGCGCCGCGGCCGCTCCCTCCCTCCGGCTCGCGCGCCCGCTCCCTATTCGCCCGACTCTGTCTCTCCTCAGCCGCCGTAACCGGGGCCTTCTACTAGCCAGCCCTCACCCCTTTAATACCCACTGCGCAGGCGCGGCGCGCTCGCCCCGACCCGGGCTCTCCGTGGTAGTGCCTGACTGAAAAGCCCCGTGTCTGCTCAGCTGGTCCCGAAGACGAGTGGCCGCCCAGCCTCTATTTTCCACAAACGTATGGATAGACGAGGGCGGAGGGAGGATTAGTGAGGACCCCTCAGGCACTCGTGTGAGGCAGCCCCGCGAAACGTGACGTTAAGACCACGTGCGCTGGCCGTGATGGGGCTGTTGTGCAAGGCTAGCAGGGGGGCAAAGGCCACATGCACTGTGCTCCCTTATCAGGGGCGGGTGAAGTGGGGTGGGGGTGAGCGTCGCTGCGCAGGTGCGAGGGTCACACAAGACGACTCAGAGCCCCTTCCGGCTGTGGATCCACCCACAGGGGAAGGTGTTAGAGGGACCCTGCGGTTTTTGGCCCAGTGCTTTTACGGTTTAAGTCTAAGGCCCCTGCTCCATGTCACATGTGTTATGCAATTAGCTGGTTAATCACACAATTAATGGCTGTCCAGCTATCGATAGAGCCAATCAGCTACAAAGTTAGTGCTTGGAAATGTGTAACAACTCCATAGCTGGTTTTCATCCACTTTTAATCTGAATATGCCGCAGGGACATAAGACTTGAATAATCTTCACTGAAAAAGCAATCATGCTGTCCTAGTTTCACTGCATTCACTTTCTGCACTTGACACCACTGATTATAGGAAGCTTTGCTTAATTATACTCATGAAAGCACTGAGTGCATTATGCACATGGACTTGGGATTTGTGCGTAGACTCCGAGATCTGCTAGACACAGACCATAGTCATTTTCCGCTGTTGTCTGTGTGGTTGCTTCAATATGATTGCATTAGAGGAATACAGCATTTCCTGTTTTCCTCAACAGAAATGTTTGTCTAAGCAAATGAAAGGGATGTCAGAGGCACATATCTGATTCTGTTGTTAAGTCATTTGGTGTAGGTCTTTAATCCATAGCTTAATTTCCAAACCAAGGGTTTGTTTAAATGCTTTATTAGAAAATTATTGGACATTTTTTTTACCAATGCAAAATTTTAAAATATGCCCCTTCAAATCAGTCCAAAATGAGGTGCTTCCCTTCTCAGCTAAGTGAGAGCTGGCGTATCTGTATAACATCATTAGGACAAGATAGATACAAGGAATTGTATTGCTTTATATTCCTTACTCTCAGACTCCTTGTGCATCTTATTTACTATTAAAAAGAAACAGAGACAGTTTCCAATAAAACTCCAGAATAAATTTAATGGACACTACCAGAAGCCTCAATTCTTCAGTGAATTCCAGACAGGTGGACCTGTTCCAACAGAGTCCCATGTAAGGCCCCAATCTTGCCCTTCCTTCAGAGCTGGAAGTTTATTACAGAAACAGGTATAGGGAAGGAATTTGCAGGATGGGCCCAGAATCAATACTTTTACCTCGTTCCCACTTAGAGAGACTGGCAAACAAATTACACGTTAAATAATGCACCAGATGGGCACTTTGAGTGAACTCTGACATGACATTATTTAAAAAGAGCAGTTCAACTTGAGTTGCCTGTAACTAATGACTCAACACATGGCCATGGATTTTTGTTATTGTTTTTTTTTGCCCTTAGATTTTACTTTTGGTTTTAAAGGTGATGAACATGTCAAGGATTCATGCACTGGAGCCCTACTGTGTTTCTGAAAGAGCTTGAGAGCTCATTTCCCAATGAGGAAGTGCAGCTGAGGGCTTATGAGCAGGCTAGAGATGTTTAGCTCAAGGTCAGGAAGGCCTGAGGCTGCTGATCAGGTTCAGCTGCCCTTGGCGAATAACGTAGTGGCCGTGGAAAGCCACCCTGAAACAGCCTACCCTCCCCACCCCGGTGGGGGGCGGGGGAAGCCGAGGACAGGTTCCGGGGCTCCTGCTCCCATCCTCGCTGCGGCCTGGGAGGGTCGAGAAGCGCGCGGCTGTGGAGTAGCCGCAGCAGTAGCGCCTCGCGTTCTTCTCCTCCCAGGCGCTAGGGGGTGCTGGGATCCGCCTGGCCCGGAAGCGCGCGGCCGGACCCCGCTGTTCTCCATGGCGACGGGCGGGAGGGAGGTGCTGGTCAGTGTGGGGTCCCCAGGGGAGGCGCTGTCAGGCGGGGGCCGGGGTCCACAGGCCATGTCCCCTCGGTCACTGCCTGGCACAGCTGGGATTGGGGGTCTTCCCGCCGCCGCCCGTCCTCCGGGGCAGGGGCCACCTTGGCTGCTGGTGCCATGAGGAGAGAAGGCGGCAGCTCCTGGAAGCAGACAGACCCTCTCGGGCTTTCCTTGCTCGGCTCTTGATGCCGGTGTCTCTCGGTAGCAAACGCCAGGCTCCTGCACCACAGGCTTTACACACCCCTCGTTGTCTCAGAACTGAGCTCCTTGGTCCGGGTGGTGGCAGTGGCGAGCGGCAGCCTGCTGGCAGACGGCTGCGGGGGTTGGTGGTTCCCTGCACTCACGCAGGACTTTGCTGATCCGAGCACAGTGGGGGGTACTGATGATGAGCACCCGCCTCACAGAGTCCCAACGAATGTCTCAAACCAATGCTTGTCTGTTGTCCAACAGCAGTGCACCAGAGTCCAGTGGCAAAAAGAGAGGGGCACTGGTTTACAGAAGAGCCTGGCTATCTGGCAGGATGGAGAAGTCCAGGGGCAGGTGAGGACTGTCACATGGAGGCTGTGCTGCTCTTTTGCTTTTATCTCCAGTTGGGTCCCTGGGACTACAAAAACGTTAGGAAGTTTATTGGGTGCTCTGGTGTGAAGGGGCAGTTTTATACAAATCTGTTCAGAGGTTTTCCCACTTTATCTAGGAGAAGGTACTTAAAGTTTTTTTTTTTTCTGGCTATAGTATAGCATGAAGTCATAAACATTATTGGTATAAAAAAGAGGAAGGATGACCTCAGTGCTAAGGCCCTGTACTGGGGCTCAGGTGACTGACTTGGATTCAATTCTTGACTCTGCCATCTGCTTCCTGTGTGATCCTAGGCGAGTCACAACGTATGTCTGTGTGCTCTATAAAATTAGGAGCATGATACTTTCTGCTGCCCATACTCTTTTTCCTGTTCAAGCTGTGAGGTCTTTGGGGCCTGGACTGTCCTTTACCATGTATATGTACAGCATCTGTCACAAAGGGGCCTTGATCTTCAGTTACTACTCTATTCCAAGCCATATGGTGAATATTTCATATATACAGTATTTACACACTTTCATCACTAATACAAACCATTTACATTTCTGTAGTTCTCTTCATGAAATCTCTAATTATTGCTAGCAATAATCCTTTTGCATGGCTTTTTTCCGTATTGAGATTGTGTTAAATTTCAATTCAAGTTAACTTCCTTTTTTGTCCCAAAACTGTATGGGGAACTGTACACCTGACATATAAAAGTTGAAATGCATTTACATAATTTAAAAAATAACTGAAACAGCTTTTTTCAAAAGCACCTGGAGAGTTATCATGGTGACTGCTGCAGCTGCGCATATTGGCATGCACTAAACTCTCCTGCTTGCCAGATGGGGCCCTGTTATTTCACAAAATATTAGAAGAGTTTTCTACATGAAAAGAAACTCTCACAAAACACCAGGCTTGTTTTGTTTGTTAGCTTTGATCTCGCTTCTTGCACTTGGGAGATCCAACCAGTGACATTGCAGTTCTGCCCCTCTGAAATTTTGACTGTAATGACCTGTGATTATTAGAACTTCAGGTAAACTGTCCTTTGTTACTGTACGTTAATGGGAGTTTTGCCATTAACTTCAATGAAACTAGGATTTATTTTCTGAGGTGTTCAGTGGGTTGAGATTTTCAGATTCTATTGCACCCCTTGTTGGGGCGCTCAGGGTTGTGTTTATGCCTCCAACATATAACACTGGAGGGTGGTGGCAGTGTTTGCTTCTGGGTGGCAACCTTGGGTGCAACTGGTTCTGCAAGTTTTAAACGAGCTTAAATTACGTTTTTTTCAGAAAGTTACCAAGGCAAAATAAAGGTAGAACTCATTGCACCATTTTTTAAGTCACTTCAGAGTAGAACTGTACTTCAATAAAAGCTGCATAATGAATATAAAATCTTTGCCTAGTTCTGTTTGGGTTTTTTTGATTAGAAACAGGAAGGGATTTTTTTTTTTAAGAGAAAAATTGGTGTCCTTAATTATATATGCACAAGCAGCTGATAATATCTTGGCTGAAGATGGATTATTTCTTGCTGTTCTGTTGACCACTGAAAATACTTGTGGTTCAGTTCTCTAGTCCAGTGTTTCTCAACCCATGGCTTGCGACCCAAAAGTGGGTTGCAAAAATATATGAAAGGGTTGTAAACAAACTTTAAAAATGGATTCTCCCTTAAAGGAAGAAAACATGGGGAAACTGGCTTTTCTCTTTAAGGCTGACAGAGTTCCAGCTTGCGAGGGGCTGCTTGGACCCCTACTGCCCCACGCACTGGTGGGGCAGCAAGTGGGGGGTGAGGGGCACTGGGTCGGGACTGGCTGTCAATGTTTACAAATGGGTTTCAGTACAAAAAAGGTTGAGAACCACAGCTCTAGTCTTTCAGGAAATCTTTCAACAAAAATGTGCAAGAAAATTCTTGATATACTATATTAGAATCATAAGCAGAAAACGCATATAAAATTGCATATACATGTCTTTTTAAATAAAAAAAAGATATAGCATAAGTATAAGACCATTGTTTTTCCTTTACATTTCCACTCCCTTTTAAGGCAGCATAGAAAGTGGAGATGATTGCATTTGGTCTCCTGTGTACCAGTCTGTGTGTGTGTTGGTATTTCTTGGGGAATGACCCAGAAAATTCAAGTGAGAGTTAATTTACAGAGCATTAATAGAATCAAATGGAACTTTTTAATATGCTATTTGTAGACATTAACTTGATATGTAATTTTATTTTAATACTTGATTATGGGACAAGGTCATAGAGACACTAGCATCTGTTAATAGTCAATGTGAATGAGCCAGTACTATTACTCTTCCTCTTTCCTTTTAAGCTTAAGATGGCGAACTCCTCAGAGCTATCCGGTTGGACGGGCCATTGCTCCCCGGCGTGCAGGGAAATGGTGTCAGATTGGGAGTGGCCAGATTCCCTATCGGGTTACATATACCTGGAATCGAGGAGGCAGGTTAAAAGAACTTCGTATCAGGTGAAAGTTGTGCTTTCTGTACTTGCTGGGTTTTGTTTTTAATCATGGCAGTTTTTTTGAACAGGGAATCTGGGATCAGAAGACTGTGATTCTCATAATAAATATTCCATTGATTTGTTTAGCAATCTTGGGAGAGTTGCTTAACCTCTCTGTGTCAGTTTCTGGTTAAAAGGGACCAGCACTACGTGGTTCATAAACATGCTTTGGGATTCTCAGGGGTTAGATACTAGTTAAATAAATAAATAAGAAACATTACTGGGCATGTCCTTAGCACTGCCCCTTCTGTATAGATCTGCAAGGAGTTTGACATCACTTGTTTATTCCTCCTGTGGGAAACTAGATTATAAGTAGTGAAAGTACACACAACTAAGAATATAATTAAAAGAATCTAACTGTGCATTTTGGGTACATCTATGTGGCACAGTGCAGCATGGGTTTTAGAAAACTTGAGCTAGCTTGGGATGTGCTGGCTTTCACATCTGGATGCAGTACAGCTACATTAGCATGATGCTGCTCCTAAGATGATAAGTCTTGTTTCTGAGCTGAGTTTATTAGTTTAGTGCTACACTAATATAGGTCTGCTTGGGAGCTAGCACATGGAGAACTAGCTGTGTTACACTGCCTTGCACCACAAGTAGTTTTCATTTCTGTTATCTCAGCCAACTTCTACAAACAATTTGCCTGCCTGCCCCTAAGCTATCAAAGCAGGCATCTTAGACTATCACATTCATTATTTTTTTCTATTCTGCTGTTTAAAAGGCTGTCTTCCTGAAGGAAACTGTTACGTTGTAATATGCTTCTTTCTTCATTCTTTTAGTTTTTCACTCCATACATTTCCTGAAAGCATCATGGCTAAGAAGGAATTGAAAATTTCTTACAAGACAAGATTGAATGAGCATGCTGAGATGTACAAAGTGTTAATTCTCACTGTATCACTGGGAGGAATCCAAATTAAGGAACTGTTGTTGCTGTCTAATATCATTGCGTGTAAATCAGTCCCATGTGGATTGAGGTCTGGAGAATTGAGGCCTTTTTAGTGATGTGTATTTGAGTTTGATAGGCTTCTGAATCCCCATCTGTAAGGGAGTTGGTTAGAAATTTAATAGAAGCATGGGTTTAAAATCAGAAAAGCAAATAAACTTTGTTTACATTTCAGACACCTGGCCAGGAAGTTCCTCTACTTGTGGGTGAAAAAGACATTTGGACAAGTTCTTCCTTCCAAAGCCAGGTAGTACAGTTCTGAGTAGAAAGCATTATACCTTGATATGGGGGAGCATTTGTAGGGCTTTGCAGGAACATGCATAAATGGCTTTTAACACTACTTGAAATCTGTCTTTTTTGAATATCATTCTCATCCATATTCCTAGCTAATCATAGCCAAATTTGGCTTCTCTGTAAATTTAGAGAAGCCTTAATGGTGGTTAGGTTGTATTCACAGCAACAAACCTGAAAAGAATTGTTTTTTTCATTTTCACTTTAAAATTGTAGTAATATAGATGGTAGAAGTGGGAAAAGACCTATTGCCACAGAGTTCAAATGGCCCTGCAACATGTACGATGGTCCTTAAATAAGTATTCAATAGCATTCACATACATCTCTTTGGAATAGCTGCAGCAATAGAGTTTCTTCAGTTTAGTTTTAAATTGGATGCTCCAAATCAACACCTCTCTCGTCCTATTACATTGTCGTTTGTATGTCCACTGTGGCTTTGCTTCTCTCTAAGGTCCTAATCCAATTCCCACTGAAGTCAGTGGAAAGGCTTGTATTAATTTCACTATGAACTAGATCAAGCCCTAAGTCACCCCAGATGATTTCACTGAGGAGCACAAGTTGTTACCTGGGCTGTATTAGGTAGCAAGCAAGAATAGTTTTGTGAACCAGAGTAACTGTCTACACATTGTACAAACTGGATCTGCATTATTTGCTTTAGCAATATATAGATACTGTCCAAGAAATTTTGCAGAATGAGTACCAATGCTATTGGAAATTTCCTGGAGCTCAGCTAGCTAAATTTTAAAGCAACAAATAATATATTTCAAAATAAAAGAGAGATTCCAGAATTCCATGTTGTTTTGGTTTCTTAACTTTCCTGTTAATTCTTATGTAGTGTTGAAGTGATGTAGCTGTGATGGCCCAAACAGTATGCAAGGATTTTTGTGGGTGATGTCTTTTATTGAACCAACTGTGTGATTGGGATAGGTCTCGCACCACGTTTAACTCTGAGGAAGGGTACTGTGGTACCTGTGGAAAACTTGTTTAAACTGTATCTCAACATGCAGTTGGTTCAATAACATATATCACACCAAAAAATTCTCACCTGTTGACTCTTAACAATTCAACAGTTTCAGAGAATAATTTGTGACTCTCTCGTTTGTTTGTTTTTTCTCTGCTTGAGTGCTTGGAATGGCTTAGCAACTTGATTTGATGGGGTAGGTCATTTTGAGTTGTACAATATATGCACAGATGCTTGTGGAAGGGTTTGCAGTGTGGGAGGGCTGGTATTTTGAGTCTGAACTTGCAGTCCTCATACCTCTGAGCATCCTCATTAATTTGGGAATGTTGATGTGAGTTAAGGCTGCAAGATTGGGCCTGTAGTTCTTTTATTGTCTTGTTTGCTTGCTTTTCTGTGATGAATACAAACAAGTAAGAAATGCCTACAAATGCAGTATTTCATACTTCCATCTAATGACATTTAAAGGGTGGGGTTTGTTGAGTTGTTTTTTTTTTTTTTTTTGCAACGTGAGCTGTGCCATCTTGGCCAAATGATTGTTTTCACAGATGAATATTACGGAGGAAAGATGATTGGTTTAAATGAAATCAGAATTATGATGCCAGGGCAAGAGACAGTAGGTGTATTACCTGATGCAGAGAATATTGTGCTGGAGTTCCTAATCCAAGTCTCAGTTCTCTAGTTCCGTTTAAAACCTTCGCCCATCTGGGTTTGTATTAGTTCAGTTTAATTTTGAATGTTTATGTCACATACATCCAGGCTTTGTCAGATGCACAGGTTGTATCTAAAAGACTGGACCACTGCTGCTTGTGCTAAAATAGGAAGTTAACAAATACAGAGGCAGTGTATAATTCATAAACCTCTTATATATTTCACAACTAGAGAGGAATACCCAACTATGTTGTTAGTGAGGGTTATATGCAATTCAAAATGTTTGAAAATCTCAATCAATTTTCAATGCTTGTCTTTAAAATCAGAATGATTTAAATTCAGCATGACTTCTAAGAGTAAATAGAGAGAGATTTTAAGATAATATATTATTTTTTTAAAGATAAAGTAATTTAAAATATTCATGCAAGTCAATGTAGAATGAGGTGAATTAGATGTAGAAATGTCACCATTTAGCTGTGGGTTTAGTGGCTAGAGCAGAGATTGAAAGGTCAGGATATGCAATTTGTGTTCCCAGGCCTACCATCAAACAACTCCATGATCTTGGGCTAGTTATTCAAGCTGTCTTTCTTTTTGCTCAACTTTACAAGAGCTGCTATATTTACACAGGTTGTGTAAGGTTTAACTAGGTGTTTCTTTTGGCACTTCTAGATTCTTGGGTGACATTTGGGACAGAATAGTTATGTTTTATCATGCAGTCAGAGACTATTAGGTTAAGTAAACAAGACTGGAAAAAGAAATGCAGTTTCTTTAAAATGCATCTGCTGTTATCTCAGAAATCATTACAACTCTTTGCCATCCTCAACATCTTTCAAATCTCTAGATGCCATTATGACCAGAAGATTCTGCAAAAAACTTTCAGAGAGTGGAAGGAGGAGTGGTGGATTGTTTGCAGAGAGTGGAAGCTCAGCATCAGAGCTGACTGCCATTACAGGTCCGTGAAATGATCCCTGTGTTCATAGCTAGGTTCAGAGGGGTATATGTATTAGTACGTATCTACCTGGGCAGCATTGCATGGTTGGGAAAGACTAATTATAATGCCTCTGTCACTGTCTTTTTTGCAGTTTTTACTTCTTGTCTTTTTCTAGTCTCTGACCCATTTATCCAACAGCAGCAAACATTTCTTTTCCTTTTTTTTATTTTTTGCCTTAAGTTGGGGTTATGTTGTACAGCTCAGGTGTCCTGAGGGTTCAGCTTGGCTAGCATGAATTGAATTTCCTGATTTCCAGAAACTTGTAATTGTTCAGAAAGGTCTGAGTTATGTTCAGACTAAGAACTCCACCTTGTCTTTCAAGTGATCCTATGCTGCTGGATTATGCTGTTGGGGTCAAAGCAGACTAACCACCATGCTTCTTGCCTGCTTCTTATACACTGAGGTATGGGAACTTGGTCTCTCTCTGATTGGTTCACCACCCAGGTTATATGCCAGGTTGGAAAGGATTCTGGAAGCAAAATCCATGAAAAAGGCCTTCTAGATCAGTGGGAACCAAACTTTTTATCATGCGTGACAAAGTGAAACCCTTGAGTGCCACTTCAGTCCCCTTCACTACTTGATCTGCTGCTCTGTTGTCTGCTTCTTGGCCAGTCTGCCATGTGTGAGAGACAGAGGCTGCCTGTTCCACATGCAGTACTCATGTTGCAGGTTGGCCACTCCATTCTATATTATTCTCTTGTTCATATTGCTGCGTGATGGGACCTGGGAATAAAATTAAGTTGCTTTTTAATGGGACTTTTATGGATCCCAAGCCAACCTGTCATCTGTTTGTACTTTACCTCACCTTATTGTAATCGCACAGTCCTTTGTATACTTCTCCCTTCCTCACAAGGTTTTCCTGACAACTGTTCAAAGAAACCAATGGATTTCATCATTCCTTACCTTGTCTCAGAGACAAGGACTGAGTTCAGCCCCATTTTTAACGGACTTTCTTCATAGAGGCCTTTTTCAGGCAGAGAGAGCCTTTGGAATCCCATCCTTGTTGCCTTCTCAGTGCAAGCTATTGTTCTCATTAAGGTGAGACTGAAACACAGATGACAGTCTAGTCTCTGCAGGCTTACTAGAAGAGTCTCTCTGTAAGGGTGCTCCCTTTCCAAAAGGGTTTAGATTAAGCAGAAATCCTGAATGGATCCAAGACCTTCTCCGGTTTATATTTTGAGGAGTCAAAATATCTGTATCCTGTTCTGTAAAATGCTTCCCTTCCAGAATATGAATACACAATGCTGAATACAAGTCCGCAATGTGAATGCCCAGTATCCTGCATGATAGGAGTCTCATTGAATGATAAGAGTCTCCCTTGGTCATGACATGTTTTACCAGACCAAGTGAGGGTGGCTGTGCTATATAGAAATTGTGTGTTTGGGTGAAGGCTTATGGCAGTGTTTTTCTTTCTTTCTTGTTCAGATATTTCTTATACAATCTAGTGTTTAAGGCCTGGAAGGTTTATGTATATCAGCAGCGAGAGAAGAAGAGCAAGTATCATGTTGCAGAGTCTCATGGTAAGTGTGGAAAAGGGGAGTTCACTGGCACAGAACAAAGATTTTGTGCACACTGGCCAGAACAGTCATTTTTTACATCACTTTCACGGAGTATCCTTTTGTAACCCACCCTTTTGATGTTAAAGCTTTATAATTTGTCACACTGAAGATCAGAGGGCTCTATGCAAGGCTTTGAAATACTAATACCACAGAGCCAATTTAAGGTGGACCATTTTGTTTTCAAAGAATAAATGTCTCATTAATTATTCAGAGTGCAAAAGAAATGACCCCTTTTAAGCCTATATTCATAAGATCCTGGACATCTGTTTGTAGGAAGACTTGCTGTGGAAGGTTTCTGTTTATTTTTATTAAAAAAATAAAATCAAAACAGCATAAAATCAGGGAGTGTGGATATGTGGGAGGGGTGTGTGAACATGTGCTTTAGATCAGAGGCATAACTAGCTCTTCCAGTGCCCAGGGCAGAGATGGGGGGGCAGGGTTTATGATGACTAGTGGAAAACTATGAGTGGGGGGGAGAGTCTGACCTGCCTGGTTGTCTTTATTCCAGCAACAGCTGTTGTTGTGGCTGCTATTGCAGCAGTATGGGTTTGGGCAACTGCTGCTGCTGGGGGACAGGCAGCAGTGCAGTCTTCTTGGGGGCTGTTCTTGGTACCTAGTATACTTCCCCCGCCCCTTCAGGTGCAAGCACGTTCCTCTTGTGGCAAAGCCTCCTTGGACACCTGTAATTACACCTGTCTCCCCCCCAGATACACTACTAGCCATGGGGCTATGCTTGTTCAGTTCCTATGGCCAGGCAGTGTAGGACTGCCCTTGCAGTGATAAAGACTTTTGGGGGAGGGGAGTCCATTGGCACCTGCTGTAAATCAGTGACTGAAGCTGGTGTTCCACTTGCCTGCCCCCTCTCCCTGCTTCCCAGTTATGCTGCTGGTTTGGATGGTTTCTCATTAACAACTCTCTGCCTCAACAACATCAGTCTTTATATATGAGTAGTGTGAAAGGTAGTGTATCCTTGTGGATAGAGCACTGGGATTTGGGAAACTTGTATTCTGTTTCTGACTCTGCTGCTGGATGAACCTGAACAAGTAACTTCTTTGTGCCTCACTTTTCACTTTCTAAGAACTTTTGTTGAAGGACTGCATAAGGTGCTAAATTTTTTCCAATAAACCAGTTGCACTAAACCTAACACAATAGAAATAATAATTATTGAATATTATCAGCACATGCATGTGAAGCCCACAGGGATCTTAAAGCTGGAACAAAGTAATTAACCTATCATGTTATGTGTATATTTTGATGGTTATAACATCTGCAATACCAATAGATTCTTATACTGAACAAAGCTTAGTAAGCTAACAGACATCTTGCAGAGCAGTTTCAGCTTTTGGACTACCTGCACTTCTAGGCTTTCCTACCAAGTGGCACTGTGAGGCTGGTGTGATGGGAGGTTGAGCTGGAGTGACCATATGGATTTGTTACAGAATTGCCAAATCCTCATAGGATGTCTTTTAAAAGTGATGTAATCATTGCTGTATGCAGCGGAGAAGCAGAAATTACGTTGGACATGGCGGTGTTGGCTGATCTACGTTGATGTTCGCAGGACCAAGCATAGCATGCAATCTAAGGCCCTGGCATTCAGTGAAAGGAGCACTCTGCGGTGAGAATGGATTTGAAAGAATTGTTTATTAACCATAAGTGCAGAGCTTCCATCTCTCTCTATCACATGATCTTCTGCACTGAACATTGTTGACTGATCTTTATGATTTTTTTTTTTGTCTCTACTCCTCCTCCCTATATACTTTGAAGTAAAAAGGCTCTATGAGACTCAAGCTGTCAGGCAGTACCTCATTACTGATATGTCTAGGTAGAGCTAGAGAGCCCTTTGCTTTCCTGATAAGAGGAGACTAGGTCCCTGTACCAAACTGCATGTTTTGAATATGTCCTAAATGTTTTTGGCAGTGTACCATGGAGAATGTGGACAAGGCGACTGGTTCAAAATTGTGCCAGCCGTGAGATGGATGCCCTGGCTTTGCAACACTGGGCCCTGAGTCTTCAGTTTTGGGTAAATACTACAAACGCTGACTTCTTATGACTAGGGACCTACTCAGTTTCATAGTTGGTAGGGTTGGAAGGGACCTGAGCAGATCATCAAGTCTGACCCCCTGCCATGGGCAGGAAAGGATGCTGGGGTCAAATGACCCCAGCTAGATGATTATCTAGCCTCCTTTTGAAGACCCCCAGGGAAGGAGCAAGCACCACTTCCCTTGGAAGTTGGTTCCAGACCCTAGCCGCCATGACTGTGAAGTAGTGCTTCCTGCTGTCTAGCCTGAACCTACTGTCAGTCAACTTGTGGCCGTTATTCCTGGTAGTGCTCGGGGGAACAGGGACTCTCCTATTCGCTGCTGGCCCCCAGCCCAGTAAGCTTATAGACGGCCACCAGATCCCCTCTCAACCTTCTCTTGTGGAGGCTGAACAAGTTCAGGTCCCATAGCCTCTCCTCCTAGGGCCTGGCCTGCTGCTCCCCAGACCATGCGAGTGGCCCTCGTTTGGACCCTCTCAATGCTGTCCACATTGCTCCTGAAGTGCGGTGCCCAGAACTGGATGCGGTACTCCAACTGCAGCCTGACCAATGTTGCATAGAGGGGGAGGATCACCTCCTTGGACCTGCTTGTGATGCATCTGTGGATGCATGACAAGGTGCAGTTGGACTTACTGACAGTGTCCTCACATTGGCAACCCATGTTCATCTTGGAATCAATGATGACTCCAAGATCCTTTTCTGCCTCTATGCAGACGAGAAGGGAGTTCCCCAGGCTGTAGGTATGCTGCTGGTTCTTTCTCCCTAGGTGCAGTACCTTGCACTTGTCAGTGTTGAAACCCATCCTGTTCTCATCTGCCCACCCGTGTAACCCGTCTAGGTCTGATTGCAGCCTATTCCTCCCTTCTAGCATGCCCACCTCTCCCCACATCTTAGCGTCATCCGCAAATTTGAACAAGGTGCTTTTCACCCCCTCGTCCAAGTCACTGATGAAGATGTTGAATAGTGCGGGCCTGAGGACTGAGCCCTGGGGGACCCTACTGCCCACATCCCTCCAGGTCGAAAATGACTCATCCACCACCACTCTCTGGGTGCGGCCCTCCAGCCAATTTGCGAAGCATTTGACTTTGTAGGCATTGTTACTAGATTTCCCCATCACTTTGGACCGCTCATTTATTAAGGATAAGTTTCTTGGGTCTTTGTAATTCTGTCAGTGTGCTACTTGTGTTATTTGTGTTTCTGTACGGAGCTATATCTCTCCCTTCTGCAATTCCTTACCTCCAATGGAGCTATCTTGCAGGACTCGGTTTCAATGGGATTGGGTTCCTCCAGTCACTAAATCAGTCATGCACACAAACGCACAGATTAATGTGACATGCCTGACCTGGCTGGGTTGATCATCATGGACAGGCTGACACCCTTATATGCTAGGATTCAGTTCATCAAGGTAACAGTAAAATGCAGCCAGACGCAAGCACGCAGATGAACAGAATACCTCTGAATCTAGCTGGGTGTCTAGCTGACACCCTCTTGGACCAGCATTCAGTTTATTAGGGCACGTCTGAGTCAAACTGGGTCAATCAGCCTGTACAAGCTGATCTCCTTATGTGTTTCAAACTCAGCACGTCCCAATCTTTTGTCCCAACTGTCCTAGTAGTGGTAGCCTCTCGATGAGCAGACCCCACAGTATTTCTGGGCTTCACAGGGATCTTTAGCTTAGATAAAAGTAGCGTTCCTGCAGAGCAAGTGGGGGAGGAAAGTAGAGAAGGAAACATACACCTGGTTATTACCAGTTTGACTATAAAAGTTATTTATTGCTAAGTGTATGAAATTTATGATGCGTGGTAATAGACATGCAAAGACAAACAAACAAAACAATTACAACACTACCTTGGTTTCACTAAGTGTTTGGGGAAACTTAGCTCAGGCTTAACTAATACAATTCAGGTTCAGAAATCTATGTCTAGAGAGACGAGAGCGAGAGCTGGGATCCCACCAGTCCAAGGTACTGGGGTTCCAATGCTGACAGGTAAAGTTCTTAGCACAATCCTTGAAGGGAGACGATCTGTTTCTTCCAGCTTCTCAAGAACAACAGTGGATGGTGTCAGAGAGATTTCTCTCTTGAAGTGCACCATTTGCTGAATTTATAGCTCTTTAAGCCCTCAGTTCAGATTCTTCAAAGCATTCTTTTAATTGTGTAAATAATTTTATTTTTCTATTGACAAGGGGTTATCTGGTTTGGAACATCTCAAGAAACTGATTAACAACCAGGAAAAACACAAGTTTTTAAGGAGTAACCAGACACTTAGGAGCCAGCTTGTAATTCTTACGGATAGCAGATATACTGGATGGGATACCTCATTGTTTTTTCTCAGATAGCTTGCAGCATCAGGGTTTTGTATTTTTACCTGTTGTGAATAAGTCTCAGCTTAGCGTGACTTTTCCAGATCTTACTGTAGTCTTTTAACAGACTTAAGGGGATTATTGGAGTGTTCATAAACTTTGTGGGGAGGGCTTCCACCAGTCATCCTGGGAAAAGTATGACAGCATTTGTGGTCAGGGCTCCAACGGACTGGACATTGTGATGAACCCTTAACCATTGTTCAAATGTTGCCCATACCCCCTCTGACTCGGTCTCTTGCCTCAGCATTCCCTAACCCAGCAACTGAGTTTTAGTCAATCAAGTTTAAATAGGCCTCCCATAGTGGAACCGGGCAATCTGAGGCCCGAGATGCCTATTAAACTTTTTTTTGGCTTAGTTCTGGTTAAATGAGGTGGGTAGATGTGTGTGTGTTGGGGGTGTGGAATAGAATGGGTGAGAGACAGTGTTGAAGGCCTTTCTGAAGTCCAGAAAAACTATGTCCACCATGACACCTGCGTCTAAGGATTTTGTGACCTTGTCGTAGGAGGCCACCAGGTTGGTCTGACAGGACCTGCCCTTAATGAACCCATGTTGGTTGCCCCTAAGCATAATCCCCCCTGCTGGTCCCTAACAGACACGCGCCAGAATAATTTTCTCAAAGAGCTTCCCCAGGACTGAGGTAAGACTAATGGACCTACAGTTTCCCGGGTCCTCCTTCCTCCGTTTTTGAAATGAGGACCACAGTGGCCTTTTTCCAGTCTGCTGGCACCTGGCCAGAGCACCGTGAGTGCTTGTAAAGCCGTGCCGTGGGTGACACAATGACCTCTGCCAATTCCTTCAGCACTCTGGGGTGGAGATTATCTGGACCTGCTGATTTGAACACGTCCAGCCCCCCCAGAAGTTCTCTAAGTAGGTCCTATCTGACCCTAGGCCTGGCTGTGCCTCTACTGAGTCCCTCCGGCATCCTGGTGGGGGGATGTCCCAGTCCCTGCTCAGATAAATGGAGGCAAAGAATTTGTTAAAGAGGTCAGCTTTATTGTCTGGTGCAACCACCAGATTGCCAAGTGTGTCCTGCAGGGGCCTCACGTTACCTGGTGCTTTCTTTTTACTCCCTATGCATTTAAAAAAGGACTTCTTGTTATCTTTGATGCTGGTTGCTGGTCCTAGTTCTGTCTCTGCCTTAGGCTTCCTAACAGCCCCCCTACAGTCTTGAGCAGTGGAGGTATAATCCTCCTTGGTGATGGCCCCTCCCTTCCATTGGGTGAATGCCTCCTTTTTAGCTTTCAGATGTTCCTGAATGCCTTTGGTGAGCCATGGGGGCTTTTGAGCACTCTTGCCCCCTTTGACTTGCATTGGGACTATCACCCTTTGGGCTTGAAGGATTGTCTCCTTAAGGAACAACTACTTGTCTTGGACTCCCAACTCCCCTACCCTCTGGGACCTCAGTGCCTCCCCGACTAATCTCCTTAACTCGTTGAAATTGGCCCTTCTGAAGTCAAGGGCTGTTGCCTTTGGTGAATAGTGGATGGTGAATTCCAGTAGCCAATGATCACTATCTCCCAGGTGGTCAAAAACCCACAGTCCCCTCACCAGGTCATTGGCTGTGGCCAGGACCAGGTCCAGCAAGGCATTTTCCCTGGGGGGACTATGCACCTCCTGGGTTAGGTGGAGGAACCTAAGTGAGCGGTCAGATCTGGCTGACCGCTCCTCCCAGCAGATGTCTGGGTTGTTTAGGTCACCCATGATGACCACATCCCTTGACTTAACTTTCTCCACAAGCTGACCTGAGAATTCCCGGTCCAGCTCTTCCCCCTGTTTGGGAGGTCAATAGTAGACACCCATCATTAAGTCCCTTTCCTCCCAACCCCCTTGTATTCTAACCCAGAGCACTTCAGTCTGCCCCTCCTCTGACCCCATCCTGTTTGTTGAGGACATGTATTGCTCTTTGATGTAGAGCGCTACACTCCCAACTTTCCTCCCTGTTCTATCCTGCCTGAACAGTCTGTAGCCCTTGATGTTTACCACCCAATCATGGGTTGAATCCCACCAGGTTTCAGTGAGCTCCACTATGTCCGGGTTTGTATTAACTAGCAGGAGGGCAAGTTCCTCCTGCTTGTTCCCCATACTACGAGCATTAGTGTAGAGGCATTTGAGGCCTCCTATGGGTGTGTGCACCTCCCCTCTGATTCCAGGACTATCTGGACCCGTCACTTACCTAGATACTTCTTGTGCTCGTCACCTATCTTGGCTGGGAGGTGTCTTTGTGTCCCCCTGTGGCCCCATCCCCTGGCGAAGCAATTTCAAAATGCAATTCCTTAACTTTTGTGGAAACTGTGAAAAATGGCAGTTCTGGTGAGCACTGTGAAAAACAGCAGTTTCCAAAATTTTGCACAGAATCACTGGAAAAAGCAAGCTTAGAAAAAATAAAATGCTGGCTTCCCAGTGGGAGCCAACAGCCGTTTTGGCCCAGCCTTGCAGCCCACTAGGGGGTGGGAAGGGGGAAGCTGCCAACAAAAAGGGGAGCAGCTAAGATGGCTGCTGCCCCCTCTTCCCTTTGCTGCTGATTGGCCAGGAGGGCTGCCCTTCATGCAGCCCCACCCCCTCTGTCAATCAGTGAGAAGGGGTGGGGCTGCATGAAGGGCAACTCAGCCAACCAGTGGCAAGGGGTGGTGTTGCTGGATTCCTTGGCCAATCAGCAGGGGGGAGATGTGCCACAAAAAGACTGCAAAAATGGTGCCAGGCACCATGAGTGGCCCACAATTTTTGCTTCGCTTCGGTGCTATTTAAGTAGATCCTGATTGTGAGGGGGCTAAGGCCCCGCGGGACCCGGCCCGAGGGAGAAAGCCCGGAGGGGCGTCCAACTTCCGGGATCAGACCCGGAAGTCCGGCCGGAGGGTTAAAGTTTTCCGGAACACAAGCCGGGCCG
>NW_017728921.1:18002366-18120770 GCF_001723895.1 Crocodylus porosus | reverse complement strand
GACCGTCAGCGCCCCATTTTTGGGTGAACCCCTTTTGTCCATCAAGACGTGGCAGGCGAGACTAACGGGGCACCAGCGGTCCGGCGCGTACTTATACTCTACAGGGGCCATTCGGGACCTTTTGGGGTGACCCGCAACCGGGGGGCGCACCCCAGTGCCCACACTGATTTATGACTTCCGTATCTTAAATCACTGATGTTGCACTTAAAAACAGGTTGCACCTGTCGGGCCTCGATCATTCGGTCCCACGCCGCTCGGCTCTGGATATGTAGGGCGGTTCTTCGCTCCGTCCCTACGGTCTCAGGGTGTTGGTGTCTCTCCCCGGGCGGTCTTATGCCCCAATCCTGCCTGCCACGACTTTGAGTCTTTCAGTGGAGGGGTCTGGCCACCGGGGTACGTCTATCCAAGGCCTGAGGGCGGTGGTCTTCCGCGAGGCTCCAACCTGCCCTGTACCTCGCCCTGAACCCAGCCATGACGGAGTGCCGATGTTCTTTGCGGCTTACCCTCCCTATACAGGATCCTATCTTGGGTCTTGCTTGGGTCCCAAGATACCCGTTAGGGGCCTATGTGCCCATCTATGTCCCCTATCTAACAGGAGCTTCCGTAATGCTGGGAGCTCTTGGCTTTCTGATACCCTACATCCTGCTCTCTCCCAAAAGTGGAAACAACAATGGAGAAACAAATGAAACCAACAACGAAAGTTATCTGCAACTATCATGATCCTCTGATTATTACCCTCGGGCAGCTTAGTACTAGCGTGCCCTAAATCGTACGGTCCCACCACCAGCTATTCCCTCTGTGCCACCTTTTCCCCTTTTCCTTTTCTCTTAGTGTCAAATACATTAAACCGACCCTCGACGTCCCTCCTAGCATGGACTATTGATTTTTCTCTGAAGGGTCATCAATTCTATTCTCAGCAGCATCAACTGCTGTCGTGGCCGTTCACCTCCCTCTTGGGAAGATCCCTGAGACTGGGCTAATCCCTTTAAGGATCCCTCTTGACCCAGTGCCTTGCGTCTCTTGGATCCCTCTTTTCTCCAGGGTTTTCTCACCAGAGTACCTTACTTGCTCGCCAGGTCTCCGGAGCCTCTTTCCAGGGTCCTAATTCGACATGCAGCCTGGCCACCTCCTTTTCCCTTGATCTGGCAACAGCGTCCCTCTCTTGAGGATCTCCGGGGCAACCTCCTATCCTGTGGGAGGTATGCTTGCCTGTTCCCTCCTCCGAGAGGGGTCTTGGAGATACTTCCCCTGTGCTTCTCCTCAGCCTCCTCTTCCCCCTCCGCCTCACTAGCCACTCTTCTTATTTTGTCGTGCCGGGTCTCCTCCCTTCTCTCACCAGCTGGCAGAACTTTTAAAAAGACGCGGCCAACAAGCTGTGCGGGTCCCACCGCCACTTCCGGTCCTGCCGCGGTTCCTGCTGCAGGTGAGGAGTTTTTGTTTGTTCTCCCCTTTTCTGTGTTTCCCTTGGGGTGTGCCGGCTCCCGGGGGTCCTCCTTGACCCTTCAGGGTCCATTTCTTGCCTTTTCCACAGGACACAGGTTTTTAAACCTACTGCTCTAAGAATTGACACAACACTTGGTTGATGAATAGCAGAAAGGCTTGCTTTAGTAACTAAAAGTTATTAAGTTAATAAACTAAATGACAGAAAAAGACTTCTTCCCAATATAAAATGAGCTATTAGTCCTTGTATTTTCTCAGCTGCCAAGACATTTTTATCCAGTGCAGGCAGGAAGCAGTTCTCGTACAGCCTCACAGCATGGATTCTTTGCTTATTGGCTGGGTGGCAGGATGGCTTTTTGGTCTTCCCTGGACTGCACACACCTTGCTGGCAGTTCTGTCTTCCTTTATACTGTTTAATTGTACAGCTTCAAAGCATTTTTCCTTGATAGTTGGCCGATTTTAAAGTTTGAACAAAACAGGGAGGAAGAAGGTGACCATCATATTACAATTGTTAAATTGCCTGGATCCCGTTTTTGGATTTGTGTAGGTGTGAAGACACGTTTTTTGCAGCCACTGCAATTATAGGGCAATTACTGGTGATGGGTTTGAGTGGTTGAACAGGATGCTTAAAGGCATTGGTTACCGGACGTTCTTTGGGTATTTGTTTATCAGTGGGGCAAATTCACAATAGCTTGTACTGGTGATGGTCTATTTATGAAACTCCAGATGCATCAAATGATTGAGATGTTTGTAACATCTTAGACCGGGGTGGGCAATTATTTCAGGCAGAGAGCCCTTTACCAAATTTTGGCAAGCCATCAAGGGCTGCATGGATAACCCTGCCCCTTGACAGGTGTCCCACAGATACCCCACCCCCTGGCTGCCATCTTGACAGGTACCCTACTGCCTGGTCCTGCCCCCTAACCTCTAACCCCTGACCTTTGCCACCAGAAGTCCCTGTGGGGTGTGGGTTGGGTATGTTTTGTGAGGAGCTGTATGTGTGTGGGAGGAGGGTTGTGGCATGGGTGGAGGGGAAGGGTTTGCCCACAGCCTGCCTGCCTCCCCAGGTGTGGCAGGCAGAGCCCTTGCCAGCGCTTCTGCAAGCCTGGGTTCCGTGCTTCTGCTACTCCTGGCCCAGTCCCTGCATTCCCGCTCACTGCCACTTGCCTCCAGTCTGCCACTGCTGCCCTGCTCCGCTGTCTCTGCCTAATGGGTTGCAAGCCATTAGCAGAATTTGATTTTCTTGCAACAGTCTTGTTACCAAAACCCAGTTTTGCCCCTGCCATTGTCTTGCATTTTTGTGCAACAGACATTGTCCCATATTTCAGTTCTCATATCCAGCAGTCCCTTCCTTGATGCGCACAAAGCATTTATGTAGCATCACTAAAATATTTTGTGCATAAGTTAGTTATTAACACTTATTGTTACAAAAGTGATTAATTTTAGTGTCACTGGGACTATATTACGATATGGCTGTGGCTTAACTTTGATAGGCTATACCGTTTACCAAGGCACAAGATATAAAATTACAACTATTCATTAATGAAACATTGCAAAAACATTGATTAATAACAATACATTCCTTTTTAACATTTGCCCAGACATTTCCCAGTTCCCTCATTTCTAAACTGCCATATGCTTTGGTAGAGAAACCTTAGGTTGGACTGTTACTGAGACTGGAGGAACTGGTCTGGATGTGTATGAGGAAACCTGAGCTGCAGGACTTGCATCTTGATTGAAGGGAAGGGAGGAGGCTGTAAAAGAGAATTCTTGGCTAAATTGATTGGCAGTTCAGTATAAGACTCAAAACTGAAGGATTGCTTTGTAGAAGCTTGAGTTTACTATAGCTCCCTCTTCAGTCTTGTCTCCCAATCTGTTGCCTTTGTGCTTCCATTCCTCCTTCCCCTGCTACTCCCCATTCACTCTTGGTCCCTCAGTAGTCGTCCTCTTCACTTTTCCTTAATTACATTGTCAGGCTTGGCTGCAATGGAAAGACTTGTATTTACACAGCCAGAATGTCAAGTGGAAGGAGGTCTGGGCAATAAATCATCATCAGCACTGTGAGTTGAAGAGGTGCATGAAGGCCTGGCAGAGATACCTCCAGCTCCGAAGAGTTAAGAGGCATCAGGACAGTAAGTCAGAGTGGAGAGGTGGGACAGAATGACTTCCGTAACTGGCTAGTTCCTGGCTCCTGCTATAAGTTTTCTGCATTAGAAAACATGGTTGTTTGTTTGGTGGTGTAGCTGAACTCCAGAGTCCAGGGCTCACTGGCTAGCAAGGACTGCATGCTGAGCCATTGAGAGAAGTACCCAATATTCCTTTTTTATCGGAAGGAGGATGGGTATGGTCTCGAAAAAGGGAAGCATTATATTGTCCTCTTTCAGTATGGCTTGTCTCTGATGTTATCTGTGAGGAGGAGGTCTGAGGCCAAGTTCAGGGCTAATCTGGATCCATGCAAATAAGCAGAACAATGACTGCTAAAAGAAGGGGTTGTAAGGATTCTGCACCAAATGCTTCTCTGGTAGAGTGCTAAAGAAATTCACTGAGATGAATTTGGTTTTTTGAGTGAATACCTAAGACTTGGTGATAATCCAGCCTGGTTCTCTGGGAAGTGGTAAATATGAAACCTTACAGTGCAAATAAGCTGGTATGCACTGAAGTGTATGCTAAGCTGCAGATTTTAGGTCTGTGCTCTTAAGTGACGCAGGATTTGAGAGTGTTAGGGAGAGGGAAACCCTTGCTTGAAGTTGAAATGTTACCACACTGGGATTGCTTACTCACACCAAGAGGAGGAATGTAGCCCACAAGTAACTTAGTCACCAAAGCTGTTATGAATTCCTCTGATTCCTGCTGATAGCAGAGTTGCTGTCACTTCAGGTAATGATACATAAACTGTGTGCTCTAATCCTGATGTACACGAGGCTAGAGCCGGGATAGTTATTCACTTGTAATGTTTGTCTGTTCTAGAGCTGGCCCAGAAACACCACCAGGGCCATCTGCTCCAGCAATGTTTCGCAAGCTGGCAGCTGGCCTGGGAGCACAGGAGAAGCATGAGAGTCCATCAGGAGTACATTGATGAGCTAGCAGTAAGGAGTACCTTACAGAGGGTCTTCACACACTGGAAGCATTGTATCCTTTTTGTGGGTCACCATTAAAGAAACCAGGCTCAGGGTATTTCTACAAGGAAAGGAGCAAGTGAAAGTAATGCAAGAAACAGCATTTGCTTCAGGAAGTGGTAGGTACAAGAAACACTCCCTGACTAAATGTAGGTAAGTCTGTGAGGAACAAACTCAGAAAGGAAACAAGACTTGTTGCAATGAAATATGCTAGTGTGTTTGAAGCTAAGAACCTGTGAAGGCTAAAATATGGATGGAGAGAATTGCTCTGTAACATCACACACTTCTGCTGTAGTGTTAAATTAGTGATTATTTTTAAAAGACCCTCCCCCATCCTCACGCTGCATTCAAAATATGATGATCCCAGTGTGGAGAACCCAAATGCTAAGGCAGTTTGCAGGAGCAGGTCTCTGCTGGTTTCTGAGGATTAATGGCACGTGTTGTGGGAGCCTATCAGGTTGAGGAGTTTGTGCAAGACATTTTTTTTTTTTAACTCGACAGATATGGTACTGTGTAGGGAAGAAAACTGGCAGCATGAGCTGGCCAAGAAGCATCACAAGCACCATCTGTTGGTAAGAACTTTATGATATCTCAGGAGCCTGGACTCCTTGGATGTATTTAAGATGGTTGTGTTTAGCAGCACATGGGATCACATAAATGTTGACTGCGTTGGGTTACAGAATTTTCCCCAATGACGTGTTCAGTCACGCAAACTTCAACTGTTATGGAATCTGCCAGACTAGCTGTTTGGCAGCCGTTGTGTGCAGGGATGGTACAGGGGCTCCTCCTCCTATCCAGATGTGGAAGCTGTGCTTCCCTCTGAGAAATTCATTGTTTTAATCAAGAGGGTTGAGAAGTAGCAAATCAGTCCTGACCTCTTGAGCCCTTCATGCACTCCCTGGCCCCTTTCGTATGGAATAGCGTTTTCTATTTTTTTATTGTTGGTGACTTTTTTTTTTTCCACCTTTGCTGTGTGTGAATGAGTTACTGCCTCAAATGCCTGTGTTCCCTCTTACACTGCTGTGTTGCAGGATTCATGTCTGCACTCCCCTCTGTAATAATCTCAGCATACACCAGCTTCAGAGTCCCTGAATTTTGTCTCATGCCTTTGGGGAAAATTGGGATTTCACATCTTATCCTTACCTCCCTCCCAGCAGACATATTCTTTGACATTTTTTGAGTTACAGATCATTATGCTCATTGAAAGTTAGGTTTTTCTGTAACATAGGCAAGCTGCTGTCATCAAAAAAACACGTCCCTAAAGTCGGTGGAATTGTATTTTGAAAATGGCAGTGATAGTGTAAGAGGGCATATAAACTTTTCAAGGCAGAATGTTGTTTTAGCACAATAATATTCCCAACATCAGAGCATTCTGGGATTTTAGTCCTGAGAGAGCATGGGAATTAAAAAGATAGAATATTGGGGAAGGGGCATGTGGAATCTCTTTTCCTAGGTGAGAAGGAACTTCAAATGGAAGAGTCTGTGGGTTCCTCTTGTTCATGGATAGGAGCAAATTGTCAACCTCCACTTAGAGAAGATGGGCAAGGTACAGGCTTTGTTGGTTTCCACAACCGAGGGGTAGGACCAGTGGTTGTTGGGAGGGCTGGCAGGGAAAGGTCAAAAAGAAAGCCTGAAGGGAGGAGAATTTTAATTTAGCTTGAGAACTAAAGTGTCTAATGAAATAGGGGAAGCTGAGGGATGCATGTATGTCTATGACAAGGCAGGCAGAAGGTAGGGCAGGGTGGCACCTTAGAGAGTAACTCTTTCAGAGAGGCATATGCATCTGACTAAGTAGGCAGTCGGCTACAAAAGCTCATGCCTCTCTGAATGAAGTAGTCACTAAGATGCTACCTGCCCTGTCTTCTGCCTGACTTCAGACTAACACAGCTAATTACATGTCTGACAAGGCAGTAAGACAAGAGCCTAATTTTGTTTTTAATTCTGTGCCAGTACTGTGTGTAAGGCTCAGCTGCTCCTTGGCAAATCAGCCCCTGCATGTTTAATAATTCACGGTGTACAATTGTTGAGTGCTGTTCTGCTGTTTTGTTTTCACAGCAATTTGGATTTGATGCCCTCCAGAAAAATGTTGTGAATGCTCGTTTCCAACAAATGAGAAAAAATTTGGCTCATCGGCAATATCAAGTCATGGTGGGTTGTGAGGGTACATGTGCTATGCTGATTCTGTGAGACATTTTCCCCAAAACCTTCTCATAATACCACTTACCTGGCAGGGAAAATACCATGACCACTAAGGTGGTTTTCCTAGTTGCAGGGAAAAGGCACTTTCTTGGCTGGGGCTAGTACCTTGGCTGAGGTAATGCATAGATAGCTTCCCACTTTCACTTCCAGTGGGACTATCTGGGCTATACACCAACTTTATGGAAATGCGAGACTTTTCCTCATCTTGCTCCTGTGGCCATATGGCTGAGGGCAAATGAAACTCAGGGGCATCTGTGCCCCAAGCCTCCGGGCTTGGGCCTGCAAGTAGGATGCCTGCCAAGGGATTTGGAAGCATCTGAAGCCCCAGGCAGGGGTGAATGACTCGGAGATTTGGAATTGATTTGGCTGATTTGGGGCATGAAAAATTTTCCTTAACAAACAAACAAACAAACAAAAAAACCCCTTTTCATAATAGCATCTACAAAATACTCTTCAGTCATTTGCATTGTTCCCTTGGTACAAACAGTTAAGAGTATATTTTATGTATGTCTAGGATCGGTGACAAATATATTGGCCTGGTTCTTTGTTTTTTATGGAGTCCCATCACAAACCTTTGCAACCTGGAAGAATTACAGTACATCTCTGTAATCCTGTGACAAGAACAAACTCATGTAAAGCATGCCTATAGCAGTACCTATATATACCAACTCTTCTATAGCAAGGCTTTGGGTATTCATTTTGCATGTTCAGAGTAACATGAAGAAACCAGAAATGGACTGAGTTCATGTGCTTGCTTTTGTTTTTTAAGCATTGCTTTGGAAACTCCTTGCAGAATGCTAGGGTTTTTTTGTTTGTTTTGTATTTTGCTTTTTTTTTAAGGACATTTTATATACTCTATTCTACCACCTGCTTAATATGTGAGCATTTCTGTCTTTGCTCTTTTGCTCCAGCTGCTGCAGAGCTTCTGGAATTGCTGGAAATTTCGGCTAGAACAGGAAGAGGAAAAGCAGCTATGGTCTCTGACCCTTGCAGCTCACAGGCACTACCGGTCTGTAGGAATAGTTGCATCTCCATGTACCTAAGGAGCTGGAACTCCACCAACTCTTGATTTCTGGTTTTAGATCTAGTAATGCTTCCATGATTGGGATCCTTCCACTAGACACAGTATGCCTTTTTATAAAGAGCCTGGGAGTGAGTGCACATATCTCAAGAAATTTGTATTTGCCCCCGTCTATCGTAGCTGAGCTTGCTGAGCCCCTGAACTCAACTTGGTGACACTTCTCCATCCATATGATGGTGGCTTTTGAAAGCCATGTGCAACTATTTTCAAAATTTAAGGGATTTTTTTTTTGGCTTTGGTGATCAAAACCATTTTTGTTGTTTTGTTTTTCACCTTCCCTCTCTCTTTGTAGAGGAGGGGAAGGGCAATGGAAAACTCAACGCAGAGGGAGGGAAATGGGGAGACAGAGTCCATGATGGTTTGTTTAGCATAGTCCTACCTTCTAGGTCTGTAGCTGTCTATAGATCAAGCAATTAATCATGCCTTCCAGCATGACAATGCACCATCTCATCTCTTTTTCCACCCTCCCAGTAGTTTGATATGCAGACTCCCTGAATGATATAATAAGAAAAAAATGTGGTGGAGGAGGATTGGAAAAATGTGGATACATAGCATGGGTTGGGCATACAGACCCAAGGGGGGTATAGACCTGAGAAAGAGGGTGCACACAGCTGCTTTGGTGGCGAGAACATGGGAATGGGGGTGACAGAGCCCTGATTTTTGGGAAGAAAGTGGGAGACACTCTGTTGGATGAAGCTGTGAAGAAGAGGCATGGAGCCCCTGTTGTGAAAGGGAAGGAAGGGATAGAGGCTTAGTAGGGAATGGGGTTGTACAGAGCTTTTGGCATGGGGATGTGAAGGAGGAATGGAGACATGCACACAGTCCCTGGCATGGAGGAAAGGATGAAGGAGAGCATAGTCTCAGACATTAGGGGAGGTGGGGAAGGTGGAGTTGCAGGGAGTACATACAATAGAGGGGACTGGAATGTGGCACACAGGGTTAGTGGGAATGATTAGAAGGATACAGGTATCCTGTAGTGCGTCCAATGATCTTGGCCTAAAAAAGCTGTGAAACATGCAATCCTTTGCTAGATTAACATGCAGCACCCACCTTTGTTGCCTCACTTTTGGTGGAGCAAGAGGAGACAGCATATGGCATGCCTGTAGAGCCTTCTGAATTAAGTAACACAGTTGTGTCCTCATTGAGAGCAGCTGGCTGTTCAGGATGCTGAGTTAGGTGGGGCTGTCCTTGGTCCTGAGCTGTTACCTGAAGTAAAGGATGGATGTTTGCCAGAGGGCTGACTTTATTATGTTTTATTTCAGAATAATTTTGCTACGCAAATCTCTCAGACTATGGCTAGAGAATGCCAGGTGGAGAAGACACAGGCAGGTATGTGATACCTAGCATGCTTAAGTAGTTCTCACTGTCCATGGACTCCATAGCTGCAGTTATTTTGCAGCGTGTTTGCTGGTGATGCTGAGGTGTGCCTGGAATTCACATACTTCGAAGCCTTTCTCTAATGCAGAAAATATTCCAGTAATTGCTTCCAGGTATGAGTGATTCTGATTTTGCTTGATAGCATTTAAATGGAGAATTTGTTCCAACGGTTGCTTCAGATTCTCTGTTCAAGTTTTATTGTAGAGCTTAGAAGGGAAGTTGCTGTCCCCTGCATTGATGATAAAACAGCACAGATTGGTTAGTCCATTTCTCTGGAGGAAAGAAGAAAATGAATATGAAATCAGCTGTATCTGCCCAAATTCATCAGTTTTAGGAAACAGAAACAAAGCTAGGCTTTGAGGGGGAAGAGTGGGTTTAGAACTTCTTACATTCTAATTAGAAGAGATTATTCGCTGCTGTCTTCTCTCCCTCACTGAATGACTGGCCATTAAATACTGGCTCTTTCCTTTTTTCATTTCTTCTCCTTGGATTCAAATGTGTAATCTGACATCTGTTTCTAGAACCCGGATGTATGTGATTGAATTAAATGAGCCCCCAAGAAATTCAGACCTTTCTAAACATTTGGATTAGATTAGAGGTTCTCAACCTGTTTTAGATTCTAGGTACCCCTCCATAGCATAGTTCTTCAGAATTTAACAGCACTTCATTAAAAATATAATTTATTCATTACAGGGCTCACCTTTTTGCATAGGGGCCAGGCAGGGAAGAGCAATCATTTGCCTCCTTGCACTCTGATACACCCTTAAAATGATCTCATGGCACTCTAATTGGTAGTTGCTGCATTAGATAAATAATGATGCCACATGTACCAGGCAGTGAGCTAAAGCTATGTTCTGTATTGGAGGTAGTTGCTGCCTCCCTCTTGGAAAGAAGAGTTGCATAAAGATCAGAAACAAACCCTCAGAATTCAAAACCCATAACTCTTATACGTAACCTAAGGCTGTCTGTTTTGGGTTGCTTTATTGTACAAGTCCCTCAGATGGGAAAGACTTAAAAGGCTCAGAAATGAAATCAAGCTTGTTGCTTACTTTTAGATCCAGCGTGCTAAAGCTGATAACCACTATGGGAAGATGATCTTGCCTGTCACCTTGCAGGTTTGGAAACAATTTAAGAATCATCAACAAAAGTGGAGAGAGATGAAGGAAACAGCATTGTGCTTTCACAGGTACATTGGATTGTTCTTATGGATTTTTTTCTAAATAGGTGTTGCACACTGGCTTGTTTTGTATGGGGCTGTGGCAGCTTTGGTCAGATGTAAGGAAGGAACTCTGTCTAGTGAAAAAAAGATTGCTTCCTGGGAATTATTCTTTAAGGGTCACTTGTGTATATTTCCACTTGTCAAGACAGGCAAACTGTTTGCAACATCAGGGGGCACCATAACCCACAAGTCAGAATGCCCAAAGACCAGCAAATGAATAATGTTAGAATTGGAAAGTGTGTTGCTGCTAGAAAGATTCGGGATGAGACTGAGTCTATAAACTCAGCATGAGACTGCCTGAGAAACCCTACAGGCTTCAGTTTGTCTCTGATGCAAACTTGAATCTTTTCTTCATCAAAATGTGAACCAAAATAACCACGTTGGTTGTGGTTCACAACTTCATCTGTCTGCACTTCGTGCGTGGGCCTTCTGCATTCATTTTGAGATGCCTTTAGCTAGGTACAGATGTTCAGTTTCTACTGGGAGAATTGCTAGGAAACCTTTTTTTTCCCCCCCCTTCTTGAGTCAGAAGGAAAATTTATTTTTCTTCCCCATTGGAAAGAAATTGGGGCTCTGGGCCCAGTAGGCTTTTCAAGTTTACAAAATAGAAATGGTGATGTACTGTTTTTTTCCTTAGGCTAATGATTTTTTACTATCAAAAACCACACTTAACAGGTTAAAAACAAGCCACAGACCACCTCTGGAGTGTCTCTGAAGTTAGTTTGTATTGTAGGAGACTGGCAGATGAATTTGGAGGGAAGAGTTGAGTAATGAGGGCAGCTGCATCTCTGAAAGCAGTTAAAGGAATGGTATCTGCTGATGCGGGAATGCAGCTGTGAACATTGTCTCAGATTTGTTGGAATTTCTTGGATGGAGGGTGTGCTTGATGCTGACACCCCCCCCCCTTTTTTTTTTAATTCAAGAGGCTGAAACTTGAGGTGAGGAAGGAGAAAATTGGCTCTAGCATGAATCTGCTAATGTGATGCTTGTGCCAGAAAAGGGATTTGGCAGATGAGAAGAATGTACAGATATAGCAACCATTCAGCACTTGTCTCTTGACCTTGTTGAGTTTCTTTTAGATTAATGTTATCAGATGTTTTGGGTGCAGTCCTCTTTTTACAAAGAAAGTACACAAAGTCCAGAACTCAATAGGAACAAACATGCTTTTTGGCTTCCACCCAGGGCTACACTCACTGATATATGTATGTCTTGTTTCTATATTTGATCTTAGTCTTGCTGTATAAAGGTTGACCAATCAAAGGTCCATCCACTGCATTTACTGCCTGTTCCAGGGGATTTGTGTCCCTTTCTCAAGTTAATTCTTGCTTAGACTTCCCACAAAGTTCAATTTCTGTTGGCATGATGTCCTCTTATATCAGCTTTTCTGGCCCCCCCTTATGCATGCACACGCACACTCTTTCATCCTCCATTTTTGGCCTAAGTGAAAAAGGACATGAATGCCCATGAGCTCCAAGGTTTCTGATTGCCCAGGGATCAGACATGCATGCTGGTAGCTAGCAACACCCTTCAGCACAGCTCTTCTAACTTCCATGGCTTTTCAACCTATTAACTGGTATTCATGTCCCTGAAAATCTTCCCTAGCAGCCCTTCTTCTCACAAACTGCACTAGCACCCGAGTCCTCTCCTGGGTCTCTATGCTAGGGAACTGCTGGGACTTGCTGGCAAGTTAGTAGTAGACCTATCTTAAGGTATATCAGAAATAGTCTCTCTCGTGCTTGGAACACTTCCTGTTGGGCTGTAGCCTAAGCTTCTAGGCTGATAGACTTTCACTACACTTTTACAAGGGGTGGGTGTGTGTAAGTTTATATATAGTAAATAGTAACAACATCTCTCCTGACCCAGAATGTTAGTTTGTCATTTGTCACTCTATACATGCTCAGTGATGTGAATGGAAATTGGAATGGTCTTCTGAATAATCTGTCTGGAAGCAAGAAGCATCTGTCAAGAGACATGTGAACATTTATTTATCATCTAATGGCATGGGAGGAATTTCAAAGTAGCTGTCCATCTGGTTGCATAACATACTTGGGGCGGGGGAAAGTTTGTAGAATAGTGGGGCTACATAACTGACTTACTGAGGACCCTTGCCTTGAAATATCAGGTCAGATAACTGCATAATAAATAAACTGACCTAACCATGGTTCAAATCCCATTGGAGTCCATAGTCATCCTTCTAGCTGGCTGAAAGATTTGCTTGTTCTACTGATGCTATTCCTTCTTGCTTGCAGGGAGGTCTGGACTAGACGGACATTTGACACGTGGTGGCTAAGAACACATCAGCAGCAAGAGAATCGAACAGCAGAGAGAAGGGTGAATACAGTGCTTTCCCTTCTTTAACCCAAGGGGATGGATGGGCTAGTTCCCTAATCAGCTGGTGTGAATGCAGGCTACACAAGATGATCTTGCACTGATTGTTGTTGTCCCTCAAGTGGAGATGAGCCACACAGGACTATTTTCCTGTGCCTGTTTCCTCTGACTGAGGAAGCTTGCCCTGCTGGTTATAACTGGTTTGTGTCATGAAGTTACCAGCTTTTTCCTCTCAATTGCAGGCTGTTCTTCACTTTGAGTGGCAGCTGTTGGTTCGTTTCTGGTGTTCCTGGCGCAGGAGAACAGAAACATGCTTAGAGGAGCAAGAGGGCCTGGCTCAGGCTCATGATCATTACTACCATCTGCTCCTGCTAAAGACTTTTAATCTCTGGAAGAAGAATGTTCAGGCTATCAGAATAGAGTAAGTGGCAGCCCAGAAGGGGTAGTGATCCCAGTCCATTTCTACAGCTGGCCCCTTTTTATGAAGCAGTATCTGATTCACAGCTTGCCACCCTTTTGTGTGCTTTAGAAACTGCTTGCATGTCTTTGTTTCCTGAATATGCAGAAGTGTTTTTCTGGCATGATGGCAAATATGGGTTTGGGTTTCATGCTCAATGGGTCTGGATCGAAGTTGCACAATAAGAAAACTCTTTTCTTCAGGAGAATCAAGGAGGTGAAAGCCTTAAGATTCCATTATTCAAAGAGTCTGCGGTGGTCTTGGAGCAAGTGGAGAGAGGTGAGAATCTTGGCAGAAGGAGAAAGGGTTGAATCCTCTACCATCTCTGAGTTGCTTGTAATCATTATTTGGCTGCTTAAAAATATTTACAATAACAAAAGCATTGTGTATTCTTCAATAAAGCTGGTTAATCTTGCTCCTACCTAACCAAAGTCTGTCCTTTCCTAAGAAGGGTAAGTCAGTGCAATGTGGGAGGACTAGAAATTGCCTTTGGAGGACTGAGGAAGATTTCAGTTTGTTCTGCACTGGCTCTCCTGCCCAGGGTAAAGTGTGTAGGGAGAGGACAGGACTGTAGCTAAGTTTGGGTTGCCTTAGAATAGATAGTGGTTACAGAGGTCTCTGCATCTCTGTGGAGACCTTTCTCACCATTACACCATCTTCTCCAGCATCACTGAAGTGAAGGGCTGTAATCTTTGAGGCAGTGCCTGATTAATTTTTTTTTTTCCTTCTCAGGAACATTTCTTCTAAATCTCCCTTTTGGGCAGAAGGCAGTTTAACAGTGCAAGTCATGCAGTGGTTGGTGTATGCTGGAACCTTCAGACATCCTTCTGTTTTTTTCAAACTTCCCCTATTTGCTTTTTTAGACTATCTAATGCCAGTGCAGACAGTTCATAGGAACCTGTGCTACACCCATTTATGGGGGTGCAGAGCTTTTGCCTCTGTCCTGCTAGGGTAGTATGGTCTGTCAGCAGGGAAGTAGAAGCCCAGGCAATATGCTGTGGATAAGATGCCATTGGCTACATTAGCTTGGCACAATGTTGTGGGGTTTTTTGAGCACTCGGAGAAGAGGAAGCTAATAGCAGGGTCCATTGTTGGTTGGGATTACTTGTTTTTGAGTTACATTACTCCCTTGAGATTTGGAATGCTTATCTTCTTGCTCTCTCTCTCTGCCCCGGCCCTGATCTCTTTCTCCCTGTGCCCTCTTTGCTTGTAGTATATGGAGCGTAAGGGTGAGAAATGGAGGAAGCTGATGCGAGCAGACATGCATTATCAGCACTCACTGCTGCACAGGATCTTGAGAGCCTGGAAGGTAGGAGACTTCTTTCATTACAGGGTCTGCTATGTCTGAGCACACCTTCACTCTCAAGGTCAGAGCTGCCTAAGTGGTTGACTAGGGGCTGGCCTGCCAAGGGGAGGATGAGGCAAAGTTCTGCTACACGGAGTGGAGAGTTTGCACTCAGCTTTATTGATGGCTGTGGCGTGAAAGGGCCCAAGTTGTCTCCTTACTTGTAAGGCTGAGATAAGCAGTAAATTCCTAAGAGTCACTGGTGGGTCATGGCTGCTGTGAATCAGGAGGAGTGGTAGGCTTGGGTGGTCCCAGCTCCTCCATCTGCTTCTGCACCTTACAGCTGCTGAGGGCTCCCCAAAGGATTTCTTTCCTTTGTGTTGCTAGCTGCTTGGTGAGGTCTCATCTTACTGATTTTTTTTTTTTTTTTACAGAGTTACCAGTGTAATGTACAGCACATTCTACACCAGATTGCTGAAAAGGCGGAGGAACGGAACAGAGAGGTCTTGCGGTAAGGCTGCTTATCCCTGTGCAGTACTGGAGAAGGGTGACTTGCACATTCAAACAACACTGGGCTTCTCTGGCACCTTTACTAATTCTGAAATACTTGGTGCCAGTTCATCACTGCATCAGTGCTCTTCTGCATCTCAATAAAAGCAATAACAATAAGAATGGCAGAACTCCCTCTGGACTTGTCTGCCAGGCAGTAGGTTCCAGTCTCAAAGCTGTGTCAATTCTTTTTTGGAAGTGACTGCTTGGCCCATAGGTCTGATCAAATAGTCATCAGTCTCTGAAAGACACTAACCCAGTAACCTATGTCTTCCCTTGCTGTGGATCAGCTCTAGCTGCTGTGATCTTAAAGCCTGACTCTCAGACAAGGCTGATGTGTACAGTTGCCTGGGTTTCTATCTGATTGTTTTTATCTTAAAGTAAAAGCTATTTTGGAACAGAAAAGGTAGGTAACTGGGCAAGTAAGGACTTCAGTTGCTCTCCATTAACTGCACCAACTTAGTTTTTGTGCTACCTGATGGCTTTATTTTGTTGAACTCTTTCAGTACCAGGTTGCCTGATTCATTTGATATCTAGCAACAGATTCTGTTTAATTCATTAGAAATGAAGAGTGCTTTCTCTTCACTCTTCTTTCTAACATAGACCCAAAGGGACCCTGCTAGGGTGGATACGGTGAAAAAACATTTTTTGGTTTCCTTATAAGAGTGGAAAGGGTGCCATGGTCAAACTTGCTGATTTGTTTCTATTTACCACTTTGCAGGTGGGTGTTAAGTATCTGGAGAGGAAATACTATTGCCATTATGGGTGAAGCTAAGGCAGCTGTTCAGGCAGAACAGCACTACAGGAGAACAACTCTCGCAAAGGTGGGACCATGGAGGGGACTTAGGTCACTTTAGCCAGGAAGTGAAACAAGTCCAAGCAGGGATTAAGTCTAGATATAGTACGGTAGTATTAAGCACCAGGAAGTAGACAGCTTCCCATAAAAAGGATGCAGGGAGTTCAGGTTAGAACCTCCCATCTCAAGAGGGAGATGGGAGGTCCCTACAGGCTTTTGCTGAGGGGAGAGGAAGGGAGTAAGGAGAGTGGACAGTTTTCCCTACCCTCTTTCTTAGAAGGGGAAGTAGATATTTGTGTAGAAAAACATGGCAGATCTGCCAGAAGTGGGAAGATGCAGGCAGTCCTTGGACTTGCAACACAATTGATTCCTGAAAACGGTGTCTCAAGTCGAAACATGGTTACTCAGAACTGATTTTTCCCATAGGAAACAATGTTATAAATCTGGGATTCATTCCTAAACCAAGGCCCGATACCCTATTTTCACCAAAAATAACCCAGAATTTTGTACTCAATCAATTATAGCTAAGTAATATAGCTACATTAATGTATTTATATAGTAAATAGCAATCATTGATTTGGAAGGACTTATTTGAGGTGACTTTGCTGGAGTTTTTGAAGGGTTCTTGGATGGAATCTTTTCAGCAGTCTTGGCTGCAGGTTCTTCTGGAGTCTTGTCTGCTTTCTTAAAGAAAGTGTCCAAGGAAGTTTGGACAGATGTTCTTCAGGGAGATGGGTAACACAGCAATTTGTTTGCTGGCATGGCGTCACATCAGATCAAGCGTTGTAAAGTCGAAACTGACGTCCAAAAATTGAAACGGTGTCAATTTAGAAGTGTAAGTGCGAAACTTAACTTGAAATGTTGTAAGTTGAGGACTGCCTCTATCTTCAGCAAATGGAAAGGGGGCCCAGATCGATGGTTCCCCTCAGGAACACTGTTGTGGCAATAAAAATTTCTGTTAGGAGTAGGGGGGTGCACCTGCCTGCTGAAGCTGGTGTAAGATAGAGTTGGGGGAGGTGTGTGTGAATACATTTCTGATAGCAGAACAGTTTGTCTCCACTCCAGCATCTAAAGAACAGGAAGGTATCCACTAGGATCCCATGTCTTCCCTCTCTCCTTAGGTTTTGCTGGAGTGGAGGGACATCACCTCCCTGCGGGTCTACTGCCGTCAGCAGGATGCAGCAGCTATGAGGGAAGCCAGGAAGCATTTGGATGTAGGTGAGTTTCTGGGGGACAGGAGATGTAAAGAAGTCACAAAAAGACTGGGTTGCTGTGACAGAGTTGTGGATGGATGAGTTGTATGACTCCTATGGTATCATGTTAGTATGTGTATTCTGGCTGCATGACTCCAAGAAGCACCCTGCTCCATGTGGCAGCCACACATTTATTCTCTGCTGATGAGATGAACTGGATTTGCCATGAGAACTACTGGCAGTGACATTGCTGTGGAGAGGTTCATGTCATATAATGGGTACCTCTAATCTCTGAGATGTGTACAAATGAAGGCATTCTTCCTGACCTGATGGAAAGGGAAGTGTCTTGTATGACCTTTGAGCAGGTTGCTAAATCTATCTTATACCTCAGCTCCCCATCTGTACAACAGGGATAGTTCTCCCACCCTCATAGGAGTGTTTGGAGGAGAAAATCTGTTAATGACTGCAAGATGCTTACGTACCTTGGAGCTGAGGATTGTACAAGAATCTTGAGGGAGGTTGAGACAAAGCTTGATAGAATCATTTATTATCACTAGCACTTTCCACTTACGGTTCTTAAAACACTTAATCAATTCATGACTAAGGCTGCGGGTACACTTATATTTAGGGTCAACCTCGAGGTCATCCATAATTACCTGGAGCCATGTGGTTTGCTCTTTCCCTCTCTACATGGTACCTTATAATCAAGGGCCCTGGTTTTCTCTGATTTTAAAAAGCAACAACAACAAAACAACCCAATTTTTGGATTAAAAAAAGTAACCTAAAATCCACATTTTTCCAATATTTAAAATGAAACACCGTATGTATGTATGCATGCATGTGGTGTTTCATTTTATTCATGAAAAAATGTAGGTTTTGGGTTACATTTTTTAATCTGAAAATCGGGGATTTTTTTTTTTCCAGAGACAACCAGGATCCCTGCTTATAACCCACTCAACAATCACCCACATTGTGCTACTTATTTCTCAGACACTGTCTTTTAGATGTTTCTCAGATCCCTTACGATGACATAAAAGGCAAACGCCTTTCAGGAATCTGACTCTGGACTGTCTCTTTCCAGGTAGTGGGAAGGAGAAGGTGGGTCAGAAGGGCTGAAAGATGGGAATAGAGAATTGTGGGATTTCAGCTGGCAGACTTCCTGTGACTATGGCCTGCGGTGGATGGGTAGGACCCAAGCACAACACAGAAAGAGTGAGCTGAGGATGAGTGGGAGAGGGGTCAGCAAGGGGGAGTCAGGGTAGTTAACATTAGCAGAGCTTCTAGGTTTAGGGCAGACTGCTGCCAGGGGTTGAGTTTAGGGGTTTGCAGCATAAATGTTTTGTGGTTACAGGCTTGAAGATGACTTTAAGGTCAGGCTTAACTATTAGCGTAGACATAACTGAATGGCATAGTTACCTTCCTGGTGGGAGGTGGTGTTATCACCACTCTCAGAAAGACCCCAGTCATGGAGCAGTCAAGGGTCTAATTATCACAAAGGATGTCAGTGACTGAGCTGGAAAGACATCCTAGATATCCTGGCTCCCTTCCCAGTGACATAACTATACGACTATCTTTCTTCTCAGCCTAAATATTGTTGTCAGTATTGCGGACTCTCCATTTTAGAGTTTTTTAAGATCTGACTAGACAAAGCCTTGACTGGGATGATATAGCTGAGGATAGTCCTGCTTTGAGCAGGGGGTTGGACTAGACCTCCTGAAGTCCCTTCCAACTCTAATTTTCTATGGATCTATGAAATACTGTCAAACAAAGGAAATAGAAGAACTGGTCTCATAGCTGCTTCTACCTTTGATAGAGAGCAGGAGGTCTCCTGGTCCCTTAGCTCATGACATCTTTTGTCAACAGTGCATCTACAGGCCCTGTTTCTTCACTGGAAGGAACTTGCCAAGAGGTCCGTGGTGTTGAGAACCCAGCTGGACACTGCGACTCAACACCATGGGAGGTCCTTGCTCAGAAACTGCCTCACTAAGTGGAAGCAGTATCATCTGCAGTGCATTGGGAAGATGGTGAGAAGGGCTAACAAACTGGGAACTAGGGGACTGGGAAGGTTCTGTGGGAGGGAGAAGCCATCTACGCAGCAGTCTTCTGCAAAAGGAATAGAGCTACAGGTGAAGCCCATTCCCACAGTTTAGGCTGGGGAACAGTGTGGGAGTCTCAGCTAGTGTGGAGGAGATGATATCTGTCTCTTCTACACCAGAGTACATAGAACTCTCAGATGGGGTGATGAGCCCTCAGTTGGGAAGGGCTGGGGGATTTTCAGGTATGGACCAATAACTTTTTAGGGTAGAAATCCTTTCTGGGTTTGGGCACTTTTTGAGAAATGGATCCTAGATCAGTGTGATCCTGAGGATGTTTGTGTACATCAGTAGGACTCATTGTACTGATTCCCTGGCAGCTTCTGCAGAGACAAGGAGACCAGCTGATGGCTCAAAGACTCTACTCCATTTGTTTCTCCTGCTGGAAGAGACAGGTGAGAGATTTGTCCTCACAGACTGGCCTTCCGCCAGTCATGTTGCAACCTTGTCTTTCACTTTTCAACCAGTGTCCTGGACTTGCCATGAGAGGAGTGAGAGAGTTTGTATGTCAAATATCATCTGGGCAGACATCTCCATTAACATGAGATACACCCATCACATTGACCCTCAGGGCTTTCACACCAAAGGATAACTTTTTCATCTGAAAGGAAAGGATTGAGTTTCTGTGAAGTTTGCCTTGCTCACTTGTGGTTGGCCTCTGTCAGGTTGATGGTGGGCATCATTCAAGGAAAAAGTCACCCCTAGTGAATTATATTCATCAGCTCTTTTGTTGTCATTACAAGTGTCCTTTGGGTGTTGGACAGCTGCCCTGCATGCTAAGGAGTTAATCCCTTTCTGCTTTCAAAGCTGTAAGCTTAATGCCTTCAAACCCGGCTTAGAACAAGCCCAGTGTGCAGTTTGTATGACCCTTGGGTTAGAACTAACAGTGGGGACAGTGGACAGCTGTATTCTTCCATTGTCATCCCTTTAACCTAGGGTAAATCAAATCTCTCTCACTGGGTAATGTTAGTAGTGGGATAGGACCCTTAGCATACAGCATCTAAATGCTTAATCTAGCCACTGTGCAATTTGTTTTGCTGACAGCTGGTGCAGAAACAATGGGAGAAGCAGGAGGCAGTGCGGGCGCTGTGGCACTGGTCACTCTCCCTGCAGGCAAAGGTAAGGAGTGTGTTACACAGACTGGTGCATAGCAGGATCTGTGCTGAGGGTGTGCTAGGTAGGTTCTCCTTGGGACCACCATGTTCTGCTTTGGGATGCTTTGATCTCTGATGCTGTCCTCTAATAAAAGCATTTGTCTTTTCTATCCAATCCCAGATGACTTCCTCATGCCTCCCCATCTCCACCTGTCCCAAGAGGGAGGAATAGCCATAGTGCATCTCTGCATGCTACTATCCTGGCCTCCCCAAAGTTCCCTTTTCAGAGGACTGATAATTCCTGTAGAAGCACTCTGAAATCTGTCCTTTTTGCTTCCTACAGGTGTTTGATGCCTGGCTGGGGTTTGTCCAGGAGCGGCAGAGGAAAAAAGACCGCATTGAAAGTGCTGTGGGAGTTTACCGCGCCACTCTGCTGAAAGAAGGTGTGACACGGATCCTGAGATATGTGGCTGGCATGAAACAGTTCCGGGGACAGCTTCAAGCCCAGCACCAGCTAAAGGTAAAGGGGCTGGATGTTGCCATTTGGCTCCATGCACCTGGTCCTGATCCCTTGGCTTCTGAGGTGGGGGTGGCGGCAAGGTTGAAGTTCTGCATGGACCTAGCAGTATTCCTTCTGTCCATTGGCTCAGCTCAGTTGGAGCCTTTCAGACGGCTGTCAATTAGCATCCTTGAAACTGTACTCCCCCCCTGCCCTATAGCTGCTTACACAGCACAGCTAGGCAACAACTCTGCCTGCCTGCAGTGTGGCTCAAAGTTTCCCTTTGTGTGTGTTCAAGTAGTGGGGCAGATGCTGTCTTAAACTCAGTGATAGTCTACACTTATTTTAACCCCCTTTCAACATGGATGTCACAGCCATACAATGGGACCCTAGAGGCACCTCTGAGCCCTGCAGCTGTGTCTATCTACAGGAGAAGCTGTGTAGCACCAGGAAGTCAGAATACTCATTCAAAAATACCTGTAAACAAAAATCCCTGGGCACTGTAGGAAGTGACCTTTTTAAAATGCCCAGAGCCAGGTACTTTCAGTCAGTGCTTGTAGCTCCTATTTAGCAGCAGTTGCCTTTGTAATTCAACCTGGCCTTACAGATAGGAGGGGGACTTGCCAGCTTTATCCCTGCTGCTGTTTCTGGGTAAGACTCTGCTTGCTTCCCCGGTTGTAAGAGTCAGATTCCTTGCCTGATTTGCTGGTCCTGGTGCCACATTGGTGGCTAGTAATTTTCTCTACTGGACTGAAACAAGTTGGACTGATACTTCTAGCACTGGGAGCTGATATCATGGCCGTCTTGTCATTTTGACCATTTGCCAAGCCCCACCTCTCTCTGCTGGACCCTCCTTTCTGGGTGGCGTGGTGCTGTGTTTCTTCTGTCTCCATCAAACAATCTGCTGTTTTCTGTGTTTTGGCAGGCAGCCTACAGCCTCCATCAGTCAGTGTACCGTTGTGCCATGCTCTGGAAACAGAAGGCTCTGTGCAAGAGTCTAGACCAACCTCGCTCCCTTCTGCCTCCTCCAAAGAAGCGGGTGACATTTAAGGTGCCTGCATCTAACGGTGGCTCCTGGGAAAGAGGAAACTCAGCAGAGAGGCTGTGCCTCATGAAGAGTGATGATCTTCCATTCCTCCTTGCTGCTGGGGACTCTGTTCTTAGTGAGCTGTGAGTGTAAAGCTGAGTGTGACCCATGTCCCTAGCACTACAGATCAGGTTCACTTTCTTAATCCTGCAGTGACTACTATGAACTTCCAGCTGTTTCCTTTGTCCCTAACACTGCCTCACATCTCTGCTCATGCTGAACTCTTAAAACTGCTGCATAATGCATGTGGCTCTCCATGAATAATGAAAGGATTCGTGACTACATGCTTCCTTGGTGGCTGTTAAAAGATTTAGCCCAGTATAGTCTCCCAGAGTTGCTTCCCTACTGTATGGTAATGGGTTGCTGGTATGCTAGTTGGCCTCTGAGGTAGAATTGTCCTATTGGGGAATGTGAGCCCAATAGTACAGGAATAGAAATATTACTACCTTGAAACTCTGAACACAGTGACCCAACTGGCACTAAACCTGAAAGTCTTCACAGCCTTTCACTCTCCTGGTAAGGGCTAAATGTAATGAAAGAATGGGCTGCAGTGTCAGTGTCACACTTATACTGATGATCAGTTTTTCCTCTCCCCTCCACATTGTGGGGAAAAGGAACTGTGTTCTCTCTGCCTCTGTAAAACTTTTCCCCTCTGAAGCCCTTGACAGCCTTGCTGATGCATCTCTTCAGGAGACTTGTAGAAATTTTGCAAAGCTGCTACAGTCCAGGACAGGAGTCCCTGGGGGGTCTAGGTAACTGTTCTTGTTCTTTTCCCAGAAATGCTGTCCGCCAAGCAAGGTTACAGCCACGTCGCCCTGACTTCCTGCTGGGATCTCAGGAAAAAGAGAAACTCCTAGGAACACCTTTCCCTAAGTAAGAACACTTTAAAAACAGGGGAAAGGAAACTAAGCATAAGGGCTTAGTTATCGCTACTCAGCTGCTTCTGCCGCATGAATTGAATATACCCTGTTGCAAATAGCACACTTTGTAATGTTATGACTATCTTGATTTGCATCAGAGGGTTCTATAGAGTGTAAAGAGCACAGCAAGTGGAAAAGCTTCAAGCATCTTACAAAAGGAACAGTAATGTAGCAATTATGTTAACCTACTGTCTCCCAAGAGCTCAGTTTCCCCCCAGTGAGGGAATGACTAAGTTGGTTTAAACTATGTTCTGTGACACAACTGAAGTGCTATTTGTGTTCTGAAAAAATTCTGCAAAATGGCTTTGGAGCTTTTGCCTTTGGTATACCTCTGATTTTTCCACAACGGGACTCACTTGCCAAGCCAGATGGCTTTTCTTACTGCCAGCTCTGCAACCTTAACCCTCAGGTCTGAGTCATGAGGGTGTTCGCTGGCTCTTGTGCTCTAAGACCCTGCCCTTCTTCACCCCATGATTCAGATACTACAGCTGAACCTGTTGGCCTTGCCACTGGAATGTTTACCCACAATTCAATTAAGTGCCTGAGCTAGAACCCTTCACCCTCTTCTTTTTTTAGCTGAGTTGGCTCTTGAGGGCTAAGAGGAGGGAGAAGTAAAGTTAGTAACGATCATCCTCAAACTCTCTCTGAGCACTCCCACCCTCCCCCAACCCTATAGCCCAGAACTGCCCATTAAAGAGTTACCAGTTTTGTTGTTTCCCTTCTGACACTTGTGAAGCTGAGGATGTTGAGGCAGGCAGCACTTAAACTGTCATGAAGCACTCTGCTTCAGCTCTAGTTGCATATCACTTTTCTTCTGAAAGGAGGGGCTGAAGCTGTTCTTGCTGTAGAAGCTACAGTTGCTGCAGGAAAACATATATTAAAAATACTTAGTTTACGTTTGCTTTGAAATGCTCTCACATTAGGTGTATGGCTTCTGCTTCAGAGAGAGGAAAGAAGCTGCATTTCAGAGAAGTCTGCTCCTGTCCATTGTCTGTACTGTCAAAGTCTTGATTGAGTTCTTGTCCTGGGACTGAAAAGAGGCAGAAATTGACTCTTGGTGCAAATGGTGTGTTTCTGACAGCTTTAGGAAATACATTTGATTTTGTTGGTTCTTCTGGGCTTGTGACTGGGGATTTACCTGCCTAATAAGGTAGTTACCTTGGGTGCTGGGGGAAGGAGTCCTATAGGCTGTCACCACCTCCTTTGAAATTGCACTGCTCCTGCATTGCACTTCGATTTCTAATGAACTTGTGCCACAGAATTAATATCAGATCACTGAGCCAGATCCTGTAGTATTGTTGGGGACTGCAGGGGATCAGTTGACTCCTCAGGATGGGTTTGCTGCTGCTTCTGTACGCAACCATAACTATGCTTCCCTTTGGCTACCCTGTATTGAGGATAAGAGACCATATGGGCCGTCTGGAATGTAACAGCACTTTGCCCTTTACTTCCACTTCTAGAATGGAGGGAGCAGAAGTGCCTTTGCAACAAGCAGCTGTGAACAAACATTTTGCTCCAGCCAAGAACTTGCTGCCATCGACTCAAGCAGATGGAAGCAGCTATAGTTTGTCACTTCACATGGACAGCAATACAAACACGGTTTGCCCCTTTCGTGCATCTGCCCCATTGCCCTGTATACCATCTTGGACACCTGCCATGCAGCATTCTGTTCAGACAAATCCAAAGCTTGAGCTATTGCCTCCCTCATCTTTCATGCCATGTGTGAGACATGGATCAAAACTGGTGAGTTTTTTGAGGAGAAATTCAAGTAACTCCATGAGTGACTGGCTGCTTGTTACTTGTTTACTGCTTCCCTATTGATTTCCCACCCCCTTCTTACCATCTTCCCTGAGTTGTTCTTTGCTTGTCCTGGCACCTGCAATAGGCTAAGTTAGCAGGCTCTCAAAGTAAAATGATCCTTTCCATTCCACCTGCCTGTCACAATAGCCACAGTCTGAAGAAACAGTTCTCATGATCAGAGCAAGTGTATTTGTACTGCAGGAAAATTCACGTCTTGTTCCTGATTCTGGCATCTGGCTGGGAGGAAAATATTCAAAGGGTTCAGCATCCACTGCCTGTCAAGCTGAGGAAATCTAGTTAAGAGTAACTCAACTTGGTAGTGCCTACTTTTTGTGGTGGTTTTTTGTTTTGTTTTTTTGGGAAAAGCGTAGGGATGGGGATGTGGGGATTCTTTAAGACCCGAAATCCTTCTGTTCCATGGAAAAACTCTGACCACAAATATCACCTGAGGAGCAAGGCAGTGGGGAGGCACTGGTGGACACCCAGGAAGTACAAGGTTACCTTTGGAAGCAGGATTTAGTGTCTTGCATCAAGTGGAGGGTCCTTTCTGAAAGGCCTTCTCTGGGGTTGTTTAAGGGCAAAATGACTGTTTTATCACCCTACAGTTCTCCTGCCTTTGCAGATTAGAGGCAAATCCATTAATGGTCACCCAGAAGCCACTCCCCATGACACACAGCAGGCCACTGCAGGAGAAGAGATGGTGCAACTCAACCCACAGGCACATCTGCTGAAGCCTGCAGGCTTTGCAGGAAGAGAGAGAAGCCCCAAACCTGCAGGTAGGTCTCAAGATCTAACCTGCAGTTGCTGTGCTTCTACCAAGGTCCCCCCAACAAGTGCTTCCCCTAGTGTTTGGGAAAATGTATGTGTCTGCTTTGGAAAGGGGAGCTGCATCAGGATGCTGAAGAATTAATTGGGGCACAGGGCTCCTGGAGAGAGAAGGATGTAAACACATAAGTTCAACCTAGCTAGCAAGAAAAGTGATGTTATTGCTGGCATGTGTATATCCACATCTTTGTAAACAAGCTTTGGGGTTTTGAGGAAAAGGGGAGCCACCTGGAGGAAAAGGGCTGGCAAGGGAGCAAGGCCCACCCCATGAGGCTCATTATACCTGTGTTTATAATTATTTGTCATCTTAAATGATTCCTACCAGGTAGGAATCACTTTTAAGATTCCTGGTCCTGGTGCTGCAGGCTAGTGTGATCAGTGGCTGTTTCCACTATGGTCATGAATCATAAGACAAGATCTAAACGTTTTGTGGGACTAAACTGAAGATCCTGCTTGATATTGACTATATGCTATGTGGCTACTACCAAGTAGTAGCCCTCCTGGCCCAGACCACATTTAATTAATAATGGAAAAACTCAAGTACAAACACACTCTGGTACTAAGCCTCTGCTTCAGGGTCTCATGTCTCCTCTTGCATGTGAGAACAGAGCCTAGAGAATTGAGTTCATAGTACTGGAGGTCTTGGTCAATGCTCCTTTGGGCTCCTGCTGGGCATAGCCTAATCTAATGCTGTTAGCAAGGGAAGAGAGGCTGGAGGTTGCATATTGCAAGGTGGTATCATGAAAAGGATCCAGGAGGGTGGCGAGTTCCCAACTGTCTGTCATAACAAGTAGGCACAGGAAACAGACCATAGCTTTGCAGTGTCATTGAGTGTGTGCCTTGGGTTTCCTTTCAGGTAAACGTGAACAGAAGCAAGGCAGTTCAACCAAGCGAGTAGAGCTGGAAGCAGAACTCCAACACATCCGTCTGGAAATGCAGCATTACTGCGACAGCAAGCGGGAGCTCAAGTGCGTAGCATTCCTTCCCTTCTAGCCTCAGTCCAGTGCTGCATTGCCATTCTTGGTGCAGTTCAACTGTTAAAAATTACCCTTTTCCACTCTTACTTGAACATGGGCCCTGGGCCTGTTCTGTTGCCCCTGCTGACCTGTGAGGGGTTGTTAGAGCCCTGCAGAGCCAGTATTGCTTTCTCACGCTTCATCATTTGGTTTAGGTGGCTTGGGGCAAACACTGAAGAAAGTAACACCGTAAGGGCATCATTTGAATACGTTGTGGCTGAATTGGTGCAACCGAGTCAACACTTCATGTGCAGTGGTACCCAAGGGAGCAACTAGCATCATGTTTGGCTCGCTTTTTAACTCCCCAGTCCAAATAATCAAATACTTTTCTGAAAGTTCATTGGGGCTGGCATTAAGCATAAGCCAGCAGCAAAGCTCCAATTGATTTCTGTAGCCAAGGCACCTTAACACCTCTGCCACTGTACTGCCTGCCTTATGTTCGTTGGGGCATGGACTAGAACCAGTCTCTTCCTTTTTCCTGATTAAATACCTTAACCACTAGGATATAGGTGTGTGCTTGTGTTTTCTTGCTGCAACATACATAATTATTCCATGAGAGCAGAGCAGTTTCCACAGGGAGACTTGAAAACTGAGCCAGACTACCCAATAGTTATGTGGTTGTGGAGCATTCACTTGTCTGGTAGTGGATGTAGAAAGTCCTAACCTGCAGCTTGAGCTTGCATCTTGCGTGAATGCTTTAACAGCTGAGCTGTGACCAAAAGGGGACACCTCCTTCTGCATCTTTTGCTTGGTCAGAATCTGAGCGTGCCTTCTGATGTGGTTTGAAAGTTGGATTCCGGTGTGGCCTAGGCACCTACTTGCTTGGCCCTGTCAGGATGTAGGTGTCCTGGCATGCAGGAAGCGTGCCCAGTGAGGGTTGGATAGCGAGTTTGAGGCTTTGTATTTTAGATTCAAGGCACTTGCATGCTTGCCTCCCACCTGGCAGGCACAAGCCAACCTGAGGGGTTGCAGATTTGCATTTACACAGTTGACTTTTAATAGAAATCTCTTCTATAAAGCAATCTGTAAAGAGCAGTCACAGAGCACCTTCCTAGCACTGTGTATGTAATGCTGGGCATGATACACAAAGCACCTTCCTTTTTCTTGCATTGTTAGTTCTGTACTAAACAGGAATCTCTGATTTACTCTATCAGATCATGTCAGCGGCAAGCACAGATTCTACGTAAGTGGCTAGATACAAGTACAGGTGGCACAGGCCCGGGGGAGCGTCAGACTGTCCAGCATGTTCAAGAAGAGTTGGAACAGGTAGGTGGAGGGGGAGCAGGCAGAGCAAACACTGATCCCATGATGCTGTTGTATAGTAGTGAATTGAATGGTATTGGAGGACTGGGCTACTCTTGCTTGCAAAACTATGCATAATGTTATAGAAGCATCATGATAGATTAGCAAAAGTAAGGGAGGTGTGAGGAGGGAAAACTGTTTTCCCAAGCAGAGGGGGCGCTGGGAGTAAGAGTGGAAAAGGAACTGTAAAGTCTGGGGGTATTACTGTACTTCTGAGGTGTGGCTGTACTTCCTGAGCTGGCTGGGGTCAGCAGCAGCAGCAAAACTGACACAAGCTGTGCTACCCTACAGAAGTTCACCCAAGATTTCTAAGTAGCTAAGCTGCACTGAAGTCCATGTTGCGGTCTTCACTGCTTCCAGTAGTCAAGCTAGCTTGGGTATGTCAGTGTGCTGCAGGCTGCTCTGATGGCATTTCATTATCTGAGGGGGAAAGAACCACAGCCCAGCTGCACAAGGTATAACCCAGTTCATTCACTTAATACTTCCTAATCAATCAGGGGAGGTAATGAGAATGACTGCTGGCATGGTTAGCAACTGAACTAATTGGACTGCTTGTCACCATCTTAGCCCTTTCCTCTTCCCTGCTCTCCTTCACAGTTGGTGCTAAGGATCAACTCTCTGGCAAAAGTGCTCTTGGAGGGGAGAGACAGAGTGCAGAATTATGTCATGCATCTACAGGACATTCGTGCTGCTCTGGCCATGTAATGAATCCAAAACTTCTGAAGAGTGGTTCATGTTCCCTGGTAGGATGATCACTGCTCTGTCACTGATGGGGAGTGGGGACATAATATTATCTTCCCCTGATAAGTTTTTCTGAGTGTCCATGCCTCACTGAATCATGGACCAAGCCTGGCTCTCCAGTTCATGTAAAACTCCTTGCACATGTGTGTGATAAAGCTGCCTTCCCTGTTTTATAAATTAATTTACATTACATGTTACCATATTCATTTACCACAACTGTAAACAGGTGGGAGAATTTCCTGTTGCATAGCTCAGAAATGTGCATTCATACAGTAGTTCAAAGTTACTCAAGTGATGGGTGACACATACCTGGCTAGCAAAATTGCTCCTACTATTTTAAGACAATAAGCAACACGTATAAGACTTTTTATTCAAAATGTTTGCAGGTAAATGAGTTAATGTTCGTAAGTCGTACACTTTTACATACAAAAATACCGTGCTACTGATACAGTTGAAAAATTAAATGGATTCTCCATGTAGGAGAAATTCACAGCATCACTAGTACCCTCCAGGAACTCTGCTTCCCCTTCCTATGACCAGTGCTGATCTAGGGCTAAGATTCCTCTTCCCCAGCCATCAGCCAGGCTTCCACAGTGCGAAGACTACCATGATGCAGAATGATCTGCCTCTTTTCAGATTTATGTTAAAGTAAGCAGCAGCAACCTCTTCTCCACTGTTAACCTAACCATGGCCCTCAGATACTATGGAGGATGATGCCAAGTAGTGAGAAATTAAAGCTTAGAGTTGCTTTGGCCATGCCCAGAGGCAATTAAGCCCCAGTGGAGGGAGTGGGTGGAAGAGATTCAGTCTTCCTGCCTTTGACCCACTGGAACAGGTCCAACAAGTTGGAATTTATGAGAGGCTAGTGACAGCTTTAACCCCTGGGGCTGATATCTGTCTTCATGCACTTCACACCCTCAAGTTTTTGTTTTTAAATTTCTGCACATTTGAAACCAAACTGTTGTGATATACTAATACAGGAGCTAACTTGCTAACTGAAAGGGTTTAAACAAGGTGGCTGGCTGCTAAGAGCCACTTTAAACTTCTACAAAAACCATCCCCATAGAAAAGGAGGAAAGACTGACTCGGAACCAAAAGATTCCCCCCTCCCTCCCCGCCACCACGTGTGCATCAAGCAGTCAAGCTCATATGGTAAGTATTTGTCAGGCTGTGTTAGCAAACAGATTACATTATCTCCTCTTCCCTACTAGGAAGCTATATATACAGGGGCTTGACAAACTGCACGCTTACAACAAAATTCCTTTCTATTTTCTGCACGGCCCAGGGGGAGTTTAGATTTTCCTTCAACACAGCTGAACTGCAGGGAGACAGAACAACAAGAAGGTATAGACTCCTAAGAAGCTTTCTTCTCAGAAGACCCCTTTAAAATACCAGATTAAGTGAAACCTCCAGTCCCTGTGGCATGTGCACCCTCAAACCTCAAGCCAGCATGGAACACATTCAGACAGGAGTTTGAGTCAATTCCCTCACTTGGCCTAGTTACTTACAGGCATTTGATTTCCTGGACTCTAAATAGAATTTATTGTAGAATAGATAACATTGCTTTAAAAGTGAGTTTCTCTCCACCCTTTTGACACCAGTTACTGTCAATCCTGTTACTGGTAACAAGATGCTTAACACACCAAGTATTAGTGTCATGTTTCACAGACTGGCTGAAATGTTAATATCTCCATTCTAATCCTCCTTGGTATGAATTTACAGAAACACTTAAGTTTGCAACAGAATGAAGCTTCAAAACAGAGCTCTCAGCCCCAGCTTCTCTCTACCAGCTATGAGGGTGAAAAGTACAAGTTTGGCTTCTACTGTGATAAATAGTTTTAAGTTCTTTGTTGGATGGAAAAGCAGGTTAGTGCACCAGGGGAGCAACCTGAGATTGCTCTGAAAATTCACAATGGTTTTGAATATAGTCAGTGCATGTGGTATTTCAATCTATACATTAACAATAGGCCCTGAAGTATTTCAAAGTGTTTAATAAATGAAGAAATCCCTCCACCCAGAACTTAGTGACAGATCCCATAGTTTATGACAACATAAAAAGCAACATCCCATGAACAGCAGAAGGAGAACACACACTTTGGCTGCCTTCCTGATGTAAAGCACAAGGGGGCTCTGTGATGGAAACACCCCAAGCACTGAAAAGGCAATATACCTCTTTTAACAGTTATTTTTCCTGTCACAATCTTCTCTTGCAACAGCCTGTCAGTGGATGAGTGTAACTGTCAGCCACATGAACAAAAATCATTAAGGCCTGGAATAGCTAAGTAAAACCACAGAGGTGGAGATTGAATGGGTGGGGCTGACTGCTACAAGTTTAAAAAAATTTTAAAAAAAAGATGATTATGATAACCAGTTTGACCACATGGAATGTAGACACAGTGTTTTCAGGTTAAAAATACAGTGCAAAGTCCAATTTAAAGGGACAGTGTCAGGTTATGAACTTTTGAGCGCTTGATATTTGTTGCTGATGTTATGACTGAATGAGTCCAAGTTGCTTTCACCAATACTGATGTTGTTTTCTTGTGCACTTCTCCTAGTCTGGCCAATGAAACTATACTAGCCAGTTTAGACTTTATGGCTGTCCTGTATTAACACAATGCTGAGTGATGGTTCTGAAAAAAAAAATGTGGGAAGACATACTAGCTAGTTTCAAACCCAGATTTTACAGAACTGAAATTTTAGATCTTGATCAACCTGTCAGTGTCCCTTTAAATATACTAATCTCTCTGCCTTCATCCCTCCCCCTTGCAACTACAGAGTCTGGGCAGGCCCAGTAAGGACCTATATACTCTGTAAATGTAATCAGTTTTCGGCAGGCTAAAGTGGGGGAGAGCATGAAAGACTGCAGGCACAGGGTAGAACAGGAACTTCCCTGGTCAACATTCTTAAAGGCGTCTGTACCTGATATGTATATGAATTATCCGATTATTTTACTGCACTCAGCAAGGGTGTGCAATATAGGTCGCACACTCCCAGTTTAACAGAGCAGCGATGCATGTTATTTCCCTCACCCAGGTCCTGCTGAGTGATATTTTCTGTTTAGTGAAACATTTCCTTGTACAGCTGAGTCCTTCCATGTATAAAATCCTCTTGCTCTGGTAGTTCCTATAGGGACCCCAGGGCTTCTCCAAAACGAATTTTTTGTCCAGGTTTGAGGTGGAACTTGAAGTCCTTGGGTGCCTCAAAGATGAGAACAATGGTTGAGCCCAGGTTAAACTCGCCTAAATGTTCTCCTTTCCTCATGGGGATGCCCTCCTTGTTGTTGTTGGTTATGAAGCTGAAGTCATTGTAGGAGCCTTTGGAGTAACGTGGACTATTAGTATGCAAGTCCTGCATGCAGAGGGGAGAAAAAGCCTGTCACATGTGCATTTCAGTATCCTCTATTCATTACCAGTGCTACAGTTTCAGAGCAGTAACTTGCAATTCAAAGGGGAATCAAGAAACTACAGAGCAGATGCCTCAACCTGGTCCTAGAACACATACACCAGTCCACAGAGTAACACTCCTTAAAAATTATTCACGTTTCCATTTTAACTTGCTACTAAATTCAAAGAAAGGAAAGATGGACCTAGCTCTGCCTTGTTTCATTACATTAGAGACACAGTATCTCTGACTTTCAAAACAAAGCTTCATTTCTTGTCATGCCACTCACCTGGTCAAAGTAGATGCGGATAGAGCCCACATTTGTGGCTCCTACTGCTGTTAGTGAGAAAAAGCCATGTTTCCAGTCCCCTGTGAGGACAACACGCTCATTATGGCAGAAGAGCTCCTTGATCCAACGAGCAACCCCTGGATTCACAGACATTAGGGAGCCTATAGTAAATAGGAAGAGCAAGGTTAGGAGTCTTTATCAAGCTGCAGCTTCAAGGTCACTAAAGGCTGCATACAGACAGAAAAACCTCAAACCTGGCACTCCTGTTTAAACTCTGCATGCCCCCATGCCAAGCTTGGTGCTTGCCCAGAAGAGGCAGTGAATTAGTTGGACCCAGCTCATCCAGAGTCTGTATAGATCAGGTGCTTTAATGGAGCTTTTTTGGCACCTGTATCTAGTAGCTGATTGAGTGAAACTATTAGATAAAACCCCGGGTGAAGCGTGTGGTCTATACAGATGCTGCAGAGCAGAGTCAAACCAACACACTGCTTGTTCCAGTAAAGCATGGTGGTTTTTTTCCGTGTCTGACAGCACCCATAGTCACATGAATCAAGACTAACATAGCTTGGCAGATCTCAACTGCTGTGGAATTAGGGCATGTTACTACTCTAGAGCAGTGGTTCCCAACCTTTTTTATACTGCGGACCAGCAAGGGAGCAAAACAGGGCGCATGGAGCTGGCTGCCTCCCTCCGGGGGCTACCCCACCACTCAGTTTTAACTCTGTACATGACTGCCAACAGCGGAAGCCACTTGCCTGGCCAGATGGATGCAGGGCTTGTGCCATGACCTGGCAACCAACCCTTTGCGGCCCAGTGATTGGGAACCTCTGTTCTAGAGCAGCCCTAATGGAGGACTTGAATAGAACTGAGAGAATTCACGAAGAACAACAAGCAGTGTTCACATCATCTGGAAGGGCTGTACTGAGACAGAAGTGACTGAGGAGAGGGGAACTCTAAATGGCAATCCACATTATTCCCACATAAAATTCCTGCAACCCTATGGAAAGCATTTGGGAATGTCTGTACTTCCTTAAGATGTTACATATGCTAGTCAGAGGCAGAAACATGACAAAGTTAGATTTGGAATTCTAGAATCTAGATTCGCCAGCTAAGGGCCTACTGAGGCTTAAGTCTGTAAAAGTGCTTGATCTTTGACATCTGCAAACGTTCCATGGGTGCTTGAGCTCTGCAGCACCTAAAGACTCAGCACCTATGTTTACATCCAAACAGAGTTAGATCATGACACTATTTTACAATGAGCCTGGCACTGAACAGATCAAGTCCATTTTCACCTGTAACTTTTCAGATTTAATCAAAATGTTCCTTATCATGAAGGTGCTTGAATCTCTTCACACTTTTGCCACCGATGGGGAACATACTTTTAAATATCAGTTATCCCATGGCAGGAGCTCCTCCTCTGCCCAAAACTCCCCTAAGGAGGCAAGATCTGTGTTTAGATTTGTCTGAAAATATCTGCCATTACTCAAAGCCTGCTTTATCATCCAGAATATTTAAGCTCCTGGCTCTCTGCTGATGGGTTAAATGAAAGGGAAAACATTCCTACTAAAAAGGTCATTAACAGGGATCCAGGTTTCTCATGGAAAAACAGCGTAAAATGCAGATTTCTCATTTTAGCAGGGAAACCCATGGTTTTTACACCGAGCACATTTTGCAAGGGAATGGGAGGAGGGCTGTCAGGCAGGGGGCACCATGTGTATATATATGCACATGGCTCCAGGCAGCCTGGGGAGCAGCTCCCACAGGTAAGGTGGGGGTCAGCAGAAGCCCCCATTGGGAGGGAGGGAGGGAGTAGGGCAGGGCTGAGGCTGCCCAACCAGGCAGTATGTGGAGCTTGGGGCCCAGGGCCACAATGCACAGCCCCAGCCAGGAGTGGGTTTTATGGGCAGCTCATCTGGGGGGCGTGGGGCCAGCTCGCTGCCACTGCGTGAACTGGAGGGGCAGAGGGAGGACCCATGCCCCCCAGATCTGTGTGCAGGGTGGGGACAGAGGCAGGTGTGGGCTGCCCACTGCAGGGTGAGGTGGGGACAGGCAGCACAGGTGGCAGAGCAGGGTTGTGCCCCTCCCTGCTGCTGCATGTGTGGGAGATGTCACCAAGGCAGTACAGAGCTCGCAGCAAGCAGTTTCCCTATGCAGCTGTGCTCTGCCCTGCAGCGCTGAGTCACACCTGCAGGCTGCAGGGGCCCTGGGGGAGGGCAGTCTTGCACACTGATTGGGGGTGGGGGGGCGGCATGGATCACCCCTGTTCTCCAGGAATGTGTGCTGTGACGGGGCCAGCCCCACCCCCTTCCTGAGCCCACAGCTGGCAGCAGGGGGGAGCCAGCTCCATGCTCTGCTGCAGCAGCTGCTGCCTTCTGGGGAGGGCAGGGGGCTGCAAACTTGGGTCCTTGGCCCCATAGCCCTGGCAACTGGGGGCCCCCTTTGGCAAGGCTGGGGGAGCTGGGGCTGTGGGTTCTGTGGGGGGCTTTCAATTTTAATAATGGACTTGGGGGGGGGTATTATCAGAGAATTTGCAATTTTTTTTTTTTTTTAAATCAGGGAAAACCAGGACCCCTGGTCATTAATAATACTTTGCCATAGGAGGATGTATAAACCTAATAAGCTTTGCCCTTTGCTCAGCCACAGTATTTGAGTCTAGCATCTTCATCTATGTTCACGGAATCAGCGTGAACATGACAATATCACTGCCCCCAAACAAGCTCAGGTGGAACTCAAACTGGACAAGGGGCTTTCTGGTCCTAGTGGGGTGTAACTCTGCGAAATGGTTCTAGTGCTAAGAAACAAAACAGGTCTTTTTATCTACATGAATAGTTTCACTGGACCACATCTCTAGAACTGCTGGAAGAAAGCCATGATCTGTAGTCCTTCCAGTCCTGCAAAAGCATGAAGAAATTACTCTAGTGCTGCAGAAACAAGCTAGGCAGCTCACCAGATAGGAAATGAAAGGCTTAAAGTAGGCCTAGGATCCAAAAAGAAAGTATATCACAAAAGAAACTATAAAGGCTTCCAACCTATCACACAGTACATGAGAACATAAGCAGCAGTCATTAGGTTTCACCAGAGCCAGCAAGCTTGTAGCTAGAGCCATTTTTGTATTTTGTTGCACTTACAATGGATCTCCTGGCAGCATTTCCCTCCTGAAACCTCAGCATTAGTCTAAAGTTTGACAGATACCATGAGATTCATGCCAGGTCTCAGTCTCTCTCTCTCTTTCACAGGGCATTTGAAATCTTGTCTAAATCCTTTCTTTGTTGTTAGGTAATTAAAAAAAAAGAATAAAAGAACTAGCATTGCTGAATGAAGGATGTGTCTATTTGTAAAGTGGGGAGTAGGGTTGTGGGCAAAACCTCCCAGCCGTGACTCCAATCAAGTGACTATGTTTAGTTATGTATTCACAGGCTCAGTAAGACCGAGTTACCCATAATCATCACATCCCACTCCAGGAAACTCCCCTTTGCCAGCCTTAGATTGCTGCTTTTTCTGTGGATATGGAAAGGGAGAGTGCTCCTTCTCTCCATTTAGGTTATGAGAGAACGTTTCCAAGCTCTTAATCTTCACCATAAAAAATTTAATGGAAACAAGTCAGGTTTTCATACACTGAGAAGACTGGGATTGTTTGGAGACAGGGTTACTCATCTCACTAGTTATGATAAGCTATGGGCAAGACTGAAACCCAGAAATTTATTAGGGTGGTGCCCAGGATTTTTATGTGTGCAACAAGCAGCTCACTCCTGGTTCTGCAAGCACATCACAAAGACACAGTTCTGTGCCTTTCTCAGTAACAGCCCCTGCACCTGCACTTTCCAAAGCACTTGCTCTGTGTTCCTGTCTCCAGAGATAAGAACCTACCTGGGAAGTGGCGTCGGTGTGACACTCTCCAGTCAGTGGGTGAATGGAAGCAGTGATAATCACCAGGGGCCAGGTAGATCACACAGTGATAGAGTTCATTCCCCTCCTTTGTGACGAGCTGTTTTTGGAATGAGTTGCAAGAGGAGGCTACAAGGGAACAACAGAAAAATGGAAGGAATTATAAAGAATGGACAAAAGGATCCTCTGAAAGAATCTACTCCATATGAGAAGCATGCACTGTGAAATATACAGTACTCAGAAGACCATGGTAACTGCAGAGCACTAAAGGTACCCCACACTTATTGATGTGGCAATAGGAAATCTTAAACAGATGTGCTTCAATGCAGGGGTCCCACCATTTTAAGCAACTCAGTTCCTTTTCTATATAATTTAAACATTTTGGAAGTCCAGTCCTTGAAGAATTCAAATAGTTTTAAAGAACCTCAGCTTCCCCTGACAAAAGCAGCAGAAGGTTGGAGCTAACAGAATACAAGGGGCTTGTCTCAAAGCCAGCTCAACTATTTGGGGATAGAAAAATTTGGGGGAAGGCTCCAGGGTTATGAAAACATAGTTTGGTTGTATTTTCATAAGTGCTGCAAAAATCCTGTGGCTTCCAAAGGGTTTCTTTTCATGGCATGCTGTTCACTCATAAGTTTATCCAACCATCTTACCACCAGACGGGTGGCCTTGGAGAAAGAAGTGCCTGACCACAGAACAGCTCTAGCAGAAGCAACAAGAGCACAAAGTTCCTCACAGTGTCTGAAGCCCTGACCTGAGAGGAGCTGCTCTAGGCCTAAGAGAAGGGAGACTGTCTCTATGCTGTGATGCTAGTGCCAAAAATCTGATCTAATATAACAGCTCTTAACTGGACACACAGGCATGTTTCAGTCTGACACTAAAAGCTCAGAATTGTCGTTAAGGTGAGAAACCCTGAAATCAGCCACCATCAACCCAATAAAGGACAGAATAGAGATGCACCTTATGGATTAATTGAATCAAGAGTTGTATTAGCTTTTATGAGCAAGAGCTCATTTCATCAGATGCTATCCCAATATAATCATACACTATGGCAGAGATTTTCAACCTTTTTTAGTCTAAATACCCCCAGTGGCTGGATGCTGAGCAGGGGGGGAAGTGGGCACCACGTGGCCAGACATGGAGCAGAGAGGTGGGGACAGAACACCTCCCAGGAGCAGAGCTGGGGCAGGGCAAGGAAGCTCACCAGGCTGATGTGTGATGGCAGTGGCTGTCGCGTATGAGCTTCCCCGCCCTGCAGAGGGGCACTGCTGCCCTTGCCCCAACCTGCTCCTGCTCCTGGGAGGCAGCAGTGCCCCGTCGCCTCCCGCCCATGCATACCCCCTAGGACTGGTACACATACCCCTGGTTGACAACCCCTGCACTATGGAAACAGCAGTTAATCATAGCAAATACCAAACACGGTCTGGCAAGAGTGAAGGGGTACTAAGGAGAAAGGGGACTCAAAAGGGAGCCATGTTATTTCTCACACTAAGCCAAAAGGAAGCAGGGTTGTTTTTGCTGCTGCTGAAAGTCTGTGGGTACAGCCTAGTATAAATAGGATTATCATTTCCCTGCAGTTAACGGGAACTGTGAAAAGGCGCATACCCACTAAGAGACCAGCCGAGGCAAGCTTACTTTGGCTGAACTGTAGGTCCTCTGGATTGATCTGTGGCCCCAGAAAGGATTCCAGTGAGTAAGTGACACCCTTTACTTGCTCCACCTCACAGTTCTTCACTTGTCCAAAGTTGAGAATTTTTCCATCTGAGGGACTGATCTACAGGAAACAGTGAAAGGAAAAGCATTAGGAGTCCAGGCATCCCTCAACACACTCCACTGTAGTTGGAAGAAAAACAAGTCTTAATGGTCATTTCAGTGAGCAGCTTTCACTTGTCTTCCGCTCAGGATAACCCTTCACCCCATACAGGGCTAGACCCAACCCCTTCTATGTGGGAAAGGCAAGCAGGACACCCCATAACTGAGATCCAGAAGCACCAAGGTAGACATTTCATATTGGCATTCGAAGTAGACATCATTATGATGCCCTAGAGAGACAGATTTCTATTTCAATGAGAATGCATGCTCCAGTCTAAATGGAACAACTCGGAGCGGAAATACCCCCTACTAACCTAGTAGTCTAGTATCAACCCTTATTCCTCACCCCAATAGCCTATATGTAACTAAGAAGAACAGCAACAACTGTAAGAGCAAATGACAGATCTACAGCTTCATTCAGCCCAGTCTAGCCCACCCTCCCAGGTTTTGGCCTGCAGCTAGTTCATGTTTAGCACCTGTCCACAAACTAGAAGGGAAGCTACAAGCCAGTGTAAACCTCCCTCTCTGAGTTAAAACACAATGCAACCTCTCCCCCATCCCTGTCCTCACCACACTGTGCAAGCAGCAGACTGGCCGGGCCTGTGGTTTTAGCTTCCTGCGAAAAAACTCGCTGAGGTTTCTGTAGTGATGAAGATCTTCGACAGCTGCCTCCTTCATGTTCACACCAAACGTCCAAATGTACAGGCTGTACACAGGCTTCCGGAGCCAGGTTGGCAGCTCGACCTGGTTCAGACGTCCCCAGGCTCGTGACAGCAGTCTTGTTGGTACTGATTTGTACAGAGCAACCTAGAGAAAGAGAGATGGATTATGCTTTGCTCTTCTATTCTCTCCACTGCCCCTGGCATTCCCTCAGCCTTCCCCACGAAGTGGACTGGACAGAACTGTCCCTGCTAGGGCTTCCCTGACTTCACTGGGGTTGTACCAAGCATGTATTAGCCCTCAAGTCTTCAGTATGCCAGAAGCAGAACCTCACTTTCACTCCCTCGCACTGACATGCTGGGAGAGATGACATAAGCTCCTGCTTTGGAAGCAAAACGAGTGAATCTGGACATTTCACCAGGTGTGGGAAGCAACAGTGGAGTCCTTTCTGACAGGGCATTTCTGATGCTTATGTTTTTGCAGTTAGGTAAAAGGTAGAGGTGCAGACAATTTACAACTGCAGCACAGAAGCCACCTTTCAGTGAGGTGCAGGGCAGCCACAGTGCAGGTGCTCTCTTCCCACTCAGGCTGCTGCTTCTGGCATGAATTAGTGGAAACTGCTCCTAAGAGCGTTGCAGACAAGCAGTACATTTCTAGCTTTCCAGTACAGCGCTGATGAGATGAGGCTGAGCAGACTAACTAATTTGTCTTTGTGAACAACCAAAAGGAACCACACTTCAGAATACACCCCTTCATCTCAGCACTTCTCACACTCCCATCTATTCCTACACGCTAGTTGTTCTCTTCTCATCATGCCAGTATAATTATAGCTGTGCAGTCCCTCCTTACATGGTTCCCACTGGTATAAAGGCCAGTGATCCTCTTGCCCCTACAGGAAAAGGAACAGCTATCCCAGTATATGGCACTTCTATACTTGCCACACCATGACTTACACCCCTGCAACTATTTTGGTTTAAAAAAAAATACCACTAACCAACAAGGTTACAAGACTGTGTATATGCCAGACCTTACTGTTTGGGCCATTCCAAGGATCACTCACCTGCAATTTGTGGTACCTGTTATTACTCAATAATTTGCAAGAGCATATTTTAATTACACAGAGGAGAGAGCCCTCTAAAATATGTTTTAAGAGAACACTTATCTACAAATGTCTGCTAGAAATTTACTTAATGGTGAACCTAGCTAGTACCAGTTCCAAGAGAAAATGTTCCTCTTTTCTTTCCCAAGCCAAAGAGAAGCTATTTACTCCTTGTGGCAAGGGCATCCATCCTAGATAGGATCTGCAGAAGGCAGCGGTCAATATGAACAGCAGTTCATGCTTCCCAAGAGGTGGTCTTTTACCTTGTCAGTTCTATGAGGTGCATTTATTTCACTCACAGATCACCACCTGCACTAATGGCTGATGCCTAGAAATAAAAACCAGTGACTTTAAAATGAGACACTGCCAACTTAACCTTACTTCAGACTGAGACACCTTAAACCAACTATAGTTACAAGCAACACCTGAGATCACAGTAAGTGAAGGGTTAGACAGAAATATTTTCTAGCTTGTTTACTCTGTGCATTTGAAAGCCATTGCAGAAAGACAGTTTCCTGGTTATCCTGTGGAACCAACTCATGGGTTTCTCTGTCATGGGAGAGGGTTTTTTTGTTTTGATATTTTTTAATAATATGTAATTGTAAAACCACTGGCAAGCTGGCAGAACAACTTGGGGTCATGCACAATTCTTGAAGGTGCCCACTTCAATTTTTAAAACTGACTGGCTTTTCAGGTTCATGGTGTTTGATTAGCTGCTGTAAATGTTAAGAGTTGGCACAGCTGTTGAAGTTTGCCGTAAAAAGACTTCAGTGCTATTTGCACATTGCAATGATCTGTATACAGAGAAACATCCATGGGTAAAATCTTCCTACATTCTCCCACTCCAGCTAGGAGCATTTGCATTCACATGTTATCTGAACAGTTAAGACTTCAGGCACCCAAGAAGAAAATTAAGGAACAAGCAACCACAAACCCTTCTTATGCCCAAATTACAGCAGCTGAGAGGTCACATGAACATGTTTGCAAAAGGCTTGGCCTGCCTTGCCCCAGCTCTGATATTTGTGGGTCTAACTATCTGAATGAATACAACATTTTCCATCAATTTTCTCCCACTTGGGACCCCACTCAGTAAGTGTTCATATGCAAATTCTGTGCTACTGAAAATTCATCCTCTGTCTGTGAAACACTACCCCTGATGCATACACAAACAGATAAAGTAAAAGCTTGAGGGAGAGGGAAACATGAACCACAGCTTGCTGCTTTAATAGCACTGCCTATCATCCTGCTCATCCCTCTTCTGCCAATGCCCCTCCATTATAAGAGAACAGTCACCCACACAATTGTTACCAAGCACAGTAGAGACCTGATCACACTTACCCTGCTCATAGGCCTCCATCCCACTCTGGTCAAGGGTTTAAGAGCACCGAAAGGCAGAAGGTAATAGAGAATAGTCAGAGGCCAAGAACGGAGTTTCAGAGCAGGCTTAGACATACAGCTGAGCTGGCCCAACCTCCGCCTCAGGGCCAACTGGGGGAATTGCAACCTGTAAGATGACACACATGGGGGTCAGCCTGCTCAGCACCAGAACCACCAGCTCCTCATAGCCGGGGGTGGTTATCCCAGTCCGTTACATTTACATACTGCCTCTGCACATCCCTGCTCCTTTACTTGGCTTCAAACTTGTCCCTTTCCCAAATAAAGGGCCAGCTGACCCCTGAATGAAAGACACCCAAAACACAGGGTCACTATACGCTCCTGATGGTCTGAAGACCTGGAGAATTACAACACATTTTGTACTGACAAAGGTCCAAGAGAAGTGAAAACCAGGCCAGTTGGCAGTGTAACATCCATGGTAAGCTAGGAATCACCAGAGAGGGAAGAAACCATGCTCCTTCCCAGATTTCTGAAGATGAAGCAGCTCTACCTGACAGGAAACAGGCATGTAACCTCTCCAATGCTGGGAGAGGTAGAGAGGTCACAAGCAGAAAACCCAGGGCTCAGGAGCCTGGGAATAAAACCTATTTTGTGCAGAAGGGTTAGGCCCAAGTCAAGAAAAGAACACAAGTCGCAGTGCAAAAACCCCACAAGCCAGGGCAGTGATGTCCCAGATGTGGGGCTCCAGGGCTTCAGTTAGGCGTAGGATGATGGGAATCTGGCTCTAAGTTCCACCTACAGTGCTGTTCCCTCTTGCAACTGCTGGAGAAGATCCTGGGCTCACACTGCTTGTTGGGAAGGAGCCACAACTCCTGGGAGAAAGGGAAATTTAAACACCCATCTCTCCTCCTTTCTCTTTGCAGCAGCAGCAATGGAAGGAACTCATGCTTGCTACCATTCTTCTTTTCTGATAGTCCCTCCAAAAAGGGGGCAGCATCAGAAGCTACCAGCATGAGACAGCTCGCCAGCTGGAGAAACCCTGACTATATTGTGCCCAAGTCCTGTGCTGGACCACAGAAAGCAGGCGGGTCAATCTGTAATATGCCTGGAATCAGCCTGCTGGAAACTGACTTCAGAAAATATCTGGCCCTATGCAGGCTGGTTCTTAGCTCTGCAGAGCCAAACAAGTGGCATTTGTGAGTTCATGCACATTGTGCCCAAAGTGCCAAAAGCAAAAGGCACCTCTCAGGTCTTACATCATTCTAGGGCACCTCTGTCCTAGAAAGATGATACAAGGATGAAATGCATACACTGCTTGGGTAGTGTGGTAATTCAGGCTGCACAGCCCAATCAGCCTTTGGTTTCATAAACTGGGAGAGTTATTTTTTGGTCTTAGGCCAGACATCTACATTACAAACTCATTTTGTATAAACAGCCACCAGTAGCCTGTGTCTTATGGGCCAGAATGACTCAGCAGGAAGCTCCACATCCCATTAGAAGACCCTGCTTGGGTCTTTGGACAAATCATTTTCTTCCCCTCTTTTTCCCCAGGAGAGTCCCCTGGGGGGCAATGCCTGGCCATTTTGATGCCTGGCCATTCTTCTTTTCTATGCTTCTCAGGACATGTCAGCAGACTGAAGTCCTCTGGACAAGCACTCGGGTCTGCTGGGCAACTACTAGGGAGTGATTCTTCTCCCTGCACTGCTGGATGTGACATGCCTGCATGCAGGCTAGGATTACTTGGAAGAGGAAGGCTCCTGCTGGAAATTATATAACACTATATCTATCTGTCTGTCTGTCTGTTAAAGCAAAACCTGTGCAAGTGGTATGGCCACCACTGTGCAAGATTAAAGCAGAACCTGTGCAAGTGGTATGGCCACCACTGTGAGATGCCTGTTGTGCCTCTGGGTAGTGATTTCCTCAGTAACACTACTTCTTCCAAAACAAAGGAAGATTCTGGGCAGCAGAGTGAAAGAAAAACCCAAGGAGATGAAGTGTCTTCTCAGCAGAAACAGAGCAGGCCTCATCTACACGAGATGAGACCTGCGTAGAGCACAGGAATAGGAAGGGACAGTTAACCTGTGGGTCCTCCTCCCACCGATCCTTACCTCCCAAGGTCTGAGAGCCTTGCAAGGCAGCTGACCTTACCAAGAGCTCCGAGGACAAGGTACTACTCTCCCCTCCCATTGCCTTCTCCCCCCCTTCACTGCAGACAGCTATGGACCAATCCCTGCAGAGCTGCATCCTGGCATCTTGCTCGAAACCCCCTGGCTTCTCACTGTCTTGGCCTTATCTCAGAGAAGCCCCTCACTACATTTTCTGCTCTAATGATCAGAAGGTGACCGGAGGGAAAGAAACCCTCATCCGTTTCCCTTGCTGTGAAATAGCATTCCCTTCCCTGCCAACTCAGTTCATAAGGAGCTTTATAGTAATTAGGCCAAACAAAAGCTTTGCAGATGGCTGTCACTCCTTCTGTCCATCTCCCCTCCCTCCCTCATTTCTCCCTTCGGTTGCTGTTCCCGCAAAGCGGAAAACACCGAACAGTACCTGAAACGGGCTCTCCTATTTGATGGGACCCCAGCAGAGCTGGCCAGGCCTGGACTCTCCAGATGTGGGTGCTGCTCCACAGCACAGCTGCTGCTGCCACCGTTCCCTGAACGTAGCCTCCGGACATGAATTCTAACTTTGCGGAGGTTGTAGCAAGAGGGACGAGGGTTAGATAAAGCTTTATAGCATCTCACCATTTCCCTGCGTGCAGATCTGGTCCCTGCAGGGTGTTTGACTGACACATTGTCAGGATGAAGGTCAGTTGCAAGTCTCAGTCAGTCTCTCCTTTTCCTCTACTTCCCCTTCGCTTGCTCGCGGCAGCACAGGAGGGAAGACACGACGTCACAGCTCCCAATTCCCCCGCTGGTTTGTCTCCCGATTCCCCCTCTGTCTCTTTCCTACTTGCAATTCAGGCTACGAGGGTCCTGGCTATTGCAAACAAACAGGCATTGTGTCACACTTTATCATCCTCCTGTACAGGCAGCTGCGCATGAGACAAAAAACCTCTGCCTGCAAATGGTCCCCACTCCTCGCTAGCCAGGACTGCCATTGAAGCTCAGCTCCCAGATGAGCCCCCTGCAGTCCAAGGCTGCCAGGCACCAAAGCACTATTGTCAGCACTGCAGCCAGCTGGCCTTACACAGCTATCCTGAGAGCCAGTCTGAATGCGAGGCTGGGAGGAGGTGGGGGCGGAGAAGAGGAGGAGGGAGATAATTCATACCTTCAATTCTGCACTGCAGTAACTGCAGCTAAATCCGTTTTGGACTGCTGAGTGATCTGATGTATATGCAGCATTCATGCTGCCAAAAAGCTCCTAAGCAAGGAGCAGGAAAAGGGACGTCTCTTCCATCTCATACAGCCCAGCCAGAGACTGACCTGTTTCCTGGACTCCCTCGCCATCCCACGCAACCCACCGAGGGAGAGGGGGGAAAAATGGTTTTCTACTAGTACACTTCTACAATGGAACAAATCCAAGGCCAGCTTGAGAAGTAGGTGCTGCCAGTGTTCAACAGATGCTTTATGTGGCTTGCAGCATCACAACAATAGTGTTCACATCTTGAAGAGCTCAAAGGTCAAGTCAGCATGGAGCTGGAAGCTTGCCTACAGGACTGTGCCTATTTGACCCAACCCAGCCTTGGAAATGTTCAGCTTGAGAAGTTCTCTTCTCCCACCCTACAGATTGCACCTTCCTGCATCTCCTGCTGGATGGTCTGTATTGTTAATGGGAGGAAACCAATAATAAGAGCCCAGCCCAGGGATCAGTAATGAGTAACACCCAACTTCCATATCAGCCAGAGTACAGGACAGGGGCGGGCAAATATTTTGGGCAGAGGGCCACTTACTGAGTTTTGGCAAGCCATTGAGAGCCGCATAACAGGCAGCTCAGGGCAGATAAATATTAATTTTCTAAATTTTTTAGGGGTCCCACGGACCGGATAGAATGGCCTGGTGGGCCACATCTGGCCCCCCAGGCCGCATTTTGCCCACCCCTGGTATAGGTGTTCAATATTTAAGCAGAATAGTTAATCACTAATGATTTCTGTCCAAACCAAGGGAGAAACCAGTTCTCCCTTTCCAAAGCACACCTTACACACTAGTGGCACAAGTGATGTGGCTCCCTAGTGAGGGCTTTTTTCCACTAATCCAGGGTTGGAGAGGTTACACATTGTGTGGGTGGGCAAGGAAGAAAAGAGAAGTGGCAGGGCAGGCAGGAAGACGTTGAGTTGCATTCTCATGTGCTAACAGCATCGCAGTTCAGGCAGTCCCTTCAAGAACCCCTGTTAGAGGCACGTTTTGATGGCTGCCCCCCCTGCCGTTCCAGATATTTCTTTAGAAACACCTCTAGTGCCCTAAACATGAGAGAGGAGGAAGGAAATTCATCAAACCATAGCTTTTCAGGAAGATCTCCTTACGTTAATTACAAGAGCCACAGATGAGGCTGATGCAGCCACTGCGTATTAAAGGAAAGCTAGTAACATAAAATGCAGTCGCTTAAAAATGGTGAAACATGGTTCAGGTTCAGGCACAACATGTGCTTCAGTCCCCCAGCTACTTCTGTGGTTTTGTAGTCACACTTGTCTATTTTTAACATGCTTTTTTTTTTGTTGCAGCATCAAAGGCCTGTGTAAGAGGAGAATCTGACTCTACAAAGGAAGAGTAAAACAGCAGACAGGAAGTTTGATTAAAATAACCAGAAAACGTAAGTGAGATATTTACGCTTGATCTGCTACTGACAGGAACAGGAGGAGTTTCTAGTTACAAGAATACGTACAGATGTTGAGCCAGAAACATAATCGAAGTGGACAGAGTTCCTTTAGAAAACATTTTGTCAGGCCAAGGGGAAAGCCATTATCATCAAGATCCCAAGAAATGCAGGGCATGCAGGCAAGCTCCAGAAGCTGTGAAAAGGGACAGGAAGTGTTCACAGCACTGGTGCAGAGGCTGGAGAAGGGCAAGGCTGACCCTGAAATTTCTTTTCCTCCTGCTCACATTCCCAACATGAGGGCCTCCCACACATAAGGATGTGTGCATTGCTTTTTTCTTTGCTGTTGATTTAGCCTCACTCTTTAGGTCTAGGGGACCTCACGGACATGGAGGAAAAATACAGAACAAGTAACACACATTCCCAATTAATAGAACTATTCCCCCCAGAGCCAGGAGAGGAAATGCTCCTTTCAAATACAAGCTGTTCTAATGGAAGCTTCCCAACTGATGCTCCCCACCCCAAGCACGTGTACATCCTAGACTGCGGGACTGGGTTTTTATTTCCACAAGGTGCTAAAGAAGCACGAGGAGAATGAAACAACCAACTTGTACCCCAGGACTGAACAAGCACTGGAACACAGCACTGTTTTATGGTGGCACTACTGTAGGTGGGAAAGGAATTTGTGATGGTGACTACTACCCTCTAGGGCAAGAATCCATAGGCGTCTTTATACATGCTCCAGGGATTGGGGAGAGGGGGGCACTTTAAGTAGAGCACCCTTGAGAGCCGCTCTAATTAAAGTGCCCACAGCATTTTGTGTATTCAGCATCCCGTGCTTCAAAATGGCAGCAGGGCGCTATAACTAAAGCTTGTTCAACAAGTTTTAGTTAAAGTGCCCATTTTGAAGAATGGGAACACTGAATGCAGGAGATGTGGAGGCTGCTGGCGCATGCTAATTAGCATACTCCAGAAGATTAAATTAATCAAGTCTGCGCCAAGGCACTGTAATTACAGCGCGTCAGAGCAGCATCCCTGCACATTTACAGGCACCCCATGATACAAGAGAAACTCTCTGCTTGGTAAACTGCAGGGAGAGATGGATATCAATGCAGTATGCATCCCTTTCTCCATGAACCATGTAGGTGACAAGTCTTTTGTTTCTCAGAAATTCTGTTCTGGTCGACCCTTTATGCCCACCAAGAAACAGGTCCAAGGCCCATGACAAAAACCTGCTTAAAAACTAATGTACAAGCACACATGGCACATCAACATATCACTAGCTACTGTACTGGAGGACCTGAGGACAGTTTGGACCTTCTTGCCTATCCAGTGCTCTGGATAGGCAAGAAGGCTTCACCTCCAACCAACCCCACCTGCCCAACTTCCCCAGAATCCCTTGTAAGCAAATGAAAGAAACAGGGACTGCCTGAGGCACAAATCCCCAAAGGGGAATTATTATCTAATAATGAACAGCTAATCTGTCAGCTATGCAACTCCACTCTGCTCTGTCAGTTCACATAAGCATCAAATCCAGTGACCTCATTTAATTACTTGTCTTCTCATTACTGCTTCAAGCCCTTCCTCTCAAGACTCCAAAACACTAAACCAGGGGATTTGTAGGACTCTAAGACCACGATTAAGAAATGTCAATTTTCAAATCATGTGTGCACTGCTGGACTTGGGATCTGCTAGCCCGAGGGCCAGAAGCCCTCCCTTCCTACTCCCTGCATTTGGCACCAGTACTACCACTTAGAAATATCTGACATAACTTAAAGTAGATGTCTGCAAGCGGCTCTGCTGTTGAACTGATCCCACCCAAGAAGCACACCAGAAAATACCAAGCAGTAAATTGGGGGAGAGTGAAAGGGGGGACAGTTCTGGCAGGGAAATTGCCTGCCTGTGCCAGAAAGACGTACTCTTAGTGGCATGTGGCAGCTCATCATCAAAGCTTCATCCCTTTCCCTCGGGCACTGCCAGTTCTCTCTGTTTGAATGTATGCATATATTGAAAAAGAAATCCCTCTTCCCCTCCAGCTCTGCTGTGGGGTAGTCCGGCAGCAGAAACAATACCCTCCACAGCAGCCAATCAGGATCTCTGCTACTTTAAGAGCAAAACAAAAATCCTTTCAGGCACTGGGGGAACCTGGATGCAGATTGGCTTTTGTGGGAGTCACATGATTGTTAAGGGACTGCGTGTCCCTTCCCAGAAAGCCTGCAATCCCCTAACCTTTGTGGATTTGTCAGCGCCTGCTAGGAAACAAGTTACGTATCCCAGTTCGGGGAGGCTTTTTCCACCTATAGCTTCTAGAATTCTCCATCTGCTCCCTCTCCCCAAAAAGCCTTCCCACAATTCCCCCTCCCTCAAGAAGTTTTTGTAATTAATTTGTTTGTTTGTTTTTGGGGGGGGCGTTAAATGGAAACTGAAGTCACCATTTAGATTCAGTGAAAGAAATCAGCATTTTGGAAAGGCCAAGAAATATTTGTTTATCATCTCTAAAAACTGCAGTTTTTCTTAACTAATTATTGATCTCTCTACTCCTGTAAAGCCACAGGACAACTCTTAACATTTGTAGTATTTTAAACTCTCCACTTTTATAATCCATCTTCCATTTCAAACACTGAACAAGTATCTTTCACCCTAGAAATCTATAAACCCAGTCTCTGCTGGAGTAAGAGGCATCTAAAATAAAAGCACACTGAGGAACGGGTGGTTGATTTTTACTTTTCTTCTGGAAAGGAAAATTCTTAAGTACTTAAGAGTCCAGAGTTGGAAACTCAACAAAAAAGTAGCACAAGCTCACGTGTAACTCCTGAGCCTGACTACAGGTTTTGTGACTGCTAACACAGAAACTACGTACTCTGTTAATGCTGGTACAACTCAACCTTTACATTTTGCAGAGATTTCTAATGCTCTGACTTTTCAACTTTCTCATCTTTCCTGAAATGCCAAGAGAACAGTGACTAATAAGTGGTGCTCCTTGGAGTCCACCTTGGTCTCGCTGCATCCCAAAGTCTCCACATTCTTACCTGAGACTGGACACCAGTTCTGGCAGCTGCAGAGGCTAACTCCCAGGGAAGCCTGTTTTGGTTCCTTCACAGTTTTCCTGCCTTTATCTGCTAAAATGTGACAGTCACTTGGCTCTCCCCACCGTTTTTAGGAGTTTCCAAGACGGGTAAACAAAACAATGGATTTCCAACCCCCCATAAAATGTTCTGGAAAAATTTATACAGGCTGGTGCACAAAAAGGGGAAAAAAATTAATCTGTGCCTGACAGAAGTCATATGTACTGAAGTGTTCACCCCACCCTATAACCCTAGGACACCACCCTAAACCAGTCATTTGTGACCCCCAACAGTCTTCATAGCTCTGTTTTCTACCAGTGACTTTTGATGTACCCGTTACATTTAAGTAAGTCTGCAGGCTGTGAGGTTGCTCTGTTGGAAGAGTAAAAGAAAAGACTTAAGCAAGGTTTCTTCAGCTGGACAACTTCTGTGGAGAACATGATCCTATGGGACCATCACCAGATCTTAGCCACACACTAGGCTGCCAATGCCCATCTGCCAGGACACCCAAATGATGCCAAACCCCACCCAAAAGAAGTCCCAACTCCAATCACAATTCACTGGCATAGTGCTAGGTCCTTGAAAAAATACCAAGAGCCAGCACAGTAGGACAACACTGAATCCTACTGACCCAGCACCCTGGAGGGATTCACAAAGAAAGCTAAGCCTTCACATATGGAGAGGCATGCAAATCAGGAGGATGACTAACAGCAATCTTTGTTCTTTGTCTGCTATGTGTGCATCCGCCCCTGTACAGAGTCAAAGTGCTAACTCCATTGCAAGCTCATTTTTTGAAAACCACCCACAGATAACACAGAAGCTAGTTCTCTAAACTCGTTTCCACCTTGAAATCCTCCTCCCCTCTCAAACAGTCCATAACACAATCCCCTCTCATAATATCATGTTTCTAACAGTTTAAAACCTGGGCAAAGTTACAGAGGGTAGCCACACCTCAGCACAAAAACTACACTTGGCTACACTACAGTAACAATTTGTTTCCCACTCAGGGGAAGGTTTCACCTGTAGCTGCTGCTGTTTGCTGATGGCCAAATAATCTTCTAGAAGCCTGGGAGGATGAGTCCCAGGAGAGCAGCCTCTGAGATCTTCAGGCAGTTGGCACCGTCTGATTGCCAGGGCTGACCGGCTCCTTGCAATAAGATAGAAGCACAGACCACTGGGACCTCCTGTTCAGCTCATATTTCAGCCATTCAGGCTCCCAAGTGAGAACTCTTAAGGAAGCCCCAATAATCATCAAAAGCAGCTGCCTTTTCACAAAGCCCCAACTCTCCTGTGCCTCTTTAAGAGGCGGAGACAAGACAGGAAAAACTGAAAGAAGAGAGAGAACGAGAGAGAAGACTCCATGGCAACATCATTTCTCACTTCCCCTAAATTACTTGGAAGCACTTCCCAGCACTTAACAAAACAGCAGACTCATACTAAAGTAGCCAGGCCTCTCTCACAAATCATCCGTCAGATTAGAACATGTGAGAACATACATTTTAGGCTGAACACTTGATGCAGTTTCTAACAGTGAGAACAGTTTCCCAAATCGGGAACAGTTTCCCAAAGAGACGCATTTAAAAACTACACTGAACAAAGCACCACCAGGAATCATTACAGAACAATCTTGCAGACCAGAGCTTACATTTCATACCTCGAGGATGGAAGAACATGTACATAGGATGATCTAGGTCAAATTTTCTGCTGTGGATTACTGACAAGTAACGGAAACCTGGACGTAAACGTTCCCAGCCTCTGAGTACATACAGTATTAGTATGAACCCTTCAGAACATTCAGATACTTTGCTCCACAATCCCAGTGACACACATTTAAATAGAAAGACTCTTATGCCATGGAAGGGACTTAATTACATACAAACTTTCTCTCTGAATTGTTTGAACATTACACTGAAACTTACAATATTCTTGGATTGGCTGAAATATGGGGACAAATTTGCTGGAAAAACACTTTTCCTCCTTCTGCTTTTGCTGTTGAAATCTCCCGATCTGCCCCACAGTACACATCTACTGCTCTGCTAGGTGCCAGGGATTGCTTCTGTATAACAACAGCTCCCCACACAAGATTCTGGCATCACAAGAAAGGAGTAAGTCCAAGACACAAACAGGCCAACTGGACTGAGAATTAGAGCAGACTGAGTACTAAATCTCCAATGGAGGATTTTCTGTTGACCCTTTCCCAGGCTGCCTTAAGAGTCAGGATCACCCACTATGCAATACGCTGCTACCAAAACCTGTGTCCCCACTAGATGATGTGTTCCTTTACCAGACTGGTGCTGGGAAGCCCTGTGTCGCTTGCTGGCACAGAGCAGGGCTGTCCCAACTGGTGGCCTGGGGGCTGCAAGGGGTTGATCTACAGCCCCCAGACTCCTTCCAGCTGCTATTTCCCTTATTACGCCAGCTGCTGCAATCAGGGTCTCCAGACTCCTCCTCCATTTTCTGGCTTTCACTTTCTGCCCCCACCCCGTGGGGTGAGGTTCAGTATAGCTTGCACTGCTGGGGAGCCTCCGGTGTGGCCAGCAGCAAAGAAAGAAGGGGTGCCCACTCATGGTGCAGCAGTCTGATGGGGGAAAAACCTTGGGGAATGGGGGAGCTTGCAGGTGGGCATGCAAAGGGGGTCCATAGCCCCTGCTGGTGCAGCCCCAAGCTCCTAAATCGGACAGCCCCAACACAGCATTCCAGAATGATCTTTCTGCTTCTAACCATCATTGCTCATTGACCTGAAGAAACTCTGGGTACCCTGCACTTCCGAAGCCAAGCAGCTGAGGTGCCTGCATTTGGTGAGCTAGAACATCAAGCTATTGTCCATACACAGTTCTAGGGGTCACTACAGACCAGCACCACCACTGAAAGGTTCAGTCTTACTGTTACACACAAATGCAACATTGCATATCACATCTGAAGTAAAAAAACCCCAAGATACACAGGCAGTATTGGCAGCAAAGAATTCCTCCCTCTCTAGTTAAACTCTGGTCACTGTGTCACGCTGTTTATCCAAACTCACTCTTTGGCCAAGGTTTTATCTGTGTAAATTATGCTATCGGTATATCAACACTGCCACAGTATCCAGCAGAGAATGCAACTGCCTCCAGTTAGCATGCACCATGGATGCTGTGCAGAAACGCATCAAAAAACATTCCCTGATAGACTGGTGCTCATTGCCTCAAATCCCTCCTTCCACCCATATGATAAATATCTTACCTGTTCAGTTCACAGCTGTCTGCTTTGCCTCATCTAATTAAATGGAAGCTAATCCCACCAGTGCTCACAACAAGACATACACTAATGTGTTGATCAGATCAAGCTATTAGCCACATAATGTCTCTAGGAAAATTAAAGGAAAACAAGTCCACGCTGAAGAGCCAGTGGTTCCTGGTCCTTTTGATAAATAGGGGAAATTCATGAGAACATAAGGGAAGGCAGACACAAACCAATAAAGATTCTTTCTTACAAAGTGTTTGCATACAAATACAAATAGGAATATTTTTTGGATTTGTCAAAATAATATAAACACATTCCTGCAGGGACATCCTCACAACCAGCATTATTCAGGGTAGGAGAGGCAGAAAGTAAAAATGACTAACTACGTGTGCAGCATCAATCATGACATGCAACTGAGATCTGTATAACTTGAACTTTAAAACTTTACCTGTAGAGTACATCTCTTCCCCACAGGACTGATCTAGTGTTTTGGTGAGGGAATCATTAGAAGAAATTAATCAAACCCTTTGAAAATTATATTAAACATTCAAGCCCTTGTTTAGTGTATTGTAGGAAATCTTAATCATGCATCTTTCATGGCAGCTTTGAAGACGTACCTAAGGGAGGCATATTAAATAGAGGAAACTTCTACAGATTCTGATTACATATGTATGTGTTGCTTCAGATAAATCAATTCAGTACCTGGATACACTGATACAACTTAAAAGAATTCACAAAGAACTAATTGCTGATATGCAATTGCTGGTTACTTTTTTAGATTATTTCTAATTGTGAATGATTAATAGAAACTTTGCTAAATAGAATTAAAAATAAGCTCTCAAAGGAGGTACACTCTTAAAGACTAGCACAAAAAATAAGCATCTTTCTGCTCATCACACAGAACACTTCATTTCAATGGAAATACAACAACCACATAGAGAAATCAAAGTTCACATTTTAGCAAATGGTGGCACTTTCAGGACTGTATTTCTGACCCAGGTCAATTGATTCATACTATCCAGAGCAAAACAATACTAAGACACCAAGTGTACTCCTTAGTACATACAGAAACAACCTATTGAAAAACAGTGCAAATAATGTTGAAGTAATTATTCTATACTAAATTGGGGGATTTTGGAAAGGTTTAAACAACTGTCAGTCCTGGCTGTTGTTTTAATTTTGGGCTATTGTATTTAAGATAAAGATCATCTTGTTTTTGTGCCAATATTATGTTTGTACTTTAAAGGAAGACAACTAAACATAGTCATGATAAAAAGGATTTTTACTCTTGACAGCATTCCTGTTTGGAGCTGCTTTCGTTAGTTTTTACAGCATAATATGGCCAGCACCTACTTTTACACACTGGGAAGGACTTGGACATTATAGTGATGGAGGCCATATGCATGCAGAAATATTAGCTTTTATTCTTTAACTCATTGGCAGGTGGTCCAGAACTGCTGCTTCTCTGTCAGAATGGTGTATAAAAGTCACCTCAGATGCTCCAGACACCACAATAAAGTAATCTGCAGTGGGGAGAGGACTCGTTGCTTGTATATTACTTCTGCCACTGCCTTTTCTGCAGAAGCAGAAGAATCTACCTTCCATGTGGAACTAGCAGGTCAAGCACACTCTGACCTAGGTTATCTCATCTGTACACATAGAATTCAGGAAATGTGGAATCAGGAAGTCAGTCACAGGTTCAGGCTAATACTATTCAAAAGCGTGTGCAGCTGCTGCTGCTTTCTACATAGCCACACTACAGCCTTTCAGACCCATCTACCCCACATGACTGCACTCTCTTTCTGCCAATCCACAATCGTAAACATGGAGATATTCCCCTTCTCTGCTATCCCAAGTTTGCTTCCCGTGATTTCAAAAATGCACAGAAGGAATAATGCAGACAAGTCAGCCAAAACAGGCACATTTCCAGGGAAAGAAACAGTACAGGTATATTTTTGGTTGAACGCACCTTTGTAACACCCGTGGGGAAGCTTGAAAGTAGTTTCCCTTCCTCTCCCACCCCCCATATTTCTTCCCTCCTAACTGGCAGGGTTTCTTCCAAAGGACACATTCAGGGGAGCCTAAACCAGCACAGTATATACAAGAAGGGGGGCAGAGGAACCTGCCAGCATGGCACATTGGTATTTGCCTGTCCCACTTGGAGGCTTATCTGTTTGAAATTCTTCATGCAATTCCCCACTGAACAAATAAATCCTTAAGTGCTTGGTTCCACTAAGGCTAAACCTGTACTAGCAGCTCAGAACCGAGCAGCAAACCAGTGAAAACAAGCCTGTGTATTAGTCCAAAAGAAGAAAACTAGTGTGTGAAGAAAACCAAAGGAAACAGCCCTGTTTCACATTTCCACTGTGTTTCTCAACAGTAAAAAGAAGTTGCTTTCTTATCATTATGACGGTGGAAAATGCCTTGACAGTGTCTTTTTAAACAGTGTATACTCAGCAGAACTGTACATGTCCCCGTTGCATCAAGCCATAAAGTCTTTCCTGATCCAGTTCAAAATGAACTGCATTAAGTTGGGAAAGGAAGGCAGTGTGAACACATAAATTCCTCAGCAACTTTTACAACTCAAGCTGTTCACATCTGGACTCTGCCATCAAATCTGATTTAGGTCACAAGTGAAAATGAGTTTAGAGATTCCAGTCTAGACCCTAGTAAACATATGGCCAAAGCTCCCCCCAAACAGCCAGTGCTCAGGAAGGGTAAAGGAATATTCTCTGCACTGGCCTACCCTATCAGCCCCCGACTTTCAGAAATGTCATACTTATTCACTCACAGAAAGGGGCTGGGGGAAAAGTAACATGCAGTCACCTCACTGTGTGTTTAGTAGCAAAACAAACCAAAATAATTCATGTCTTTTTCAGTGTATAAGATGCACCCTCCCAAAAAAGGACAGCATTGATAAAAAATTCCACGTCCGGTGTGATTGTGGGATGAGGGGGATCTCTCACATATGCCTTCAAGGCAACTGATGGAGAGGACAGCAGGGAGGTGAAGAGCATGAGGACAGAGTTAGTGAGAAAGTCCCCCTCACAGAGTTGACCCTCCTCAGACCACAAGGCAGGGAGAAGTAGGGTTTCTCACGGCTGGACCACTATGGATGGCAAGGCCCTGGAGGCTGGCCCAGGACACACATGGGGACAGATGGAGGAATGGAAAGTGGGCAACTACAACTTTCTTCCCCACATTTTTCCCCAGCAGCCCCTCAAGGCAACACAGTAGGCCCCAGGCCCCATCAGGGCTATGTGTAGAAATGACTACTGTCACATATGCCTCTACTTGCTGGGTTCTCACCTGGACCTGCCAATTCTCACTGGCATCTCCAGACTTTATAGGACCCCTGGGGATTGACCACCAGGACAAGATTATGGTGCTGTCTTCAATCTACCATATTCAAATTCAATAATTTTTCATCCCACAACTTTCACATATAAAAACTCTTCACTTTTAGACCTCCTTTTTGGCAGGGAAAATGCATTTTACCAACAGGAAAATACAGTATTTTAAACTGTCTATCATGGAACTGTAGAAGATATGACAGCTATAAAGGGTTGTGTAATTTCTCTCAATGTATGGCTCCGATTAAGTCACTTTGATTACTATGGCATGACTATGAAGCTAGTTTGCATTCTTCTTCACAGAGTGACAACACTGAAGACCTAGAATTGCTGGCACCTGGAAGAAAGGAACGAGCTTCACTTGAGGCTGTAGATAATCTAGACTCATTAGGGATTCAGGCATTGCCCTACAGGAAACAGTTCTCAGCATGTGCCCACACGCACTTGGGTAAGAATTGCATCTATGTGAATTCTGCATTGCAAACATGTCTGCGTGGGACTGGCTATCCTAGAATCTCAAACCTTCCCACATATATTCACTCAGTCTGAACTCCCCTGTGAGGAAAATGATAATTAGGCACATTTTACAGGGGGAAAAATAAAGGCAGAGAAAAATTAAGTGACGTGGTCAGTCATATTATGAGTCAACAGCAAAAGGGAGACTTAGACCTAGCAACTCCTGACTCCACCTCCTCCACCTAGGGGCTGAAGCAAGCTTCTACACATGCTCTAGCCAGAGCTGTTACTGGCCTAGAGCAGCAGTCAGCAATGTTTTCCGGCAGCAGCCCAAAATTAACCAGCTTGGGTCTGAGGTAAGCCAGCACTAGGATCTAGCTGCTGCTTCTGCTTCTCCCCAGTGCTCAGACGCAGCCTGCTGCCAAACACCACCACTGAAGCCCCCCAGCTCTGTGGGTTGCCAGCCCTTGCACTAGAGTAACACTCTCAGTGCTAACTCTTTTTAAGTGCTCATATCTGTTATGCAGAATGGTGTTACTATCACTTACAGACCACCTGCTTTAATTATAAATAGTCTAAAGTCTGTTTTGAGTATCTAGACTTCATGCCAATATAAGATTGTCAGTATATTTTTAAGTAAATTAAAAATTTGAAGAGATGCTACCAATTCGGTTGGAATTAAAGTTTACTGGAAGGCTGAGATATGAACAGATTTCTTTTACTAAGCACAAGGACTGAAGTTTCTCCAAAATCTCTGCCAACCGGTGCATTATGCTTTGCCTGCCAGTCCGCTCTTCATTGTAGCTGTAAGATACAGGCTGAAGTAGACAAACTGTCCAAGCTGCTTCTGTTACAGGGAGCAGTAGGACAGTTGGAGCTGTACTAAGAGGCAAGAGACATCTGCAGTTCCTAACATGCCATTACATTGGCTGCAAAAGCAGAAGTAGAAGATAAGAAAAGCAGCTTTATGCCATCTATCTGCCAGAAAAGCCACTGACAGTAGAGCAACAGATTTTTCCCTTTGTTGAATGGAAAGCGGAAAGGAGCAAAACATAGTGTACAGTACAAACTCGCTGAAAGTATCCTACCTCCCATTCTCTTGCGAGTTTGGCTGGCACCTCTAAACCCATTTTCTCCAGCTGCTCCACCTTATAATTCTCATATTTTCTGTATCCGGCATATCCCCCACCTGTAGCCACCAGGAAATGGAAGGGGCGCAGACGGAAAATATGCCCAACTGCAGCAGTATGAAGTTTTCTCTTGTCTAGAATAAAGAGAGAAAGATCTTTAGGAAATAGAACAGATACAGAGTAAAGACAACGCTAAAAGTTTCGAGGGGACTGGGGAAGTCAGATTAGACACAAAGAATGTTTTGAGGTGTCAAGTTACTAAGTATGCCTAAAAGCCACGTCACCATCAGCACACAGAAAGCATACAAACCTCTGATGTATGTGCATCAGGTGAACATGTGGCTAGTTTGTACCACCAACAGGCGCTACCCAAAAGGATGGCTGAAGTTATGAGGCATCACACAAACCCATATTAGAAGCAGAATCTCCTGAAGTTATAAGGATTTTGTTTACACCTAGATTGTTTGTTTGATGCCCTTGCTGAGGTCATCTGACCCCAGCTGACTTTCCTGCCCTTTGGGCAGGGGGCTGAACTCGATGATTTGCAAGGTCCCTTCCAGCCCTAACATCTATGAAATCTATGAAGAAAATGATGCACTACTGATGCATAGGAAAGGTGCTGATAATTTTTCCTGAACAAGTCCAGAATTTTACTTTAAACAGTAGTATCACAGAATATGAAAGTTAGCCAACAGCTGATCCAGGTAAGATCCTGACTAACAACACTACTAATAAGTCAGAATTTCCCCCTGAATTTTAAGAACACATTGGAGTGGTAAACACCATCTGATCTAGTTTAGAAAAAGCAATAGGGTTAGCTGGAAATTGCACCTGAACTCTTGACAGAAATGTCAGGGCGAAGGATTTGTCTGCACTACAAGGAGAAATACTCAACCTACAACTGTATTTGAACACAGTTATTCCTAGCGTGCTTTCACAGGGCATTAAGTGATGATATACAACTGAGCTATACCCCTCTCCTCAGAAAGGGTCTGGTCTCAAACACTGTTTTGTTAGCCCAGTTTTAACCAGCTGAAAGTTTGATCAGCTACAGTTGTTGGCACATTGGGTTTGTTTTTCAACTATGTTTTTATTTTAGATCTCATTACTTTTTCTAGCATCCTGCCCATATTTCTCCCACCAGTTCTCTTGCTCTCCTTTGAAATCTGCATGACCTCCAAAACTCTGGCCCCACCCACACACATGCAGCTTGGCTTTTTTACTTGATTGATATCCAGTGTCTGTCTTCTCTTTTATGTTCATTTCTGAACTCCCTCTCTAATTTACCTACTTCTGCTCCTCAAATGACTTTCTTCCACCTTCTGTGTTTGGGCACCCTATTTTTGGGTGGGGAGGGGTTGGGGAGTGGGGGCAGGAGGATTCCATCTACCTGCTTTTCTACACTGCTTTGCCATCCTTAAGTGGTCTGTCTCTATTCTTCCTTACCAGCTGTGCTCAACATCTGATATATGTTTGGGTAATAGGATGGGAGATTAACAGAGCCTGCCTTGAAGAAATCAGCACTATTGACCTCAGAGATCAAAAACTCCAAAATAGCACCTCAACATGTGGGTCCCAACACCCATAGCTTTCATTATAGCCAGATGGTAACGGGATTCTGAGCAGGAGTGAGAAGACTTTGTTTTTATACAGGAAAAGCAGCTTGTTTGTTGTAACATGACTCACAGGACAAACTGTATATTGTTGCTTTCTCCACTTTATTCATCAAAAATAAAGTCTGATATCCTTGTATTAAATATATCACTTCACAGCTTAAAACTCAACATTATCCTTCCTGTTTCATGGTGATAATTCATACCATTTTAGTATCCAAGTCATTATTCAAGATTAAGCTGTTACACAGACTTCTCTAACTGTACCCATACAAATCTTTTCACATCACTGTCAAAATTTGTAGCTACAGCTACAGGACAGACTTGTTAGCCTTGGTTCTTGGGCCACAAAGATTCACAAGAGTAATTTAACTTCAGAAAACTGTTGCAGGTATAACCAATGATTAAACTGATATACAAAAGGTCAGCTTACTCATTAATAACCTTGCCTCTTGCCAATCTTCTTATAAAAGGGTGACCACAGAATTTTTTCTGGTTCTAAGGTAAACATTGAAAGGATGGCAGTTCCGAGTCTTGGAATTCAGACATTCTTAATACTGGTCCTTGAAAAATTACTTATAATTCACTTAACACCAGTGTTTGTCATTTAGAAGACAGTGTGATCTAGGGCACTGGCTTGGAAGCCAGGAAGTTCCTGAATAATAAGAACACTTCAGCCACTAACTTGATGTTGAATTAGCAAATCAATTCCCTTGTGTTTTAAGACAATCCACTTACAAATAAAGGTAAGAACATCTGAAACATAGGATTTCTGTGGCTTTGTGGTTACAGAACTCTATTCAACTACACAGAATTTTAGCTGAATTTAAAGGCAGTCCCTCAAGGGCAGAAGGGGAGCTTAGGTGAACCCAGCCTCCATTTAAAAGTCGCAGGGTTGGACAGGCTGGTAGAAGGACTATACAGTAGAAAGTCTGATCTATCCAGCCCATTAAAGCCAATCATATTCCATCAGGAATCAGTTTGGCAGTCTGGCATAGGTAGTCTGGACAGTTTGATTCCCACATCTTTTCAGAAACTGACTCAACCTTGGGGAAATCCATCTGGCAGGTCAAGCCAGGCGTGAGCTAGGATTTGGGTATTTCCATAAGCTAAGGATGCAACCATTAGATGAACTCTTCTCTGTGGGATCTCTTTCCTCAACCACGTCTTGGTAGCATAGTCTCTATCTATGGAATGATATCATCTGGCTAATCACCTTAGGGGATACTCTCATTTTTTTCCCCTTTGGTGGGCTGGAAGAATATTGCTGGTCTAGTGTCAGGTGAATAATGTCACAATTATAGTCTACCTCAAAATTGAACTGTTTTACAAAAATGCCCATGTGGAAAACTTGCTTCACCAACATACTTAGGTGTGGATGAGACTCAATAAGACAAGACCCTATGCCAGAGATGGGTGCAAAGGATCTGGAGTTGCCTGTAATAATGCATCAGTAGACTCACTTACTGCAGTGTATGCATAGACTGAGATCATTCCATACCATGAATATCAATACATGCACCCAAAAGTTCCAGTGGGGGAGAGGAGGGAAGGGAAGGTGTGACTTCTGAAACAGGTTGCAGCAAATACTCAAGCGCCATTCACTTCCATGTCCTAGCTCATCCCCTGCTGGACCTGCCAGACACTTTTCTCCAGGGTTGAGTCAGTCTCTCTGATGTACAGTAGAAATCAAAGTAACCATGGTGAGTTAAAGAGAGGTAGTATCTCCCTCAAATGACACACAGCTGTCTCTGTAACTTCAGCTGACAGTTGTCTTGGTGGTGGCTGATGTTGTGCGGGGTCCGTGTAAGCTGTAGTTATGTGACCTCAGCTAACGCTTCCAGCCAGCGGCAGGCAAGGGGCCTACTCAGTTGCACATCATGAGTGAAACAAGGGATATCCTTCCCTTGTTCTTTTTCTCAGTATCTAAATAAAGGGAAAGAGTTTTCAAACTGTAAAGCCAATAGATGTACGGGACTTGGTCCTAAAGTCTGAGACAAGTATAATCCTTACAGAGATGAGACTGACAATAAATGGCTATCTGGTGCAGTGGTGGTTCATAGGCTAGTTGCACCAAGAGACTGCAGAGATCTGAGAAAGAAGTTAGGAAATCAGCCACTGTGCCCACGTCTACCAGATGAGCCATTTGTAGTGGAGTGTGCAAGGGAGTGTTTTTTTTAATGAAGTTAAACTTTCTGGTAACAGAGCACTGTATGAGGTATACTAATGGCAGCAATATGATGGCATCAAGCCAGCTCTGAATATATGCATAGACAAGTTTAAGCATCTAGTCAGGCTCAAAGGAAAAGCTTGCAATGGAGAAAGGGAAATTGAGTCACCCTAGTCAAGTTGGGCACCTACACATGTGCAGGTATCTTGCTGGGATCCTATGACACCAGCTGACCTCCTGCCCCTCAGGCAAGGGGCTGGATTCAATGATCTTCCAAGGTCCCTTCCAGCCCTAATGTCTATGAAATCTATGAAATCTTACTCCTAAGTGATAGGTAGTTCTCTGCATTTGATTCAAAGGAAAATTGAGGCACATACAAAGGATGAATTGACATTTGCAAGATTTCCAGACACACTTTCTCCAGTTCCTTTATGTCATACGAATGTCCTACTCCCCAACAATTCTCACCCATGTATGACCACCTATTAGTTCAGCTCTGAAGTACTGAATTTGGAGATAAGCTGGAGTCCTGAAACTGAAACACAGGTGGGGAAGAGATCCTCACTTACCATTGAAAAGGGTTCTGAAAGTAGGCTGTTTCCAGAAGACTGGAGTGTTTCTCAAGAGAAGATTCTCATGCCTGGGAAAACTCCAATCTATTGGCATACTGTAAATGAAACACAAGAAATAGGTGTCTAAACATGGACAAACTCCATCAGTAATTTTAGATCACTAAACTAACATGTTTTGGCAACTTCAGATTGCAAAAATGGCACATCAATAAATAATTTCCTCAGATTAATCAAGGAAGTCCTACTGAACCTATCCTTTCCTAGATAATCTTTACATTCTTCTCCACCCCTGGGAGATTCAGTACCAAGATCTCCCACAAGACTGGGTGTATTAATAATCATTCTATCTGGATTTTTCCTACCTTTTCAAAACACTGAGTCATATCCCATTTAGGCTAACTCTAACAAGGATTCTCCTCTGAAGGGAACTACTGGATGTGTGTGTGAATTTATTCAGATCTCTAGTGTAGGGGTGGCCAACCTGGGGCAGCTTCCATGTGTAGCACATGGCAGATCAGGGAAGGGACAACATGGTAGCAGATAGGGCAAGAAGCAGAAAGGTGAGCAGCAGATTGGGCAGGGGAAGGGGCTTAGAATAGTGTTTGAGAAGGGTGCAGGCCTACTTTGTGGTATATGCTTATTGATACAATTTCTTAACGGCTTTTATCATTTCTGTATTTTGTGCTCCTCTATTTTCAGCATGTTTGTGACTGTAGATACAACTCACTTTGAAAGCACTGCCAGTAGGAAATGGCCACTCTGGGGAAATCTACTCCCGTTCTGCCTGAACAATATAGGCTGTTATAGTTGGATGGCTTTTCTACTTGCGACAGCATTTTCTGTTTTACACACTACCTAGGTCCAGACTTTTCATAATCAAGTTGTGGTATGATTGTTCAAGGCATTCACGTATAAACAACTGCAGTGGCAAGTGTGGGAAACAGTGATGCCAGACTGGCAAACACAGTAATTGTAAACACAGTAAAACTGTACATGTATTGGCATTAGCAGATTCAACAGAAAGTAACTTAAGAGTCATACATGTGGATTCAACACATTCACATCTCACAGGTTGCACCTTTCTATAAAGTGAGCATAGTGAGGTGAGACACGGTGTCCTGCTTACCCTGGAGCCCATTTCTCCCCTGACAGGATACAAAACAACTGCCTCTGATGTCAGCAAGAGTTACTTGTATCCTGCCAGAGGAACCTGGCATGGTGGAGACAGAGCTTCCTACAAACAGAAAGGAGATGTAGCATGAAGTCCAAAAGTAGCTTCTACAAACCCACTCACTTTGCCACATGCATCTACTCAGACCTGAAGGAAAGGCTTACAATGGAGAAAGGAGAGTTCAGTCACTCTGGTCAAGTCACACAGCTTCTTGCAAGTCAGGTGGTAGATTCTGCAATGTAGTAGTTTGCGTCTCCCTCTCCCCTCAAATAATTCCTCTCAAACAGGCTGTGAAACACATATCAGATGGGAGCTTCTTTCAGTGACCTAACATAAGGCAGAATCAACCTCAAAAGCTCCCTAAACCAGGATGGGTCAAGTGAGACATCTCCTTCCTTATTTACAATCTCTCCAACTGTCAAGAGCTGTGATTCTGTATCTCTTCCTTTACCACCTTGCACTTTCTTGAACCGCGACACCAAAGGGCTTTACCACTCTGGAAACACACAAAGCAAACCTCATAATGAGGCAACTCAGGGAGGAGCTTCCAACATGACTTTAACATCTAAAAATTTATACTTTTTGCATCTGAAAAGGAGACAACCAAGTGAGAAAACCAAGAGAAATAAAACATGGCTGTTCCAAACCTATAAATCTACCAGCGACTTAAAAGAGGCTGCTTGGATGTCTTTACACTTCAGAGACAGCTGATCTCCACTCACAGTGCATGTCTTTTCTCTACCCAGGGGACAAAACCACACAGCTGGGAACGGGGCCCTGTGAGCTCTCTGCATGTGGAGGCCGTCGGCCTGCCAGGGAGCTCAGGAAGTGCTTGCAAGACATGTCCTCCCCGAGGGGCCTGAAGAGACGCCCGCGCTGCTGGACAGCTCTACACCCCAAGCGCTCTCACTGCATCCTTCTGCCTTTCACCCCAGAACCACGAGCCCATCGCATTTCGATGCTCATGGCTGGTGCTGACGCATTAGGTCTCTGAGGTGCTACCTTGCCAACTGGTACCTGCCCCGGCCCTCAGTGCCATCCTCTGGGAAGCACCTCCCGAGCGGGGTCCCCGGCAGGCCGAGCCCCCCAGGCGCGCGGGCCCGAGGCGCCGCATTCCCGGCGGGCCCGAGCGAGCAGGGGGTTCCGAGGGCCCCCGGGGCGGCAGTGCCAGGCGGCCGGCGCGGCCCGGGGCACGACGGCAGCCCGCCGCAGGGGACAGGTCCCCGGGGACCCGCTGCTCGGGGTGGGCCAAGGGCGCAGGGCCGTTCTCGGTAGGCTGACCCCGGGAAGGACGAGGCGGCAGGGAGCGAGGCGCCCTGCCTCGACCCAGCTGGCATCAGCGCCTGGCAACGAGGGAGGGCGACGACCGGACCGCCCCACGCCTCCCGGAGCCCGGCAGGGGGCTCAACCTAGCCCCGCGTCCCAGTACCTGGTCCACCGCAGCGCTGCCCCGCACACCCTCCTCATGGGCGCCGCCATCTTGCCGCCTCTGCCCCGGCAGTGCGGGGGGGGGCGGAGACAAAGTGGGACTGGGGCCGCTGCTGCGGCGGGATAATGGGTACCGTGCGGTGGTGTCACGTCGCCCACGCTGGGGGCCCCCCGCGCACTAGTCTGATGCATGGAGCTGGTCCGTGAGGTGCATCTTTGCCTGCGGGCTGATATGCCCGCAGGATGATACCTCTCGTTAGACACGACACGACACCCCCGTGCCTCTCTCGGTTGGGTTTCCTTCTCTTCTCCCCGGCTCCGTCCTTCTCTGCAGGCGGCTTCTCTTCTGCAGCCACCCCAGCCCCTGCAGGCAAGGGCAGCTCGACAGGGGCAGCCCGTGCCCCTCAGGTGCTGGCACCCAGGGGCCCAGCCTCACAGGCCCCTGCAACATGTTAGCTATGTGATGCAGCTCACTAGTGAATCCCGCAATCAATTCAGGCCAAGCAAAGTAGTTGCCACGCTATAAAAATGACTGACCAGCAAAGCAGCTTGTACTTAAAAACATGTCACAGGTCTACAGCTGGTTTCTCTCCAGATTTCATTTGAATGTGTAGCGTGGACCTCACAAGGAGCGAGTCTCCCTGAGCTGGAAAGGGGAATGACCAAGCTCCTCACTGCCTGCATGGGCCCAGGAAGCCTGAGCTGACTGTGCTGGAAAGCTGCTTATGGGAACTGAGGCACCAACAAGCAATATGCTTTCATGCTGCCTGAAGTGAAAGAGTCAGGAGAGATAATTTAGCTCCCAACAGGGGCCTGCACATGGTGGCACAGAAAAAGCTCTAATGCTTTCCATCTGTGCCTAAGAATAGGGCCCCTGGCCCCTCCTTTGCCTTCCCCCCCACTGCACACATGCTCACACCATCCTCCTTCAATCTACACTGCTGTCTTTTTTTGTACCGGTGCCTGAATCCATTTGTTTTCTTCCAGCAGCTTCAGTCATTGCTTTGGAATCCCAGCTACGAAACAAGGCTTCAGAGGAGAGAGAGGGATCTTTGCAATGCTGCTGCAATCATGAAGATAGGCACTGCACTAGTCTTGGCTACCTTCACCTTGCTCTCTTCAGGTAAGGCTGGTGCAGGGGCAAGGGAGGAGGAAGACCCTCAGCTTCTGGAGTGATTATGGGTACACTCATTTTTGTGGTCATAGTGCTGGTTCTATTTGTTTTGGTACAAAATGGTTGTAGTTAGGTCTGTGACTGCTCTGACTGCTTTGATCCTTATTTGAGGGTGCTCTGTCCCTTTGATCACTGGCATATGCTGAATTCCATAGTGACTTTTGAAGCTGCTTCATGCATCTATTCCTTGGCTCCTCACTGTTGATTCCTTTGAGTAGTTGGAGGGAGCTATTTGTCCTCTTCTGCTAAAAGAGTGAACCTGTTCAGCTTGTGCCCCAACTCCAGAACTACAAAGGGGTGACGTGTCTTGAATCCAACTGCTCTATGATCAAAGCAAGTAGAGCAACATCTGATCAAATTACCGGTGTGAGTAATTAGTCTTTAACATTTCAAAATAAAGTGTTACTGATTTTGTGCAGTCCACTCCCCTTTTCCTTCTAAGAGAACATTAAAGTTGCACAGTTGGGTACTTAAAAGTCTGGAGGCTACAATGCTGACGTTGCACATGCAAGTTTCCTATTCTCTTTGGCCGACTTTGGTGTTTACTAATATGGTACTTAACATGTATACGATCCTCTCAGTTGCATGATTAACCACTGTTTTGCTTATAATGTAATTTTTTTCTTGACCTTCAAACACAGAACATCTTTTTTCACCATGTGTGACTATATCCCAGATGAAAGTCTTTTATGTGAAGCATACACAAAAAGCTGTACTTAAAAACATGGCAGACTAATTATAGAACCTAAAACAAGAGTGAAAAATTGCTAGCATCTACAGGCCATCTTAGATGCCAACCTGAAGTATGTACCTAATTTTATGCATAGAAAGTATTGCTTTGACTTGAGCAGGATTCCTCACCTACATAAAAAGTTAAGCCTGCATTAATCCATACATTTGCTGGATTGAGGTCTAAAGTTGTAACTAGTTTTGGAGATAATTGCCTCATCTACATAAGGAAGGCTATGTTGGTAGATAGAGCTGGAGGCGGCCTGATTATATACTTTCCAGAAGAATCATCCCCATTAAAAACCCTGCTGCAAGAGACAGACCATTCTCACAATCAATTTAGAATAATTGTACAAGAATAACAAAAAATGACAGTGAGCTGTGCCTATGTATCTGAGTTTGTAAAAACAGTGTGATTTATAGTGTTGCCTGATACTGCATACATAAGGAAATAATCAGAGGTTAGAACATGCCAGCATCTTTCTATATGTGCCTTGTGGCAAGCAAGAGAATTTCAAAATGCTTCTAAACTGTAATAAATATTTCAGAGCTGCCCTTCTGATCAAGAAAGTTTTAGATTTGGAGGTTGAGGGAGGGCCTCTCGTAATTTAAAAGGAAAAAAAAACAGAAATGGAGAAATTGGCAAGAAATGGTGTTCCATTCAAATATAGAGTTTACTTCTACTATACTCCTCGCTTCTTTTTTTCTAATTAAACAAATAAAAACTGGTCAAAACAGTCCTGTTCCCTACTGGGTTTCAGGTTTGGTTCTCATTCTTACCTTCTGGTCCTGCAGGAAAGAAGTTTCGGTGGTGTACGCTGTCTGATCTAGAACAAAGGAAGTGTGCTGAGCTGTCTAAGGCTCTCTTGGCTGTCCTGCCTCTTGCTACAATCAACTCCTTTGCGAGGGTTTCTTGCATCCGGGCACACAACACTCATGACTGTATTGACAAAATCAGGGTGAGTCTATGGAGAATTTCAGAGTTAATTTGAAACCCAAACCTAGCTTCTCTGCAGGGTAAAGGAAAAAAAAATGGTAAAATGAATCCAAAAGTGAGTGAAATCCATCCTGTTGTGTCATGGTACAGTACCTGAGACATGGGCAGCCATGGAGAATCCAAATAATTTTACCCAAATTTTGCCCGAATAGAGCATCTGTTGCACCTTTGCAACCCTGTCAGACAAAGATGGAGGGCTGCTTCAGAGTGACATCTGAATCCCCAGGCATTCCCATGGCTTGTCAATTTCAGTCCTTGTGCTACTATCTTGAATGCTCCATTTCCTTCCCCCTTTTAACTTCTTGCTAGTCTTTCCTGAACAAGACATCTGGCCCTTCTCCAAATAATAAAATAATTATAAATCATCATAATTTCCTTGAGATAAGGCAGTGATGTAATTAGAGGTTTAAGCATTTCTGGGATAATGCTTTCCTACTGCAATGTGCTGCTAAATGCATATTACCATGAAGAGAAAAATGACCTAGTCCTGGCCATCCATGTAATACTATTATATTCAGAATGGACTGGAAGAAGAGAATGCTGTTTGTGCTCTTTCAGCCCTGCTTTCCTTCAGCAGATCACATGTCTGACCTAGGAGGAAGAAAAATAGGCCTCTTGGAATGTCATAAAAGAACTTATTCTCATCTCTTTGGTCATTCCTGACCTCCTTGTTAATGGATTTCAGTGCCTACTAAATATGGCTCTATAGACAGTGTTGGTAAAGAGGGATTCTAGCCTGGATGTTTCTGCTAAAGGTTTTCTGAGGGGCAGTGGGAAGAATCCCCAGTCATTCTTTGTGTATATAGAAGAAAAAAGTCCTGCATTTAAATCTTGGTCCATTGAAGTCATTAAGAGTTTTATCTTTGATTTCACTGGAGCCAGGTTTTCACCCTGGGTAGAGAGGATTTAAAAGAAGACTAGGAGGAGAAGTCACCTTGCAAAATTTGGCTTGTTAGGAAGGATGCTTATATTCTGTGCTTAAGATATTGACACATCACATACTAGCAGTTCAAATTCCTCTATGCATTGCTGATGTTCTAACATGTCGTGTAGCAGAGGGCCAACTGAAAACCAGGAGCCTGTTAGGAAAAAACTGTGATGGCTGACGCCTACCCAGCAGGGCTCACTAGTATTCAGACTGTTTTGGCTGATCCCATGAGCCCATTCTATAATAGATTTTTTTTTTAAGGCAAATAAAGCAGATGCTGCCTCGTTGGATGCTGGAGATGTTTACTCTGCTGTGAAGATGTATGCCCTGACTGTGGTGGCAAAGGAGATCTACAAGGAAGGTAGCTCACCAAACACATCTCTCTTTCTAGAACATCTTCATAATTTTCCCATACAAGCATGAAGATGAAAAGAAAGCACAGTCATGGTTCTCATTTTCCCAGGGCAGGACAAGGGAGCAAGTCAGATATATGCAATGTAAAGATCAGAATAGTTTCTCTTCCTGGATTGGGCTGTGACTTGCTATGCAGTATTAATCAAATTTCTATCTGTCCAGTTTTCACCTGCTTTAAAGAAGTTTTGAGATATTTAATTCCTGTTTTTTAAACACTTGTAATAATAAGTAAAATGTCAATAATGTGCTATATCTCAATAGCATTTTCCACTGAAAACACAACCTGTCCTCTTCCTCTGGAAATTAGTGGCCTGCTGTGCATTGGAGTTCTAATACTTCCCCACCTATCCTCCTTTCTCAGTTATCACAAAGCCCTGACAAAATTAGGGGTGCACTGATAGAAATTTTTGGGGTCGATACCCAGTTTTTAAAGAGGCATATTGGTTGATACAAATCTGATTTCTGATACACAGCCTGGTAGCTTGAAGAGCAGTGTCCAGCTGGTGAATCTGTTGTGGTGGAAGAGGAGAGGGAAGGGAAGGGGTGTGGAGTGGGGGAAGATCGAGGCCCCAGTGGTGAGGGAGGGAGTGGGTCTGGGGCAGGTGCTGCCCAGCCGGGGAGTGTGGGGGGGCTACTACCACTGCACACACCCCGGGAGAATGTGGGGAGAGTTGGGCTGGGCTACATGGGGGCTGAGCCAGGCTGTGCTCAGAACGGGTGGCCGTGGTGTTGGGAGGGGGTTATGGGGGGCTGCAGACACCCCAAAATTTGCTGTAGACCCCCCCCAGCCCCCTCCCAGTGCTGCCGCTCACCCCGCTCTGAACACCATCTAGCCCAACCCCTGCCAGGAAGAGCCCTGCATAGCCCACAGTGATAGCCCACCCTGCTCCATGGAGATCTGGGGGCACATGCCCCCTGTGCCCTCCCAGGGTACGCGCAGCAGTGGGAACCGCCCCCCCACCCTCCTCACGCCCCCCAAACAAGCTGTGGTTCCATCCCTGCCCTTGCTGGGCAGAGCCTGCCCCAACCCCAGCCCCACTCCCTCCCTCACTGCGGGAGCCTTGATATGCCCCCATGTGCTTTTCCTCCCCTCTCCCCTTCCACTACAACAGACTTACCAGATGCATGCAGCTCTCCATGCTGCCAGTCTGTGCTCCTCGCTGCCTACATGCCGCACTGTGGCTATGCACATGCATGGGGAATGTATTGGGCATGTTATCGGCCACATCAGGCCAATTTCCAATGGAGTCAATTTTCTTTATATCAGTGCTGATCTGATATTGGACCGATGTATCGGTGCACCTCTAGACAAAATATATTGACAAAGTGAAGTGAGAAGGTGTTTTGTTTGATATAGATTCTTACATGTCTTTCATCTGTCTGCTGTCTCCTTTTAGCTTTTGTTCTGTAAGCAGCAGAAATTGCTCTTTACTGTATTTCCCACATATAATGCACACTCCAATTTTCAACAGCTGTTTTTGGAAAAGGTGAGCGTTATATGTGAGAAAAGTTGGTAAATAGGGTGCTAGTTAAAAAGCACAAGTGCAAAGTACTACACATAAGTAGAAGTAATGAGAACGCAGATACAAAATGAAGACCAACTAGCCAGATGGGAGTTCTGCAAATAAAAAGGTTCTGGGGTTATAATTGATAACAATGTGAATGTGAGTCAAAACTGTAATACTGTTGCAAACAGAGTAAATGTTTTATTAGGATGTATAAACAGGAGTGTTGTATGCAATATGTGTAAAGTAATCTGTCCACTTTACAGTTATTCTTATAACATTTAACCTCTAACTTCAGTATTCCTTGCTTCACATGTTGCTAGTCCTTGGTTGTGTAACATTTTGCCCAAACTGTGCACTGGGGTAACCAATACAGTGTTCCTCTTCTTCTGATTAACAGTACTTCAGGCATTTTATTTGAGAATTGCCTTAGCTCTGCTCAAAGGACTACTCACACTGTGGCTGTGATCAGACCTTTATTACAAATTATTGTTCTTCCTGCATTTTCCCTTTCTTACCATTAGGAAGCTGTGTGTTTGCTGTGGCCATTGCCAGAAAAGGAACTTTGGACATTCAGAAGCTCAGAGGAGTGCAAAGCTGCCACAATGGAGCCAGATGGACATCAGGCTGGAATATCCCACTAGGCTTTCTCCTGGCTAGGAGTGACCTCTTCTGGGATAAGGAGCAGCCTTTGAGCCAAGGTGGGTGAATGAACATTGGCAGATATCCCAGGGCCAAGTTTCTGCATTGATAAAGATGAACAAAATGGTAGAAGGAGCAACACCTACAGAGCTATATGGTACACATGAGAGTGCAGAAGCTTTGGGCTCTGGACCCTCAGCTTAGCCACTTGCTGTTTAACTTTCCTGCCAGAGCCTTTTATGATCTCTTTGAAGAGATCAACTGTTAACAAGAGCAATAGGAAATTCCTGTTCTGTGTGAAACAAGGAGGGTAGCATTTTGCTACAGCAGCATCAACAAGTATTGGAGAATAGCTGACCAGGAGCATTTTCAGATCTCAGGTTTCCACAGCTAAGGACTTTCTGCTGAAGATGAATAGGTTTTAACAAGTAGCTTGGGCACTGACTATGCCTACATTCAAATTGGTCCCTGTTACAGTATCTTTTCCTGCGTTTTCTGTCTGACCATTTTTCTTCTGTTCCCAGCGATCAGTGGGTATTTCAATGCCAGCTGCATCCCAGGCATTGGAGTTACCTCCCCTCAGCTCTGTGCTCTTTGCCAAGGCCAGAAATCCTACGTTAGGGACAAGAACCACTTCTGTGAGACCAGCAGCAATGAGCCCTTCTATGACTCTGAAGGAGCCTTCAGGTGACCCTCACATCCTTGCAGTACATTTGAGGGAAGGGTTGCTGGGAGGGGCAAAACACTCTTGAGTGTTTATGGCTTGGTGTTAATCTTGCTGCAGGTGTTTGAAGAGTGGGGCTGCAGACGTTGCTTTCCTAGATCACTTGGAGATAATTAATGCCACAGGTAAACCTTCTGATTTGTGTTTCCCCGCATCTAGCACTTCTTCCTGCATGAAAGCTTGGGGGGTGATGCCTGATATATTGTTTTTATTCCAGTTTGAGTTCAGTCTCTGCAAGCAGTTCTTACTCCTCAGATCTCCAAACAAATTACAGCTGAATAAGTTGCTCAGAGGAGCCTCTTGTCTTTAGAATCACCAGTCTTTCACATAGGTGATTTCCGTAGCTCTCGGCTCCCTAAACCAGTGGTTACCATGTGGCTGACAACAGATCATCAGGCCTTTTTCATTTTCATAAGGCCCATGATTTAGAGTAAGAGGTCCCATATACCAGGGGTTTTACCCAACCAAAACTTTGCAATACAGAATCAGTGTTTCTGCACAATTCTCTTTGTGTCTTTGAATGAGTATTTCTCAGAACATACTGAAGGACTTCTCCAGTCCAGGCCTTTCTGCATGAACATCCCTTTCCTTGCTAAAGGGGAGCAGCATATCAGATAGAAACCTCTTTCACTTGGCATTCACTGCCCTGCCAGGACCTGAGACTCTGAGCAGGCTTCCCTGAAAATATGCTGCATCAATACCCTTCACTTCAGTTTCAGAGGGTGTCATGTTATTTTAGAGTCAGATCAAGAGGAATACGAGCTCTTGTGTCCTGATGGAACCACAGCTGAGCTAAGGGCATACAGCACCTGTAACCTGGGTCATGGGCCTGGCCATGCCATCATCAGCCGCCACAACTTCCAGAAGATTACCAAGAAATTTCTCACCTTGATCCAGGTAATTTGGAGGCAAGTTGAACTTCCCAGACTTGACCACTCCACTCTGGGTATCGATGTAATGAGCGGGACTGCAGATCTAGAGGCTACTCTGAGGGCCGGTGGTGTCATCTGCTACCATAGGCACTAGGGTGGGAATTCCCAAGGCTACCCAAGAAAAAAATGACATTTGAACTAGTACACTGTTGGAGAGAGCGGGCATAAGGCAAGGGTGAAGAGTTCTCTCTGTCACAATTTAGTTTAATGTAAATCTAGAGAGCTCTAATCTCTATACATCCCTCCATTGACTTATACTATGGTCAGGATCTTTAGACAAAAAGTGTTTAGGAGAGGGCACGATTTTTGTATGGCATATAGTAGAACTTTATACTGATTTGAACCTCTGGGCCCTATCGGTTTAAATATTGAATAATAAATAGCAAACTCCTTTTACCTGAAGAAGGGCATCTTCTTGCCAGTTCCAGTGCTGCCTCTGAGGGGAAATAATATAACATTGTGGGTAGGGGAGAAGCTGTTTCCAGCTCCTTTACTTACATAGGCAGCTGCAATAACAAAAAGAGGTCCACCAAGGGAAAGATTTGGGAAGCAGAGACAAGCAACTGATTTGGAAGGAGAGCTAAGCAGATGGCATATTTTTATACTCTTCCCTCAAACTTCATGATCCATGTTGTAATTTAATGAAATTAACTAGTTGTTCACACTTTTTACAGATTTTGGTATAAAGGAATAAGTATATTACCAAGGCTAATTAAAGATAGTGGCAACCTCAACTTGCTCTAACGTTGAATCAATAATTAGCCTGTTCAAGTGATAAAAATCTCCAAGCTAATATAGTAAGTAGTCATACTAAATGGTGAAGTTGATAGCCTCCTTAGGATCTAGGAAGATATTCTAGACTTTTTAACTAGCAATGAATGATGACCTGAATATATAATTTGCAACCTTTTCTAATGGGATTTTGATCTAACATATAAAAGCAGCTTGTGCCTTTATCAGAACAAGTTCTGTTCATGATTAAAAGTTTTCCCAGGCTTTTAGGGAGGGAAACCATCATCCTAAGACAAACTCTGATTCATATGGGCTTTGCCCGAATGCAGGGGGGCATGACATGATTCTAAAGAAAACAAGATATTGGAGGGTGCCAGTCACAAAGGAAGAACAGCATTGCTACAGCTAAAGGCACTGTACTTCCCCCAGCACCTCTTTGGGCAGAAAGGAAAGCAAAGGGCCAGGTTTGAGCTTTTCTCTTCAGCGCCATTCAGGGGCAAGAACCTGCTGTTTCGTGATGCCACTCAGCACCTGCAGCTCGTTGAGGATCAAGCAGAGATTGCCCACATCCTTGGCTTGGACTACGTAGCCCTCCTGAAGGGACTGGGTCATGAAGGTGAGCGCTCTCAGGGAACAGAAAGGGAAGGGGAAAAAGTAGCTCCTACGTCACAAAGGAGAGAAGTGCACAAAGAAGTTGATTAGGAAAGAAATCTTACAGTGTATAGATGACACTCACCTCCCATTGCTCTTCTCTGCTGTTACAGGAAGTTCCCTGGACAACAGTGTGGTGCGCTGGTGCTGTATTAGCTCTGCTGAGCTCCGCAAATGTGAGGAATGGGCCCTGAACGTCAAATCTGACCCTCTGGTTTGTGTCCAAGCAACTTCAATGACCAACTGCATTGAGATGATCAAGGTGAGAATCTAGATGAGGGTGGTGTAAATGAAAACAGAACTGAGGCACATCTATCCTTGTCTTAAACTGGGAGTGGGGGAAATAGGTTACTATGGATAAACCCAGCAGCAGGAGACACTCCACAAAATGAGACAGAGGGGCACAAGAGACCTCCTAGCCAGATGGGCAGTAAACAGCCATTTGGTTATGCCAACTATGAAAATAGTATATTATCACCATATGTCTCTTTCTTTGATGATGTTGGCAGAGTAATGAGGCTGATGCGGTTACACTGGATGCAACACATGCCTACATTGCTGGGAAGTGTGGGCTTGTCCCAGTAGCTGTGGAATGTTATGGTGAGTTCCATTCTGCCCTGAGTCCTAAGAAGAAAAAAGATCAGGGGCACCATTAAAAACTTGTAAAGCACCAGAGGGCCTTGTGCTCAGCAGCTCATGGAAGGAAATTGAAGTCAAGAGTGCCCTTCCCAGTGCTTCCACTGACTGGTTTCACTTTTTGGTGAGTTATGTATTCTAAGCCTCAGTTTCTGCATCTACAAAGGGGATGGTGACCTGGAACTCCAAGTGAAGTGTTGCAGTATCTTAAGGAAGTGTTTGAAGTAATTTCAGGTCTTTGGATGAGAAGTTGTTTCATAGTTTCATGGTTTCTAAGGTTGGAAGGGACCTGAACAGGTCATCGAGTCTGACCCCCTGCCCTGGGCAGGAATGAGTGCTGGGATCATAATACCCCAGCCATATATCTATCCAACCTCCTCTTGAAGACCCCCAAGGTAGGAGAGAGTACTACCTCCCTTGGGAGCCCATTCCAGAGCCTGGCAGCCCTAACCATAAAGTAATGCCTCCTGATATCAAGCCTGAACCTGCTGTCAATCAATTTGTGGCCATTGTTCCTTGTCATCCCAGGTGGTGCCCAGGGGAACAGAGCTTCACCTATTTTGTGCTGGTCCCCCCTGGTGAGTTTATAGAAGGCCGCCAGATTCCCTCTCAGTCTTCTCTTGCGGAGGCTGAATAGATTCAGGCCCTTTAGTCTATCTTTGTAGGGCCTGGTCTGCTCCCCCTGACCATGCGAGTGACCCTCCTCTGGACCCTCTCAAGGTTAGCCATACCCCTCTTGAAGTGCGGCGCCCAAAACTGGACATAGTACTTCAACTACAGCCTGACCAGTACCACATAGAGGGGAAGGATCACCTCACCTCCCTGGACCTGCTTGTAATACATCTGTAGATGCATGACAAGGTGCAGTCAGCCTTACTGACCGCTTCCTTGCACTGGGGGCTCACGTCCATCCAGGAGTCAACAACGAGTCCAAGATCCCTTTCAGCAACTGTGTTGTTGAGATGGGTGTTCCCCAGCCTATAGGTGTGTTGCAGGTTCCTTCTCCCTAGATGCAGCCCCTTTCATGTGTCTGCATTGAATTCCATTCTATTCTCATCCGCCCACCTCTGTAACCTGTCTAGATCTAGTTGGATTCTGTCCCTCCCCTCCAGTGTGCCCACTTCTCCCCACATCTTGGTGTCATCAGCAAATTTGGACAGTGTGCTTTCCATGCCCACCTCCAAGTCACTGATGAAGATGTTAAATAGCACAGGCCCGAGGACCGAGCCCTGGGGAACTTCACTGCCCACATCCCTCCAGGTCGAAAATGACCCATCCACCACCACTCTCTGGGTGTGACCATTGAGCCAATTTGCCACCCAGCTGACTGTGTAGGCATCAGTGCCGCAGTTGCCTAGTTTTTTTATGAGAATGGGGTGGGAAAGAGTGTCAAAGTCCTTCTTGAAGTCCAGGTAGACAACATCTACCTCAATGCCCGTATCCAAGGACTTGGTGATCTGGTCATAAAAGGAAACCAGGTTAGTCAGGCAGGATCTGCCCACAGTGAACCCATGTTGGTTGCCCCTGAGCATTACCTCCCATGCTGGGCCACCACAGCTGTGCTCCTTGATAATTTTCTCAAAGGTCTTCCCAAGGACCAAGGTGAGATTAACTGACCTATAGTTACCCGGGTCCTCCTTTCTCCCCCTCTTGTAGATGGCGACCACATTGGCCCTTTTCCGGTCCTCTGGGACCTGGCCAGAGCACCAGGAGTGCTCAAACAGCTGTGCCAGGGGCCCTGCTCTGACCTCTGCCAATTTCCTCAGTACACTTGGATGAAGAGTATCCGGACCTGCTGATTTAAACACATCCAGCCCCCCCCAAAAGTTCCCTAATTAGATCGTCCCTGACCCTAGGCATGGCGACATGCCCCTGAGCCTGTCTGTAATCCTAGTGGGGGAGTTGTCCCAGTCCCTGCTCAGAAATATGGAAGCAAAGAACTTGTTGAAGAGATCAGATCTTTCCTTTGCTGCAATCACCAGATTGCCAAGCCTGTCCTGTAGGGGCTCCATGTTACCTGGTGCCTTCTTACTCCCTATATATTTGAAAAAGGACTTTTTGTTATCTTTAATTCTGGTTGCCAGCCATAGTTATGTCTCTGCCTTGGCCTTCCTAACTGCCTCCCTGCAATCACGAGCAACAGAGGTGTAATCCTCCTAGGTGATAGCCCCTTGCTTCCACTGATTATATGCCACCTTTTCTGCCCTCAGGCCCTCCTGCATGCCTTTACTGAGCCAAGGGGCCTCTTTAGCACTCTTGCCCCCTTTGGTTCACATTGGGACTGACTCCCTCACACAATCCTGTTGTAACATGCAATGAATTCTTAGAGGTGGTGGAAGTGGTGCACAATTCTTAACTTTGAGAAACCAGAATCTAAAGGATGTCTCTCTCCATGAACTCTGTGCGGTGGATGGAATGAAAGAAATTCCTCTCTAGTCGGTGACACTACGTATTGTGGAAAAAAAAGATTCTGCAAAGAACTTAAACCAGTCTCTGACTGAAACCATCTAGGAAAGGGAGAAATACTTGATTCAATACTTTAGCCTGAGGAAGCAAACTTTCCTGCATTCATTTTCCTCATCTGAGGAGCTTTCACTTTGTCTCACTGCAAGTCAACATCTTTATAACTACTGCGCCAGGCAAGCTCTCACTGCATGACAGCCTGGGGGCATGTCACCTAAATTGCGCTGGAAGTCCACTGCACAGTGACTCCCGTAATCTTATTATTTTTGACATGCATCTCCCACCCCCGCCACTGATTGGTGGAGGGGCCCTGGTGGTCTTGCCACTCGCCATCTGCCCTTGATCAGCAAAAACTGTGCTATATTTAAAACCATGGTTTTTGCCTCCCTGCCAAAGAGGAACAAGTGCCAAGTGGCAGGGCTGCCAGGGCCCTTCCCAATCAGTGGGGCAATGGGGAGGGGCATGGTAAAAATAACAAGATTAAAGGAGCCACTGCACAGCGCTTTTCTGGCATGATTTAGGTAGATCCCTAGGCATAAGACATCAGTATTTTTTCAATAGGAGGAATGCAAGTAATGGAAAGGTCTGGCACAGGCCTGTAGTCCACCTTTAAGCACCCATGACTTGCTTAGTTTTCTCAGCCACATCTTCCCCTTAGGTATAGTATTCACTTGCTGTGGTATTGATATCCAGTCACATGCTCCATTTATACTGAGCTGCTAAGTCACCAGTTCACATCCCTATGTCTTTCGGTAGTATTGTCCTGGTGTTTGTTTCTCCTATCCAGGGAAGGAATGTGGCCCAGGTGCTGGAAGAACAAAGCAGCCAATCCATCTTAAGGATGGAGGTAAGGAAGAATGTTTGATTTCCAATTAATAGATTTTTAATGAAATTAAGTGAAGTATCACCACCAGAGTGGCTCAAGCAGTTTATCTCGGATAAAGCATGGTTCTTAAAACACAGATTATCACTAGTGTGGCCAACAGTAAGCATCAGGCTCTGTGATGTAGAGTTCACTCCACCCTAAGCATTATGGTCAGGTAGCAGTCCATAAACCCTTTTTATTTTCCTTAAAACAAATAAAGCTCCATTATGGACAGAGGAAGGGAAGGAGACAACTGGAAGAGGCGACTGTGATCTTCTGCAGAAACAGGAAGGGCACTGCTGGGGTGCCTTATTGGTTCTGAAAGGAACTGCTGTTGCCCCTGGCCAGAAACCTTGCTGTCCCAGGCTCTGAGGCCAGTACTGGATTTCTGTAGTTAAAGAGACTATACAGATTCTCTGCTGTAGCCAAAAGAGCTCAGTAGACAGACTTCCCCTCTTGTCCTTGTCCTGAATGTTGTTTTAAGGAGGATACTATGGTCTAAAACTTACTTTTAGTATGGGATACGTTCCTTTTCTGGACACTTTGCTGTTTCTGTCTGACAGTGTATCACTGTCTTTGTCCCACAGCACTGTCCCCTATCTATGCTATAGCTGTGGCAAAGAAGAATGCCAAGCACATAAATGTCCATAACCTGGGGGGACGGCGTTCCTGCCACAGTCACCTGTACAGTCCTGGAGGATGGCTGCTTCTCTCTAGATACACAGTAGCAGCTCTGGAGAATGATGCTGAGAACTGTGATATTAGTTCTGGTAAGGATTGTACCAAGATACCTGCCAGGTAGGCCATACCAAGGCATCTCAGAACTGAGGAGAGGAAAACAGATAAGGGTGGTGGAGTGGGGAGGAGGGAAGAAAGGAGATGGATTGGAGAACTTGCAGGTGACCTAATACATTCACATCTCCTGTGCTTGGACCTTCCATGAAGCTGTTTTAGTTGAATGGATTTCAAGTGAGAGTAGTCTTAATGAATGTATGTGATGCATATCTCTCACTCTGCATTACTCTGGCATATAGATTTTACCAAGTATTAAATGCAACCCAGAATAATCAAAAGGTACCTTTCATCCCTGACAGGTACTCTTCACAACCAGCCTTAAAAATCAGTCAGATACCTGCTTGGTACCCAGATTCTAATGGGCCAAGATGTATAACTAGGTACCCTTCTGTCTCCAGCCCCCAAGTGTTAGGAACTATGAGCAAGAATGTTAATTAAATCTTCCAGAGCTTGGTATGTGGGCAGCATCTGCTGTATCCTTCCTTCTTTCCACAAGCACACAGCTAGTCTTGCTTACTTGTGGAGCTTGTAAGTATTGCTTAAACATATTGTTTGCCAGTCTTTCTCGCTCAGTAAGAGTTAACTTATGATCTGCTCTCTTTCACTGCAAGTCTCAGGGCACGTCTAATGAGCAGTAGCCTATTTTACTGTGCGTTAAAGCGTCATGCAAAAAATCCAGACAAATATGCTAATGAGAAGCAAAATAGGCTACTTCACATTAAGCGTCACTTAAAAAGCATGTGTTTTTGGTACTGCACATTGGAGCACCCTAAAGTGCATTTATTTAGTATTTCACATTGTAGGTACTAAATTGAATGTGCATTAATGCGCTTTTCGTAATGCACATGTAGATGCGCCCTCAGAGCATGCACATACAAGCAATAAAGTGATTTTAATCTTTTTGTCATGGAGACCAGAAGACTGGCTCTGAGGAACATGGAGGAAATGCCAGTTCTTTAAATTAAATATGAGAGCAGCCCACTGTCTTGTGTAGGGAATAAAGACATTTTAGAATACCCTGCATTGACTAACTATCACACCCTTCTCTTCCTATAGCCTACCAGAGTTACTTTTGGAAGAGCTGCATGCCAGGAGCAGTTGGGAATCTGTGCAAGGTCTGCATTGGAGATGATGAAACAGAAATGCCCAAAGCATCCAGCCGGTGTGCTGCCAACCATAACGAACGCTACTACGGCAACATGGGAGCGCTCAGGTAAGTCTCTCAAAAGCAATGCAGAGATAAGGCTGAGTTCTTTTGCCTGTTGGTTTCTTTGGCAAGACTTACTCAGAGGCCAGAGGCTGTGAAGGTCTCCTTTTGAGTAGTTCCTATATCATTTCAGTTGCTGCTGCAATGGGATGGCCGTGGCTGGCTTAGTGATTTAAAACAGATCTAGAGTCATTTCCATGGGGAGATGAAATAAGATAACTAGAGGTGCACCAATACATTGGTCCAATATCAGATCGGCACCGATATAAAGAAAATGGACTATATCAGAAATCAGTCTGATGTGGCCGCTAATATGGCTGTTAAATGCCTATGTGCACACAGCCACAGCGCAGCATGTAGGCAGTGAGGAGCACAGCCCAGCATCTTGGAGAGCCGTGTGCAGCTGGTAAGTCTGTTGTGGTGGAAGGGGAGGGGTCAGGGAAGGTGTGGGGGGCAGATCAATGCCCCTTGTGTTAAGGGAGGGAGAGGGCCTGGGGCTGGGGTAGGGCGCAGGATGTGGGATGGAGCCATGCCTTGTCTGGGGGGCATGGGGAGGGGGAGTGCTCCCGCCACTGCATGCACCCTGGGAAGGTGTGTGTGTGTGTGTAGGGGGGGCATGTGCCCCCAGATCTGCATAAAGCAGGGCAGGGTGGGCTGGGGCCAGGGCTGCATTGGGCTGTTCCTGGAGGGGGGATGCGCTGGGCCAAGCTGTGCTTGGGGTGAGTGGCAGCAGTGCTGGGAGGGGGACAATGGGGGGCCTACACCAAAATTTGGGGTGGCTGCAGCTCCCCCAGTAGCCCTTCTCCTAGTGCCGCTGCCTGCCCTGAGCATAGCACAGCGCAGCCCAGCCCAGCCTCCGCCAGAAAGAGCCCAGTGTGGCTCCCAGCCCCAGCCCACAGCTGCAGCCCACCCTGGCCTGCCCCGTGCAGATCAGGGGGCACATGCCTCTCCCCCGTGCCTTCCCTGTGTGTGCATAGTGGCAGGAGCTGCTTCCCTTCCCTGCACCCCACAGATGAGCTGTGGCTCTGTCCTGTGCCTTGCCCCACCCCAGATGGGCATTACCAACCCCAGCCCCACTCCCTCACTGTGTGGGGCATTTAATCTGAAACCCCCCATGCCCCTTCCCTCCCCTCTCCTCTTCCACTACAACAGACTTACCAGGTGGACACAGCTGTATCAGAAATCAGATCAGTATTGGCCAATATGCCTCCTTAAAAATCAGCTATCAGTATTGCCCTCCCAGAATCTCTTATCGGTGCACCCCTAAAGATAATACTTCTCATTTTGAAATGAAGTAACAAGGCTTGATGTCCAGTCATAGGCACAGGCCTTTTGAGCCCTGTGCCTCAGGATGGTGCAGCACATAGTAGACCATTACAGTGGGTAGGTTGGGGATCATTTACCAAGATTGCACGTAAAAAGAATATACAGTAATTAGAGACACGGCACAGGCAGATCATAAAAATGACATGTTTCTGTCTCTGCATTTATAATTAATGTAATTGAATGTTACTAAATAGACTAGCTTGGAGACCAATTTCCTCTCATGATAGAGTAGGTACAACATATGTAGTAGTAGCATGACTTTTCTTATGCTTCTGTATGTCTAAGCTAATTTCCTTTAGGAATGAGAAGGTTGTCTAGCCTCTGTGCCTAGTTAAATCAGAGGCTCTTTGATAAGGTTATCTGTGAGGAGGCAGTTATTTGTAACAGGCACTAGTTCAACAAGACCTGCACTGAGACCACTTAACTCTTTTAACACTATGATACCTAATGCTGCTTGCAGACGTTAAAAAAAACAAACAAAAAACAATCCAAAACCACACTTTACTGGAAGAAGCAGTGCATTACTTCAGCCCAGTTTGCAGTGTTTGTATAGATTGGGCACTTCAGCAGGGCTTTTTGGCACTTTTATCCAATGCTGATTCAATCACTGAGGCACTGGAACTATACAGTTAGGTGAGGTGGGTCCAACTGCATCTTCTTCTGAGCACATGCTGAGATCAGTGTGTGGGCACATAGAGTTTAAAGTAAAGGACCATTGCTGTTTTTTTTCTTAATGTCTGCAAGCAGCCTAAAATCTTAAGGCAGACAGTTGTACCCTCTAATTATAAAGACCTGGATGAGATTCTCGTCTCCATACTAGTATTCAAAACATTTGGGCATGTACTGCTCCCAGAAGTTCTATGCCCTCCATCAGATACAGCCTCTGTGATGAGTTATTGTGTTTTCCTATCTTAGGTGTCTTGTTGGCAATCCCAGTGGAAAAAGCTTTGGTGATGTGGCTTTCCTGGAACATTACAACCTGCTCCAGAATATTGAGAGTGAGATGCAGCCCTCTTCTCATTTTTAAAGAATATCTCCTCACATAGTGACCATGGCGCCTAGAAGCTACTTTTACATGTCTTGTCTGAGTACAGAGCTGTTTTGAAATGGAAAGAATCTGCGAGTGCAGGAGCATAGAGGAGACCAAGCTGTGGAAAGCACATAAGACCTGGGGAGTTTGATATAAAATCATCTTTGGATAGAACATCTTTAAGCATTAAATTTTAAACTCCCAAGCTATTTGCTCCCAGCTCCAATCTTAATAGCAGCGGTGAGAGGTCACATCCTTCAGGGGAGAAAAGAGAAAAAGAAATCCCTTTTTCATTTAGGATGACAAACATTGAAAAGTTATCTCAACGGCTTGTTAATTTTGAGCTGTAAAACCTCCTAAGCATAGAATTTGTAAGAGGCAGTGGTCTTTCCAGATTGGGATTCATATTCCTTAAAAAATGGACTTTCACATTAATATGTACACTGACAAACATTTTCTGCAAACTAGTTAAGGGCTAAATGTACCTACAGACTGAACTATTGCCTTTGAGAGATGGCCTTTCCAGCTGTATATTAAGATGGATTGAGGGAATGACAAAGCGTCCATATAAGTTGCTATTTCTTCAGTTTTTGTTACATGGGTCAAAATAAAATTCTCCCAACACATTCATTCCACATCCTCTGTAAATGATTATGTGGCAAGTTATACTTGTTGGACACAATGGACTGAGTTGCTTCTTCAATGGGCACGTCTACACATGTGCTTTAATGTATATTAGCCTAATTTAATGTATGTTACAGCCCCACTAAAATATGCTATTTAGACAAAGTGCATTAAGCGTCACTTAAACTGTGCTCTTTAGTTAATGTGCATTAAGACAGGCTAATGTGCATTTTCCTAATACTTCACAATGGAGGACATTTTTACATGTGCTCCAGGGATGGGGAGGTGCTTTAATTAGAGCAGCTCTGAGAGTTGCTCTAATTAAAGCACTTGGAGCATCTCATGTATTAGCATTCCCACACTTCAGAATGCTTCATGCGGTGCCATTTTGAAGTACAGGGACACTGATGCACAAGACACAGAAGCTGGTTGGAGCATGGTAATTACCACACTCTAGCAGACTTGATTGAATCTACTCTGATGCGCTGTAGTTACAACACAACTGAGCAGTCTCCAGGGCAATGTTACCTCTAAGGAATAGTGGTCCATAAGTGTGCTGCCTCAGTCCATGAGTGCGCTGCCTTGATCCGGCCTGGGACACTTATCAAAGGAGCCTGGAGGCTGGAACAGAGAGGCTGGGGGCCAGAGGTGGCGTGGGCTCTGCCAGCTCTGGGGAAGTGCTCCGCTCTCCCACATCATGGCCAGGGAGTGGTGCACTTCCCCACAGCTGGCGGAGCCCACACCAGCCCCCGGCCCCAGCCTCTCCTGGTGCGCGGCCTTAAAGGCGGTGTGCAGCCACACTTACAGTTGTGCATGGCCACGCATGCGCACACCTTAGAGGGAACCTTGCTCCAGGCTTGTATATAGGCACCCAGAGGTACTAGATTTAATGTGCATTAACTAAAGTACATTAATGCATGTGTAGATGTGCCCTGTGTTAATATTTTTTTCTATGAGGTTCCCTCGGTCTTGACTGAAATTCAGGTAATGATTTAGTCAAAGAATTTAGTGCATTTCCATCTGCTTTGCAGATCTGGACAACACAGGCTGGGCCAAAGGTTATACACCTAGTGACTTTGAACTCCTGTGTCTGGATGGAAGGCGTGTTGCAGTCACAGATTGGGCAGACTGTAACCTTGGTCCTGTTCCTCCTAGTATAGTCATGACTCGACCAATGTCCATCACTAAGATCTATGACTTCTTGATGAAATCTCAGGTGAGGCAGATGATGGGGGAAAAAAATGGATGTGTTCTCTTTGTTAAATTCCGATTGCTGAAAACCCCACTGAGAGCCAGAGCTTTGTTCGTAACGTGTTTCTAGGACCAGCACTAGTGGATTAAGAATGTGTGCAGGAACCTAATGGGAGAACCATTTGGATTTACTAAAGGCAAATTTTGGCACTAGTAGTTTCTTCATAACATGTTCTTGCTGAGATGGAAACATGTGATGCTGGAACAGCCAGTAGGTTAATCCAAGGAAAAGGAATACAAAATCTCTTCCAGTAGAAACAAGGAGAGCACTAGCTGAACCTCACACATTTCTATTAGAGCCTGATTTTTAGCTAAAAATTCACCCAATTCATTTTGCTGCTCATCTTTTATTGCATTGAAACATTTTTTTTCTGATTTAGGAAAGTCTGGGAACCAGTCTGGAGCCTGAGTTCCACTTGTTTCAGTCTCAGAAGTATGGAGAGTATGATCTGCTCTTTAAAGATGTTACTCAATACCTCGTTCACATAAATCACCTGGATTACCAGGAAATCCTTGGAGAACCTTTCTTTCAGCTAGCAGAATCTGTATTTAACTGCACCCATGCAGGTAATGTGAGATATTGGGTTAAAACACAGCTTTAGAAGTACGCATATGGTATTGCTTCCTGGCCTTTTGGCCATGACCAACTCTGAAAATATGCCTACTATAACATCTGGAATGTAACTTCAGCTCCCTAGGCAGCCTGTCTTGCTATACCATCTTCTTCAGAGACTTCTTATAGGAGTAGAGTAGTAGGGAATTCCTCCAGAGCTGGCATTCCCCTGCAGCTACTCCTCCCTATTGGAACTGGTATACAGTCAGACTAGGGGCCTATCCTCACGCAACCTTGTTAAAGTAACGGCTGCTACCTACCAGCTCTTAATGTACTGATACAGTATAGTGTAAATATTGTATTATACATATAATTTATATTTTATAACCTCAATAGTGAGAGTAGCTAAAGGATACAGAAAAAGGATATCACAAGTACAGTATATGATGAGTAGCAAAATAGGGTATGGCACAACCTTGTCGCCAAATTCACTGGCAGTACAAAGCAGGTTCAAGTTTATTGAATCCAGAGCCCCATACTCCAGATGTAAATGTAACCCTTAAATGTCCAAAGACCAGTTCTGTGGCTAAGGGAAAAAATTGGCAGAGAGAGATCAACATTTTTACTGTAATTTTGAATTCAGTCTTTTAAAGAGAACACTATCAAACTGAATTTCAAAAAAATAAAATTATTTTCAGTAGCTTGTCAGGAAAACAAAATTATTTAATTCTGTTATAAAGGTTCTTTTCTCATCCTCCATGAGAGCATACAACTGCCCATCAGCAAACCCAAGGAACTGATGGCATAAAGGGAGAGACCCATAAAGGTATTTAGGTACCTAACTTGGTATTCAAGTCAGTGGGATGCTAGGCACCTTAAATAACCTTTATAGTATTTAGGCACCAAAGTGCCCTTAAAGGTGGAGTACAACTGAAGACAGCATTCCAGTTTGTGATCTAGCATTTTGATTTAGTGACTGAATGCAGCAGGTACAAACAGTTCCAAAAGAATTGTAATTTTAGGGTTGACAGCACCCTAATGTATTGACAGCATCAGTAATTAACTGTTTTTCTGGTTTGTAGACATCTTGGACTTCTGCAAACAGGATATCTGTACATCTTCATCTTAATATGATGCACATCAGCTCTTCAGGATGTTCCCAGCCACTGCACAGATTGAAATCAAAAGATGCAAGCCTAACATCAGCAAAAACAGCGCAAGGAAAACAGCTGCCAATGCTCTCCCCCATCCTATGGTAAGTACTGTGCTGGAGAGGCTGATAACGCTGCTCAGATGTCACTCCTTCACAACATGAAAAAGAAGCCCAACTCAACAGCAACATATATTTTCTAAGCCTATGCAAGAAACACAACATCATTCCCTGAGGACTGAACATCTACAGTCCTCTGACTACTACACACAGCTCTAAATACGCTTCACAACCATGGAGGAGAACTTCAGAAAAAACTGAAATCATCATCTTAACCTAACCTAGTCCAAAAGAGATCAACTGAGGAAGGAAATCAACACATGCTGCAACAACTTGAGAGAGAAAAATCTGGATATCTTCCCAGACATTACACAACATATATAAAGAAACTACCAAGGATTTTCTACAACATCCTTCCAACATAAAAAGAAGAAATAGAACTGATTACTCTAGGAGCAACTTTTCCCAACCACAAAGCAACCATCAGAGAAACAACACCCAATACCTTACAACATTCTAACCTCATACTCAATGAAACTGAAAGAACTAGCCAACCCTCAAGTATTATTAATCTCTCCACACACACACTTACCAAAGCTGAAAAATCTGTCTTCTCTAAAGGCCTGAATTTCTACCTGTAGCATTTTATTAGGGTATTTTTTCAGTGTGGAAAACTAGAAGAATTCTTCTGGCACACCCACTTCAAGGAATATTTCCACAACCAAAATGAATTTACTTCCAACAAGACTTCATCGCTTGACAACATCAAGGAAAAGATCAACGCAAAAAAACTCCCAAAAAATCAGACTGCATATTTCAAAGTGGACAAAATTCAAACCTTGACAACTATACTGACTGCTTCAGGAAAAGAATGAACAATGAGATAGCAATATGCCATCATAACAATCTCTCCCTCTCAGAGAGAAGGGCCACAGAATCTCTTAAGATCCAACCACCAAATAGTTATAAAACCAGCAGATAGAAGAAGAGCTATAGTTATCCTTACCCGTGAAGGCCACATAAAAGAAGCCAACAGACAACTCTGACACCACCTACTACAAAAAACTAGAGGAAGATACAACTCCCTTTTTCACCTTAAAACTCAAAACTACCATCAAATCATTTCCATCTGAACAAGATACTTGAAACTACAGGAAAACTACAAAACTTGATCCCAGCCCTCCACTACCCAAACCAGGGATTTTTTTCCACGCTCCCTAAAATCCACAAACAAGGGAACCCAGGCAGACCTATCATATGCAACCACAGAACCCTAACTGAGGAAATATCAGGTTTCATCAAATCTAAAACCTCTCGTCACCCGAAGAGCAAGTTTTGTCCAAGACCCAACAGACTTTCTATGAGCAACACTCTCCTAGCCACCACGGAAGTTACCAGCTTATATACCAACATCCCACATCAGGATGGCATCCAGACCTGGCTTACATATCTGTAAGAGCAAGATTACAACTCAGAGTACAGACCTGAACTTACACATTTCATGCTCACACACAACTTCACTTTCAATAACCAACGCTTCCTCCAGATCATGGGCACAGCTATGGACACCTAAATGGCCCTACAATATGCCAACCTTTTTATGAGCCACGTGGAAGAAGAATTTCTCAAGAACTGCACCAAACCTATGCTATTCTTAAGGTATATAGGTGACATCATCATTTGGATTGAACCTGCAATCTGACTGATTTCCATCCCAAATTCAACAATCATCACCCCTCCATCAGACTATATTTTGAATACTCTGGCACCAACATTTCCTTTTTAGACACTATGGTCATTATCCAGAATGGTAAAATACAAGCCAGCATATACAAGAAGCCCACAGACCAACATATCTGCACAGAACTAGCAATTACCCAAAACGCTGTAACATTCAGCCAAGCCCTCCAATACCACCGAATTTGAACTGAGGACACTCGTGATTGTTACTTCACAAATCTCAAAAGGGCTCTCACTCAACAAGGACACTCCTTCAGAGAGAGAGACTGCACATTTGAAAGAGCCATTCAGATACCACGTAAAGAATTGCTGCAGTACAAAAAGAAAATTTCCACAAATTGCACGCCATTAGTTATAACATCCCACGCCTCCTGGAACCTATACAGAAAATCCTCAAACAGTTGCAACCCATACTAGAAGAAAACCAAATTCTTAAAGAGATTTTCCCAAAACCACCCATCCTTTAAACAAGCACTGAACCTCACCCATCTCATTACCAGAAGCAAGCTTCCCATTTTGGCCCCAAACGCAATGAATGGATCCAGAGTATGCCAGGACAAGAAATGCAAGACCTGCCAACATACCTTTAGCACTCCCACAGTAACTACACCTCACAACAGAACCATCACCATTCCTGGATCTTACACTTGCACCTCCAGAAATGTTATACATCTCATCTAGTGCACTAAATGCCCTGATAGAAAATATGCAGGAGAAACCAAACAATAACTGTGTACCAGAATGAATGCACACTGAAAATCTATCAAAGACAGAAATATCCAATTACCTGTGGGTGCACAAGACAACCACTCTCTCTCCAACCTCTTAGTTCTAATCCTCAAGGAAATTTACAAAACACCTTTAGTAGACAAGCCTATGAACTTCACTTCATAGATCTACTGGATACAAAAAATCATGGGCTAAATATAGACATTGGATTTATGACACATTATAACTTGCCTTCCATCTGATGACTCCAAGTAACCTCTCTATAATTTACCAGCTACATTTTATTACCAGGTCACTATTCCCACTTTCACCCACCCCCCCTACCATCCCCCAAACTTGTCTTACCCTCTCTGACCCTGACTGTCACGCTTTTGCATTTTCACTGACCTGCATTTTTGCACTGGCTTCTATCTTATCCAGGAGAGCATATAACTGTAAACACCCGCTCTACCTCAAGAAGGGTGTTTGTGCCCAAAAGCTTGCAATGAACAATTTTTCCAACTATTTAGTTGGTCTAATAAAAGATATCACATTTACCCAAAGAGCCTTGCCTGCAGATGTCACTCCCACATATCAAGTGACCATGTTGCCTGTAGATTTTCTTTGCTCAGCTTGGAACATGGCAACATGCAGAATCCCTTATATCAGGTAGCAGAACTAGCTGCATCTCAGTGTATACCAAATTCTTAAAGAGATTTTCCCAAAACCACCCATCCTGTTAAAATACAGACACCCTCTAAATAATTTTTAGCAACGTAATTCAACATTTTTGTAGGAAGAGCTAGTCCAACTCCACAGGCCCAGCAGTCATCCCTGTTTTTAATGTGTCACTGCTGAAAAGCACACTTTGACTTCTTTCCCCATGTCTCATTTATACTACATTTCTAATTAAAATGGGTAAGTTGTAACCCTTCCACAAGGATGTTGTTACTGTTAGATGGCCACTACCCACACGTTTTTGACATCTAGCACAGACTAGCAACCTAAGTAGCCTTTTTTACTAGGAACAGGGAAGAGTTTGTTTCTCTTCTGCTGTAACAGCCAAAAACTTGTACCAAATGTATTGACATCTTCCAGGTAGCCTGTGGAAAATTAACTCTAAAGAATAAACAGTTTCTACACACAGAATCAGGTTCTTGTATCCTTAAGATGGGCTGGGGATGGGCGAGAAGCAAAAACAAATGGAATTTCCACTCTTTTCCAAAACTGGTCTTTACTTTACAGGATCTCTTATGTCTAAATGTATGTAGCTAAGCTGTAAGCTTTTTACAACAGGAGAAAGCTGAACATGGGCATCACGTCCTGCTCTTCCTAGCTTGACATCTGGCTTGTTACTTTCTCAATCTTTGCTTAAAGCCACTGTTATCTGTCTGAAGAGGACTGGACAGAACTCACTCTGTCTGCCTTACTGAACAGTACTGTTCTCCACACTTTAGGTTAATTAAAACCCTCCCATTTCCAAGGGACTTGCATTAACCTAAGCTACACAAGGAAGAAAGAATAACCAGAAACTTTCCCTGAATACATTGATGTGAAACAATGGAAGGCACACTAGCTGCACATTCTAGCAGAAACACAGTTGCAAATAGCCATCACTAAAAATACTCACAGTCTACTTGTCACTGTCTAACCATAGAGTCTCACTTAAGAACATATCTGGATACAAGATTTGTGGGAATTTCAATATTTTTGCTGTTTTCCAGGTAGCTGGGTTGACTCCCAGGCTTCTTTCTTTGCAGTGTTCTCCAAATGGTTTTGCATGGTATCACCTTCTTATCCAATAGGAAAGAAAAAAATCTTGGAGCCAGCTTCAGCAGTTTGTGTTTAGATGAACTCTCTCTACTTCTGGCTCCCCATCTCCCTCACTGAGGGCTGTAACTCCAGCTCAGACACCCTGCCTGGCTTCATTGAACAAGCCAATGCAGGAAGCAGGCACTATACTCCAGTGTACGTGTCTTCCAGCGGAAGGCTGAAAAAGCAGAAGGGCAGATGCAGGAAAGTCCAAGCACGGCAGGAGAATAAAAACTGGTCAAGCACTTAGCAAGAGTAAAATAAAATGGCATAATGTAGCAAAAATTGTTAGTATGGTGTTAGTTTTACAGCCGGCATTAGATCAATTAATTTTGGCAAGCTGAAGTCTTAAAAGGCATCCTTTTATTTTTTGTGTTTAGTATTCTACCTGCTGGACTGAAGCAGTACTGTACTTGGATCTTGAGAAAGAGCTTCCAAAGCTAAGAATATATTAAAAATGGGAAATATTAAGATGGCTGTAGAATACAGACTTAATGCAATTAAATTAAAATATATGAGCATCTCCAGATTTCATCAACTACATTTTGATACGTGGATGGCATCTGTCCAAAAAAATCCAGACAGGGATTTCCACAGGAAGGATTGCTCACAGAAACTTTGGGGTAAATCTTGATATTTACCTGTTTCAGTTTTGGTGTAAAGTTAATCAGTCTGTCCACAGACTGTAGTACGTGAAGCACACGCCTAATCCATAGTTTCTGATCTCTTTTGCTTCCGAATCCAGTGGATTGTTCAGTATTTCATAAGCTGTAATTGACAATACTTTACTACCTAGTAGAGATGACCATTGTGGTCTACAAGCAATTACATATGATACTGTACACCTCTCTTCCTTAGGCAGGGGTTTTGACTAGATGATCTCGAGATCCCCTCCAGTTCTACTTCTGTATGATTTCTACCATTCTAATTACCCCATTCTCTTCCCCCACCCCTGTGGCAACAGAACTTGGGAGGAGTATTGCAAGGACACACCAGTAGGCTGTACTTGCTAATAAATGGTGTCAGCAAACTTTGGAAGACTATTAGTTACAGCAGAGCTTATTAGTTTGAAAAGTTGAGAACACAGAAAACTGGGATGATACAGTAAGGAACACGAGACAGTTTTTAAGGTGCACTGTTCTACACTTACCCACCATGCTGCATAGCCTCTGAAGAGGAAAACATCAGGACCAACAGAAATAAATTCCCTTCCTTTGGCATCCAGGTTGTTTTTGAAGATTCAGATACAGCCATCATCTTCAATGTACACATAGCTGCAAGAATTTGTTAGTTTCCTGTGCCCACATTAGCTTAAAGAGCATTTTGTAATGGACTAAATAAGAGCAGTATCTGCATTTCTAGTCAAGTATTTCAAAGCATTACATAGACAGTTTCTCTTAATGTCAGAGTCAGGTATTACTCCCTCTGAATTACATGAAGGTGCAAATTTCATTCCCATCTGAAGAGAGAAGAATCCAAAGTCATTAGTAAACAGAAAAGTTCTCCAAAAAAATTTATTTTCATAAATTAAACACACGCACACAAAAAATGAAATTTTAGATTCACAAACTACTAAACAGAAACAAAACTGCAGGGACATGATAGATCAACGTTATAAAAGTGTACAAATTTTCACCCAACTATTAGCATGACGGCATCAGACATCTCATCCAGGCAGTTATTACCAGCGCTTTAACAAAGTAGCTGAAGCATAGCACATAACAGAACCCAATTCTGAATCAGATATGCTAAAATTGGAATGGCTTGCAAAAAATCATATCCAGCAAACACCGGAACTTGTGTACACAGGCCTAGGTGCACAGGCCAAGGTGCTCCCCTCAATATGTATCAGGTAATCTTTGCTGCTGGGTTTGTAACTGGATAAAATGTATATCTTTTCTTTCAGGAAAATGATACCTCCCCTGCCTAGCTGTGCTTGTCAAAAGAAGCTCAACTTCCTTGCAGGGCTCAAGAACTCTGCAAAATCTTTTCTAAAATACTTAGTACAGTCACTCAGGGTGATATGTGCAGGGCCTTTTCCACAATTATATAAAAGTCCGTATGAAGTGGCACCATCTTACCAAAAGGCAACTGTACATCTGTTTCAATGAAGAGAATGCAAGTACTCATGAATCTGCATCCTCTACATCTCTCTCATACAGAGTAGCTGGGTCAGAAGCAAGTCAGACTGGAGTTGGAGAGACCCAGTTGTTGCATTCTTATTGCTCCCAGCATGCCAGATGCTGCCACAGGCAACAGTCAAAGACAGACTGTTCTGTGAGCACTGCAAACAGTAACAGGGCCAGAGAGGAGGGAGGGGAGGTAGGCACAGAACCACAAATTAAGCTAATATACCTGGAGAGAGGTGTTTTATCCATCATACAGTGGAAAAAAAAAAAAAAAAGGTAATGCTAACATGTTAGGGTTTTCACAAATTCTGGCAAGTATGACATGCAGGGGTTCGCAACAACATTTCCTGAACAGTTCTTGCTCTCATAAATGAAATGAAAAGGGGTATTTCTACTGCTCCTCTGCTGTTTCCAGAAAGAAAGCTTTCTGGGACATGCTACTTCAAAGTGACTGGGAACAAGGAAGAGAAGGAGGCAGCAGACAAAGCAGAAGTAGTACAGAGATTGTGTAAAAGTTTCAAAGCACACTGTAAAAGGACAAAACCCTGCTTGAACCTGAGCTTTTTCCCCAACCACCCAATTCCCTAATTTTGTTACAAGCCCCACTGAGGTTACGTTGCAACACCAGCACACACCCAGCAGTTTCTACATTATCATGTGTTCCACATTAGCATTAATTCATATCATAGTAGTCTTTCATGGCATGAAACCCAAACTTGGGGCATAAAATGACTCTTTTGATAGCTCCCAGTTGGTCAATACCAGTGCTGATAACCTAAGTAGAGAGGAATCATAACATTTTTAGAAAGTCAAAACCTTCATGCCCTCAGCACTGGGATTAGGGGGTGAGGTGGGGGTTTGTTTGTTTTTTAAGGATTCCTTTAGTAAAACAGCAAGGATGGATTAAAATACCACTTAGTGGATCAGCTGGGCATGCATGGAGGTAGTAGAAATGGCATATCCACAAGGTCCAAACTTTACCTCCTTCTACTGAAAACCAAAGTCATAAGTTCATATTCCTCCGCATCAGTTTTTGTGGTTGGTTAAAGATAATCACCCTCCAAAACCAGGGTATGAAAATAAAAAAATCCCATCACAGGAGCTGGGAGCAAAACAAATCCAGAAAATTATTCATTCCGGTCTTAGGCACAAACATTTTCTAATGTTCAGAACTCTTGAATTCTGATGGGTTGTTTCAGTCCAAGTTCTCTGTTCAGTCAAGAAAGGAGCTGACTGAGCAGAAAATGTAGCATGGTATCCTTGACCCTGAAGTTGTCTGGATTGGATCATGAAATCCATTTGCCAGATGCTAGACTTTAAACACCCATTTTGGAGGTAAGTAGAAAGTTGCTATAGGGGCACATAAGTGAAAAAGTGCAAGATTCAAGTGGCGGGGGGAAAAGAAAGAATGGAACTACTAAACTATGTCAGCAATGACAGCATCCCATTAACTGCCTGAAAAAACTCTGTAGGCACTGAAGTGTAGAAGTTACCTGAATTGCAGCTAGCCTTCACTCTCCACTATGCTTCAAGTAAGTTTAAACAGGAGTATTCCAGAAGGAAGCACTGTTCCCTCAGACAGATATAGCTGATAATTACAAATGGCCTTAAGCATTTTAAAAATATATTTTCCACATACTTGGAGGCTCTTTGTACAACACAAGCTATTATGTACAGCACTGTTGTATGCTGAACATCTACATATATGAGCGCCCCAAGCCTAAAATTGTCAAGTTAAAAATGGAAGAAAGACAAAATGCAGAAAAACCTGCTTGCTTGCCGAGATAAAAATTAGCCTTCTTGTCAGAAGTATAACCATTTAAGCGTCCAGCCTCACTTGGAAGTTCCTGGTGCTCATCTCTGAGCAAAGCCCAAAAGTGTTAAATAAAGAACTACATAGGAGTTATAGGAACCTTAGTAATATTTTCCCATTGCTACATTTCTTTCTTCAGCCAAAAGGTAAAGCACCAGCAACTAGGCTAAACTCAACTTAACTATTTGGGAGACCCTAGCATTCTGCACCATTGTTCTTAATGCACGATTATTTTTAAAAGAACAGCATTACAATAAAGGGCGCCCTCATGCAGCAAATTAAAAAACAAGGAAACACAAAGTGCAAGTTAGTTAAGATTTAGTCTTGAGGCTGCTTGAAGCTATGAAAGATAAAAGAATCACAGAAGGAAACATATGAGTACAGAGAAAACCTGAAGTAATTATAAGCAAATCCAGACTAGTAATCTTTAATAATTAAAAGAGTTGGTGGTATCTCAATACAAGAATCCACTTACTTGAATTCATCCCTGTTCCAGCCCCCTCCTTCTGCTGTCCACATGTTCAGATTTAACCACTACAGTAACAGCAGCAGAGTCAAATAAACGTGCAAAAGTTCAGGAGTATTTAGAATCCTAGCATCACTGAAGGTGCGTTACTTCCTCCTTTACTCTCCCTACTTCATTCCTAGGAAGTATTTCAAAATAATTAAACATTAGCCATAATTTTTAGAGAGGTTGGGGGAGGAACAGTGAGAGCCACTGTGTCACACTTATGAAAAGGAATTAGAGGAACGAATCCCACATTATTAAAAATATATATTATATATATATTAACATTTCAAAGTGGGTCACAGCCAACAACTGATCATCAGGTATTAGGACTGAGTGGAATAGAGACCAGCAAATCTTTCCCAAGCGGATCTAAACATTAAAGGAACTTTAGGCCATTCCTAGTTAGATGTCTCCTTCAGCTTCCAGATGCTTGGTCCCGTTCTTCCTCTGCAAAGAAGGCTTCAAGGTCCATTAGTTTCTGAATCAAAAGGGCATCTAGCTCTGTGCCTTGTAGTGCAGCTTTTTTTGCTCGTGTGAAACTTCCAGCCACTTTGATTCTGTTTCTTGCTTTCCTCTTCCGAGGAATGGTGAAGTCCTGAAACTCCAGAATCCGCTTTCTCTTCTGCTGGCTGACAGAGATCAAGGATCCATTTTTCTCCTTGGGCTCCTCAAAGATGGTTTCCAAACACCTGGGAAAGTCAACATGTACAAGTTGAGTATCATTAACTTGAGATGGACTAGATGATTGTTTCAAATCAGCGACCGCTCGTCTTCAGAAATAGTCCCGTATCACCTAGAAGTTAGTATATTTTTTGAATAATTTCTTGTTGGTGCACAGAAATCCAGGGAGTTAATCTCAGCCCACATTTTAGTTCAAAAGTACAAACAAAAGGTTTTATTCCAAAGAACAAAGCGCACCAAAAGCCTGAACAAAATGCACCAAAAGCCAGACAAAGTATTATTTTAAAAAAGCAAAAATGCACAATTAAAACAACATTCTTGTTATCTGACATGGAGATTCATGTGGGATTTGTCCAACAGCTGAACCAGGCTATACTGACTGGCAATACGATTTGAAATGTCATCTTTACCTTCTGAGTTTTAAACATGATACTCAGTACTATGCTTTGCTGCAATGAATGAATTCCCAAACAAGTAATAATTACAAAGAGTAACAATTAAGCCTTAAGCTTTCCCTTAAATTCATGCTGTGGTACCACTGCTGTCTCAGATATTAAGAGCAGGTGGACATCAGCTGCCTCTGAATTAACTTTCATTTATACTTCATTTTTTCAAGTACAAAAAGGCAATGATTTCAATTCTATTTTGAAATGCATTTGTTGTTTCTATTTCCAAAATACCTTTATTTTTATATCAGTTTTATCTGCATCACTTCTCCCATCACAGAATGCAACTCACCTTGTTGTAGGAGGGGACTTGTAATTCTTGTTTGTGTAAATTTCTTCTAAACTAAACTCTTTCTTCTTGAGCCTGGAAGTAGTAATGAATGAAACAGTCAATAGAATTTCACAGCTATCTTCTTTTGCTACCCTTGAGCATGGTTTACCTCCCCTTTATAAATCCTTTTATGATGCTGTCGCAGAGCACTTAGGTGCCCTGCGCCTGAGAACAGGGATGGCTCCAGAGAGGCCCCTAGCGGTGAAAAGGGGGAGGCGCAGCCACCAGTCACCAGGGCAACACAGGTGCTGGTTGCCAGGGGCAACCAGTGAAACCCCCTGACAGGAAGGGGCAGGGCTTAGCCCTTCTTAAACCCAGGCAGGAGGCTAGGGTGGGAGTTCCTCCTCTGACAACCAAGGAGTGAGGAGCTCAGCCAGTGCAGAGAGAAGGCCAAGGTTTGGCTGCACGAGTGTCTGTGGGTTGCTGCCATGAGCTAGAGTATTTTTGCCTCGCAGGGATTAACTGTTGTCTGACCAGACAGTTTAGCTTTATGTTATAGCCCGGGGGCTTTGTGTTTTGCATTTACTGTTTTAACCGGAGGACCGGGTGAGGCTATTAGGGGTAGAGGAGGCCTCATAGGGACTCCCCAGTAGCGTGGGGGTTCCTGGTGCTGGAGAAGGCGCAGTATGTTGTGGGGTGTATTGGCCTAGCCTCAAGAGTGGCAGAGTGGTGGCGAGAGTGGTGGTGAGGAGCCCCGAGAGCAAAAAGAGGGCCGAGACATAACAGGGCCAAAGTCAGATCACACAGGCACCATCGGCGAGGCTTGGGCTGCGGTGTAGGGAAGGAAAAAGGAGCCGCAGATAGCGCCCCCTTTCATCGGGGTGCGTAGAAATGGGCAGCTTCCCGCTAATTACAACGATCTATTAATTAAATAAGATCAAGGTGTGGCAGGAGAGTAAGCAGGCGGTTAGCCCATTACAGGAGGGCGGAGCCATACCCGGAGAGGCTCCAATAGTGGCACTCCTGTCACAAATGCATATTTACATGCAGAAAGCAGAGAGACATGCGCTAATGGATCTTTCAAATGGAACTCTGTAAAGTTCTGGGTTGAGAGCTAGCATTTCTATAAGCGAGAATGCCCCCATCCCAAGCATGCAGTATAGTTTCTAAACAACAATGCTCAACACGAGAGAGAAAGATACCTAACTGAAGCCATCCTAGTTTAAGAATTATCTCCTAGGTCACACTGACCCAAATTATAGAAGAATATTGCCTTCCTCTATAGCATGAGGCACTGTACTTTTTTAGGACTTTTAGGGTATATATTAATCAACTAATTCCCTGTTGTGGCAGAGATGGGACATTTGGTGATGCCATTATACCTCCCTGCTCTTACCCAAGGCATACTGTACGATATCCTTGGTGTTCTGGGTATTTATGAACTAGTAGTTGTGTGTGTAAGCATTTTAAGTGGCTATTTTGGTGGTCTCTTTGGTGCATGCTGGCCTGCAAAAGCATGGGATGACTCAAAGGTCTAGGAGGCCTTTTCCAGTCTTATCTTCCTAAAAATGTGACAACTGAAAGAAACTGTTTAGGCAATAATTGTGCCAGCTACTAATGCTCAACTCTCCTACGGCTCTTTGCTCAGGAAAAGTCCTGATTTAAAACATTACATAACACGCACCCTAACCAGAAACTGCTTATCCAGACAAGCAGGAAAAAAAAGGGCTAAGAAAGGCAAGCCATTTACCCAAGTGGTGATGCTGAACACACTTCTTAAAGAGAAGCAGATCCTAGTATCAGTCTGTTTAAAAGTGAGGCCTCTCACTCACCTTTTTGGTCGAGGGAGTCCCATTGGGGTGAGGTTGGGATCTGGCTTAGGAACAGTTTTCCGAATCCGGATCTGAGAGACTCTCTTTGGCCTCTTTTCTGGTTCAGCCTTTTGGACAATGAAAAACAAAGAAGAAATCATGTTACTAGTCAATGCCATTCCCTTCTCTTTGGAGCCTCAAAAAAATTAAGCAAAATACTAAAAGATAAGAGACAGACACATTAAGGCAGCTAGTAGCACACTACTTTCTTCTGCAACTCAAATCATACAACATAAAATATGTATCTATTTGACTAAAAGACAAGGTACTTCAAAACATTCAACAGGGAATGTACAGAGCAAATCACTGGAGTGTCTTTAAATCAGAACGGGATGTTTTCACAAGAAGGATACAAGGACTATCTCTGTCAGTGGCTAAATGTGTTGTCTTGGTAGCAATCCTAGACCCTGCCTTCTTGGAAAACAAAAGTTGAGTAAGTTCTAATTCTCACATAGTGTTACACTGCAAAGAGATATCTCTTTTGATCTAAGCTAGACTGTCTTGGGAAACTGGTGCAGCACTGTCCTGTACACAAGCTGCTCTTCCAAGCTTCATTGCTTTGTTGCTCTTTTTGCCAGTAGATGGCCAGCAAGAGCACACAGCCTGATAGACTTGCCCCTAGAATGACCCATAATAACCATACAGAACATGCCAGGGAAAAGTATGAGTGCATTTTACCCAGCATACTTCAGAGGGCGTACAGGGGGATAATGGATGTGTACATCTACAGAATCCCAGGACAAACATGATGTCTGTTTGTACCCTAACTGAGCTACTAAACTGTATGCACTGCCTGCTTCCTGTAGGAGCTGATAAAAAGCCACGTACTTACTTTTTTAAATTCAGTGTCAGTCTGAGATCCAGGACATGGTGGGAGAGAAGCATCAACTTCAAAGGGATGGACCTGGAATTCAGGAGCTGAAAGTCTTAGTGGAGACGGAGTTGATTCTGGAACTGAGCAAGACTTTGGTAACAAAACTGAAAATGAAGGTTCCAGCCTATGAGAGAGGAGGGGGAAAAGGGGTGGAAAGGGAGAAACAGAAGATCCAGATTAGTGCCCGACTTACTGTGACAATATTCTAGAATCTAGCACATTAGAAACATAAAATAATGGAAATGAGATCTTTGAAAACTTTCCTCTTTTCCTATCCTCTCTGTTCAGATGACTTTACATCTCTTTACACTGAAGGTTCACAAAGCTTTCTTTTTTTCTCCCCAGTAGCAGGGCTCTTTTACCCCTACCACACATTTTCATATTTGTTTTTATTCAATGGCTTCAGTAAAAAAAGCATCCTTGAGAAGCAAGCTGCCAAACCCATCCCAAAAATGTATTCTGCTGCCCCTTTGGGGTGGGGGGAGAAGGGGTTCACACTCCTACCATATTTAATACATACTGAATGGCATGGCAAGACACTTACTTTATCTCATCACCTGAGATCCTTGCTGCTTCTGTGCCATGGAAAGGCATCCGTGGTAAAGTGACATAACTGGTTCAAAAAGGGAACAACAACAACAACAACAGAAGACAGGAGTTAAGGTTGCACCAAAGAGAAGGAGAAAGAGACTCAGCACAATCTAAACTCCAAGACAAAGAAAATGTCAGCTATGTTAAGAGAGAAAGGGGAAAAAAAAACCCCTAAACCACATGACAGCAAGCCACCTTAGCCATTCACTTCACTAATGTCTAAGCTTCACTGACAGGAGGGAAAGACTCCTATTTTTACTTCTTGAAAAAAGAAAAGAAAAGAAAAGAAAACAGAAAGGAAAGAAGCTAGTGTTAGTCTGAAAGCTGGACATGTTTCCAGAAGTGCTGTGGATGCTCTAAGAAAATCAAAATGGCCTGTTTTTAAAATCCAATTTTAAAACAATTAAAAAACCAAACCTTGAGAGATCTGTCTACTACACACAAAAGTGTAGTAGCAAAATCAATAAGGATGGAGGACTTTTCTACAAGGTTAACCTCACATCCTCTCTTACTTCCACAATCTGATGAGAATGCTCTTATTCCCATCAGTCAACCCAGGCCTTTCTGTGGTGGCTACAATACTTCAACAACAACAAAAAACCAGCACAATAGTTCTTAATCCTTTAAAAGTATGCTCCTATTTTTGTGTACACGCTCATAACATCACAAGAAAAATACATTGTGATCAATCATTTAGAGTGGACTAGACTACATTTCTTATGATTTAATCTTAGTCCCTTCTCCATGTATGCCTACAGGTAATTTTTTTGTCTTTACTAAAACTGGAAAGCTACAGAATTAGAATGGGATGCCTGGTGTTAAAGTAGGGAAACAAACCATATTAAGGAGCTTATATACTTCTCAGTGCAATAAAAGGCATATCAAAAATAGGCATGAAGGAGACACTTGTGTAAATACCCTATGATAAATTTACTCCCAAGTTTAACATTCAGTGCCATAAGTACGGTGCTTTCTTCCTACCAGCATCCCAGCCACTGCAGTCTGGCAGTGCTAGAATTTGCACAGATTTCCCACCTGCAGGAAGCATTCTACTTTATGCAGTAAAATGCAGGTGAAAACATCCCAGCTCTGAACATTTATAGTTCTGAATCTTAGAAAAGAACCAGTAAGGTGCAAGGTTTTGTTTAGCATAAGAATTTTTAAATCACCACCAGGTGGCAGCACCAGTAGCAGATTTGAAAGTAAAAACCACTCCTAATATTTGCTACCTGCCCAGCTATGAATGAATCCAGTTCTTCTGTATGAAGCTGAAACTGCTATGAATTTTTAATCATGTCAAACTCTGCTGATAAAAGGTAGATATCAGCAATCCCCTCCTAATATTCATACTCCCCCACCTTCTTGAGAACGGTGTACTGAGATTATGCTATTGGGTGCAAGTAGATAATTTTTTGATCACAGCATGTTGCAGTAAATATATTTCACTACAGAACAGCAGCATTCCTTCTTGGGAAATTTATCCTGAATACTCACACATTTAATTCAGATAAATCCATTCTGAACCATCCTTCAGACTTGCATTCTCTCATTTTAAAGGCCACACCCTTTTAAATTTGTTTAAAATGGCTGCTTCATCAAAATGTTTTAACATGCCTTATGCATTCTAAATTTGTAGTTATATTTTATAAACTCGGTCTTAAACTTTAGTTTTTCCCTTGCTTCTTGTTTATGCCCATATCCTTCAAAATTTCAATTTTCCTGGTTATTGTATTTGCTTAGTGATTTACATAAATGCTCCAGTGAGCATCAACTATTACAGCACACTTATAACAAACACACTTTAAAGGAAGCTTTGACTGCAGCAGAGGAGTTACATGTCATCAACACGCTTCCTGTTTTTTAAATGATTTCACTGGATTTTAGGGACAAAAAGCACCTTTCTGACTTCTGCTATTTGTCCCTTCATCTGTACCTAGATCTGATTTAGCTTCTCTTTACTTGGGATAAACAACTTTTCACATAGAAGAATTTTCCCCACCTCCAAACTGTCATTTAGTTCTAGGGATAAAAGTCTTTTTGCTGTAGCTGGCTTAGCATGCTGTTACAGGCTGCTTAGCAATCTGTGGACTTAAGTGTCAGGGATGAGGTGGGAGGAAAAACTGATACTTAAACCCAGAAGGATTTCAGTGCAGGACTCACCACTTGCTTCTAACAGTGAAGTGCTGCACGCTCTCAATTCCAGAGAAAAACTCACCTAATATACAGATGTGAGTTTTAAAGTGTCAACATTTTCTTAGGATTTTGCAGGTAGTTTATAGAGTTACCATCAGTGGCTCAGTCAAAATGTAGCTGAATCTTGGCACATTAATACACTTAAGACACATACCAGAAAATTCAGCCTGAAATAGTGAAGAGAACTGGCAGAGAAACCAGATCCACAGGATTATTATGAAGCTGTTCCAGTGGGGCACATTATTCTTTTATTCCAGAGCAGTTCCAAAGTTCATACTTTATACTTATTCTTCCTAATGAAAAACACGGTCAAGACCTTAGTAGAATGATAACATTTTCATTAATGGGCTGAATACTTCAGAATCTCTTGCTAGATAGGGCTGCTTTGTACATACAGATTTGCAGATAATAATCCATTTGGTTGGATAAATCCGAACCACGTTCTTTAGAAGTTACGGTACTGGGCAAGAGGTCACCAGTTTTATATATGGGTTTTTCTACAGTGCTCATAACGGTGGTATCTGAGCTGAGCACTTCTCAAACATGCCCGTGAGGCAAGGAACAAAATTAACCATTTTACAGATGGGGCAGCCAACACAGAACAGGAAATGACCTGCTCTAGATCATACAGATATTTGTGGCAGAACCAGAAATCTCATTTCTCATTCCTAGAACAGCTATTACATCTTTCATGCAACTAGTAGCAAAAACCAAAAACAGGTGACAGTCTCCACTCCTCTTCTCCACCTATAATCTGTCAGATCAAGAGGCCAAAATTCATCAGTGCAGCTGCACTTTTTTGTGCCAGCAACATATCTGGCACAAAGTGTCAACAGGCACAGTTATACATTGAATAGATTGGAATTCAACTTAACAGATCAGTCATTAGAATGCAATTCAAAGTTTAACTGGATGCAATAGAATTATTCCTTTTGTTGAATTTGGAGCCTGTGTAGCCTCTCAAGTCTCAAATTGAGCAGATGGTTCAGATCTCCAAATACTTTCCTACCTCAGAAATCCAGCTGTTCTGCTGTGACTGAATAGAGCTAGTGAAGCAGCTTACCTTTCTGCAATACATATTCTGGCACATGACATATGTGTTACAAGGAGGAAGAAGAAGATAGCAGAGTTAGTGGTTCTACCAAAAGAAGACTAAGAAATCAATTAAAATACTACTCAAATGTAATTAGTAGATAGGGTTTTGGATGGAAGATTCTTCTATGTTAAGCCATTTTCTGAGTGAAGTATGCAGGGTTAAGACAGGAAGTACCAGAACCTGACCCTTCATTGCGAGTTCTTATTCCCTCCCAAAAAGCAGCAAGTATACACCCTGTATATATTTACTCTCAGAAAGAAGTTGATGGGTTTTACCTGTTCTCGATGCCCACACTTGGCTGCCACTTGCAGTGATTGGAATGGACAGGAGGGAATTCAGAAGGACAATGTGCAGAAGGCCCATGGTGGCTCCATATGGAAAGTGCCCTGCCCAGTGAGTAGGGTAATGAAGAGAAGAAGTCATCTGATACAGAAGTTGGAGACTTTAACCCTTTCAAGCCCTGTGTGAACTGTGACATAAACAGTCTCTGGATGGTGGGAATTCGACTGGTTAAATTTCTTCTTCTTGTCCAGATCCTGTAACATCCAGGGGAAGAAAGTGCTAACACGGTATGAAGGCCAAGCATGGAACAATTTGCTTTCCTCTTGGCTGTGGCATTTCTTCCACAGTCATGACTAGGGGCAGGGGCCTCTGTGGTTCTTAGAGATACAACAGAAGAGTGCAGCTTATTACAAAAATTGGTGTCTTCCCTGAAAACAGCTGTACTTGACCAGCTTGGGGACAGGAAAAAGGAGAGGGTCCATTTTGAAGATTGCAGAGAATGTGCTGGTGCTGCTCCTAAAGCTGGTCTATCAACTATGCAATGCTGGGACATAATCCCAGTGAAGTTTGTCAGAGAAGTGGAGTCCAATTTTATGGGAAAAGAAAGTGGGAGAATTGGGGCATTGAGAAGTGGTGATGGAATCCTGTTGCTCAAATGCATTTTGGTGGATTCTCCAGGATAAAGTGCCAAAGGTGGAAAGCTGAACATCTTCATGCACCAACCATCAGCCCAGTGGGAACTTAACTTCACGTTAATGCATGAAGACACTTCCAGTAGCCTATTAAGGTGGCCATACTTTTCAGCCACTGGAAGAAGTTCTGAAGAAGTCTGCAGAGGTCTGAATTTCCGCGTGCTTTTGGCTGGGGACAGTAGCCTGCTGGCCAATGTAGACAGCTTGGTTAACAATGCTGGGTCTTTGGTGCACTTACTAAATTTCAAGCTGCTCAAACTGAACCTATTGGCTCTCTGCTTTGGTATATGGTCCAATCTCACAGCTATTTCTGTTTCCATAGCCGGTGGTTTATCTGCAAAATGTGTAGAGTGGAGGAGTGCATGTTCTTGCTTAAGAATGGTTCCAGAAGAATTCCTTAAAAAGTCTGAGCTCTTAATTTTGGTATTTTTTCTTACAGTTTTGAGCTGATCTGGCATGGCAACTCTCTTGCACTTCCTTCCTGGCTGTTTTTTCAGCAGAAGGAGCCCACTTGGTTTGTGTGCATTCCCAAAGGCACCATGGATTTCACTATGCCCAAAGTTATTAGCTCCTGGAAGCAGATTCGAATTTGGAATAAAAAGGCTATTATTGGTTGACAACTTAACATGAGTCCCTAACTGAAGGCTCATGCTTTCCAGTTCTGGTTCCTTCATATACTGTGAACTAACACCTTTCTCTGTAATCTTTGGCCTTTTCACATCTTGTAAAGTGCTAAACATTCGTCTGGTTTTATTAAAATTCTTGTTGTTCACAATAGCAAAGATCTGTCCTGAAGGATCTTCCAGCTTTGTGACTCCTGAAGATGCCACCAACTCATAAGAGGTGTCCAAAGACTCAGCATCACACAGTGTGCTGGGCTGCAATGGGATTTGTGTGTTCACTTGTTTTTTTGACTCCTGTTTTTGCTGCATCTCCCTCTTCAGTAGTAAGGGGTTTTGAGCTAGACACACTTCTTCTGTCTCCTCATATACATTCTTTTGCTTAAATATTTGACTTTCACCTCCTTGGTCAAGTCTCTCTCTACCAGATCTGTCATTTTCTTCAGTGATTAAGTTACTTGGTGGCTTCATTTGTTTTCTGATAGCTTCCTTGCTGTTCTCTTTGCTCCAAGAACTTAATTCATAAGGGAGACACTCTCCACTGACAGCACATTTCAGAGATGCTTCTGTACAACTGTTTGATTGCATACTGCTACCTGAACAAAGTTCAATTGTTGCAGTATAGTTGGTTTCTGATGTTTCCCCGTTAACTAAATCTTTCCCTGTGAGCAAAGAGTCATCTGTGCTTTCTGAAGGCAACTTGACATTGGGTGATTTTGAAAGATTTCTAAAACAACATATTTTATCAGAACAATTACTCAAACTACATGATGGGATCTGTTCAACACAGTAAACTTGTGAAGGCTTTTCGGAAGTGCTGACAGAGAGAGAAACACAGCTTTCCGCTTTCTTACAAGAACATTGTCTGTTATCTAGCAAAACGCCTAAGGAATCTTTACTTTCAAAAATGGAATGTGTAGGCTGCTTTGTTTTTTCCACCGCTACTTCATTTTCCCTTTCTATCTCATCTTCTACAGAGGTTCTCTTAAATGTCTGTGTATAACTACTATATTGTGATGAAGTTACATCAGTTTCTTTTACAACCGGCTTACTTTTCTTTTCACTTACAGGCCCCTCCTTACTACAAACACTATTGTCTGTGTACACTTTTAATTTAACTGCCTCTTTTAGGAAGTGAATTGCTTTGTCATTCTCTACAGAGGCATTGTTAGTATCAACAGTTCTCTTACCTGACACTGTTACCTCAAGAGGCTCTTTAGCAGGAGAGTGATTGCAAAGAACCTTTGCTGAAAAAAAGCCATGGTTAACCATGTGTGTGTTCTCAGGTAGTGCAAGTGGTTCATCTTTCTGAGGGACACAGTTTTCCATGCTCTGACCAAAATGAGTTTCTGAAGTTACAGGTTTAGCACTAGAGAGTTCTTGGTTCAAAAGGAACTCCTTGGATTGCATTGTGTCTATATCTTTTTGACCATCTTCTGATAGACCAGCTTCTGTAAGAGTCTCAAGTTTAGACTGAACACAAGCATCACTTAATATTAAATTTGCCAGTGAGCACATGTCATTTCTCATCTCTGAAAGAAGGTTTGTATGTTCTTGTTCATCTAACGGGCTCTTAGAGATTGACTGGGAAACAACACAGGATTCAACAATAGTCCTAACTTCACGATTCTGGCCCATGGCCAAGCTATCCATCTTCTGTATTTCAGAAACATTTGCATTTTCTGCAGGCATTAGAGGCTCCTTGCTTTGATCTCTTGTGCTGCTGATAGAATCTAGTTGTGGTGAATGGTCTGTATTTACCACATTATTCAAAGAGCTACATTCCACTACACTTTCTCTGAAAGTCCCTTGAACATCACTTGTACTGCTACAGTTATAACTGTCTGCCTTTAATTCTACTTTCTCCTCTTCAGAGAAGTTACTGAATGAGTCTGTGGAATGGTCTACATTTACCACACTATGTGGAGAGTTATTATCTAACGTACTTTCTTTGAAAGTCTCTTGCCAATTATCTTCTCTTAAAAATTCATGAGGCAATAGAGTTAAGTCTCTATCCTCCTTCAGATCAACCAGCTCATTTTGATTGGAGTCAATAGATATTTTATGGTCTTCACCTGAACTAGTCATAGTCTGTATGCCACTACTGAACATCTGCTGACTTAAGACTTTCATTCGATGCTGTTGATGCCCTGGAACATCACCTACTGTAAGAATTTCATTTTGCTTCTCGCCTGAGATTGGCCCTTTAGGCTCACTTTGGCATTCAAGGTATTGATGTTGCATCTGACAAACACTCCCTTTTGATTGGTTTGCATGTTGAGAACATGTACATTCAGTCCCAAATGACTGGTCCAAATCTTTCTGATGCATGCTGGACTCTGGGTCAGTAGTTGAAGTAGTATACTCTGAGAGATTAAATCCACAAGACAACATGCTAATCTTCCTGAGCATCTCTCTTTTCCCTTTTCCCAGGTCCACCTGCAAGTTGCAGATTTCAGGGTGATGACTAATTATGCTTTTGTTCAAATTTTTGTTGACTAATGACTGTTCGCTAGTATCCTTTTTCCGATTGCCTTCATGAGCCTTTATACTATCCACAGTTTTCTTTCTATTAAATTCATCTTTCTGTAGTCTGTAAGAGTTAATTTGTTCTTGTCCTTTATTTGGATCAGAAGAAATTACAACCCTGTAAGATTCTAGCCTTTCTTCCATTACTCCACAACAGCCATCATCATGTAGCTTCAAGCTTTCCACTTCCATGTTTGCATTTATCTCGGCTTCTGACGAGCTAGCGGTAGATTTCTCTGCAGTGCAAATTGAACATAAGGCATTTTCTGCTGCAGAAGTATGGTTTGTCATATGCTGACTTCTACTTTTGTGACCACGTCTCCCTTCAAAAGGGGTAGACTTGTTTGTTAAAAAAATACATTCTTCAAGCAAGCTGTCACTCTTATGTCCAGGTGGGTCTCCCATGTCCAAGTCACTGATTTCTTCAGTGTTCACTTCAATCTGCTCTTTGAAAGAATGCCTGTTTACCAACACATTATCAAAGTTGGTTCTATCAGACAAGATGCAGCAAGTACTAACAGCTGAACAAGGGTCTTTCATACACTGTTTGTTATGAGAACATGTGCTGCTGCATTCGTTTTCCATATCAGTGACCATAATTTCTGTATTTTCCAGTGGAGACAGTGTGCTTTTTATGGAATCTTTAGTCACTACCATAGAAGTATCAACATTCTTGTGATTTATTGAAGACCAAACTTTATCGTTACAAAGCTGATGACCAGTGGGTTGGGCCTCCACTTTTGTTGATGAACTGATGGATTCATTTCTAGACAGTCTGCTCGGGTACTCATCTTCCTTACAGCTTGCATCACCACCACCCCAAGGACATGCTCTTGATTTATCTGGATCAGGACGCATGGCTTCATATGGTGTGCAAGTAGTTTCTTGGTTTGTGACAAAGCTGGCACTGTTGTTTGCTTTTGGAACTTTATCTAGGCTCATGACCAGCTCTTCTGTCATCACACTGCTCTTGGATTTCTTTTCAAATGATTGCTTCTCAAGTGTAACTTCATCTGCCTTGGTGACAACATCCAGAGAACAATGGCTACTGGGACAAGAATTAGTGTTTTTATTGTAAGCACTGTCAAAGCCCACGTGTGCATCTTCACTATTAGTACAAACAAGGTTTTTTGTTTCCATTGATTTGCTGCTGTTTTCCTTTGTCTGCTGTTCTACTACATAACTACATACATTGCTAGAAGAGATTTGCCATTGGTCCTTATCCTTTTTTAGATTAATTTCTGAAGGATTTATTTTTAAATCTCCTTCTAGAAACTCCTCAGGTGATGAAGCAACAGAACTAAAAACTGAAGAATGACAACTCTTTGAATGAATACCATCTTGTACATCTTGACTGTTATCAAGAATATTACTGTTCTTTACCGCAGTTTCTCTCTGGTTTTCCCCAGAGCTAAAGCTGTGTGAATGGTCAGTACTGCTGCTCATTTTCCTTCGTGCAGCCTTGCTGCTAAATGGTTCTTTGCCCCACACTGGTGGGATCTGCCCTTGTAGCACTGTCTTTGAAATACAATCCTCCAGAAACTGAGGCTGATTTTCAAACGTGTTATTTTCCATATCTTCAACAAGATTATCTTCTTGTGTTTTACAGCTGTCTGTAGTGTTATCTTCTTGTGGCATAGTTCCAGAGTTCATATTACATACACTTCTTAAAGGACAAGCATCACAACTCGCCTTTGAGAGTAGCACATCAACATCACTATTACTTTTAGATGCACTATTACTTTTAGCACTACACTTATGAGAGGTATTTTCTTCCTTCTGATAAGTAGCAGTCTGATAATTAACAGGTATTGCATGCGTTTTATTAACATTATTTGATTTAGATAAGTTTTCTTCTCCAGTCTCCAAGTCAAAATTGACATTAACCTCTGCTGTCAGTGGCATGACAGTACAGGCTGCTATCCCTTTATATTCACTTGCTTCATGTAGATGTTCTTTTGTTGATCCAGTGCCCACAACTGTTAAAGGTTCTAAGGGAACTAAGGTCCTGGTTTCTGAAACCTCACCATTGACCATGACTGTTTCTACGTCTGGACACTCATTGGTCTGAGGTGGAAGACCTTTACTCACTCTGTCATTCCTGTGTCCTGCTTTACTAAATATCCTAGTCCCATCAGCCTTCATACCTTGTGCTTCTTCAGTGGGCTTTAGTAGAGTTTCAGTTGTCACCTGTTCATTTGCTTGGTTTTCTTCTGCACAAGAAAATAAAATGAAATAAAAATATATTCACTATTGCACACTAGGTTAACACGCTTACAACTCATTTTATTTTCCATTTAATATTCAGTATACACTTGCAGGCAGCAGAGACTTACTAATTGGCTCTTTTATTAAAAATGGTCACTGACAAGTTCCACTACCAGTCTGCTTTATAAACGCTCTATATTTTGAGTCCCCTCCTGACACTTTGAGAGTGCTTTAGTATGACAGATGAACTAGTGTATCCTCAGGAACAAAGACGGAAATTTTCAAAACTGCCTAAGAGCTTTTGATTCATAAGTCTCACTGAAGTCAGTGAGACTTGGACTACTTTACTGTACCCGTGTTGGTACTTGAACTTTAGCCAAGTTCTAGAATACAAGCTGTTGGCCAACTGCTTCTGTAATATAGCAAAGGTGGCATAACAGCAGGATTCTGTTTTTACTTGTTTCCTTTTGAGTGGCTTGAAGCTAAACATGACTTTTCTGGCTCATGGTGTAGAATTCAACCCTAGTTGCTTAGTCTTTCCTGTAGGGGAAAAAAAATGGTAAACAGTCTATTAGAATAAAATCAAGCTGGAAAACCAAGGCTTCTCAAGGCCTATAGAAATCAGTTGTCTTGACAACTTCCTTGCCAACTTTTTGGTATCATTTGGAGAATACAAATATAAGCTATAAGGCATACAGAAAGGATTTCAGCCATCTCTTTGATAAAGCATCAATTGCTCTGGCAGCTGAGATTGCATCGGGTGTCCTGCTGTTGAAACGGATCTGTTTTGAGCCAAGCAAAGACCTGAAATGCAATTAAAACAATTCTTGAGAGGAAGGCTCCAGTTTGTCAGTCATCAGCTCAGCCAATTTACCTTGATAGTGAGCTTTCTTTTTACATAAAGAACATGTTGAGATGACAGATGGCTCCCTGCAGGAGAGCAGAAGACCAAATTCAATCTGTAGGGCTGGTGGCCTGTTTTCTTTCTCGATCATTTATGTTAGAAATAGTTGCTGGGTTGTCTGTCAGAGAGTGTTTTTATTGTACAATACGGGGTCATATTTCTGAAGCCACTCTGCAAAGCTCTGTGCTCTTGTCAATTTCGGTTGTGGACTTGCTCTCCTCTGGTCCAGATCCCTCACACAGTCTTTCCTTCCAAGGTATTCAGATTGCATCCATCTTTACCACAGGGTGCTACCTCAGGGTGGAGACAGACAACATCTGAAGCATTTCAAAGTGCAGCTGCACTTTACAAAGTGGAAGGCGCAGAATACTCTGGGATGCTGGAGGATCAAAGTCCCCTTGTGGCACTCTGTAGTGTTCACACTCAAGCAGGAAGTGCTATCCGTCTTCTTCAGGATTCCTTTTGGACCCCCTTCAAAGGGTGCAAACGTCTACTTGGCTTGCCCTCTGAGGTATCTGAAACACTCTGAACATTGCATCTGTCCACACCGTCAGTGACTGTGACCAGCAAAATAAATGCTTTCCTTCAGGACTTGAGGAGAGACAGTTTGTGTTTGCACAATCTAACTTCTCTCCCTACTTTACAATTGATCGATTGTAATAGGGGTTGGCAACCTTATGGCCCATGGGCTGGCAGCTCAGGAAACTGGCAGCACACTTAAGCCACAGCAGCAGAGGCATCCTGAGGGTCTGACTGCATGCTGTATTCAGCTTACACTCTCGCACCTGCCTTTTTCCATCTATTCACTTCACAGCATCTGCACATTACTGAGAGGACCGGGGGGCAAGGGGCACAGTGGGGGGGCTGGGTTGCAAGCAGAAGCCCACAGTCGCCAAAGGCTGCCAACCCCTGTGATAAAAGATAGTAAGAAAAGAACCCTCGCCTCATGTACATTTCCTGCCCCATCACGAGTACAGCAACACGAACCCCCCTACATCCTTCAGCACTAGTGTGGAGACATGACTACCACATGGACACTGGTTCCACACATTTGAGCCAGTAAGATGCAACAGGGCAATTAAAGAAAGAAAACCTCTGACAGTTTCACATTTAGAGCCCTGTCTATCACCATCATATTTGATTGAAACATCAGGGTTTGATCTTAAGCCCTCTTTTATTGTTTGTTCAACCTCCAATCTCTTTGACTCAAAGGACTATTATATTGTAATCAATAAATTCGGAAATAAATTCTGATGATTCACTTTGCTCTGATGGCCTAATTTTTGTCTCATTGTAAAAAAACTGTTCCATAGAGGCCATGGAAATAAAAATACCCAGTGACGCTTCCAGGCTGACTGACTTATTTTTAAGAAAAAGATCTCCAACAAAGTATATACCTAGAGACATTTATGCCCTGGCAAAGCATGTGGAAGTTGACACAATCTTTTCTTAGGGAAGAATCTATTTGCTTGCCATTTGATTCTTAAACTGCATCTGCTTTAGATTCCCAATGCCTGAAGGGGGACTGCGCCCAACAGCTTGCTAAGAACTTTTTTCCAACTACTCAGTTGGTCTAGCAAAAGATATCACATCTACTCAAAGAACCTTGCCTGCCTTAGACCTAACCAGACTCTCATTCTGTCCTAATAACACTTGAGCATGCAGAACAAATAGTTCTAAATGGGGACTCAATGAATAATATTTTCCAGTGCATTTGCTTAGCTTTGTCACCCACTTCATTCACCTCCCTCTGCAGGCAGGTGACGTCTGAATAAAGTTCCAGGCCTGCAACTAATTCAGGAGTTTCAAAACAGAGCCAAAAAGGGTTGCTCGCCTGAGGCCCAGTGTCTGTCTGACAACCCTCTCTTCCCAGGAAGAAGACCAGACTTATTAATCAGACCCCTTCGGGTTTGGGGCTTTTGTACGTATTTTTCTGATTTAATGAGCTAAGATCACAGAATGACAACGGAGAGGGGGAAGGAAAATCCTTGTGTTGCATCTACTGGCAATTTAAATTTCTCTCTTTCGATTGCATTCATTCTCTTAGTCTGACTGGAGAAACAGAACAAACATACATACACAACCTAGATGAAAAGACAAGGCATGTTTTCTCTGCCCTTTAGGACAACACATTTCAGGTTTTGCAACTATACCTTAAAAAAATTATTACCTTTCTAACCCTTACAGTTGAAGATGGCCTACCTAATAAACAGAACATAAACCAGTGCCGTGCTACTTCCCTTGCTAAACCACCAGAAATGAGAGCTTTGGGAAATGTTAGTAGACTGTTAACCTGAAATTTCATCTTAAAAACACTCAAATATTTTCACCACTACAGCTATTCACAAGCCTCTGCTGCCATTTTTTGTGGCTTTAGCCTCATCATTTCTCTCTTTTTTTCAATGTTTTTCTTTTCTTTTTTGGTGGCTGGAAAACTCACAGGAAAATGTATGCACAAGAAGAAAACTTGTTTATGTCTATTTAAAAGCCCATTCATCTCAAATGGATTTTAAACCAAAGAAAAGCTTGACTATTGACATTATTTCACTACTGAAAATTTTAGCAGAAGCATAGCATTATTACTGCATGTAGTGGTAAATACTAGGACAGGTAATGGTACTGGTTACTGGAATAGGGTATCCAAATCTCCAAGATATCACTGGCTCTAAGCTTGGCCACAATAGCAAGGTGAGAAGAAGGAAAAGAAGAAGTGTACTAAAATCCTTGTTATGGTGATTCCTATCGTAAATTTGAAGTTATCTGCAAAACAAAGGTTCCATAGGTCAGAGATTCCAAGTCAGGCTGTTTTATCAAAGTAAGACCTAAAACTTTAACTCTGCTTCTTGGTGTAGATTCATTTAGTGCAATATAATTACACTACCATATTTTCAAATATAGAATTTCATCTTATAACTTGAAAGGTCCACATAATATTTTTAGTAGGTTTTCACCATGATCCACTATCTTCACTTACCAAGAGGCTTCAAGAAGAAAAATTCTCTTTTCTCTCCCATGTATGCATTTTAATTGCTAAGCATGTATGGTGTTTGTACAGCTGCAGCCATTCAGTCTACAAACCAAGTTTCCTTAATCAACAGAACAGCTTTCTTTATGTGAAATTAAAGGATAGTCAAATGAAAAGCCAACTTAGCTAGAAGTCTATGCAGCACAGCATTGTATTAGGTTCTGTTCTTAAAATATGGTATGTTATGTGTAAAGTCACAATAAACCACACTTACGAGTGATTTTCAGATTATTTAAAATGCCCTAGAGCACAGAGAATACAAGATGCTAAAAACGTTTAAGAAAAACATGTAGTTTGTAATTATGGAATAGTAAGCAGTTCAACAGTATCAAAGTGCCCATGTACAAAAGCATGGAATTAAGAGTTACACATGTATTTTTAGTTAACTTATACATTGTGCTGCAACAATTAACTTTTTTTTTTTTAAATAAAAAAATTAAAGATCTCAGAATAAATAGCTTTGTTGGGTCATACAAACAAACTAAAATAGTTTTCATGATCTGGAAACTATCTATCTGTGACTAAACATCATATGGGACTTGTTATGCCACTTTCTGAGGCTTATCAGAATCAGCCTCGTCTTGGTACCATGCAAAGTCTACAGCAACCCTCCCTTTCAGTACAATCTTAACTCTGCTAGTAGCCACATGAATGCATGAATGCAGCCTTTTTTGTTGCTATTTTGTGAACACAATGATACTTCTTACATAAAATATATTTTGCAGCACAATTTTTACGAACTCAAAAAGTGAGCCATTTCCATATCAGATCATAATCCCTTTCCTACACATCCCCATGCCTGGCCTGTCAAGTTATAGGCTTGCGCTAGAGAAGTTGTGAGGCTATTTTTTCCTCTAAATAATGGAAGAGACACAGCTTTTGATTTCTTCATGTTCCAAGGTATCTGAAGCATATTTGTTCCAGCTTTTAAAAACATTTTCCATACTAGTCAGAGACAAAGATTGGAAAACTAGTCTCTGCCCAAGAGCAAGCTTGATGTATTACTGAAAATTAGCCTTCTCTTGGTTTGGTTTTATGCTTAGTCAGAACGGCAGTAATTTACAGAATAACAGCCATAAATACATGCATCTGATACTATCACATTACACGCAGAAACAAAAACCAAATCCTGTATTTGAAATGCAATCTGTGTTTAGTACAAGGTCAGCAAAATCTGTGGTAAGCTGAGAACCCAGATTAGAACAGGACATTAATTACAGACAATCAGGCCTGATTTATAAAAGACACAGCACAAAGGGGCTAAAAAACATGGTTGTTCCAGGACCCTGGAGGAAAACATAAAAATCAGAATATCGCTGTGTATTCACAGCCAGCAGACAAAGTGTAAGCATAAGAGAGAAAAGCCAACATGTGTAGATGGTGACCAAAGCATATGGATGAACATGTACCAGAGCAAGTCAATAACAGGAATACAAAGAATTAGCACAGATGACTTCTCATTTGGGAAAGTGCACATTCTAAAATTGTAGATAGTGGCTAGGTCAGCAATTTTTCTTTCTGCACATCTTTAATGATTAACACTTTTACATAGTCCAGTTTTTGAAAGAGGAGCAAATGCAACATCTGTTATTAACAAACAAGAGCCTCTACCTCAGGGTCAGCAAAGATTTCAGTGTAAGAACTACCACGTGTACACCTTGCTCAGACAAGCCTTTCTAATCACCGAGCACCTACATCAGGAGATAGAAGATTAAACATCCTACCCCTTGGGCAGGGGGCTAGACCCGATGATCTTATGAGGTCCCTTTCAACCCTAATGTCTATAAAATCTATGAAACTTCTCTGTTACTCTAAACACGGCAAGAATTTCTACTCCAAAACAGAACAAAAGAAGCTATCCCTGCTGTCATTCAATACTCATATTAATGAAAGAAGATCATGAGGGGAAAAAAAACAAAAAAACAAAAACACTCAAATATGCACCTTTACTTTTCAGAGAGGTCAGCATTTCATGGCAGCAGGTCCTTGAAAATTCTCCCCGACTTGGGTGTATCCAAGGTTTCTTCTGAAATAAGAGAACAAGTCACCAAGTCAGCAACAACACCCGAGATGGAAAGATAATTATAATATTTGTAAAATAATTCCTGGAACTGTACCCACTCAGCCAACCCTAGTTCTGATGCTGAAAGCATTTAGGGGAGAAAAAATTAAAAAAAACCCAAACCCAAATGCTATGCCTCATTTCTAAGAAGGATGAGGGCTCCCTCACCACCTCTGTTCTTCCGTCTCTTTCCCTATTTTTTTTTAAATTTTCTTACTAATGCTGAGTTACTGTTTCATCTTTAGGTGGAGGCACAGTCAGAAAATGTTTCAGCTCAGGCCAAGTATCATATAGTCACAGAAGCAGTGACAGCAAGTAGATCTGAATACAGTGAGAAGGTCCACACCTTGAAGGGAATGGTAATCCAGCCTCCCAGACTTCATTGTACCCCAAATCCATTTTTATATTCTGCCTCCCCTCCCTCCCCATGAAATCTCTCAAGCAAGTGAGAAAATATGAAGGAAACATCCTAAATCTTGAAGGATGAAGACAAAAAACATAAGAGCATGTTTCCTAGAGACATGTTTCTTGTAAGTACTAATTAATGTCTCCAAACACCTTTAAAGGGCAAGTTTGGGAACAAAAATCCACCAGGTGGCTGGTCACTAAGAATCAAAGACTGAACACGGATACTGATTTTTTGATGCACTATAATCTACCCAATTCCCAAATTTCCTCCTGCACACAATGGGTATTAATGACCCCCTCCCTTTTGATGGGTCTTGAACTCCTAATAATCAGCTTCTTTTCTTCTGATAATTATATGTCCGTTACCATGGGAATTTCCCTTCCTGCTCCCCCTACCCCTCATCTTGAGGGTTGTACTCTTGAGCTCTGTTCACTTGCTCTCCTCCTCAGACCGGATGAGGAACCTCTTGCATTTGAAATTCACGTAACTTTATTCCAACTATACAGTTGGTCCAATAAAACATACTTCATGGAGAGGCAAGATTTTTTGCGAGTGGTACGTGCATCTTTTAATATACCACTGAAACACTCACACATCGATGGATGTGCCCCTGCCAGAGACACTGCTTTCTCTCTCTTAAGCTCCAAAAAGCAGACCAGGGATCTAACTCCCAATAAGAACAAGGAAGATTAAAAAAAAAAAAAAAAATCCTCAGGGCCTCATTCACAATCACGAAGAAAAGGGCTACAGAACTGCCTGGAGACCCAGTAAAAAAAATCCTAAGGGTCTAATTTGCAATCAAAAAGAAAAGGAGTAGAGAACCACCTAGAGACCCAGTGAACAGTCTGGGGATCCACTCCCCAGCTATATATTTAAAGTGTTCACATTCTCAAGGTCCCAGTGCAAGTAATCAAGGTAGATCATAGCAGAATCAAGGAGACATTGATCTATTGTCCAAATATTAAAGATTTATTTTGGAAACTATAGGAAAAAAGATTGTACCTACAGTATAAGTGGAGTCATAAATGGTTTCTGCTTAAGAACTAGCATTTATAGTTATTTTTGTATGTCTGGGATACTATTATCATGACTGCTACTGTCTGCCTGTAATAGAGAGTTTTGGAAACATTGTACCCTCCACAATAATTGGAAAGTTGGTCATTTGAAGTTTGAGAAGGCTTTTCTATTTATTTTTTTTAGTTTCCCTTTTCTTTCTTTCAAGTTACACATGTTGATTTTGCTCTTCATACTGCCATTAACACCATTTTAGCAATATTTAATATAGTGAAAATAAACTCTCCCAAATATTTTATAAGCCACTTACATTTATTCAGATAGATGTTCATTTACACTGAAACAGTGAAGGGTCAAACAACTGTTCATATACCAAGATGTTCTGGCAGCAGGACCAACAGAAAGAAGAAACCCCCACACCCAGCATGGTCTATTACCTGGGTGGTTTCTAGCAACCTGAATTTGAACATTCACTATGATCATTTTCTCTGTTCTCTTACCTGTTCACCTGACCACTGCTCCTCCTCAGTGATGAAAGCAGAACATCCAATGAGCTCTTCCTCAGCATTTTGTATTTCTTCAGGAGCTCCTGTGAGATCTGTCTGGTATCTAATGGCACAGGCATCCTGTTTTCCCAAGCTCCCATTTTCTGCCTCATCTTCCTCAGCAGGGTCTCCAGACTCTTCAGGAAGGGATTCGGTCAGTCCTTTACAAGCAGACTCATACCCATTACCCAAATTCTCAGTTGCCTCAGAGCAGTTTTCCACTTCACAAGTCCTGTTGCCCTCAGATTGCAAAATGTTACTACGTGTTAGCACAAGTGGTGATGCTTCTGGCTTTGCATCTAGTCCAGCATTAGGCTCAGACCCAGCAGTAAGCTTAGTGGAGATGCTGACTGGCAGTCCCGTGTACAATTCCTCTACCACAGCAGACATGGAAGAATCAAGGAGATGTGGATGGTTTCTGTCTAAGGATTCCACTCCAGTTGATAGCATCAGGGCAATCAAAACTGTATACCCAAAGCCTTTCACAGTTCACTCTGAAAATAAAGAGTTTCACTCTGAAAATAAGGAGATAATAAAGTTACTATACACACACAACAAAAATCTTTGCCCCGACAAAAAAGGCTTCCTTGCAGCACCTAGTATGCACATTCAAAAGTATGTTGCAAAGAAAGAAGAAATGTGTGCAGTTCTTGAGCACTAGAGCAAATGCTTCATGAACCTCAAGGCTATTCCTTTTCTTCCCACACAGGGAATGGAAAGAGAGGTTCTGAGGGAAGCATATAATCAAGGAGTCGTAGCCAGGAAACAGTTGTGCTAACCACCCTACATGTTTGATGGCAGTAGCCAAATTTCATGTACTTTTCTGTACTTCTTAAGACTTGTGAAAACTTTCAGGTTCTTTTCAGATAGAAAAGCCACATGGCCAAATTGTCTCCTAATATATACTTTGCTCTGCCTTGTGATTTCCTCTATACAAACAACAGGCATTAACACATGGCAAAATATTGTGCCCTTACTAACTTCACTACCTGCAATTAGCATTTGTTTCATCTTATACCCAGACCCAAACATGTCAGCAATGTACGATGTTCGGTTAACACAATCCCGTGCTTCAAACACAATTACGGCTACTAGTTTCAACCACAGCACCCACCAATAGGCTGCACCACAAAGCTCTGAATTTCATTAACTGGTTCCTTTTCAGACTCAAGGAGCACAGACGCAAGCTTACTGCACAAGACGACATTTTGAAAGCCCACAAATCTCCACTGAGAATGTTATTCATGAAGACAGCATGGCCCAGACCGGTTTTTCCCCCCCACAAAAGACCACTGATTCAATTGCCAGTTGACAAACACTGTTACCCCAAGATGCCTCTGGCTGTTCATTACACAGCCACAACCTGCAAGCCTGTTCCTGCTGGCGTTGGCAGGTGGCCCTCCAGGCTGCGTGCGGATGAAACCCAGAGGCTCCCAAAGGAAGGGGGAGAAGAGTTGTCTTCAAACCTGCCTGCCTGGCACGATGCTCGGTTACAGAAAAGCCCAGGTGAGGCGGCGAGGCACAAGCCGGTTAAGGAAGCTTGTGGCAAAGACAAGTTAAATCCTGAAGACCCTGGGCTGGTTTTTTGCTTTCAGAACAAAAGGACCGGCGGGCACCGCAAGACCTACGGGGAGCCGAGACTCCGCGCCCCCAGCCCGCTCTCCCCAGGGGCCGGCCCGGCCTGCCTCCCTTTCGCAGCGGGGCGAACCGAGCGGGGCTTCACTCGAGGCCGCAAGGCGGGACGGGGCCGCGCGCGGCGATCCCGGCTCCTCCCCGGGGCAGCCCCCGCCCCGCCAGGCTGCAGACAAGCCGATCTCCGCCGGGGGCTGCCGCCTCCTGGCCCCGCGCGCACGGCCAGGGGGAGGGGTCCAGTCCCGCCGACCCCCCCGCCCCCACCTGGGCGGGCTGCAGGCCGCCAGCCCAGCTCCCTGCGCTCAGAGCCGCTCTGTCCTCCCCCACCGCCTCTCCTCTATGGTCACATCACTTCCTCATCCGGGACCCGCCTTCCAAACGAGGCTGTGACACCTCCCAGCGCGGGCGGGCGTTTCCGGCCCACTCCCTCAGCGCGCCGCTGCCTGTGCTCGCGTCGGCCCTTCCGAGCGCCTCCCCTGCTTGGCAATGACAGCTTTTCTGAGCACCTCCCCCCAGTCCAGTCCAAGCTGGCTCTTTTGAGAGTTGAGCCACGC
>NW_017728921.1:17961716-18002266 GCF_001723895.1 Crocodylus porosus | reverse complement strand
CCCCGCACCCGCAGCCGGCCCGGGCACTGAGCACTGCCCTGAAGAAATAAGGGCCTTGTCTTGCAGGGTGCACAGGGATGGGCACTGCACAGGCACTCATGGCACTGACAGGCCACCCAGGGGTGCGATGCGGCCAGCTGGATGGTGCCAGCACCTGGGACATCCCAGGTGGAGGAGAGAGGCACGAGTGGTTCAGATCTGTCCCTGCCAGGATACTCCCTGCCCGGGAACAAAAGACCAGGCCCTTCCCAGGACAGACCCAGATTTGGAGCTCAGTCCATTCCCCATTAAAGTAAGAAGCTGGAGTGCTGACCAGGGGGAGCCTGTGGCCTCCCACTCCCAGTTCTTGTTTAGTATTTGTAACACCAAGCAGACCAGGCTGTTGTTCTAGGCAGATACAGGGCAGAAATCACAAACCCTGTCCTGAAGAGGTGATGTTCAAATTGACCAGCAGGGCATTCCCAGGTGGGGCCCAAGAGCAGCTGTGTTGCCTTCTCTGTAGGTGATTTTGCACTCCTCCTTCAGGCAAAAACCTGACAATGGAGCTGTGACCTCAGGGGAAATGAACCAGTCTATTCTCAGACAGGGTTCGTATTACACTCCAGCTCTTGGTGGGGGATCTGCAGCGGTGGAAGCTGGAAGTTGGTTGGAAGTTGGTCTAATAAAAGATATCACATCTACTCAAAGAACTTTGCTTGCCTTTGTCTTTAGACTAAGACGGCTACAACCAAAAACCCAGCAACATGGGCAGATGTAGGATTTTGAAAAGGGGGGGCGGATGGTGGGGTGCATCATCCCAGAAGTGACAGGTACAGGGTACATGCCCTGAGTGTGGTGGTGCACCCCCTATAAAGAAGTGCAGGCAGGCACCACTTGCCACCCCACCACCGGCAGTGTCTGTGGGCAGTCTCCAATCCCCACCGGCCACTGCCAACGGTGTCTGCGGGTGGTCGCTGACCATTGGTGGGTGCTCGCCATCCCCCTCCCGCTAGTGCCAGCGGTGTCTCCGGGAGCTCCCCTGCTTACCACTGCCGCGCTCCCACTGCCACTGTGAGGGCATGCTTCGTTTATGCATCATCCTGTATAAGACAGCACATATTTTTTTCCAGTGAAAAATAACTTAGAAGCTTTACTAATATGCTAGGGGCCTAGGGCTCTATTATTTAGTTTAAGGTTAAAACAGAAACAAATATAACTTCATTAGACCAAATTAAAAACAGTCTGTAGGGATGTGAGATAGGAGGGACGTGACCAGGAGCAGGAAACAAGAATTGCAGAACAAATAGTATTTTTGGAGCACACCCAAAATGTCCAAGTCATTTTGCACTATAAAGTGTGTCCTAGTTTCACATGGCTGTGTATCTTGTTTGGCTGTAAATCATGATCATGTTTCCTGTGTGACGTAATTGCTGTACATTGTGCCTCCTCTCCCCTTCATTGTGGCCAGACCACTCGCTGTTCCTCAACAGAACCTGTAAATCCATTTTCGTGACTCTGACCAAATCCTGGAGCACTGATCACCTGTGAATTGACTGGTGTGCATTAGTAGTGTACCAGTGATGCTGTTTCTTGACTGGGATCCTGTGATGATGATGTTAGAAAAATTATTTAAGGTTCAGGCCACCTGGGTTGGGGGCTCTTTGTTTTCCCCCCCTATGTCCCCTTTGCAGAGGGGAGGGAGAATGCAGGAATGCTTGCTGGAGCCTGAGGCCAGATCAGGGGTGGACAATTATTTTGGGCAGAGGGCTGCTTACTGAGTTTTGGCAAGCTATCGGGGTCCACATGACAGGCAACCGGGGCAGATAAATATTAATTTTCTAAATGTTTTAGGAGCCCTGCAGGCCAGATAGAACGGCCTGGTGGGCTGCATCTGGCCCTCAGGCCACATTTTGCCTACCCCTGGGCCAGGTGGTACAGAGTCAGGGTTTTGAGTCAGGTAGCCGTGTGGGGCTTGGACTGTGGAATCCAGGGCAGGAGCTGGTAACACACTCTCACAACCACTCTGGCAGAAGAGATCCACACTCCCCAGCAGCTTGGCAGAGTAACATCAACTCCCTTTGGAAGGCAGATGGAACCAGTACCCCCACTAGTCGGTGACATTGAGGGAGACAATGCCCCCAAATTCCCAGGGACTAACCTCTTTTGGGTCCAGACTCCCACTCTCAGACCACCGAGCCTGGGGTCAAAGGATTCCCAATAGGGGTAGGGGTGATACAGGGTAAACTTTGAACCAGGAGAGGGTTTTGTTTGCTTTCTTGACGTACGTTGTGTTCTGGTGTTTGCCTCTGTAATAAGTCAGGGGTTTGTGTTCATTCACACTGCTTCCGATGGAAGGGTTGTTGGCTTTATCGGATACCCTAGTAATTCATTTACCGTTTCCTAGGTGGCCTGGGTTGGGGCTTGGGCCAAGGTGAACTACATTTAGTACCACAAAATTGAACCTAACCCTTGTTGCTGCTGACAGGTACTCAGCAGGAGGGTTACATTTTGATTAGTGGAACATCAAGACAGTTAAAAAGGAAAGGGGTGGTTAGCACCTGTGGAATGAGTTTAGAAGGGACTAGTTAGCTCGGGGGTGCTCTGCCTCTGGCCCGCAGAGCCAGTGCAGCCCACAGAGCCATTGCATCTAGCCCACAAGGCTCCCTACAGGTCGAGAGATCTGGTGGTGGGGGTTAATGGCAATTAATAGTAGCACTCTCCCCTGCTGCCAAATTCCCACACCCACTCCCCCTACAGCGGTGCTTGGCCAGGCCCCCTTCCCCCTAAATTGGAGCCAGGTTGCCCCATGGCGATAAAGTGGAGTCGTGGCTGGGCCGTGCTCCCCCGGGGCCACGCTCCCACTGCCCCCTTCCTCCACGGGCCTCCATGCCTGCCACGAGTGCCGGATCAGGTCAGCGGCCCAATGCAGCCCGTGGACGGACGGGCCTTGCCTGTCCGGCCAAAAAGGTTGGGCGCCACCGCGTGGATGATGAGGAGCCATGACATCAATGACTCCCCAATGGCCACAGCCACGCACCCGGTCTGGAGCAGGAAGCCAAGGGGGGAAGCGCACCAGTGCCCCGTCCCGCCCCTTCCCTTCTTTAGGCTTCTTTCTAGGGCAGCTCCTGTCCCCGGGCCCTTCCCGGCCACCGGGACTCGGTGTCCTGGCCCAGGGCACTGCGGGCAGGCTGCAGCCACTGGCCCCCTTCGCTGCCAACAGCCCACGTAACCCAGTACGGCTGCTCCCCCAGTCACGTGACGGGGCCTACAGGTGCCCGGATGCGGAAGCAGGTCGGTGCCGCAGCTGCCGTTTGGGGACCCGCCCCCGGCCGGGCTGGAGGCGCCGCCGGGACACGCGGAGCTGGGCAGGTCGGGCTGCGCTGCCCCAGTGTCTGCCCAGGGGTGTTTCCCCTCCTCTTCGTGCCCCGCCTGGGCTGTAAGGGGTGGCCTGCCCCGCGGGTGTGCGTTGCCATGGGGACGGGGGCACAGGCGGGTGCTGGGCCTGGGCTTGGGGCCGGAGCCGGGGGGGTTGCAGCGCCCCGTGCCCGGCTCCCATGCGTGGTCGCGCTGCTGCCCGGCTCGCTCCGTGTCCCGCCCCCACAGCTGGAGGCAGCAGCGCTTTGTTCCCCGTGAAGGACTGGGCTGCAGGGCAGAGGCCCCGTCCTGGTCTGGGGCAGCGTAGGCAGATTTCCAGGTGGTTCCAACCAGCCCTCTGGGTCTCCTTGGCCCGGGACGTTGAGGGTAGCTTGGGCTCTGTTGCTTCAGGGTCTTGGGGATGAATATTTGAGCTGCAAACTGCCGAGGAGTCTTTGGTTCTTTAGAATCAAGTTAGCAAATCTAGGTTTTTATTTTCTGAGATGACAGAAAACCGTTGTTTCTATGAAAGTTCTGTTTTGGATCAAATTGTAGAGAAGTCAGGCTGGAAGGCCAGAGGTCATCTAGCCCAGGGTTTCTCAACTGGTGGGACACAAAGGTCCTCTAGGAGGGACTTGGGCTGTGGCAACATGCTTCAATCTGCTGCTGTAAGATCTTACCCCCCCCCATCCGCTCTTTGGCTGGTCTCTGGGGGGCCACCGTCCCCCTGCTTATTGACTGGTGGGACCAGGATTTTTTCACCTTACGTAGGTGGGGTGCACCCATCTAAGTAATGGTCACCACTGTGTGGAGCCAAAGGGTGAAATACAACCAATTTTTTGTTGGGACAACTAAGGAAAAAGCAGGATAGGAGTAATATGGGGGCTAAAGGGTCAAATGTGAAAGGGCTTCAGAGGGGGGACACTGAGCAGAGTCCCCTGGGCCATACCTACCAGTCCTCAGAGGCATCCAAGGAGCTGGTTGACTCTGCCTGGAAACGTGAAGGGATGAATGAGAGGAAAGTGGCCCTGCAGTCCCCGGGCCAGGCACTCTCCTGGCCAGAGCCTCCTTCCTGGTTATGTACAGGGCCCACTTGGCCAGGGCCAAGGAGGTTGACCAGGAGGTCCCTGGACTTGGGGCTGTGAATGGGGTACCCAAAAATAAAAAGGTGAGGGATGAAGTTCGTCCAGACTCTCGGGAGGAGGAGGTGGTGGAGGTGTGTAGGGGCTGCAGCCTGGCGCATTTGAGTGTTATGTGTGCCAGCGTCTCCCTCTGCCTGCTGAAGGGACAGTTCAACTCCCCGCCTCAGGCATGGTGATTCCTATCCAAGCCAAATACCACTTTCCTTTTTTACCTTGGGAGTTTAGTTAGTTACCATTTGTGTGAACAGAGAAATGGTTGAGTCCAGTCAGGACTCTTAAAGATCCTAACTGAATCTCTTGACATGACATCTGAACATGTTGCAGATGAAGCAGTGCTGCAGTGTAACTCAGAAAGAAGCGAAGCGATACACAAAATGTTATCATTAACTTGTTTGGTCATGGCTGACATTAAGAGCCATGTACCAGGCTCTGGAAAAGTAGTTCTCAACCATTTAGACACACGGCACCACTCAGAAAATGCCAGCTCTCAGTTTTCACTCATTTTTTGACAACTGAAAAATAATAGAGCTATTCTTCCATTGCAAAGAACTAAGAAAGACCACAGTAGGGCAGCATGTTTTTAACACTGCCTTCCTACATGAAGTCTCTGGGTTTATCTTGTGAAACATGTTTGCAAACCTAATGGTGTTAATATGATGTGGCTCCCTGTGGTACCCTTGAAAGGATCTCAAGGCTGATAAAGTTCAGCTTGGAAGAGAGTGAGTTGCAAAGGTGAAGATCCTTCAGGAAGAAAACATCCTGTCTCCAGTTTTAAGTAAAAACAGCAAGAAGCAAAAAAAATCTGTTTGTAGTGTTCATTTAAAATACTTGACCAGAATGTAGTCCAATGTGATAAACTGGTGTGTGAGCCTATGCCTATAGGAATAAAGCGGTGCCCTCTGCTGGGTAGAAATGCCACTGCTGTAATAATACAATTATTTCATAGTTCATATTGCAGGAAGTTATGTTTTTGATGTGTTGGACCAGAGTTCTGGCTCAGTAGTGTTTTTGCATGCAGCGCAGTGTTACGGAAGAAGTGTTTGGTAGTCAAGAATTTGTTAGAAGCATGTGGGTTGTGGAGTGCCAGTGGATTACTGGTGAAACTCAACCCTCTATGGTTTCATCCTTGAAATATAGGGGATCTAGTCTTACAGAACATCACCACAGACCATGTATAAGAGTTTTAATAAGGAAAGGTTTGAATTTTTCCTTTCTCTACTAGGGAGACAAGATGCCATCCACACTCTTAACTTGGAGCAGCTGAGGAGGCCTGTTGTTCAGGATGAGAACCAACAAGGTCTACAAGCTTGTCATACACAAGAAGGGCTTCGGGGGCAGTGGTCAGTATCTACTGAACCAAATGTGTTATAGGAGCTGCTAGTTATATATTTATTGCAAGTCTACAATAATATTGCTCAGGTGAAGGTAAAGCTGCTTTCCATTTATGCTGATATTTCAAACAAAATGGTAGACAAAAAACCTTGATGTAATCTGAGGAGTTACAAAGCAAAAGGTGAAAGGTCCTTTTGTAGCAGAATACAAATTAAAGTCCGTTAGTTTCAGACTACAGTGAAAGGATTGTCTTCTGTAAAATAAGCTGATTATATTCCAACTCTTCTGCTTTCGTTTAATAATTTTTGTTCATTTTCACCATCCTGGTTTAGCCACAGATCGGCCAGAGAGAGAACAGTGACATAATATTACTGCTGAGCGTGAAAGTGTGTGGGCTTAGGGTGTGTATGACTTTTTGGCAGGAGCAAGGAGCTGTGTCAGTTGGTGGATTTTGTTGTTGTTGCATGTGAATAGATTTTAATTTTTCTAAGAATTTCCTAGTGGCCAGATAGTGTTTTGATGTTTCCAAGAAAATTCTGACCAGACCTCTCTCTGTCCTCCCTTGATAAATCAAATTAAGAAAACAGTTTAATGAATGTGCTTTTTGGAGACTTGGCTGTTAAGTTGTCCAGGTTCTGGGTTTTGGTTTCCACTGTCACATTGGGTTCAAAATCATAATATATTAATTAAGCTATTTTAACCAATCATTTAAAATTTCCTGCCTTTCTGCCAAAGGAGAGAAACAAGGAACATGAAAATTCAGGATACTTATCTGATGTATTTTTTCTCTTAAGAAATATTTGACAATGCTGTGATCTGAAAGAATGAAAGGGTGTCTGATCCCAAAATTGTGTCATTTCAGTCTGGCCAGAGGAGCTATAGAAAATAAACAATAATTTAGCAGAAATTAATGTAGTGCTGTCCAATATACTTAAATATATAAGGACTTGTGGTTATTTTATATCTGTTCGTTGCAGACTGGTTCAGTGATTTGCTGTGCTTATCTTTCAGATGATGAACTGATGGTGAACCCCAAAGTGTTTCTTCAGATCAAACTGGGAGATGTGGTGGAGATTGCACACCCCAATGATGAGTACAGGTAAACCTTTTTCCAGCTAATATCAGACCAGCCAAGGGGAGCAAGAGCACCCAGAAGATTAACTTTTGTATCCCTTTTGTGTGTAATGACCAGTGTTGCCAAGACTCTTTATAATATGTGGAATTGGGCTTGTTTTTTTTTTAAAGTTGCTTTAATTTTTTAAGAGTCGCGGGGTGATAAGCATCTCCACTCCCCTCTCTTTGAAATGGGTTGACCTTGTTTTGGGCTTGTTTTTAAAGGCAGTGCTGCGGCAGCGCTGCTTTTTTTCTCATGAGACTTGGCAACATTGGTAATGACTTATAGATCAAAGTTCCTGTGGGTATTTATAATTTGGACAAGCACAGGGGTACTGTTTCCTGTCTGGAAGAAAACAAAGCAGTGACTTGATCAGGAGTGACTTGATCACTTTTTGAAATGGTCCAAAATTAAATGAAATTCAGTAAGAACAAGTGCAACATCCTGCACTAAAGGAAGGAACAGCCACATGCACAAATATAGATTGGGGAATGACTGGCTAGGCTGTAGTGTGGCACTAAAGGACTGGGAATTATAGTGGACCAATGGTGCTCAATCTCCTGGCCACACAGACCAGATGAGTGGAATGGTGCTGATCCCCAGGGCTCCATGCAACTGCACTCCAGGATCAGGGCTCCATGCCATCCTCACATGTCACAGTGGCATGCTTTCTGGCCCATGGGGTTCCTAACCATCTAGAAATGTGGCAGCAGGGGAGCAGTACTACCAGTCCCCACTGCCAAATTTCTTGACCTGGGGAGACCCATGGGGAGCCCCACAGGCCAGATGACTCAGCACCAAGGCCTGTATCTGGCTCATGGGCTGGGCTTTGAGCATCCCTGCAGTGGACTGTAAGCTGAATATGAGTGAACAGTATGCTTTTATTGCAAAAAAGAAAAAAAACCAGTAGCATACTGGACTGTGTAACAGGAACATCACTTGCAAGTCAAGGGATATAATTCTTCTACTCTATTCAGTACTGATGAGGCATCATCTGGAGTACTGTGTCATGTTGGCCACCACACTTCAAGAAAGATGTGGACAAATTGGAAGGAGCACAGTGGAGACCAACAAAAATGATTAGAAGTCTAGGAAATACAAATTATGTGAAAAGGTTTGAAGAACTGGGATTAGTTAGACTGGAGAAGAGAAGACTGAGGGATAATTTGATAACAGTTTTCAAACACCTGAAGGGTGGCTATAAAAAGGATGGTTATAGACTATTCTATGGCTACAGAGGACAGAACAACAAGTAACAGTTTTAAATTACAGCAAGGGAAATTTAGGTTGGATATTAGGAAGCACTTTTTCACTGTGATGGTGGTTAAGCATTGGAACAGTTTATCTGGAGTCGTTATGGAATCTGTTAGAAGAGTGGCTTAGACCAGGGGTGTCAGGCTCATCCAACTCCACTGGCTGGATGAGCATCACTGGGCTGATCTCCAGGATCCAGCCCATGGGCCCTATGTTTAACATTACTGGCTTAGGCAAATGCTTGTCTGGCATGGTGTAGATGACCTCCTTAGGTTCCTCAGTGCTACTTTTCTATGATTGTGTGATCAACTGGCCTTTCCTGAAATCTGGACTGTTTCACATATATTTGGTTCTGCAGTTTGCCAGCTGTACCCAGTAAGGATCACAGCTGAACATGAAATAGCTTCCAGGCCTTTATATTCTTCATGTAGCTGCTGTTACCTTGCATCTGTTTTCTACTTCTGTGAGAGATGAGGAATAGGTCTGTATAATAATATTTAGCTTGTATAGAGTAGAAAGCAAGGTGATGAGGTTGAAGAGTGGGGATGGCTGGTTGTTTTCTCTTTGAAATTGAGTACCATTTTGACTAGTTAGCATAGTAAATGCTGTACCTTATCCCCTGCACAGTGCTCCTACAGTGGCTTTGTTGTGGTGGAGAGTTTCAGATGTTTTCAATGAGAGCAAGTTAGGCAGCTGTTTCCCCATATTCATCTCTTTACTTTATCTCACTCTTATATTGAAGCCCCCTGCTGCTGCAAGTGAAGTCTTTAAAGGAAGATTTGCAGAAAGGTAAGGCTTTAGACCTCAATGTTCTCTATATTAAAGTAATAAAGAAAGATTCTGTCATTGGGGCTATAGTAGGGGATGGATTAAATAAAGGTAAAAAATGACAGGTATTTTAACTTCACAAAAAGATCAGTGCTTTGTCTATAGAGGAGTAGAAAGGTGATGTTTCTCACTGTAAAAAAACATGTTTTCTAGTTGAAAAGTGGATATTACTTTGGAAAAAGAATAGCCAATTTAAAGCGGCCTGTTGTCTTGATAATGCAGGCAAACAATTTAAAGAAATTATCTCCTGTTGTCTATAATGTTTTCTATCTGTTTTCTCGACGGTGGTTTTCTCCATCTGTTCTTGTTGCCGGCCTCTGAAAGTCTAAAGAAAATTATCTTTTTATTCTAGCTTTTAACTGTCCCTGAAGATAAGAGCCTGAATCTTATTCAGAACATTATTGAGAGATGTTGATGCTAGCTTTCTAGGCTTTGTATCCCATGGTAGCCCTACATTAAGTCCCTTTTATATTTTGGCACTTTGTATTGGGAAATAGGATGAGGCCAACTTAGACTATTTTGGGCCCTGCCTTTCTCTAATCCTCCTTCTTTCCTTCTCTATGGTAGAAACTATAAGTGTGGATCAGACTGTTGCTCAGGTATTCCGACTGAGACCATATCAGGATGTCCATGTGAATGTTGTTGACCCGAAGGTGTGTACATGATCGAAGCTTCAGTAATAGTTATTTCTGTCTGCCTCGCTTCACAGTACAAATGGGAATTTTGGTGCCTCCATGTTTATTCTGGCATCAAAATAGAAATATTTGTTTAAAAAAAAAAGGCATTTTCATTTGTGCTTCAAGTCAGCACTGTGGCTAGTGAGAAAAGGCAGGGTCTTCAAATCTTTACTCTGAAGTTTGCTAAATTATGTAATATGCCAGCCTATCATTTTCAATTGTACAAGCCATGTGAGTTTCCCTAGAGATTTTATAACAAGAGGGAAGGCTTATGAGAGCGTTTTTTATCTTTTAAGACCTTTATAAAGACTTTCTATGTAACATTTGACCAAGACTAGAACATGGTAAGGCATCTCTACACATGCTCCGGGGTTGGGGAAGGGAGGTGCTTTAATTAGATCGGCTTTCAGGAGCTGCTCTAATTAAAGCACCTGCAGTATCTCATGTATTCAGTGTCCTGCTCTTAAAAATGGTGGTGGGGGGCGCTTTAACTGAAGATTGTTCAATGAGCTTTAGTTGAAGCACCCCCATTTTCATTCTGGAGCGTGGGAACGCTGACACCATGACACCAAAGCTGCTAATTAGCACATTCCAGCAGGCTTGATTAATCAAGTCTGCTCTGTTGTGTGCTAATTAGCATGTTGCAAAGCAGGTGTCATGCACAAATATGGGTGCCCATAGAAGGTAATGCACTGTAAATGCACATCAGTACATGGTTTCTTCATCTCTGTTTTGCAGGATGTGACCCTTGACCTGGTGGAGCTTACCTTTAAGGATCAGTACATTGGGCGTGGGGATATGTGGCGACTGAAGAAGAGCTTGGTAAAGCCTATACTTGTTCTAATGTATGGGTTGGCGAAAGTATTTTGCCTTTTCTTACTATTAAGGAACATGTAATATTAGTTAATATGCAAATGGACAGAACTACAGAGACTGGGTGAAAAGGCTAAGGCTGGGCTTGTAAGCAGTCTGTTTCTTTGCCTTGTGACTTGACATGGAGCTGTATGTAAGAATGTTGCAGTTATGAGTTAAGTTTTTCCTTGTCTTTTTCTGCAAATAATACTTATTGTAATGGAGCTCTGATTACCTGCACTCTTACGTGCCACTCATCACATTGTGTATTCTTTTGATTGAACATTTAGGAGAGATTGAATCTGAGTACATGTCATGTAAAAATCTACTAAAATAACTTTGCTTCATGATATTACCACTTGTTGGACATCTGCCTCAAATTCTCCCATTTCAGAATCTCAAGAGTGTGGCAAACTGTAGACCAGACAAATTATCTGCCTTTCCCCTCGCTCACTTGATCTCTTCTCTTGTTATTAAACTATTTCCAGTGGCCTTCCCAAGCTCTAGGAGGATTTTCTGGAGGTTTAAATGTTAATTGTAAACATGTAAAATGCTCTCCATCCTTTTAGGAGAATGGTGTAGGGGCAGTATATTCTGATGACTGTGTCCTGCAGGTCATTCTGGTTGCTTTGAGTGATTTTTCCTGACCTCTGAAATTCTCTTGTAGGTCAGCACATGTGCCTACATCACTCAAAAGGTGGAATTTGCTGGGATACGGTGAGTATTGCACTGTTCTGATTTATTCCTTGTATCTGTGTATGGAAGCACTTATATGTGCAGAGAGATCTCACTTAACAAATAACTGTAAAAAGAAATGCTTTGGGGATTTTTATACCTAGGATTTTAACACTTACAGCTATCAGTCAATGTGAAAATGTCAAGGGAGAACTCTGCTGCCTCTAGCTTTTGAACTCAGTTACAGTACACTTCACTGATCTAATATCACCAGCATTAATACAGCTAAGTGAGCTCAACACACCCAATGTGAGAACAGAAGGAAAGTAAATTGTATGGACTCTTCTCTGAATAATCTTGAGTATGTGTTTTGTCTCTTGCAAATGCAGTTATGGGATGTATCAATAGAAGCATTATGTGCAAACCAAGGGAGGTGATGGTGCCTCTGTACTTGGCACTGATTAGGTCTCATGTAGAGTACTGAATGCTGTTTTGGCTCCCACATTTCAAAAAAGGACATGGAGAACTTAAGGTACAGAGTCAGATGATAAAGGGCTTGGAAAACAAGTCATATGAGGAGAAGCTAAAGGAGTTAGGCATGTTCAGTTTGTGGAAAAGAGGCTTAATAAGGGGATATGATAACACTTTTTTCAAATATTTGAAGGGAAAGCATCATATATTTAACAACCTTTTATAATAGCAGGACATTGACTGCTGTGGTTCCTTTGCTTTACCTGTGGCAGTCTAAGGTGTTACATCTTGTGTTATCAGGGTTGAGGGTAGTCTCATGTAGAGTATATTATGGCTGCATGGGATGGTTTGGATAGGGTTAATTCTGCCTCAGGCAGAGGTTGAATTAGATGACCTCTGGATGTCCCTTCCAGCCCTGCATCTCTCTGATTTCTATGGTTCCCCTTCACTGTCGGAGCACCTCAAGTATCCTTTTTGTCATGGAGCGGGCCCTAGGAGCGGCCGTGATCTCCCTAGCGCCCCCTACCGTGCCAGGTTAACTGTTTAGCACCCTCAGTCTTGCCCGCCACATCTTGGTGTTATATATCTTTTAAGGGAGGCTGCCTTACTGTTCCCTATGACACGGTACTCTGCTCGTCCTGACCCCTATCCTATGAGGGGTGACCCGGTGCGCCTCAACCTTATGGGCTATGCGTGCCTCCAACCTCCCCTTTAGCACACCCCAAGCCTCGCAGACGTACCAGATGTTGACTGGTCAGTTTATTCTCTGCGACCTGACTGGTGCTTTTGGGCTTGCCATGCAACTGGCACCTCCCGCAGGCGCTCTGGCCTTGTCACTCGACCGGTGTCCTGCCTAATGCCCCTGGGCTTGTCATGCAACCAGCGCCCTTACTGGCGCTCCCAAACTTGTCATGCAACTTGCGCCCTTTTACCAGTTCCCCTGTATTCACTAGCCCACTCAGGCCGGCTCACTATGCTTGCTCCTTTAAGTTTCTCGCTAAGCTCGCCCCTCTGGGCTTGTCTATACACTCACCCTGCTGGGCTTCCCAATAAGTTTGCCCCTGCTTCTCCCAGATAGATAGTTCCCCACTAGGGTCTGTCTCACCATGGTCACCGCGGGTCCGTCCCCTCCCCCCCATAGGGTTTGTCTCCACGCTCCCCTCGTTTTCGCCCCGACTGGGCTTCTCCACAGTCACCACGCGCTTCCCCACGGGGTGCTACCCTGCTGGGGTTTTGTCACTCACCTCCTGCAGTAAGTTCCCCTCACGGGGGTCTCGTGCCCTCTCTAGGGCCTGTCCTGCACTCCTCGCCTGCACTGGGGCCTCGTAAAATACCGCCCCGCAGGGCCGGGGTCACCAGGAACCCCCACACTCTTGGGTAGCTCCCCTGAAATTATCCCGCTAGCCACCCCCACTGGGGTTGGGACACCCCAAAACACAGTGCTCTCTATCTCGCTGATTATCCCAATAGCCACCCCTACTGGGGTTGGGGTCAGGCCACCCCAAAACACAGCGCGCTCTACCACGCTAATTATCCCGATAGCCACCCCTACCGGGGTTGGGGTCAGGCCACCCCAAAACGCAGCGCTCCTTACCGCGCTGGGAGCACCCCCACCTTACTGGGGAGCTCCTAACGAGCCCGCCTCCTTCCCCTACAGCCTCACCCGGTCCTCTGGTGTAATGATAACAAACTAGCAACATAAAGCCCTGAGCCAACCGGCTACAACCCAAAAGAAGCCGCCCGGCTATAACCTAAACCATGCGCCTCCTAGGCGCTCCCTCACCTCTCTGCCAGGGTTCTCTTCACCCCCTCCCATCATTATATGAACGCTGGAGCGCTCTGGCTGCTCTGCTTAACTCTGGTCCACTCAGCTCTGCTCTGCAGCAGCAGAGCTCCTGCTCCTTGGGCTGCCAGAGGGGAACTAAGTCTGGTCTTGGCCTGTCTGGTTATAAAGGCCAAGCCCTGCCCCCTCCTGGTCAGCTGACCCAATCCATCGCCCTGGCAACCGCCAGTTGTGCTGCCCTATTGACAGACAGCTAAGCCCGTATCGCCATTACTAGTAGCGAGCACCCTAGTGCGCCGCTACACTTTTCCTCCCAGTTTGCTTTCCTGATCACCTGCCTCTTTACTTCATATGTTAGAGCCAAACTTGCCAGCAACAAGAGAATGCTCCTTCCTCTGGAGACTGTTACTGCTGTTTTTGTATAATCAAGTGCTATTGGTTTAAGCTTTCTTTTGGGATTGAGTATGCTGCTGTCTTGACATGGGCCTGTAGAACCCAAAGCATGGTTGGCCTGGGAAGTCCTTTTAAGATGGATTACTATTCAAAATCAGTCTCTGATGGATGAGGGAAATGAGGACATGGTCTAGTTGGGCATCAGTTGTGCTCATTACATAACTGCACCTGTGTCTGAAATGGTCTCGATTGCTTTCTGCTTCAAGAGAGCCATAATACATAGTATTTATCATAATTATACTGTGATCTTTTACCAGGGTTGAATTTTCATTGGGTCTCTGTGTGTCTTAATTTTTGTATGATAATATCACACACAGTCTTGAGCTGGGATTTACAAGGAATGAATTGTGCCTGATAAAAGCATAAACCTGTTTTTAGGCATTCTGAGAAGCATGTAACAGGTATTAAAACTCCACATTTAAGATGTCTCCTGTTATTGGGTGACTGAATCCAATCAAAGTGGTGAGAATTAGAGATAGGACAAATCCACATGTTGGCTTTGGTGAATACCACATGGTTAGTTGCTGGTACTTACTGACAGCTAAATACTATTGTGGCAAGGGGTTTAGTAAGAGGATACAAAACAAGAACTTCTTAGGTTGATGTTGATGTTGTAGCAGGACTAGTAGGGAGAGCAATTCAGTGGGAAGCATTTTGGCACTGGGGCCCTGTGGTGGCTATTCTAAAATATTTTTTATGTAGACAAATTTGTACTGAAATGCATTTCTGTGGCTGTACTTCTGTCCTACTAGGATGCAGTGTTTGTTTTGTCTCCAGCTAGGACACACAAGGTTCAATTTTCTGATTTCCATAACCATTTTCTTTAAAACAGGTTATTTTTGTGTTTGAATTGATTTGTTTGTAGGGCACAGGCTGGTGAGCTGTGGGTTAAAAGTGAGAAGGTCACATGTGGGTACATCAGTGAGGATACACGGGTAAGATCTTTATAAAGTCTCTCTCTTTGTTTTGGCTTTTTCTCTCTTCAGGGCCTCTGAATCAAGGGTGTCCCATCACTGCACCTTTGGTAACCCTATGGCAAACAGCATTGGTGTTTAACACCATTAACGAGTTACTGTATGATATTAGGATCTTCTTTATTTGATCCTCCCTGATGTTTGGCAGGTTCTTTGGCCAGGACTCTTGTGGTTAAAAAGTTTTCGTTCCCTAGTTTTGTGTTTTCATCTGAAGGAAATAATAATGTGAAAGATGAAATACAAACTTAGAAGAAAACATAGGCTATTGTGCTGTCCTGTACATTGATAGATCCTTCAATTCCATGTTCATGTCTTGATCACTTTGATTATTGCTTGTGTGCAGATTAATGGAAACTCTTCTAGATGGCAATGAATGTTGTAGAGAACAGTAGCCAGTTCCAGAAAGCAAATAGTTAGCACTGGCAATGAACTGGGTTGAAGGGTCTTAAAATTTGTACAGGTTTTTGAAATACAGGAACCTTTGAGAAGAAAGTGCCACAATCCAGTAAGCACAGTTTTAGGTAACTTTACAGTCAGCTGTGGTGTTAGGGAGTGTTAGGAGGTTACTGTTTGGGATCTGAAACCATTTCCTTGTAGAAAATAACTTAAAGATTTCTCCAAGTGGGCACATACTGATAATACCACCTTTCACCTCATTGCAGGTGGTGTTCCGCTCAACTTCAGCCATGGTTTATATCTTTATCCAGATGAGCTGTGAAATGTGGGATTTTGACATCTATGGTATGTAGGTAATTTTTCCTTTCCCTGTATTAGAGGCTGTGGTTGTGCAAAGCTTTTGTTTTCTCTCTGGGTATGGTTCAGATATCTGTCCTTGTGTCTGACACAGCACTGGCTTTGTACTGGACTAGCCAAAGCACTGTTCCTTCTTGGAGTCTCAGCTCCAGTTTGCTACCACAGTGTTGAACTTCAGGCCTTTAGCTCTTTTTGGGTGGAATTCCTAGGGTTTCTTACTCTGGGGCCAGGTCTGTTTCAGCAGAACAAATAATTGTTCAGACCCTCTGGGGTTCCTTTTTGAGAGCCTGTCTTTGCAGTTGGTTAAAGTGATTCAAAAACAGCTTCTTGAAAATAAGGTCCTAGTTGCTCTTTCATCCACAAGTGTAAAGCCCATGGTGTAAAACAAGAAGGGCGTCCTACCTGCAGAAGCCCTGACTCAAATTTAATTTCTCTGTCCATAGCTAAGGCTACTTATGTAGTTCAGGGATGTCAAAGATCTGGCATATAGAGTCGCGTCATCCAGTACCTGGTGCTGTCTGGGATCCCCCCTGCATGCTGGATCCCATGCCTGTGATGCCCATTCTGACTAGTCCAAGACTGTGTGCTACACAAAGCATGCATTCTGGCCAGCCTGAGGTAGGTGCTGCATGCAACACAGGTCCTGGAGCGGGTGCTGTGTGTGATGTAGTCCTGGATTGGTCAGAGCAAGTGTTGGATCCAACATGCAGCGGGGGGCAATGTGCTCCATTGGTTCCCCATGTGCCAGATCTGGTGCCTGCTCTAACTGGTCTGAAACCTGCACTGCATGTGGTGCCTGCCCTGGATTGGTTGGAGTGGGTGGCATATGCGGTGTGTATCCCAGTCTGGCCAGAGTAGGCACTACGGGCAGTGGATCTGGCATGCAGTTGGGGGCAGGGGGTATCTGTGGACCCAGTCTGGCCTGTAGACTGGTCCCATACACTCAGCTGGCCTGTAGAGCCAGGTGAGTTTGACATACTTGATGTAGCTAATTCACATGTCTGAATTGGGAGAAACAGCCTAGGCTGTTTATTGATTATGGTACATTCTCCATGGCTGTGAATCTTTCCAGCTTATTTTCAATAACAGACCCTGGGCAATGTTGCTTAGCTCTCTCTAAATCTCCCTCTTTTTTAGGGTCTTTGGTCCCCTTTGACCATCCTTTGAAACTTAGCCTTTGAAAGGGAATCCCACTCTGGCCTAGATGGACCCAGTCAGGATTATCTTAACTGTTTTGAAGCTGTGTACTTGAGCTGCCTTATATACATCATTGTTCCATCTTTCTGGCTGAGTTCTTTAACTGCTCTTTTACAGCCTCCTTGAGTAGGTACATGCATATGGGCAGCCACACAGAACAGAAAAGGGAAACATTGATGCATCTTCTATGTGAAGAAGATACAACAGAGAATTTCCTAGTTTGTTATAAATAGGAATCCTGGTTTTCTTTCTCTAAAAATTGCAAATTCACTGATCAACTCCCCCAATTCATGTATTTCCATGATTAAAATGAAATATCTCTCTCTCCCTCCCTCTCTCTCTCTCTCTCTCTGTGCTCAACTAATACGTAATGTTTTACTGGTATCAGCTGAACACAACGTTTTATTGCTATAGTTACAATTTTAAAACAATTTGAAAACCTATCAGTGCCTTAATCATTATAAAATAAATTTGAAATACCTATATATTTTGGCGTTTGAGGGGTTTGATTTTTTTTTGATCATGGGAAATCAGACCTCCCCTGCCCCCTTCATTCACCAGGATGTGGGTTCAGGTGCAGCTGTGTCTGTCCCATTTCCGCCCCCACCCCCTTCCAGTTTTGTGTTGCTGAGCAGCCATGATATTCTGATGCCCTGCTCTTGCCCATGGTGTTGCCCCTCACTCTGAAGCCACAGCCCCCTGAGCCTTGCCAGTACCTCTTGCTCCCAAGCTACAGCCCACTGGCCCTGCTAGTGCTCCTCACTTCCAGCCTACAACCTCCCCCCAACTTCTTGTGCCCCTCACTTCTAACCCGCTGCCCCCAGTCCTTGGGCCTTAGCCCTGCAGTGTATGAAGAAGAGGGTGGGAAAAGGGGCGGTGTGGGTATAGGCCATGTGTTGTGAGGAGGGAGCACAGGCAACTTGATTGTGGGTGGGCATGTGCCCATCCCCCCAGATTTCTGTGCGTGTGACAGGGTGTGGGGCTGTAGCCGGGCTGGACCAGCTCTGAGCAGGAACTGCCTCCACTGCCCAGGCTGGGACCCAGCATGGGAGGGAGTGCTGCACCGCTATGACTGCCAAGGTGAGGTGCAGCAGCAGCAACACGGAGTTGTGGCCCCTGCTGCTGCTGGGTGGGCAAGGGGCACCCGACCTTGGTGGCCTTAGTAGTGAAGTGCTCCCTCCCATGCTCGGTTCCCACTGCTGGGCTGTGGAGGCAGCTTCTTCCTGGAGCTGGTCCAGCCAGACTGTAGCCCCATTCTCCACATCCTGCTCGGGGGCTATTTGCCCACCCCCTGCATCCCGATGCATGGTCTGTGTCCCTCCACCCCATAGACTTATGTAGTGGGAGCTTCTCTCCACTGCTGCCTGGCTGCTACACGTTTGTATGTGCGTGCACACACATGCACATGGTGCCCCCTGTGTCCTGCTCTCCCTAGCCCCAAGCAGACCCTTGCAGCCTGGCATTCTGCCAGCCTGCAAGGGGGAACCCACAGGTTCCTGGGTTTTTCTCCCTTTAAAGGAGAAAATATGCATTTTTCTCCTTTAAAAGAAGAAATCCACGTTTTTCCATGGCAAACGGAGAACCTGGATTCCTGGTTATAATTACATTGTAGAGATATGAAGTTAGGGGTCAAATGTCCTTGACACGAAAGCTGTACCTTATGTTCATTCCTGTAAAACTTGTCCTGCTTTTTTTCCATTTTTCATGTTCTTTGCTTTGGTAATATCATAAGTGACTCTCAACAGCGAGAAGATAGGCTTCAGTTCTAAAAAAAATCATTGTGCTGGCACTGTTAGGGTAAGGTTACTAGGAACCGTATGGGTGTATCAGAGAAATAAGCACAGATGTTTGATGCTTTTTTGTTGCTGCTGTCTTTGTAGGGGACCTGTACTTTGAGAAAGCTGTAAATGGTTTCCTTTCTGATCTCTTCACCAAATGGAAGGTATTGTTGCTGTTCTGAATAGATTCTGCTTCAAAGTGAACAAGTCACCCCTTTTGTTTGCCTGTTATGCAGTATAACTTACCGCATGCAGTCAGTATCTATCTTCTGGTACTGTACTCTGAAGAAAAGGGGTAGGAGCCACAACATGAATGTGGACATTTAAAGGCCAGTCTGTAAAACATTACATTTTTTTACACGTTTGCAGAAAGATCTATTCTAATTTCCAGTGCCTGCAATTCACTTAGCTGCAGAGCTTCAAAAACAAGAGCCTCAGTACCAAAAGTTTCAGTATAAACGTGAACATTTTAGCAACCCTCAATGGGGGTGAGTGTGAAATAGACAAAATCGAGTGGGAGGAGATATAGGGCATCAAGAGCTCTGAATCACAAACCTAAACTCCATGTAGCTTTACTGGTAACATTGGTCTACTTGGTTTTAATTGGGACTGGAGAAGAGGAGTTCAAGGGAACTCTGGGTATCTCTGTTTTTCTTCACTTAGTCCTTTACTTGAGCCTATATTTTTCTTCCCAAGGAACCCTGGGAGAATGTGGCCAAGGAATTCTGCACAGCTCACCAGTTCCATTCCCAGTCTCTACAGAGTAATGCAAAATACTCCTCTTACATATTCCTGTTAGCCAGACAAGGTTATTTAGATAGATGTGATATCTTTTATTAGATCAGCTATATCTGTTAGCCTGATACTGTTCAGTTTAGCATGGCAGAGTCCTACAAGCTCCAGGGAGTATAGTCTGCAGGTGCATTGGTGCTTGTTTTCCTTTTTTTCAGGGAAATCTTTGCTCTTTTGGGAATGTGCAGCTCCTGTTTATATGCTGAAAACTATATGGGTCAGGAGTTAGAACTGTCTTGCTTTTACTCATTTCCTTCCATTCTTATTGGACAGGAGAAGAACTGCAGCCATGAAGTGACAGTGGTTCTATTTTCTAGAACTTTTTATGATGCAAAATCAATAGGTAAGATGGTACCACATTTTTTTAAATTTCTTCTCTATCTCGACTCTTGCTTTTAACTCAGGAGTCTCCAACCTTTTTGGATAGGAGATCACGTCCTTAATTAAAAAGCAACCCAACATCTACCCTGCGCTCTCCCCCACTCCCGCAGATCGGTCTGTGGGGTGGGAAGGGGAGGGAGGCACATCGAAGTGAAATGAGAAAAAATGATTTGGGAGCATGCCCCCTGCAGCTGGTAAGTCTGTGGGGGGGAAGGGGGAGGGGCAGATCAAGGCCCCAGTGGTGAGGGAGGGAGCGGGGAACAGGCACGGGCTGGGGGGAGTTGGGGCCCTGGTTGGGCCAAGGGTGGGAGAAACAGAGGCCTGGGAGAAAAGTGCCCCCCAGGCTTCTGTTTGTCCCCCAGCCCCTGCTCCTGCCTGTGCCCTGCTCCCTCCCTCACTGCTAGGGCCTCAGTCTGCACCCCCTGCACCACAGCAGTGAGTGAAGGAGAGGAGCTGGGGCAGGCCCTGCATAGCTGGGTCAGATTGCAGGACAGACCTGTGATTGGTTTGTCCATGGGGGGCCACACACCCCTGGAGGGCTTGGGGGTGGGGAGAGCTTGTGCCCCTGGATCTGTGGGTGGGATAGGGTGGGCTGTTCGGGTGTTTAGCTATGCTTTGCTCGGGCCAGGCAGCGATGATGCTGGGAGTGGGGCTATGGGGCAGGGCTGCAGGCACCTGAAAATTTGCCGCAGTCCCCCAGCCCAGTGCTGCTGCTGCCACCCATCCCGAGTGCAACACAGCCCAACCAGTGCCAGGAAGAGCCTGGTGCAGCCTCCCAGCCCACAGTGGCAGCCCACCGTCCCCCACCATGCAGATCCTGGGCACTTGACACCCATGCCCTTGGGGGCGGGGGAGAGGAGGGGCAGGGGCAGGGCAGGGGGAAGGCTGTGCTAGGCTCTTCCCAGTGGGGGTTGGGCCTCACTGTGCTCAGGGTGGGTGGCGGCAATGAAGCTGGGAAGGAGTTGTGGGGGTTACAGCTAATTTTTGGGTGCCTGCAGGCCCTCCATAGCCCTGCTCTCAGCACCACTGCTGCCATTTCCAGCTTGAGCGCATCATGGCCCCAGTCTGCCCTGGCCCGCCCCACATGCAGATCTGGGGGGCACATCCCCCCCATACCCTCCTGGGGTACATGTCCACCTTCCCTGCACCTCCTGCACAAGCTGTTTGCTGCTCTGTCTTGTGTTCTGCCCCGGCTGTACAGGGCCTGCCCCTGCCCCAATCCCTCATGCACTGCTGCTGCATCTGCCCATACTGCCCTGCGTTTGAGGGGGGCACATGCCCCCCCATCAATGCTTGGCAGAGGGGGCAGCCATTGTGGGTTGGGTTTTGCACCATGAGCCCCACTGTAGCTGGCCCAGGAGTGGCTCAGCCTAGCATGCGTCCCACCCTGGGCTGAGCTTTGTCCCCTGGTGGTGGGCACACGTGGTGTCAAGCCGCTCCTGGCCAGCTGCATCGGGGCTTGGGGTGCAAAGCCCAGCCCACAATGGCAGCTGCCTCTGCCGCACACATTGGGTGGCACGTACCCCACGGGGCCTCTGCCGAGGTGCACTCAACAGCAGGAGCCCCCCACGACCATGGACAAGCTGCCCAGGCTCAATCTTCCTACCACCTGCCTGGCCGGGGTTCCGCTCACCTTATCCCTGCTACTACCTCTGCTGTACTCAGTCTCTCACTGTGGGGGCCTCAATCTGATCCCTGCCCTTCCCTCCCCCACAGACTGACCTGCTGGGCTGGTGGGGGTGTGCACATGCATGTGCACACTCAGGGCCCCTTCCCACAGCCTCAGATCAACTCAGGAGGCTCCGCAATTGACCAGTTGGTGACCACTACTTTAACTGTTCCCTTCCTTCTTGGAAGCTTATCAGAATGGGTGGAATCTCAGTGGAGGCCTTGATTTCATTAATGGATGCTATGTTTTAGGGTTGATTAGAAGTATGTTATACAGGAAGCATTGGTGACCATGGGCATTTTGGGAAATACTTGCCTTCCTTCAGCCTCTGTAGTTTCAGAGAGCAGTCTAGGACCTGCACAGACCTGTGTATGCTTCTGTAGTTCTTATAAAGTCCTCACCATCCTGCAGAAATGGGTGGGAAGAGAGTTGTGTTGAGTGTTTTTCATAGTTAGCAGTTTACTTTATTATACATAGCCTAATGCAAAGCTGTGTTTTCCCCTTAATGAGCTTGTTCTCTCTCCAAGATGTCCTGTGTCAAACACAGTGGGTGCATGATGATTCCTTGTGCAAATCCTTTAAGCAGTATTATATGAAAGGATATGGGTCAGTTGTCTCCATAGTCCTCAAACTCTTGTACAAGGATGCCCTGTGTCTTCATTTTAAAATGAAATTTAACATGATCAGGAAAATTTGTGTTGTTTTGTTTTTCCTCCAAGGTTTAGATTTACTCTGGAAATGGCTGCTTCTCAAGAAATGCTTTAGAATGAATGATCTTTACCCCCACTTTCATTTCCATTTCAGATGAGTTTCCTGAGATCCATCGTGCCTCAATTCGGCAGGATCATGAGGGAAGATTTTATGAAGACTTCTATAAGTATGTTAACTCTTACCCTTTACGGGATAGATGTGGCTTAGAATTCACATGGAACTCTCGTTAATTAGGACCCCTTTGGATAATATCAGGTTTCTTGCTAGACTGTCTCAGAAGGACATGATCTTGGTATATCAAAAAGCATCTTTCCCTGAGCCTGGCCACTGACCACTTCTTCCCCAGCTCAGATGTGTTCATTTTTGCTGAATGCAGAGTTGTCACACTGCCACTTCTAGAAATTGTTTACGGACTTCAAAGATTACATGCTTTTTCTGTAGTTTTAAGACATAACATTTATGTAAGGCTTGGCCATCTCTTGAGGTTTTACGTTCTTACCTGTGAGAGAATGTTGTAGAAATACTTATTTCCTCCTTCTGTAGCTTTTTTCTGCATTAACTGTGGGTTGTCAGTCCTTCCCTCTCACTTTTTATAGCTTCCTCTGAGAACCTGCATGATAACCTCCCTTTTGTGGTCCTCAAAATATGTTACTTTCAGGGTTGTGGTTCAGAATGAGAGACGAGAAGAGTGGACATCATTGCTTGTGACTATTAAAAAACTCTTCATCCAATATCCTGTACTGGTGCGGCTGGAGCAGGCAGGTAGGAGAGATCTTTTTTAATCTAAGTTGCTGAGTCTTTACGCTCAGCCTGGCAGTGTCTGGCTTCCTCTGCTGATGCTTGCCCCACAAATGATAGTTTTATGTCTTCTGGTTTCCTTCTGGTACTGTGTGGGGTGGCCTAAGAATCACAAGTCCTGACTATGTATTGGGCAGCATGGTGGGAATAGCTTCAAAAATTCCAGGAAATGCTCCTTGTTGGTGATTTGTCTTTATAACGATGATAAATTAAGTATTTTTTTCTCTTAAACTTTTGTCTAGAGGGCTTCCCTCCAGGTTACAATTCTACTTCAGCACAAGGGAACTACCTAGAGGCCATAAATCTTTCTTTCAATGGTGAGTAAGGAGAAATTAACTTGTCTTCCTTGCTTGCAGGAGAAACTTATTTGCATTTTCTTCTGAGTGAACTGGCATTAAAAACAAATGCTTTGAAGTTTGGCAGTTCTGAGTCTTGGGGCTTATATCAAAGCTTTGTCATCTTTATCCAGTTTATTTTCCTTCATCTAAGCATGCATCTATGTGATGTGAGCATTACATCAGAGTTTTCCAGCCACCATCATGCAGTGGCTCTTTGTGCTACCTGATTCAGTTACCTATTGTCTTTGGCATCTCCAGAGTTGGAAGAAAGCAAACTCTGACTGGAAAAACACCCACCTATTACATATTTCTCCCATCCCTTACTTTTTTCTTCTTCCTCCTACTTTTAATGCCAATCCAACATATATTTTAAAAGCAGAGGGAAAACATTACTGACCACTGCATTATAGCTGGCTGCTTATGGATAAATACAGGTCCTGTTATATTTGTGTCTGATTGCTTAGGGTTGCTTTTTTAATATCAGTAGTGTGTCACATTTCCAACTCTTAAAGAAAAAGATGTTGGATATTTCTTTAAGCTTTATACATGCTCTTGGATTCTTACTTATCTTTTAGTGTTTGACAAGCATTACATAAACCGGAACTTTGACCGGACTGGACAGATGTCTGTGGTTATCACACCTGGGGTGGGTGTGTTTGAAGTGGACCGGCTTCTTATGATCCTGACCAAGCAGCGAATGATAGACAATGGTAAAGAAATAACTTAATTTTTCAGGAACCAGAGCTTCTTTTGGTTCTCAGAAACACAGCATTGTCAGGTCTTACAATGCATCTTTCTGAAGGACGAATCTGGGGGACTTACTGATACCCTAAATGCAAATCTGGCCTGATTTTCAGTGTTTCCAAACCCTTGCAGCTCCCTTTGACTTCTTGGGGGATTTGTGAGCGCTCAGCACTTAAAGGGCAATGGTGTATGATTTGTGTGAGTTCAGAGGAAACACTTCCTAGTTCCCCTTATGTGCTCTCTCTGTGTAATCAGGGGGGAGGGCCAATGTGTGGCACACGTGCTGCAAGTGACATGGGCAGTCTTTGCAGATCAAGCCCCCATGGTGAGGGAGGGAGTGGGACGGGTTGGGACAAGCACTGTCCTGCCAGGGAGGGGCCCAGGTTGGAGCCGTGGCTTGTCCTAAGGTAAGGGAGGGGCAGCTCCCAGCACTGCATGCACCCTAGTAGGGCATGGAGGGGCATGTGCCTTCAGAGCTGGGCAGGATGGGCTGCTGCTGCTGCGGGTTGGGGCCAGGACTGCTCCAGGCTCTTCCTGGGTGGGAGCTGGGCCAGGCTGTGCTCAGGGTGGGCAGCAGCGGTGCTGGGGGCTGCAGCCCCCCCCCCCCAAATTTGCCATAGACACCCAAACTCCCCACCCTGAGCACAGCTTGGCTCAGCTCCTGCCAGGAAGAGCCCAACATGGCCCCGGCCTCAGCCCTCAGATGCAGCCCACCCTGCCCCATGCAGATCCCGGGAGCACACGCTTCTCATGGCATGCACAGCGGGAAGATCTGCACCCCCCCACGCACCTCCTGGACGAGCTGCAGCTCTGTTCTTGAGGGGGGCCTTGATCTGCCCCCTCATGCCCCTTACCTTCCACTTCCACCACAACAGACTTACCAGCTGCATGCACCTCTCCATGCTGCCAGGCTGTGCTCCTTGCTGCCTACATGCTGCACTGCAGCTGTGTGCTTGCGTGGGGCATTTATTGGCCACATCAGGCTGATTTCTGATACAGGCAGTTTTCTTTATATCAGTGCTGATCTAATATCAGACTGATGCATCAGTGCACATCTAGTAACAGCTATGGGTAGTTTGTGGCTATACTGTTCTTTTTTGTTTACAGGTATTGGTGTGGACTTGGTATGTATGGGGGAGCAACCGCTGCATGCTGTACCACTCTTTAAGGTAATGGATACTTGTTGCTACAGCTGTTTAGCTTATTATTTGACCAGCTAGAGCAGTGGTTCCCAAACTGACAGATTATGCACCAATTTAAAAGATACAACCTTAGGTTCCACTAGCACATTTTTTAGTTCAATCTCGAGTACCACCAGCAATTTTTTGTCATATAAAGTAATTATAATAAATCTATTAACATGTACCACTGACAGGTTGTGTGCATACCACTGGTGGTACGCATACCACAGATTGGGAACCACTGAGCTAGAGGAAGCTCAGAGTACCTGTTACATCTGCCAACCTTTTTTCTTCTAGCTTCACAATCGCAGTTGTCCTGGAGAGTCTCGCTTGGGAGATGACTACAATATTCCACACTGGATAAATCACAGGTTAGTGTGCGAGTTGGGATTTTCTCAGACGCAGCAGCTTTTTCTGAGCATTCATGGTACAGTTTTCCCTTAGTTGTCTATTGAATGCAACATTTTGCCATGTTGGTTTTTTTTTCTGTTCAACTCGCAGAGCATAGATGTAACTTCTGCAAAGAGCGTGGCGTTTCCAACAGAAGTGATAGGTTGCAAACGTAGATACAAAAGGTTATAGGGCAATCTGTAAAGTAGGGAGATGTAATCTTAGGCTTGGGTGTTTAGCTGTCTTACCTTTGTCCTTGAAGAGTGCTTAAGGAAATGCAGGAATGTAAACTGATCAGATGAGATGGTTAAACCATTTGAATGGCTCAGCATTTCTCATGAAAACAAGCAAATCCTGAATAAACTGCTATTGGTATGACTTCTGTAAAGAGTGTACCAGGCCCGGGATCTAAATGAAACATTGCGTTTCAGAGTGTGTCATTGTCTACTCCAAACTTTGGCTTGTTTCTTTTCCATTTTTTCAGATGACTTTCTGTTAAGATTGTCTGAGAATATTCTCTCTCTTTAAAAGAGATGAAGCAGCAACCTGCCTCCACCATGCTTGTTCAACTGTTGCCATATAGCTGTAATATAGGCAGGCTCTTTCTTCATGTACCTGTTGTGTTCCTTCTTCATGTACCAGTTGTATCCCTTGCAGAGTTTGCTTGTACAAAGTACTCTGCTAGTATGCCTATTGCATAAGCATACAATTCCCCTAGCTGCATAACACACCATCTGGACCAATATTCTTGCCTGTTGCTTGCATCATTGATTAAGTGTATAAAAACACTTAAATGAATAGCTTCTTTTGGCCTATGTGTCTACTTTCCAGTGTAATTGTACTCGGTTTAACTACATTATAACTGGCTCTAGAAACGGCACAGAAAACATTGGCAAATGCTGCTATTAGATGCCTTTAAAACAAGGGGAGGTAGCAGCCTTGAAACCAGCCAGTGCCTGGCATTTTCAGTGCTTCTAATGAAAGACTTGAGACTGATTATTAAAATGAAAGGAGATAGTCAACTGATACCACAACCCTGACAGCAGTTGAAACACGTTATTCTGTACTTAATGAGGATTAGTCATGTTAAATTCAGGTAAGTACATGCTCCAGATGAATGCAGTTTTTTTCTCCCAGTTCTGAGACTCTTTGCTTAAACAGAGCAGACTGTTCACTTTTTCCAAGTATTTAAGCTTCTCCTGATCTATGCCTTACATAAGAGCAGTGTTCCAGATTTTGCCTTTTCTGACTGCAAAACAAATTATAACAGTCAGCTCTTTGAGATTAAATTCAAATAGAAGAGGTCTTGGTTTGGGCATGAGTTGTAAGCAGCTGAAGCTGGCTACAGCCAAGTAGATTGCAGAAGAGTTACCAATGGCAGGTGCTGTTATGAATTGAAGAGTTTTGGGAGGGAAGAGGAGGGGAACTGGAGAAGGCAGTTCTTTAGGGTGTGATGAGTTGCAGGTTGAGTGTGTGTGTGTGTGAATGCAATAATGTAGCTTTATTGGACTATACAGCTTTGTCTTGATCTTGCATGCAGCTGTTTATTTGTTTGTCTTGCTGTCTCTATCTTGTCCTTCTGGAGTAGGATCCAAGTGAAACTAACCCACACTCAGTGGCCACTTATTCAGTAGTTAAGTAACTGCTTGTTTTTATTTAAATAATTAATTTTTTAAAAGTCACTGAACAGCTTGGCTCTTCCTCTTTAGTTTCTACACATCCAAAAGCCAGCTTCTGTGTAACAGTTTTACTCCACGGATCAAGCTGGCAGGAAAGAAGGTAGGTTGGCTGCTGTTGATCTCTTCCTGTCAAGTAGACAAGCTGATCTCTTTAGCTATAGCATGCTGTTCAGTCCTGGTCTTTTCCAGCTGCTCTTCAGCTGTACTAAATTGGTTCTGACCAGCATGGATTTATGCCTTCTTTTCATTCAAGAATGCTTTTAATGCGTTTTGGTGCCAGATATCAAAGTCTTTGTAGCAGTGTAGGTGAAGCAGTAGTGATGGGATTCCATGCTAGTGCCAAGTGAAAGTACAGCTGTGATTCTTAGTGATAAAGGAGTTCTAGGCCTGGGATTAGTATGAAGACTTTCCTTTCACAGAATGGGGCTAGAAGAAAGCTTAAGGAATTTAAAGGTAAAATATACTCACTTGCTAATATGGAATATAAACAGCCCTTTTTCATCATGGGAAAATCTAATACTAAAGTGTCCATGGGAGTGAGGAGGAGACAGCTGTCTTGTTGGCAAAGATGAGTTTTACTTTGGGGGTTGTGACTAAGTGTCCAGCTTCTTACATAATCTCTGAGCTGGAGCCTGAGGATGTCAGCAGAATAAACTGCAAAGCTCTGCACAAAGTACTAAGTCTGATGATGCTCAGTCACAGTTGGGGGGAAGTTTCCTTGGAACATGCTGACCTGTATCCTTATTTTGGTTTTGTTTTGTTTCCTTTGCCACATTTCCTGTGTCTGGTCTCCAGCCACTGATTGACAGAGCGAAAAACAGCAGAGACTCCTGTGAGTAATTCAGTGCTGGAATGACCCATCTCATTGATTCATTTTTTATTTTTTTAATAATAAATGGCTCTAAAAAGGCCATGGCACTGTGGTTAAACTACTGCTGATGGCATTGAGAAGGGGATAATTATACCAAATGGCAGCAGAACAAGATCTATGTTGCCCACAGTGCTGATGTAGGTTTATAAGGGGGCTTTCTGACTAGTGCCTTATGTGGAATGGAATTAGATCTTGGGCCTGACTGTTTGTCAGCTGGCTAAAGGAGAGATGATATCAATTTGGTGTATTGCAGAGATGTCAGTGTTAGTGTTGGAGGGTGTCATGGGGCCATTTTATAAAATGTATCACTTTACTATGTTTATCACATAGGCATTCTGCCATTTATTACCATTTATGAATGTGTATTTTATAAGATATCATGATCTTGCTTTGGTGCTTGGCTGCAACTGCAAGAAGTATCCTCCGCATTAAAGCTTTGGGCCAGATCCAGCCCACAGGCTGTACGTTTGGCACCCTTGATGCCTTTGACCCTTTTGCACCAGAATGGAAAAGATAGACCTTGTTTGCCTTCCTTGGGATGCTGTTAGTGCCATAAGTGCAGAATTGCAGCATGAAAAGCTTAGAATCCTGTCATACCACTCTTGTTACCAGGAACACACATGAGAATAGAAGTGGGGGATGCTTTTTGTTCTTACTCTTAAAGGTCATTTTTGCATTCATGCACGTACTGGTTGAAAATGGTCATGTACAAATTTCCTCATGAAAACTGAAAGACATTTGATGACTGACTGCATGGAAAGGAGTTAAAAGTGGGCTAGAACTTTGATTCCCAGTCATTAACTTTCATTGTTGTAACTGAGAACTCTGCTTGTAGTTGTTTTGCTTGTGAAGCACTTTTGATATGCATTTACTTTCCATATATTTTGGAATAACTTCCTCTCTCTCTGTGGTGGGAGCTGGATGGTTCTAACTCATCCAGCAATCCCAGAGTTTGGGCAGGATTCTTAAAGAAGGTTACAGTATTAAATGGTTTGTGTTCCAGCATTAGGGGCACCTAAGGATGCTGAGAATGCCCTTCCCATCCAAGTTGATTATGATGGCTATGATGCTCAAGTGTTCAGGCTTCCTGGTCCATCCAGAGCTCAGCGCTGTACCACTTTCAGGTAAGAAGCCCTGTGGGAAAACTGTTTTAAGTTCACCTTCAGCTTTTTGCTGCATTTGCCCATATGTAAAATACTATGGGGAAAGATGGAGAGGGCTGAACCTCAAGTGCTTAGAACTTGTTTGAATGTAGTAGACTAAGCTTTTCACAGGCTACCAGTCAGGTTCCTGCTGGTGGCTCCCTACTATGCTGCTGAGAGTATACACATGTGGTATGGGAGCTAAGCAAAAGATGAACTCTTGATTTCTATCCATGTTGGATTTTGCTTTTGTGTTTAACTGATAAAATTATTGCTGCTGCATTGTCTTTGCTATGCTTTGGTTAGATTTTGCGAGGCACGAAAAGCTGTACCACTTCCTTGGTAAGGAAGTGACAATCTCATTTTCATGCCATTGGATGTCCCTTTTTATCTTCCAGCAGGTCTGTAAGGGAGAGAGAGAGTCGCACCAGGAAGAGCTCTAGTTCTTACGATGTCTCATCGAGCCCTTCCCTGCAGAGTCGCACTCTGCTGCCAGAGGAGGTGAGGAGCCAGGCTTCTGATGACAGCTCCCTGGGCAAGATCTCCAACATCCTAATGATCCCACGACTTCATCTGCATCAATACGAAGTCAGCAGCTCCTTGGGTTACACCAGCACCAGAGGTCAGATTGAGGCAGGGATGGAAATGGGGTAGTTCCTTAACATGCCTCTTGTTTGTGGGACAAGGGGAAGAGGTTCTGAACTCATATCAGCCACTTCCAAACCAGAGCAGTGGAGGCATTGCTCATATGTGCACCAAAACTCCAGGTGTTAAGAGTGAGTGTTCACTGGCAGTGCACACTGCTGTTGTCTGCATTTGGTGCTCTCTCTCTGCTATCTTTGTCCCTTTTGTATTTGTATTGCCTTGCCCTATATAGGCATGTTCTGACACTGATCTACCCATTTCCCCTGTCTATTATCACCTTATAATATCTCACAATTCTCCTGGGTCCCCTCTGCAAATATGGATACGTGCAGCTTGTGCTTCATTTTCAGGTCACTTTTGAATCTCTATAATGGAAATTGGGCTCAGCAGTGAACCCTGGGGAACCCCACTTATAACTCTGCTCCATGAGGGTTTGCTGTCATTAGCTATAACTTTCTGGATTCCTCCTCCTGCCTTGCTGAGTTAGCCAACATGCCTGTCCTTTTTTATTAATGTTGTTCATTGTCTGCATATAGTGCCTTCCGAAGGCCTTAGAGTCATAGAGTTATAAAAAAGTAGGGCTGGAAGGGACCTCCAGAGGTCATCTAGTGAGTCCAACCCCCTACCTGAGGCAAGATCATCCCTATCCAAACCATACCCTAAACTCTACATAAGACTACCCTTAACCCTGATACAACCTAGGCCTGACACCTTAACTTGCCACAGATAAAGCAGGAAAACCACAGCAGCCAACGTTCTACTTCTGTAAAATGTTGTTAATATATGCTCGAGAGGTCTTGGGTCCCTTTCTGAGATGAGTGATTGTTGTCAACCTTCAGCTGCCTTTACAAGCGCTGATATTGTTTTAAAAACAAAACAGTCAATCATATCGGTTTAACTTGGGCTGCTCTTCCTGTAGTTTGTCTTGCTGACTCCGTTCTAACTCCAGCATTTTTTCTGGTATGAGAGTAATTGCCAGCTATACTGTTCACAACTTGGAACCACATTTGCCTCTTTAGTTCTCCAGTACTCTCCCTGTATATTGATCATTTTATAAATAAAGATGGCACGCTGGTTATTCCTTTATTTTAATGAAGGCAGCAAGGTCCAATGAACTGAGCACTGGTCAGGGGTTCAGGAGACTTGCGGTCTATTCCTTGTTCAGAAGTTGGCTAACTGCATGAACTTGAGTCCCTTCACTCCTCTGTGTTCATTTCCTTACCTCTTAACAGAGGAGTGATATGTTTGTAAAGCACTTACAGTAAAATTTATTGTCTGTAGATGTCAGCATTTGGGCTGACAGGGGATTATTTTTTTTCAGAGTTCTGGAACAGAGCCCATCCGGTCCTATTGACAGAAGCCAGTGTGCGCTTTGATCTGAAAAATAGCCTTTGTGCCTCATGAAACCTAGTTGGGGTGATGGAGTCTTAGGAGCTTCCTCACTGTTGCCTTTCTCTGACATTAAAAACATCCATAAAGTACTCCCTTAAGCCTTCTTGTTCTGATATACGTGTTTCATCCTGAATCCATTAGAGACTGTATACTTGGAAGAGATCCTCATTCCGTTATTGTAATTTTTTTTTTTCAGTGCAATATTGTTTTTGGACTTGACTGAATTTAGCCCATTGTGGTTTTTCCTTGGCTATTTGATTCTTTTGTGGGATTTTGTGATGGCAATAACAGTACAAAGTCTTTATCTGTAGTTAGCAACTTACATTTGCAGGGGAAACCAGTTTTCCTAAAATCTGACTTGAAAATGTCAGGTTGACATATAATTGGAGTAATACAGTGACTTCATTCTACTTGCTTTCTAGAAGATACTTCTTTCTTATCTCAGTTTTCTACTTGTCTAGCTTGTCAGGAATATCTAGAGCTCTGGGCAAGAATCTCATATTATTATTTAAAAATCTAAAGATGGAAGCAATTCTTTGTAGCTTGTTGGGGAAAAAAAGTGTCCTCTCTGGCTTTCTTACCTTAGATGGTAAAAATCTGCCTGGACACCTGAAACACAGAAAATCCATATTCTGTGTCGTCTGGTGTCCTGTTTGTGATGTAATCTTTATACTGCCTCTAGCTTCCTCCCCCCGCGTGGCCTTATTTCATGAAGTAGAACATCCTCTTTCACTTCACCTGTATTTAATCTCATGTTAATTTAGAGCTTTATGTTGCAGATGTTCTTGAGAATATGCTGGAGTCACAGCAGCGAGACTCCAGCGCACCAGGGAGGTTCCATGTAGGCAGCGCGGAATCCATGCTGCACATTCGGCCTGGTGGATATACACCACAGCGTGCGTTAATAAACCCCTTTGCGCCCTCTCGCATGCCCATGAAACTTACATCCAACAGGAGGCGCTGGATGCACACATTTCCTGTGGGTAGGTCTTTATTACTTATTTTTTTTCAAACCATCCCTACCCTGCCCTGTCAAGCATTTGTGGCTTCAATATGCATGGACAGATCCCACTGTCAATAAGCTCCCACCACAAAATGATTTCTCTTAGTTGAAATTGACTTGCGTCAGAGGTGAGTTGAGAACATACATTTTATTGAAACAAAGGGTCTCTTGACTTGTGCAGGTGTTCTGAACATGGAAACACTGTGGAGTCAGTTTATACATTTCTTACTCTCCAGGGAGTAAACTTGCAGTCAGTGGTGTGAGTAAAAACCGTAAGATGAAAATGTCTGGCTTTTATTAGACAGCAGATTCTGAGGGGGCTGTGACTGCATTTAGTAAGAGTTTTAGGGACATTCATACACGTATGTATTGTGTGTATAGGATTCAAACACTGAACTGTGCCAATCTTTCCTTAGTCTTTGTCTACATTATCAACTTCTCTTGGCTGGGGTGGGGGTCTGAAAAGATGGTGCTCTTTAACTGATGTACCCCGAAAGGGGGCACACCTCTGCTGGCAAAAGGTAGCTAGCTGCCAGGGAACTGGTATATGTTCCAGCAAAAAATTATGTCTTGTTGGCAGTGCTGTTACTATGCCAAGTGTCTTAGTGCTGCTGTTACGTTACAGCAGAAACAACCCTTGGAGTATGGACATAACTTTAGTGTCTTATAAATACACCTTCCAAAAATATCTCTCTGTTAAGAAGAATATAATCTTCAGGGTGTCATTTGGCTTCTGCTGTAGAGCAAGGGGATTGTCTTGCACAATTCCATAGAGCAAGGGTGGGCTGGGGGGCTGTTCAGTGAGCTTTGGTGAGCTGTTGAGGGCCACAAGGGTAGCCACACCCCTTGACAGGTGCCCTGCCCCGATCACCATCTTGGGACTGGAAGTCCCACCCGCTAACTCCTGACTTGACCCCAGAAGTACCCCTTTCTGGAGGGGAGGGTTGCCATCTTGGAATCAAAAAAACCCAAATCTCATACTAAATGTCACACACTACTATAACAGGGGTAGGCAATGTTTTTTGGCTGGAGAGCTGAAGAAAACACATTGTCTACCTTGGAAGGTGCCAGAGTCACGACATGCTGGAGCCTGGGGCAGCTGCTTGCAGCTTCCCAGCTGCCTGCTGGGAGCAGCCTGGGCTCCATGGCTGGCAGCAGCTGCTTAGAGCCCGGGCTGGTGGTGGTGTGCCGAGCAAAATGGCCTTGCATGCCATGTTTGGCACGTGTTGTGGGGGTTGCTGACCCCTGTACTATAACATATTTACATTTTATTACAAAAAATATTTTTATGATTTGTTTGCATAGTGTATATAGTGAAGATTGCATAATAACTCAAAAATAAAGTCTTAATGTTGTATATTGTGGTTGGGGGTGGGGGTGTATGTGTGTGGGGGGGTGAAGGGCTGTGACTTTGTGGGGGGGTCAAAGGGTATGTTTTGGGGGGGAGTTGTGGGAGCAGGGTGTGGGTATATGGGGACCCCAACACACTCACCCCTCTACCACCATGGCGCCGAGCTCCTGCCACAGGTAGCGGGTGCCTGGCAGCATGCGGCTCTGGGCAGACCTGCATGTGGTGGCAAGGCATGCAACCAGGCTGGACCACCTCTATCATATGGGGCTCCCTGCGGCACGTGTGCAGCTCCTGGCACTTGTGCGCCACCAGAAGAAGACCTGCATGATAGAGCTGGCTGCCTTCCCTACCCCATGCCGGCAGAGTCCCCAGACATGCACAGAAGTGAAGGGGAGCCCCACCCCCTGCTTTCCTGATGGAGTCCCAGGACCTGCGTGGCAGGGGGTGGGGAAGGCAGCTGGCTGCATCATGCAGGGCTTCTCCCAGTGGTGCGCAAGTGGTGGGAGCTGCACATGCTCCACAGGGAGCCCCATATGATAGAGGCAGTAACGGTGGGCCAGCCTGCCTGTGCCCCTTGCCACCATGTGCAGCTCTGACTGGAGCCATGTGTTGTCAGCTGCCCTGAGCGCCTGCTGGTGGCAGGAACAGTGCGCCATTGGAGGTGCGGGGGTCCTCACCCTCCCCCCCCCGCCCTCCCTCATCCACACCCTTCCCACCCAAGCTCCGTGTTCCCACTGGTCCCCTGGGTGCATGTTCCACGGTCCCACCAGCTCCATGCTCCTGCCCAGCTGGCACTCCCCCTCCCTCCACCCCCACTGCTTCCCTACCTGTTGCCAAGAGTGAGTGCTGCAGCAGGGAGATGAGGTACCTCTAGATGCCAGGAAAGCTAACCAGGTCTCCCAGAGGCTGTAGCAGTGGCAGCAGCAGTCCCGCCTGGAAGCTATATGCTGGCTGGGCCAGGCCCTTCTGCACATGAGAGTGGGAGCAAGGCATGTGGGCGGGGTGGGGTACGGTTAGTTGGTGGGCACCTGTGGGCTGGATGAAATTGCCTGGTGGGCCAGATTTGGCCCAGGAGCCATTTTTTTGCTTGCCCCTGCCATAGAGGTACCATGTTAACTTATATTGGAGCTAGTGTTGCTTGTTCTATGAGCAGAAGGAGTTGGGGGTGAATGGGAAAAACTGAAGAAACAAGAGCAAAGGGGGTGTTGATGACAAATCTGTAATGGTGTAGGTCCATCGGGAGAAGCAATCCAGATCCACCACCAGACTCGCCAGAACATGGCAGAAATGCAGGGCAACGGGCAGCGGGATTTGACTCACTCCTCTGCTGAACTGCTGGAGCTTGCTTACCACGAGGCAACTGGCAGGTGAGGTTATTAGGGGGGACCTTTAACAGCACTTGCCTAAGCAAAAGCACAGTTCCAAGTAAAGAACACTTGTACAAGGCTAGCCACATATTGGGTAAAGAGAATAACAGTTGGCTGCGATGCTCAGCACCAATGTTACAGTTTTATTATGAGACCCCAGGCATTGAAATAGTTTATTTGTCAGCAGTTTGTGCAGCTGGATTACTGTATTTCATGGTGTACAAGTCAATGTGGTGTATAAGTCGATCCCATTTTTCTGATTCAAAAAGTTAGGATTTTTGTAGATCTGGCATATAAGTTGACCTAACTTTTTGGATCAGAGATATGGGGTCGACTTATTCCAGCCCCTGCACCCCAGCCCTTACAAAGGACACCTGGGGGGTGGACACGTACAAGACCGGCGCCACCAGAAGGGCTGGGGCCAGGCTCGGTACTCAGCTAGTGGAGCCCAGCCAGTGCCTCTCACAGGGGCCAGGGCCAGTGCTGCCTGGGCCACACCAGCTAAGTGCTGAGCCCAGCTCACCCCAGCCCTGGCCCCTCCAAACAGCACAACAAAGACAGGCTGTGCTCCTTGCTGCTGCATGTAGGCAGGGGGGGAAGGGGAGGGGAGTGATGTTCAAGTGCCAGCAGGACTGCATGCCACAGGGTGGCAGTGCCTGCACGGGTCATGAGTGCCTGCTGCCTACTGGCTGCTGTGTACCATGGTGGGGCGTGTTTGGGGGGGGTCCCCACATCCCCTACCTTCCCTCACGTTCCACATAACCACACCCTCCCCCACACCCGTACCCTGCCCACCCAAGCTCTGCACTCCTGGCCCCCCCACCCCAGTGCAGGCTTTGCGCTCCCACCACTCTCCCCCACCCCTGTTACTTCCCTACCTGATACCCTGGGCAGGGAGACAAAGAGCTGCTGGGTGCTGCAGAAGCTGAGTTCACTGGCGGCTGCAGCAGTGGCAGCAGCAGCCCTGTGTAGAAGCTGTGGACTGGCCGGGCAAGGCCCGGGATACAGTGTATAAGTCAAGGTGGAAATTTAAAGATCACTATTTGGGCTTCAAACCTTGACTTACACAGCGTGAAATATGGTACTTAAATATATAATCATTGCAGTACACCTCAGTTGCGATCAGTCTGGAAATTGGTACAGGAGGTACCCTGTAACTGATTGACTTATTTTTTGACTTGTTGATAGATATGTTTTTGGTGCAGAGAAGCATTTCACAGAAGCTGTGACCTTCATTTCAGAATAGTAAATGTCAAGCACAAGAAATAGTTTTGCCTTGTAGTGCTGTTGAGCAGTGTTAGTTATAATGCTTCTTTTTCTCCTTCTTTGTAATGAAACCAGGTAAGTTACAAAGCCACATAATGTAAGGGCTGGACTGATGGTTAGAGAGGCTGGCTGCTCATAAAATTGAATTAAGATTTCTTTTTATCCATGGGCCTGCCCCATGTATTGAACTCTACCAGCTTCCTTCACTGATCTGAGTGTCAGCATGTTCAGCTCTGAGCTAGGGGCAAGCCCTCTTCCCTCCTATAGCCGGTATATACGTTAAGTATTCTCCTCATTGTTGGGGAGGTTGGTCCCTTCACTACATTTTAATGATGAGCAGTACAGCAGATACCCCTTCCACCTCCTGGTACTCCTTTACTTGCTTTTTATATCTACATCTTTATTAATAAGGTCTGTGTTACTTACTGTGTCTGTGCTTTTTTAATTCTTCTCTTGTTAAAATACTGTTTAAATAAAGCAGTTTGGTAGCATAGCCACTTTTAGGCTTGATGTTAATTTTAATGTCTCTTTTTCCTCCTAGGCTTTAATCAGTCTCTTTTTCCCTAAGTGTCTCTTTGCTCTTGTATGTTTGTAAATGCCTTTATTATTCCCCTTTTATTTTTTTGGCTGGCATTAACTGACACATTACAGCTCTGTCATTTTACTTTGAGCCCTAGCTATGACAGTCTCCTATTTGGTTCCATCATTTTTCTCCATTTCCTGTACAGGTTCTTTTTTCACACTGACTTATTCTCTTCCTGCATCTTTCTTTCCAAGGTAATTGTAATCTCACCTTTTAACTTTATGGTGTATTTTAGGATTCTTTTGTCTCTTTCCATGTGCCATAGATTCAGTACTCCCATGGCACCTTGTTCACCAAGCTTAAGTACCCAAATTGTGCTTTTTTAAAGAGATTTATTTCCTGTGAAAAGTCTTTCGTTTTATCTTGAATTCAAGTGATCATTAATACCAGATTTTCATAGTCCCACATTCTCAGTTTGTTATTGGTTGTTGACTATAAATCAATCCAAGATAGTCTTCTCAGGGTAAAATTTTTATTTTATAGATCCTGAGATTGGATCTCCATGTAATTTAGAAATCTTAAGTCTTACTTAGCTGTATTCATCTCCTAGTTAAATATTTGAGTAGCTAGCTGGATGAACCCTGCAGGAATACATCAGTGTTTGCCAACCAGCGTGTCGCAGCATTTGAGGCTGGAGGCAAACCCTCCGCCTGCTGCTGCTGCGGACACAGACAGATGGGGAGTGTGGCTCCAGCCAGGCAAGGGGCATGGCTCCAGCCCAAAATGCCATCTGGCTGGCCCTGCGCCACCCCTCCCTGTCAGCGTCCAGCTGGCCATACGCTAACCCCCCTCCCCACTCTACGTCCAGTTTCTCATGGTACCTTTTTTATTTAGGTAAGTGTGCTGTGGGGCGGAAAAGGTTGGAAAACACTGAAATACATTATAGGTCACTGGCAGGGCACCAAACTGTATTGATCAATATTCTGCATTGGTAAAGCACCTTCTATGCCTCCTGCCATATAGGCCCTCATTTAAAACGTTGTATGGAGCACCGTTCACCAAAGCCTGACCTGAGACCTCAGATGCATTTTTTGCAACTGTGCTCTGATTGAAATAGGGGACAGTATTTCTCTTTGATCAGCCAGAATCTTGTTCTCCCCAGGCATATCACTTCTCGTCATCCAGGTGACAGCATCTCCTGCTTAACTTTTGGTGGAGCAGAGGAGTTCTCAAACAGTTTGGTCAACAGCAACAATGCAGGTAATAAGTAATGGTCAATAAAGTAAGCACAGAGATTATAGGCATTGTAGAGTATCCATTGCCTGCAAATAAGGACATATGATTAAAGTAACAAAGCAACAGGGAGGGAAACTGTGCAATATGGGTGAGTCCAGGAGTTATAGGATAAAAGGAATGAACAATGCCAGACACAATTACGGTTCCAAAGCACTGTACAAATAATGGTCATTCATTGCCCTTGCTGTTGATTGGTTGTGTTTTGCTTCTCTAGCTACATTTTACATTTTTTACTATAGAGAACATGTTAATTCTCCAGAAATATTAAAGGTAAACAGTATATTCTGTTTAAAGAAAGTGAATTCGGATGAGAGCTAGTTTCTGGTGTCCCGATATGAAAAATACTAAAAGGTACTATAAGTATCTCTATGCTTCATAGTTTCTCGTCCTGCGCTAAATCATGTCATAGCATGCTGCTGCTTTATTTAAAGAAAAATGAATCTTGATTATGTTAGTAAGAGTGATATTGTAGCTGTGATGGTCCAGAAATTATGTGAGGCAAGGATTTCTTAGGGTGATAGCTTTTTTTGGACCAGCTATGTAATTGGGAGAAAATCAGACAAGCTTTTGAATGCAAGATATGCTTCCTCAGGTCATGTCTTACATTCGAAAGCTTGTCTGACTACGCAGACAACATAGTTGCTTCAAGAAAAGGTATCCTCTTAAAAAAATCTTTGTTTTTCAAATGTGTAGCTTAGGAATAAAAATGAATTTGACGTTATTTCAACTAGCTAATAATTCTCAGAGAATAGTTTGGACATAACAAGAAGTAAACTAGAAGCTTCAAGAGAAGTTGTAACTATGGGTTTTCCCTTTGCATTGCAGGTGGTGGGTTGCTGAACTTTTGCACCCTTAAGAGCGCTCATCCAAAAGGCACTTAAGCACAAGTTCAGACCTTTTAAACCTGATACTGTTTATGTAAAAAGTTTCTCATGAGATTAAATGTTTTGTGGAGTTTGGTCCTGTGTGAGAATTAATGCTGATATCTTGACAGAGTAAGATGTGCTGTTATGCACTCATGTGCAGAGTAGTAGGAGTGAGACCTCCTTCCTTTAATGATGAGACCTCAATTATTGGGAAGTTCAGAATTTCTGATGAATCTCTTAAAACCAGTCAAACTTATATGCCAAACAAAGTGTTCTGTTGCAGTAACTGTGCGTTTGCTGTTTTGCAGCTGATCTTTTGAATGTATTTATGCCTATACAAAAAACTACTGTCATTTGTATAATTTTTTAACATCTTACTGTTTTCCATTTTTTCATAACTTCTGAATATCTGCTTTCTAAATTACAGATAAGTGACTCTGAAACACAAATATATTCTTCCCTCCCACACATGTACAGTACAAAGCCAAAGAGACTGTTCGCTAGCAAACTTAATAACAGTAATGTTTCTTTGCGCCTCTAGATATGTGGCAATCCGTACCCGTTACCCAGTAACGTTAATGTTATTTCTGTTTTGTTATTTCCTCATTAAATCTCCAGCCTCGCTTGTGTACCTTCCAGACTGAGTTCATGGTTTTGTTCTAACAATTGTTGGATTACACTTTAACTATTAGATATGATTTGTACAATATAGAGGCGGGAAATATACTTAAGCAACAAACATAGTTTGCTTTTGGAAGTCTCCTCAGGTCTGCAACTGTGCCTAAACAATATATCATATGCAAAGTAAAAGTTCTGTCTGTGGCTGTTTTCTTGCTCAAACTCCATCTGAGTACCTTTTTATAACTAAAATCTCTCAAAGCATCTGCAGCCACTACAGCATGTCTCAGTGACTCAGAACTTATATTTATTTCTTTCCTATAGCATGAGTCACCTGTGAATTGGAGCAGATCTCTCTTTATTTGTAACAGCATGATTTGTTAGTGAATCATACTGGATATTCTTTTGCTACCTACAGGATGGTTAGTTGCAACATGTGAAAAATTACCCCAACTATTTATATTGAGATTTAACAGGTTGTCTGTATTGTCCAGCAAATAAATGCCAGATGGCAGATTAGAGCAAATAAATCTTATTGCAGTTCCTAAACTGGATGGCAGATGGCATCAGTGGAGCTGATATAAGATGACTGGCAACTTGTCCTTGCCGCCTCTTTGCTTTCCTGCCATGACTAAGGAAGCAAAAATGCACCAGTTCTTACAGTGTCTGATTATTGTAAACTATTGTAATACATTATTTTAGATCTCCACTCATATGATAGAACTGTAAGAGCTACCTTTGCACCTAGCCCCAGCAATATTTGTGCCAAGTATGCATCCTCTAAGCTGGCTGAAAATTTCATAGATTTCATAGACATCAGGGCTGGAAGGGACCTCGGAAGATCGAGTCCAGCCCCCCGCCCAAAGGGCAGGAAGTCAGCTGGGGTCATAGGATCCCAGCAAGATAAGCAT
>NW_017728921.1:17954735-17961616 GCF_001723895.1 Crocodylus porosus | reverse complement strand
AGGGGAGCACTGGTGATGTTGGTGGGAAGTAGCTTCTTTATGTATTGGTTTTCTTAGTGTATTTTGTATTGTCCAGTGACTTGAATGAGCATCTGTGAGGAAAGGCTTTAAATGCCTTGAATTTTGTGTGCAATTAATGTGTTTTGTTGCAGTGAAAAATGTATGTTACGCACAAATTGTTACTGAAAATACATGCCGCTTTCTTGTAGGGATGAACCTCCGGACCCAGAACAAGGATACTGTCGAAGATGCTGTTTCCACTTCTCCAGATCCAAGTAAGTGAGGGAGGTTTTGGGAAGAGCTCTGCGAAGTGAAAGGCAAGGTGATTGGTACGCCTGCCGTAGCACTGGGGGTTGGTAGGCCAGTAGATGAGGAGTGTACTGAGTATGTGGCAACAGTCAGGTTTGTTAGGCATTCGTCTGGTTGGCCATACTGCCCTAATGTCCTGTGGCTTTACTGCTCCAGCCTAAGCAATCAATCTCCACGTCATTTCCTGAATTCCTTCTCTGCCAGATATTTTCATATAAAAAGCTGAGGGAGCTATGGGCCTTTCTGTCTGCCTCTGAATTTAAAAGTCTTGTTTGATAGCAGCTGGCACTCCAGTGAAAGTAGAAGGAAGGCAATCTGTTTATATCTCTGATGCCATTATTAAAGTCTACCTCTTTCAGAAGCGAGTGTATCTCTGCTTCAGAGAACACTTCTTTGCAGCAGTCTGTCTGGTATCACTTCTTTGCAGCTATATATTTTCTCCTCATAACTGCTGAAATAATACATATGTGGTAAAGTAAAACAGCATTATTGCTGTGATAGCTCTGTAACAATGAATTAATGACTGGTAGTTGGCCAGAAGGCTGTAGTGCAGCTTGATTCAAGGAGCCCTGGAAACAGCCCTGTAATCCACTAATGACTGAAGTAATTTATTTGATTTTAAGTCTGTTTTTTAGCTCTCCAGAATATTAACAGTTATAAATGCAGCTTTTGGTGGGGAGAAACACTTTCCAAGATATTTTTTTTTCTTTCTTTTACCTCTTGGGTCTGTCTCCTATTTTTGTAGCTCCAGAAATACTCTCTTGCTGTTGTATGCTACCTATCAGAAACAGGCTGCTCTGTCATTCTTCTCTCCTGCCCCTGTATTCACAGCCCCTCTTGCAGTCATCCAGGAGGAAGAGCTGGTCTGATTCCCTTGCCCAGACTTGGAATGTTGATTTTTTTTTTTTTTCCCCCCGCCTTTAATATGTTTAATAATGTGTAATTGCACCTGACTTGCAGTAACCTCAGCAGCACAGCTTTATATCAGCTCTAGCTTTCAATCAACAGACAATTAAATGTATTAACTTTGAATCCTATTTGCATGATGGGATTGAATTAGCATGTGCACACTGTATTTGTTTAACAAACTCTGTCTTTCTCTCTCCCCTCCCTCCCCCTTTCCCTCTTATTTCCCCCCCCCCGTGGTGACTCTTATCCTACTCTATGCTTATTTTTCATCCTTCCCAACTCTCCTCTGCCTTTCACACCACTCACCCTTCATTTCTCCTCCTTTCTGCTCCTAATTTTTCATGGGTGACTACACATGCCCCCATTGTCTTTCCCTCCTTGTGATGCAACGAGGCAGTTCTGACGCTGTCTGCTCCCCCCGTAGTGCCAGGCTTCTGTTGTACAGTTGGGGTGGACTGGAAATCTCTTACTACTCCGGCATGCCTCCCTCTTACCACGGACTACTTCCCGGACCGCCAGAGTTTGCAGAATGACTACACTGAGGGCTGCTATGATCTGCTCCCAGAAGCTGACATTGACAGGTTTGGCCAGCACTTCCTCTGTAGAGTATCTTGCACTCTATCGGGGTAGATCTAATGGAAGATGAAAGCTTTGTGAGCTTCATACACTAGTTAGCTGAGTTGCCAGTGGAATGTACGTTTCTCTTCTGGGTTGAGTGTTAGACCTTATTCAGTGTTCACTTCTGACAGTTCTGCTTCCTAAAGCTGTGCATCTTCTTTCTAGCAACTCTTTAAACTTTTCAAAAGCTGGAGCAACAAAACAGGTATTAGCTCTTCCTGTGTTAAGGAGGACTGAAAATTTTTGCAGGGTGAGACAAAAATCATACAGAGCGGGTGCTAAGGAAGTGTAATAAACAGTAGAATACAAGTAAAATGTCTTAGAAGAAACAGCTGTCTGTGTATAAAGCTGGGTGGTAAGATTCAGGAGGAAAAAAAGGAGTATGCACTGGTAGTTTTAGTGCACACTTAATGGTTTGAATTCTTCTATGATCTGCTACTGATTGATGGTTGATGAATTGGTCTGAGATAGAGGTCTTTCCCCACTTCTAGATTTTTGAATTCTACCGAACATTTGCAAACTTGTGAGATCCTCTGGAAAATGCTATGGAAATGTCTCTTGTTAATATATGTGCTAACTTGTGCAAGAGCTGAGACTACTTTAACTACTAGTGTTGTAAACAAGCTTTTATTGTGGTCAGAATGAGTCTTACTATCTTCAAAACTCTTAAGATGTCCTAGTCAATGTTGACAGACAGTTGGGTCACAGCTACCTTCAGAACACATCTGTGTCAGCAATAGGCATGCAGCTCCCTTATGTCCTGATTCTGCAGCTGGATCTGTGCAGGCTCAAGGTGCTATATGCACAGTTTCCATAGAAATGGGGTTCAGCTGGGAAAAACAGAGCCAAGAGCAGGCATGGGGTGAGCATCCTTGCTCTGACATGTCTCCTGATTAACCTTTGTGCCCAGGAGGGATGAGGAAGGAGTGCAGATGACAGCCCAGCAGGTATTCGAGGAGTTCATTTGCCAGCGTCTCATGCAAGGATATCAAATTATTGTGCAGCCCAAACCACAGAAACCAACTACCACTGTACCACCCCCTCTCAGCAGCAGCCCCCTCTATAGCCGAGGTGAGTCACAGCTTCTCTTTTGCAGCTTCTGTTTTCCGTAAGTTCTCTCTTGTTCTTTTCTTCAGTTTGGCATATGCTTTGCCTTGTGTGATTGGTGCCTCAGAGGAAATGACTCAGAAATGAGGTGGCACAAACAGCAACACCATACAGGCAATACAGACCCAGCTCTTTTTGTACTGGATGGGCTTGGGATTGTGAATATGAGGCAGATTGTCCTGGGGGACAGTTCTGAACTGTGTTTGAAAGCCCTGGGCTCACTTGGATTTATTCCACACTGGGATAAGTTTTTAAAATTAACCTTACTGCAATTTATCTCTAGAATCTTTTTCCCATATTTTTAAATGTCTGTATCTGATTTACACTGGGGAGGGTAAACTATGTTAGCTTTGAACTATTTGAAAACCTTGGTTGAGGTAACCCAGTTTAATCCCCAAAGGAGTTAGCTCCAGGTGATTCAGAGTGAGCCATATATAAAGCTAAGTGGTAAGATTCAGGAGGAGAAAAAGGGTATGGACTGTTCGTTTAGCAAACATGTTGCCAACATGAGAATCATAGTCTTAGTATGGTCTAAGTAGGGTAGTGGCTTTAAAGGCGCATAACTATGACTAACTATGGTAGTGGCTTTAAAGGCGCATAACACTATGAAGTTGATTAAATACAGCCAACACTGAGCATGACCATAATACACATTGTCCACATTGGGCAAACCACCTAAATAAGACATATGATAGTGCCTAGTAAGTGCAGTCCTCACTGCTGACTCCTTTTTCAAGTCATGGAAAACTACTGCATTGGATACATTTTGACTTTCCTTTTTATTCCTACAGTTGAGCTGGACCCCTTTCCCCCATTTCCAATTATTTCTGTTTTTTCACTAGCCTTAAATGCCTGGAAAACATTACAAAACAGGGCCTAAACAGTTCACCCCAAATCCTTCAGTTGCCCTCTCTTTCAGCATCTCACACATGACTAGCATGGACCCGTCCTCCATGAAGTAGAGCTGGGGCAGGTTGCTCTACACCTCATCTATGTATACGTTTTTGGAGCATCCCAGAATTCATGATGAGAACACCAGGTTTCTGTCATGAATGGTGGGCTAATTAGCACATGGATCTTTTGTGAGGGTATATGGAGTACATGTACTGAGCAGTGCCCAGCCATGGTGGGGGTCACCATGGCTTGAAATGTTGATTCTGGTGGGGCCCAACCCAATGAGCTATATGGTAAATCGTGAGCCTTTGGCTTTGGACAAATATTGCACATAGTAGGAGAACCACCTGGGAGCAAGGATGGAGGAGGGCCTTATAACCCTTCTGTCCAAGAAGGGGGAAAGGTGGGACCTGAGAAACTGGTATCTGATAACACTCCTGAACCTTGACTACAAACTAATGGCCGAAGTCTTATCCAAGCACTTTGTCTGGATTAGATTCTCCCTAGAAGTGGTGCACCTACTCTGGATAGTTCAAGAAATGCCTGGATGCTCACCTTGCTGGGGTTATCTGACCCCAGCTGACTTTCCTGCTGTTTGGACAGGGGGCTAGACCCGATGATCTCATGAGGTCCCTTTCAGCCCTAATGTCTATGAAATCTATGGGAGTCTATTATAGGTGCAGTGAGCCACAAGAACCAGCTGGGGCGACAGATTCACAAAGCCCTGATGCAGCTGTGAGGCGCTTCAGTACCAATGGAAGAGAGGACAGAACATTACCATGCTGAACCTTGACTTGAAGAAGGCCTACAACCAGGTGTATCCCATCATCTCCTAATGGACATGTTGAAAGAGATGGGAGTCCCCACAACCTTTATCTCCTGGATAAAAGCCCTGTACACCAACATGAGTAGCAAGGTACTGGTAAACAGGTCCCTAACAGCCCCAATTGTGGTGGAGTTAGGCATCAGGCAGGGCTGTCCACTGTCCCTGATCCTGTTTATCTGTGCAATGGAATCACTGGCACAGTGGCTCAGGCAGGAACCCAGGATCAGCGGCGTGAAGTTCCCAGGCGTAATGGGAAAGAGATGAAAATCCTTGTTTACATGGATGATCTTAACATCGTATGCAGGGACAAGGGCTCGGTGGAAAGAGTGCTCCAACACACTGAGATATACAGAGCAGCAGCAGGGGTCAAGCTCAATGTGAGCAAAAGCACCTACCTAGTCCTGGGTGAACTCAGGAATTTGTCAGCCCTGGGCGTTTCCATCTCTTGCGAGGAGGTATAGGTCCTCGGGGTGGAATTTGACCCAGAACTGATGGGACAGATGTCCTGGGAAAAGATGGAGGCCAAGGCCAAACAGACTGGGGCTATGGTAGATGCACTGCCTGTCAATAGCGGCATGCATGACGGTGATGAAGGCAATGCAACTGCTGATGCTTGTATACACCGCCTTAGTCTTCCTTTCTTAGAGGAAGTCGTCCAAAGAGCTATATATGTTTTCTTTTGGAACTCCACATGGGAGAAAGTGGCGAGGAGCAAGCTGTGCAAAGTGAAACGGTCCACATGCAAAGAAATGCCAGATGTCCTACTGTTCCTCTGGGCCAGGTACATGAGCCAGGTATGCAAACTGGCAACGGGAAAGTCCACTTTGTGAAGTACTTTTTGGGACAGCTGTTGTGACAACGGCAGGTGTACATGACAGCCAGCAGGAGCCCATGGGCCATGGTGTACCCATGGTTCCACAAAGTCTTGAAACACTTCCAGGAAAAATACAAACTGTGCCGCATGGCCCTAGCAACTCTAGTGAACCACCACAAGATACAGGAGGTGTTAGGGCAAGAGACATATCGCAGGTGGACTTATACGTGGTGACAGCTGCCAGGCCATGTGGGAGCGAATTTTCCATAAGGACCTGCAGAAGGAGCACAGAGACTTGAACTGGCAGGCAGCCCACTGGGCACTCTCCATGCAGGCGCAGAAAAACAACCCAGAGCACAGAGGTCCATCCAACTGCCCAAGACAATTCTGCCTGTGGGAGGTGGAAACAATAAACCACCTCTTCTGGGACTACCCATATGCCAGAGAGGTGTGGAAGAAAGTACACACACTCCTGGTGGTGTGACAGATTTCAGAATCCCGACGAAAAAGCAAGGGGCCCCAACAACCCACTTCAGCCAATTCATCTCTTGCTTTAGGTATGCCCAGGAACCTGCTCATAAACAGGCACTCAGACCCCACAGTTAAGGACTATATTAAAATGGGACTGAGTGAAATGTACTGGTACTACTTCAAGGGTGGGCAAAATACAGCTTGCAGGCCAGATCTGGCCCGCAGCGCTCCCCGATGAATTGCACCCTGCCTAGCCCTTCCACCCACAAAGGTGGGAGCAAGGTGTATATTTACAACCCTCCAACATAACCTGTTGGGCCTTGCTCCCACCCTTGTGGGTGGAAGGGCTCTGCCCAGCCAGCAGTCCGGGTGGGGCTTCTGCTGCAGCTAGAACCTGCTCACTTGGAGCAGCAGGTAGGGAAGTGGCAGGGCTGTGGGGGGTAGAGTTGCAGTTGTTTGGAAGCAGAAGCACAGTGCAGAGCTGGGCAGGGTGTCGGGGGGGATTTCAGGACCCCCCCACACACTCCCCCCATGACTTGCAGCCCCAGCAGCAGTAGCAGGTGTGGAGGTCAGGGTGCTTGTGCCCAGTGCAGGTGCCTGGTGGGGCGTGGCTCTGGCCAGCGCTGTGGAGAGGGAGGGAGCGAAGCCTGCCCTATTGCCAGGGCTCCATGCTGTGTGCCCACAGCTCCAACACTCATAGCAGAGGGAGCCCCGCTCCCTGCTTCTCTGTGGAGTTCAGCACTGGGCTTCCCTGCTGCGAGTGTGGAGCTGCAGGTATGCGGTGTGGAGCCCCGGCAATAGGGCAGGCTCTGCTCCCTCTCCCTGCACAGTGCTGGCTGGAGCCACACTTGTGATGGGCATGAGCAGCCTGACCTCCCTGCCTGCTGCTGCTGCCAGCAGCTGGGGCTGCATACCTGGGGGGAGCATGTCGGG
>NW_017728921.1:17935148-17954450 GCF_001723895.1 Crocodylus porosus | reverse complement strand
TGGTCTCAATGTGGCAACTAATGGGTGGGGCAAATGTCAAGGGGTGGGGCTACCTATGTGGCCCCCAACAGCTCGCCAAAACTTGTTAAATCTATGCGGCCCTCCGCCTGAAATAACTGCCTGCTCTGTTACTATGGGAAGACAGAAGAGGGTGATGGGAAAGGGACCTCATATGGAGTAGAGGGGACTGGCATAGACTTTTCAGATGCAAGCCCTTCAAAGAGAGTGGTGAGGATGGCAACAATGACAAATACAACAAGTGAAAGGACTGGACAAACAAGAGGAGGATTTGCGAGGGGGAGAGGGGAGGGAACCGAGGGAGTCTGTTATGAAACGGATGTTTTCAGGGAAAAGGTGATGAGCGCATGAGAGCAATGGGACTAAAATAGTTTAACAGTTAAAGTGTGTTTTTTTGGTCTGTCAACTGAACCACAGCAGTCATGTGACAGGGTTGTTAGAGGTACAGTTATACATATTTATTTATTTATTTATTTATATAGAAATAAATATTTTTGCAAGAAAAAAAATAAAGAGTACCTGGGACTGAGGAACATCCACTGCCTGTCAGTGGCAGGGGATGTAGCACTCATGACAGCAGTGTTGCTACCGGTGCTTCTGTGTACACCATGCTGGTTCCCTCCTCTCCCCCGCCTCGGTGCTATGTGTGTCGTCTTCTAAGGCTACAGATGGGAGAAAATTGTGAGGACCATGCTGTAAAGACTAAATGGACCGGGGGCTGAAGAATACCAGATGTCCTGCTGTTCCTTTAGGCCAGGTAGATGATCTGTAAACTGGCAACTGGGGCAGAATCCAAAATGGCCTGTTTCAGAAAGTATTTTGCAGGGCACCAGCTGTGATAGTGGGGGTGTACACGGTGCCCACCTCAAACCTATGGACCATGGTGCCTGCATGGTTCTACAAGATCCTGGAATTGTTCTGGAGCAAATGTGAACTGCCCAGTGAGGCCCCAGTGACCCTGACAAACCACCCTAACATGTAGGAAGTGATAAGGGCAAAGGATAGACTATTACCTGAGAACACAGTCCCTGGCAATAGCTTCCAGGCTGTGGGAGTGAATCTACCACGAAGATGTACAGAACGAACACAGGGACTTGAACTAGCATATTGTCACAGTGCCTGCATAGGGAGTGCTCAGTGGGCTAGCCTACTGGTGGAAGGAGGAAGCAATTGGCCATCTCCTTGGGAATTGCCCATACGCTAGGGAGTTGTAGAGGAGAGTAATTGTACTCATAATGGTGACAGGGGTCAAGACCCTCACCAGTGGTGGTGATATTTAGACACTTCACTAAGCAGTAAAGGGCCCTGACAGCCTGCTTCAGCCAGTTCATCTGCTTCAGGAATGCCCTGTGGAAGACCAGAAACCTGTTCATGTACAGTCACGTGAACCTCCCAGTAGAGAACTGTGTCTGAATGGGAGTGAGTGAGCTGCAGGTGTACCATAGGAAGATGATGGAGAGAAGATGGCGGGGGACACGTGGATGAGAAAAGATTGGCACAAACTGTTCAGAAATGGGACTGCTGGATAGGGCAATGACGATGACTATGACAATGAGTGAAAGGACTAGGGAAAGAAGCTGGGGATTTGGGAAGCGGGGAGAAAGTGCTACGGTGCTCTGCATTATTGTGATGGGTAAAGGAGATGGTGATGGGTGTGGAGGTGCATGGTTGCAGCTATGGTAACAGGAATGATGATGGTTTAACTGTAGATGTGTCATGGACTGTCAAGTGAACTGGATCAGTCACGAGACAAAACTATAAAGATATAGGGAGATACATTTTTGCAGAAAAAATTGTGCTAAAACTTGCAGTGGTTCAAAAAAAGGTAACGTGCATCAGTTCTGGATGAACTAAGTGTATTGGTACTATATACAAAGTGCTATAGCCATGTCTGATTTCAAGGTTATTGTTTTCAAATTTGCTCTTTATTTCCATGTGCTCAAGGAGAGAAATGTCTAACAGTAAGAAAAGGGGGAAGGGTCTGCCAGGGAGAAAAGCTGGGGGGAAGCAGAGAGCAAAGGGGCTACCTGACCTCCCCCCTCCAGAATTTATTTTCTGTGCTGTAGCAGTAGGAGGGGGACAAATTCAAGACAAACCTCCAATAAAATTGTATACTTGAAAAATTATAATTTATACATTTTCCATGTATAAAATCTAATTACTGGGGAGTCATCTTCTAACTGGGGTTATAGAACCATCAAAAATTAGGGTTGGAAGGGACCTTTGGAGATCATCTAGTCCAGCCACTGCTCAAAGTAGGTTGTCTTCTATTAAAATAAATACAGTGGGGGTGAAGGGGCAGTGTGTGTGTGTGTGTGTGTGTGTGTGTGTAAAGTTAAAGTGCATGTATGAGAGGCTTATAGGAAGGAGAAGGTATGAGGGGTAAGAATTAGAATCATTGCCTTTTGTTTGTGTGGTGGGGAGAGGAGAAATAAATGAAGAGGCTCCTTTGGGAAAACACCACGTTGAAGGTGCTAGGTCCAGGAATGAAAGAAACTGAGCGATGAAAAATGATGTTCAAATTATCTACAGGATAATATGCTTACACAGCAATTAAGTTATTTACCTGCAGTTTAGTTGCCCCACTCATGTTAGATAACACACTGGCAATAACAAGTTATGCAGATTCTTAATCTTGAATGGTGATATTCGTGACTGGTACCTTAAAAACAAAAGCATTTTTTCGAGCAAGTCATATTTTAAAATGTAGCAGGAAGGACAGCTCTTGGTTTATATCCTTGTTCAGAAATGCAGTGGAGTCCTTTAGTATAAGAGTATTTGTTCAGCAAGGCTGCTTGCAGACATTAAAAAAATTCCCAAAAAAACAGCACTTTAAACTCGGTGCAGTCCTGCAGCAGCCAAGAGAGGTATTGCCTTAGTTGGACTCAGCTTGCCTGGCATCTGTATAGATTGGGCACTTTAGCAGGGCTTTTCTGGTGCTTTTATCTAATAGCTGATTGAATCAGTTTTAGATAAAAGTGCCAAAAGGCCCTGCTGAAGCACCCGATCTATACAGATGCTGCAGAGCTGGGTTGAAGTAACGTGCTGCTGCTTCCGGTGAAGTCCTTTTTAATGTCTGCAGGCAGCCCGAAGCTCCAACTACTTTGATAGGCAAGCAGATAATGTTTTGTGTATTACAATTAGGCCTTGTATCACGAAATCGACCTGAGGAAGAAGACCAGTACTGGCTGAGCATGGGCCGCACTTTCCACAAAGTGACCCTAAAGGACAAAATCATTACTGTCACTCGATACCTTCCAAAGTGAGTATCTCTTCTCTCAAGTAAATTACCATCACTAGTCCAGCATGATTCGCTTTCAGTTATCTGAATTGGAATGAATGGATTTATTTCACTTTCTTCTGTTCCTGTACTGTTACCATTGGAAGGGTCAGGATTGTTAAGGTTTGCCGTGTCTCTTTTAGGTATCCATATGAATCTGCTCAAATAAACTACACATACAGTTTGTGCCCTTCCCATTCGGACTCTGAATTTGTTTTCTGCTGGGTAGAGTTCTCCCATGAACGGTTAGAAGAATACAAATGGAATTACCTGGATCAGTATATCTGCTCTGCTGGCTCTGAGGACTTCAGGTGAGGTCTTAGTTTCCATCCTAACTTTTCTGTTTGTCTATTTCCTTGGTTTCTTTCAAACTTGCAGTTGCTCAGACAAATTAGTCTGTAAAGGTTGGAGAAGCTCTGACATGGAAACTGGAGGGAAAATGAGTGGTCTTCATTCAGTGACGTGATTCTAGGATCTCTATCACCCTTGTTCAGATTTTATTCAGTTCTTTGTTTGCATCACCTGATCTTGGGACAAATTCTTGCTCATGCTGAGTTTTTGAGATCATTCTGCCTCCTCCATACATGCACAATAGTATGATGATTTGTGCAGTCCTTTAACAGTTTCTTTGGCTCCTTTTTAATGTCTAGATCTAATTCAAAACATCCCTGTTCTTGTTTAAACTTCCTTTGGGCTTACTCAAACAGATCTTGCTTGACGATACTCTCTTCACATTTCCTGTTTAGTAGCTGGTCTTTTCTGGTGGTTAGATTTTCTGCAGTGTTTCTACTCGGCAAAAATAGCTTTTCCTTTATTTTTCTCTCTCATTCCAAGTCTCAACTCTTTGTCCTAGCCTGAACTTGCAAAGCCTCTTCCCCTTTTCCCCTTCTTTTCCTTCCCTTTTCTCTTTTCTCTATTCCCTTTTCTCTGTTCCTTTCCTTTCCTTTCCTTTTTCTTTTAAGAAGTAAACTTTTATAAAGTAGCTTTTAGTGGTTCATACTAAGAGTGTAGGTCTAATCCTGTGGTTTTCTAAATCTGGAAATAGACTTGTTTTCTATGTTGTATATCATCATGTTTGATGGTAAATACCTCCCAGTGTCTGGATTCTACTGAATACACCATCCTAGGCAGACCATATAATGCTTAATGTTATAGTCATGTGAAGCATTATTACCATGGTTAAGGGAGTATTAACTCCAGAAATTGCAGTTGGGACCTGATGAGCCCTTCTTTCCGACTCAGGGTTGTTCTAATAAGGTTTTACTGTACTTGCTAGACTCTAAAGAAGCTTGGCAGCCAATTTCTTTTGTATGAAATCACGCACACAGAGCTGTGCTCAGTGGGCACTTATACACATGATAGGGGTTTAGTCCCCTAAATTGAAATGATGGGTTTTTAATTACAATGATTAAAAACCCACCATTTCAATTTAGGGGCTTCCATCACTATTACGGTGGGGGGACAGATACTATTTTTTTGTTTTGTTTTGTGCAGAGCCTGCCTACTTCTCCCACGGCCAGGGGGATGAGCTGCCAGCAGGCTGAGCGGCGGCCCCTGAGCTGCAGGGGGCCCTGGTTCTTCCTTCTGTGGCAGTGCTGCCCGGGTGGGCTGCTAGTAGGTGGGTGCTGGCCCAGCTTGGACTGGGGGAAGAGTTGGATCTGGCAGGTGCTGCCTTTGAGCTGGGGCAGCACCTGCACAGCTAGCACCCTGCCCAGGCAGCCCTGGGGAGTGGCGCCACCGTGGAGAGAAAGACCAGGCTCCCCCTACAGCTCAGGGACTGCACAGCCTGGTGACAGCTCGCGGGGTGGGGGAGGGGGAAACCAGCGAGGGGCCTGATCCTCCTCCTCCTCCCACCCCCCAGTGTGGACCCTGCCCCTTGCCCATGGCTGGGGGACGAGCTGCTAGCAGGCCTTGAGTGGCAGGGGGCCCTGCTCCTCTTCACAGCAGCGGTCGCCCTGGGGCTGCCCAGACAGGTGCTAGGGGGTGGGTGCTGCCCCAGCTCAGAGGCAGCACTTAGCTTGATCCAACTGTTCTCCCAGGATCAGGCCCTTTGCTGCTTCTGCCTTCAGCCTGCCTCTTGCAGAATGGGGGGAGGTGAGCTGTCAAAAGGCTGCAGTGTTGCAAATAGCTAAATTGCAAACTAAACTACATGTGGATGTGGTTTAGTTTGCAATTAATAAACTCATTTAAATTATAAAAACCCTGCATGTGTACAGTGTGACCCAATTAAACTGCAAAAACAGCCTGTTTTCATCACGTTTACTAGCACCCAATATTGTCTTATGTCTTTTTTTTTTCCCCTCCCTGTTCCGTATGTCTTTCTCCAGTCTTATTGAGTCACTGAAATTCTGGAGAACACGGTTCCTGCTGCTTCCAGCCTGTATAACTGCTACAAAGCGCATTATGGAAGGTGAAGTCCACTGTGATGTATATGGAGACAAGCCCCGCTCTGATGAGGAGGAATGGCAACTCTTGGATGGCTTCATCCGCTTTGTGGAGGGTTTGAATCGTATTCGTCGGCGCCACCGATCAGACCGAATGATCAGAGTGAGCCAGTATTTTACATTACCCTCAGTGGGGTGAAGGCCAAATTAATTCTCTGACTTAATTCCTCTAGTTACCTTTTCCCATCAGCTTGCATTGCAGTATACTGCTGTACTGTCTGCTGCCCCTGTTGCTTTCCATTCAGTCTGTTTTTGAAACATGACTGATAACCACCTATTTAAGAACTCTTGTTTTGTGACAGGATCTTGGTGAATGTGGCTGCATTTTGCAACTTGCTTTGGCATGATATTTGCAAGAGTCTTCTCTTTTATGGAGTAAAACAGTTCACTTTTCTAGATCCAGCAAGCTGTGCACTGTGAACTTAGTGACTAGAGGGACAAGCACCCCAGCAGAGAGATCCAGATGGGTGGATCTCTTATGTGTAATGAATGGTCTGACTAGAATCACCATGTGGCCAGTACTAGTAACTGTGTCTTATGGATATATGGAAGAACTATGCACTTCCTCAGATTTTAGAGACCTAGTGTATAAGTGAAAGCATGATGCTGGTGCACTGGTTTAGATGTTATTCTCTCTTAGAACCGGTCTACACGAAGGAAGTAGACTCTCATAGCTATCCCACAGTTAGCTTCTTCACAGAGACACACTTGCAAAATTCAGGATTACTTCACTTTGTGAACAGAGTCATTTGATTTCAAAATGAAATCCCTTTTATTTCAGAATAGTGTCCACATGGACCTCTATTCTGAAATTGCTAGTCCACTCAGTTTCCCTGTATAGACCAGCCCTTAACTTTTTTTTTTTATTGTCTCTTGGGTGACGTGGTTGTTGTGTGATGTGACGTTCTTGTTGATTAGTTGAGCCTTATAGATCTTAACTCTGTTTTCTCCCTTTTCATTTTGATTAGAAAGGAGCAGCCATGAAGGGTTTGCAGATGGCTGGTCCAATTTCCACCCACTCTCTGGAGCAGCCTGGACCTCCTATTGGGAAGAAAGGAACCTCAGCACTCTCTGCCCTGCTGGAGATGGAAGCCAGTCAGAAGTAAGCCTGAACACTTGAGTTACATAATCAGCTGTTAAACACCCATGCCATGTAGATGCCACCTGCTCAAACAAGACAACTGTCTCATCCTACTTCCTTAGTGTGGTTGTAATGGTGGGGAAATGCTAGCCCTTTTTAAAGGAAGTTGGCATGTTTTGTCTGTACAAATACAGTGATAGGTTGGGATTGGGGAAGAAGCAAAGAGGTTGAAGAGTGTGTTTTTAATAACTTACAAAGAGATGATTACCATGACACCTGGATGCATTGCATATGAAATGCACATTTTTATAACCATTCTTTTTGGGTATCAGAGGTCAGCCTTCTGCCAGGTGAACTGTTTGCCTTCTAGGAGGGAAATCAGGAAAATGGGGGAGAAGGAGGAGGAAGACAGCATCTTATTGGATTTAAGCTGGCAACGTCTTGGCTAAAAGGTTGAGTCTTGTCCCATACTCCAAAAGATAATAGATTTAGGTACTAGGAGTTCAGAGGAAGAGAACTCTGCAATTGCACCGTCCAAGCCCACAGATAGGGGAGAGCACAGTACAGGTTTACTTGGTGTGTGTAACAGAATGGGTGTCTTAGGAGGTCGCGATGCTCTCCCCTAACGCCCACTTTACTGTGCCAAGTTGCCTAAAGGGCATCCTCCATTCTCACCTGCCATGTCTTTGATGTTATATGTGTATTATAGGGAGGCTCCCTTTCCGTTCTTTTGGCCACAGTTTCCTGTTGTACACTAGCTCGTTCTATCTTGGGTGTTTCTGTGCTCCCTCAGCATTATGGGCTACGCGTGGCTCCAACCACCCCTTTACCACGCCCCAAGCCTTGCAGATGTAATGGATGTTGTTCAGTCTTACTCAGTGTCTCAGTGATACTCGGGTGCTCTGGTTTTCCACAGCCTTGCTTCGCTCAGCACCTTACTGGGTGTTCGGAGTCGGCACACTCCCAATGCTGCCCCCGTCCTCTGGGGCTTCTCAGTTACTGTCCCCCTGCTCTGGGGCTGGAGTCCCCTGTGAGGCCTCCTCCATCCCCTTATATCCTCACCCAAACCACCGGTCTAACAGCCAAAAAAACACAAGCCCCTGGGCTATAACATAAGCTCAAAGCTGCCCAGCTATAACAACATTCGAGCCACCCCAAGAATTCTCCATCTCTCACTAATATCACGCTGCTCAGACATTCAGGCTTCTACCCTTTTCTCACTCAGGCAGAGCTCCTTCCCCCTTGGCTGCCAGCAGGGAACTGCCTGCCTGGCCTCTGCCCTGGGGTTTAAATGGGAGCCAGGCCCTGCCCCTTCCAGTCAGCTGACCACTGACAGGTGTAGGCCCCTAGCTCCCTCTGGTTGCTCTAGCAACCGGCACCTGGATAGTTATCCCAGCTCTACCAGTAGCAGGCACCTTAGTGCCCTGCTACAGTGTGCAAAGTGGTTTATACAAACCTAAATATTTTACTCTAACAATACATGAGTGGTATCGAACATCAAGTCTCAAGTGCACTTTCATTCCAGTTCAGATTTGTTTCATGGATGTAATATTGCTGTTCTCTTTTTTTGACTGTTTGGAGGATATTAAACACCATATGTATGTGAATGCATATAAAATATCAAAAGAGCCAGCATCACCCCCAGTCATTTCGCTTCATAATACAACAATTCAGACTAGGCTATTTGCAAACCTTTTACTGATGACACTTTATCTTGTGTCCAAATTGTCCAGCTAGGGACTGACAGCTATAGCTTCTCCAGTAAAGTAGCTCACTGGAGTGCTGCTTGGGAGGGGCAGTCTCTAAGCTAATCACGTGCTAAAATATGGGGACCTTTGTAGATTAAAACCAAGACCTTGAATGCCCCATTGATGTATTTGTTGAACCTCCTGCTTAAAGATACTTGAATATTCAAAAGGTTCATTGTGAACTGAAACACTTCAGAGAAGGTGGCAGCAGGAAAGTTATTTTAAGTCATAAATATAACGTTTGGGGAAAGGAGACTAAACAGGAAGTCACAGATATGGTCCCAGTTTGTACGTTATAATGACACCGCTCTTGGTGTTGTGGGTGGATTTCTGAGTAATTCCCATTGTCATGGACATTCTAATTCCTTTGTTAACTCCCACTCATGCTAATCAGAGTTACACATACACATGCTTTCATGCAAGTTCCCACACATTAAGGAGAGAATTGGTTCAAACCTTTATGCAGGTGATGCCTCCAATCTCTGTTGGAACAGCCATAGTGTTTCCTTCTCTGATGAAAAAGCCATGTTTATGGTGAGTTTTCAGCTACCACTAGCAGTATAGCTGCACCAGTACTAATGCTCTGGTTTATTAGACACTGCTTATGCTGATATGATGGAATTTACCTTAGGGTGGCTTGTCTTAATTGGGAACCGAAGTGACGTGCACTGTTGTCAGTCACATCTGCACAAGGGAGTCTCACTAATGCATTTGCTTTCGTAGGTAAAACGTCAGTATGGACAAGGCCTCAGCTGCCTGTGATCTCATATTGTGCTTGCTTTGTACACTGTAGTTCATTTCACTTGAAATAAGTGTTCCGTCCTTCTGTATCTGAACATTTTTCTGACTGAAAGCTGATATTACAGATTGATCAGAAATAGATAAGTGATCTGTGTAGACTCGAGTGTGATTTTCTTCTTAAAATCAGAACTCTTTCTGATGCTTATTAGAGTGAAAATGTCTTTAAGCTCCCCTCATAAAGCAGAGCAGTCACGTTTTAGGCTATGTTTTACCCTTAGATGCTTCTCCCATGATAGCTGTAATGGCCAACGATGTGAAAAGCCTTCACTTCTGCCCAGAGTCATCATGTCAGGTGAAGACTGTAGTACAGACACATTATATCAATGCTTTCTGAAAACATTTTATCTTTGTTTTACTGGTTAGCTTGTTTTTGCTCATGGGGATGTCTGTACTCTACTAGCATAAGGTGCAGCCTTGCCCATTGTAAGGGTATTCCTGTTTCAAGAGCTGCACTTATATATCATCCCAGCAGTTGCTAAGCTGGTAAAACCTGCCTAGTGTTGACATGGTTCTGTGAACTGTAGTGCCACTCTGTTTCTGCAAATCCATGTGGAGAGTGCTCTGCATGAGCTAAGAGCGTGTGCAGCCTTTACCTAAAAGTGTCTTTGTACAAAGGCTAAACATTGAGGTTAAGTAGTTGTATTACTAGCAGGACCTTAGAGAAGATGTTGAGTAAATGTTAAGACTGCTGGTACTGCATGCAGCCTTGAGAGCAAAAACTTATTTCCAGAGCTGTTGGTGCTGAGTGTACCAAAGGAAATCCATGAACGTATTCGTTAGATGGCAGTACTATGGGTGTAGAAGAAAGCTGGTAATAAATTAAGGGGTCCCTGCTATTTTACATGTTGTGGGGGAAAGCACCCTTCTCTTCCTCCCAGAACGTTCTTTAGCCAGTCTAGCCAGGATGTTGTGAAAAAAAACTTTATGGGTTTCCTCACCTTTATTTTAGGACATTGGGGGAGCAGCAAGCAGCAATGCTTGCTGGGAAGAGCTCTGGACAATCTACTGAGAGTGGGAGCATTGCCATCACACCCACCTACATGGACAGCCCTCGCAAGGTAAACTCTCTCTCATCCTGTCCTTTGTTGCTAATTCCAGAAGAAAATCTCTCAAATAAGGGAAGTTTTTCAAATCAATTTCCTCAGACCTGTGATGTCATATTTTTTTTAAGCCATCTGTGTGTGTTGGGGCTGCACTTCACCCCAGATGTCCTTATACCCCCTCATCTAAATGCATAAAGAGATGCAGAGGCCCAAACATCTCTGTATGGCTCTATTGGCTGTTGCAGCAAGGAAGAATCCCAGCTCTGTGTGCCTGCTTCTCAGTGCACTCGTACTTGCTAGTTAGCCTTATTCCCCTGCAGGTAGTGGTCTTGATTTTTATTTTAGTCAGGATCTGGTTTCAAGTTAGGAAACAACCTATTTGCCTATAGGGGCTCAAGCAAAGTGGCAGGAACCAAGGCACAGGTAATGTGCGACTCCAGTGTCGGTTCAGATCTGAAGGTGCAGCCAACAGCTTAAGAAGAGTCTCTATGGTGTCTCAGAACCAACTGTTAAGAGTGTGCTGGTGGTATTCTAAAACTGCAGAGGGGAAGTGGGGCAGAGGGGTAGCAGGAGGCTGCTGTTGGTCTGACTCTGACCCTGACCTGGGCTCAGTGCCAGAGTCAGAGCTGCAACAGCTGCCTGTCCTGCTGCGTGCCGCCACCGCCCCCCCCCTCCCCGGGCAAATATAAAACTAAGGGCTTTTTGCCCCAAGCTGATTGGAGGAAGACATCTCATCTTATATTCATGTAGATATGAAACTCTACTCTTATTGCAAAGAAACCTCTATTTGCATTGGGAACTTGTAGATTCTTTTTCTGCTGAAAAAGGGGGAAGGGATGGGACTTTCTATAAATGACGAGAATTAAGTTTGTCTGAAGACCTTTGGACCCTAATTTTTGCTTTAAGAACTCATAGCTGAGCTGCCCAGTAGCCTATACTTCCATACATTGCTCTTCCTCAATTAAAACCCACACTTTCAGCATCAGTAACGCTGCTGAGGATTTCACAAAGGGCAAGGGGGAGGCACCATGCACAACATATGGAAGAAGGAAAAACTTGGCTCTCTGTCAGCATATTCTGTTTACTGAACTGGTACCACATTTTGTTACAGACTGCAGAGCATATCTTGTTCTCTACACAAATGCTATTGGCTATAACTGAAAAACTAGGTTAAAACTTGGTCCGAAGGGCAGCTTTAAAGTACAGTCTAAATGAGCATATTTGCTGTTGGCAGAGCTTGGACACTTCAGTAATGAGTACTTTTAAAAAGGTTTTATTTGTAAGTGTGTCCAAGGTAATGGCTTATATGTAAATGGAAGATTCCAGATGCTGTTGAACCTCATTAACCAACATCAAACTCACTGAATCTTTGGTTAGAATAGACCTTAGCCTACTAGGACACGCAGGCTTATGCATCACAAATGACCTAGGGCTCAGTCCTTCGCTTGGCATGTAAGATATCCCTATTGCTGCTCTGGAAATCCACAACCCACATGCTGACTGACACTACTAGGACTGTGTGTTATGCCATGCAGAGCAAGATCATCTATCAAGAGGCCATTCAGCTCTGGAGTTTGGTGCATTCTGAGGCAGGACTGCATTAGTGGCCCCATACTTTTTCCTGGCTTCAGAGCATCTGACCAATCAAGTTGGTAGGCAGTTCACATCCTGCCACAAACAGTTTAAGATGAGAAGCTAATTGGGTACACAGCCTAATTGGGCAAACACAGCTATTTGTAAAGTTTCTTGCTCTAGCTTTGGCCTTTGTAGGCTGCCGGACCCACTAGGCCATCAGATATGTAATCACAGCGTGGAGTCTCTGGAAACATAAGTCTTTTGCGTATATATCCTCAGCTTAGTGACTGCAAGCCAACTCAGATGGTTTTGCCTAAAGAAGCCTATCAAAATGAGAGAGGGAGAGAGAGAATCTAGTCAAATCCATTACCCCATCCTATATGGCAGGACTTGCCACAAATCCTTGAATAGTAGCAGGGAGACATTAGTACCGCATACAAGTAGGAGGGGAATGCAGAATGGGGAGGGTCTTTTTAATTGTTTGTGTTTTGAAATTGGTGACATAACATGTCCACAGTGAATTTTTCTCTCTCCCTCATACCATAATAGAATTTGCAGCTGAGAAGAGAATACATCCTGAAAGGAGTTTCTCGCCACTCCCTTTTGTCATTCGAGTGACTAATGAGATAGAACCAGGATTATTTCTTAAAGTTGCCATTGCATCCTGCTGTTCTGGAGGTTATGAATCATTTCACAGCCTTCGCAGTTCCATGAAATGAAAACCAGTACACTTCTAATCTTGAATGTTTCTCCCTGCAAGGAAAGGCTGTGCTCTGAGCTGGCCCCTAATCACACTGTGATGCTCTGTAATGAGTACCTGGGACATGTCTGCTAAGGAGAGAGAGAGAAAGAACTGATGCTCTGCATTCTGATATGCCTGCTTTTCTGGGTTCGTTTGGGTTCCTAACTCCTCTGATGCCTTCCTCCCTGTGGTGACTGCGCACTGGCACAATGCTTTCTTTTGCTTTTCTTCCAATCCTTGTTCCTGTCACTGCTGCCACCACTGCTCCTACTTCTCCTGATGCCTTCAGGATGGGGCCTTCTTTATGGAGTTTGTTCGCAGCCCACGCACAGCTTCAACCTTCTATCCACAGGTCAGTTTGGCATTGGCTCTTACCATTGCTGGTATGTGGACTTGCACAATATTGTGCCCTTGGACTTAAATCTGGGGGTGTTAAGCATGGGCTAGCTCCCAGTTATACTCCTTGATTTCCAGTGAGGACAGTACTGTTAGTGATTCACTACAGTAAAAGGAGAGTAATCAATATAAAAAAGATTGATTGGTGGTGAATGCACTGGTTTCTTTTCACAACTCTATACTTGTATTGTGCTTTAGATATTGTTGTACCCTGCATTGTTTTTCTTGGCAAGCCTCTTGCCAAATACTGAACATCGATGATATTTTCAATAAGTTCCTGTTTTTTACCACCTCATTAAATCAAGGTAGCAATGGCCCATATTTATCTAATTCTCAGCCAAGTTTCTCCTGCAGAATCTGTCTTCATAACTGATGCTGTGGAGACTGAGGTGTGACCTTAGGATTCTTAAGTGACTGGGGGCTGGAAACATTGTATAATTTACCTTGATCTTATCAGGTAGTCATGGCAGATGTCGTTTATATGCTCCTTGGTACCCCTACCTAAGGTTCGTTATAGGATAGTGTATTCTTGGCATGTGCTAGCCCAAACCAGCTCTAGGGAGGGTTAGGATTTGGCTGTAGCTTCAATATGGAGCATCTGCCACTTTCTGGCTGTGGAGAAAGAACACTGTTTGCAGTATGTGAGAACTTAGATGGTGGGAGTGAGAAATGTGACATAGGATAACAGGGCCCCATAGTCTAGTTGTCCTCCTCCTTCAGGCTGCCTGCCTTGGCCAGCTGTGTGCCTTCAGACAGGCCTGTACCGTGGAATCACAAAGGCAAATCAGCCCTAATTTTATACCTATTTCAGTTTGTCTCTGCTGTTTCACATGCCTCCCTCACACTTCTGTAATGTAGCTTTTACATAATGTGCCTTTCCTAAGCCATACATGTTAATGGCAGATGGTAATTACAGCCTGTCTTTTGCTGAATCTTTCAGCATTCCTCTTCTTTCTGAAAAGGTTTTTTGTTAATTTTTGCTAACTATTCAGCGTGCCATGGAATAGTACAAGTATTCTCGTGGGAGGAAAGTGTTCTGTAGTCTTACTCAGTGACGTAGCTGTGGGCGACTGCCGATCAGTCCCGTGATGCTACCTTAAGAAATCAAAGGAAGATGGGTTTGAGAGAGAGAGGTCTCTTCATATTAAGAAACCTGAACTCCCTGTGGTGAATTCATGTACTCCAGTCTCAGAGTTAGAGGTGGAGAAGGGGTTTACTTGTGCTTTTTTGGGTTTTTTTCCGTAATCATTTCCCACTTTGTTTTAGTGACTAGTGTTTCTCTTCTGTCAGCCATGTGTCTGTGTGGTGGCACTTCCTTGTAAATCTTAATGCTTTTGAATTTGAAAATACCAGGATGTGACAAGCACCGTTACCTGACCAGCAGTTCTTTCAGTGATGCTGAACTGGGCCAATTTGGAGTACTGTAACTCATTCTGGAGTTGTCAGCAGTGGTGCCCCAAACAGGACTAGATTTGCCTTTTGCATGTGTGCATGGTTGTCTGAAGTATTGCTCATCAGTGAAAAGAACATGAGGTACGGGGCTGATGAGAGGACTAGCGGATATGCAAGAAGGACTGTGTTGTGAATTATGTAACAATGTTATGTCACGTTCTCTGCAGGTGTCTGTAGATCAAACAGCTCCTGCTACCTTAGATGGCAGTACGTTGATAAGCACAGGCCAATCAGCTGAGAGGGGCAGTGCCCAGGCCCTAGGAAGTTCCCAGAATATAGGAGACCAAGGATATGCTACAACTGGTTCAGCCGAGAACAGGTGAGAAAAGCACAGCAGTTCTGCAGTGCTGTTTGTTCATTGCGGTCTGCTTTCTGGTAAGATGGGGCTATTTAGCACAAACAGCATCAGACAGCATACGTGATTTCTTGTACTACGATTGTCAGCCCTGCAAGGTGCTTGTCACATGCAGACCTTGTTCCAGGACTTTCAGATGCAGAATGCTCTTTTTGGATAATCATCCTAAAAACAGCCTCAGTCTTGTTCTCCAAGCCTGAATAGACCTGGAGCCCTGTCTTCCCCTTTCCCTAAAAGAGTCTTATCCTTCCATAATGACTCTTTGAGATCCATTAGTAGAACACTGCAAGGAAGCTGTAGTTTGAATAAACATGGAAATCAGTGTCTTTTCTCCTTGCAGGAAAAAAATGGTACCATTGGATAAAAGTGGGTTGATGGCATCCCACTGTGTGAGGAAGCAGTATTAAAAATAAGTTGTTTGCACCTGTTTCTTAGGTTTGTTTATTATGCAAGTCAAAAACACACCAGCTTTAAAAATGCATGCTCTCCGTTCCACCTGCACTTCAGCGTATCGAAAAGATTTGTGCAGTATGAATACAGCTGGCTCAGGAATATGCTTATAGCTTAGAAAAGAATTAGCCCAAGGCCTTAACATATTCTTCTTTATATGACTGAAAGGGATAGAAAGGGAACAACCATTACTGGGAAGAGAAGGGGCAGCAATTCTCTTTTAGCAACTACTTTGGTTATAAAACACACTTTCATTACATTACTTTTCAGCTCCCAGCAGTGTTCTGTGAACTCACTAACTTCTTCATCCACTCTGATTGAAATTCTTGAAGCCATGAAGCATCCCACGTAAGTTCTGAATCAAAACTGGACTGGGGCTTTGGAGAAAAACCTTAGGAGTAAAGGATGAATGCTCAGTATAGCAGTTATAGTCCATCCTCAGGGCTGTCCCTGGGGGGGATGAATCGGGGCGACCACCCTGGACCTCGTGCTTTGGGGGGCCCCATGGAGCCCGACAGAGCAGCAGCAGCACAAAGCTGGGTGAAGCAGTGGCTGTGTCCAGTCACTTGCTACTGCCCCCAACCCCCGGCCGACACCACGGCAGCTTCTTCACGTCCAGGGCCTGTGGGATCAGAGACGGGGTGGGGCCCTGCATGGGCTGATTTGTCCCGGGCCCTGCATCCTGCTCAGGTTGCCTCTGTCCATCCTAGAATTGCTTTTCTTTAGCAGTCTTTGTGGTATTCATTTCCAGCCTCTCCCAGCAGGGGTGTCTAGAAATCAGGGTACAAATGGCTGTGTAGATTTCAATTACTATGGTCCCAGCCTTACTGAAGTAGCTTGAGGGAGTAACCTAGGAATACTCTCCTGTGTAAAAGTTAAGCTTCTGCTTTTTAAAACTTTTTTGTTTCCCTCTTCGGGCTCCAGTACAGGGATCCAGCTGCTCTCCGAACAGAAAGGCCTCTCCCCATACTCCTTCATCAGTGCTGAAGTCGTCCATTGGCTTGTGAACAATGTGGAAGGAGTGCAGACTCAGGCAATGGCTATTGATATCATGCAGGTAAGTGGACTGACCAAAGGAGCATAGGCAGTGCCAGAAATATCCTGTTCACTGGGGAAGGCATAAACTTTGGGGAAGCTGCAGTGTAAAAATCTCTCTATTCCCGCTCTTGTCTAGCATTGTGTAGTAATAGTAGCAGGGGGAGCGTGACCTTCTGTCAGCAGAATTCTGTACTCCCTCACAATGCAGAGCGTTAGCTTGCAATAGAGGCTGCGGCTACATTAGCATTCAATTTGCAACTCATCCAATTGCCCTTTGATACAAGCTAGGTAAAATATTTTCTTATAGACTTAATTTTGGATATCCTGTTACTGAACAGCTTGCCAACATGCAGCAGAGGTTGCATTATTTTCCTTGCTAATGGGACAGATTAAAAGTTATACTATGCCTTGGCTCATGGGGACCAAAAGCTCTGAGTTAATTAAAAGTGTAGGTCACTGTGATAGGATTGCATTTTGTTGCACCAACTACTGTTGATACTACAGGTGTATGGTGAAAATGATGATTGTAAGCTATATATGTATGTAAGTTGTGCAGTGGCCTTTTCTCTGGGGAAGACGAGAAATGATGGGCACAAACTGATAGAAGATTGCTTCACGCTGTACATAAGGAAAAACTTCTTTACAAGTTGAGTGCCAAGGGTTTGGAACAGGCTCCCCGAGAGGTGGTAGAGTTACCCACCCTGGCAATCTTCAAAAAGTGGCTTGACGCCCACCTTGTTGGGGTTATCTGACCCCAGCAGTCTGTCCTGCCCAAGTGCAGGGGGACTGGACCTGATGATCTTGTAAGGTCCCTTCCAGCCCCTAACATCTATGAACGTATGAATGTGTTAGGGGTAGTCTTTGAGGCTTAGAAATACTCTAGAATTCTCTTCCCTTCCTTTGATTTCAGAGCAGCAAGCAGAGAGGATCTTAACACTTCTGATTTCTGAAACCACATCCTAGCTATTGCAGCTTTCTTAAAACCCATGGGTAAAAAAGGCATCTAAATAAGAGGGCAGCATTCTTAAACCTCAGCTGAAGTACAGCAGAGGAATACTAATCTGGACAGGAAAGGGAGGGAACTAAAATGACAAACCTCCTTTATCTAGGAGGTTAAGATTTGGGTGGATTCTTATTCACCACTGGTCTGCTAAAGATGCAAAATGTCATGTTGCATCTCCCATATTTGCAGGCCAGGTGACATGTACGTTGAATCTCTCCAAGGGAAGACCCATTTTTGATTTTAATGTCTTATTCCTCTCTGAGCCCCCTTCACACTGTTGAAAATCTATGTTTTCTTTTGTGTTTGACTTCTTAGAAAATGCTGGATGAGCAGTTGATTGTCCATGCTTCTGGAGAGGCCTTGCGCACCTTCATCTATGGGTTTTATTTTTACAAGATTGTCGTTGATAAGGAGCCAGACAGAGGTCAGATTCTCATGTTCCTACAGAATTAAAAGCAATAATTTGTCCCATTGCTGTCAGCACAGACACTTAGCATTGCCAGTTATATTGTAGGTGTTGCAGCAGAACTGCATCCTTGGAAGGAAGTTGAAAGAGTTGTGAGGAGTAGCCATAAATGAAGATCATTGTGGGTTAATTTCTAGGGGGATCCAAAGAGAGATCCCTAGACTTCATACATTGAATTAAAAAAAAAAAAAAGTGAATTTTAGGGACAGATGTAATCTGATGCTTCTGTCCTCCCTCTTTTGAAAAGCTTCTCCTTCAATTGCTGGCTGATAGGGTTAAGTTTGATCAAAGAACAGGTGTGAGATCTTTATGTTCTCTCAGTCTAGGCCAGGAGCAGGTAAAATACAGCCCGTGGCCTGGATTCAGCTTGCCAGGCGATTCTGCCCGGCCTGCGGGGCCCCTAAAAATTTAGAAAATGAATTATTATCTGCCTGTGGCTGTCTGTTGAAGATGGGAAGGCACCAGCAGCAGGAAGACCCAGGAGGAGCTGGCAGGAGGAGCTGGCGGCAGAACCTAGGGGTGGCAGCACCAACACCCGCCTAGCTCTGCCCCACCTGAAGTCCCCAGCCAGAAGTTTCTGCCTAGCAGAGGCTTCTGGCCTGGCAGCCGTGGGGCTATTCCCCACCTCCCTCCATCTGAGAGTGGAAACTCGGATAAGAATGGGCGGGGGGGTGCTGGTGTACCAGGAGCCAGCTCGGCCTGGCCAGCACCACAGTTTCTGACTGCATGGCCTGGACTGCAGGATGCAGAAGGAGCCAGCCGAGAACTGTGGAGGCCTGGCTGGGTGGGTCTGGCTCCTGCTACATCCTGCACTCCTGACCATGCAGCTGTGAACCGCAAGGTGCTGGAGCAGCAGGTACGGGGAAAGCAGTGGTGACAGGGAGAGGGTGGGGGGGCAAGCAGCAGTGAGCGGGCAGGCAGGAGCACAGAGACCTGGGGCCAGGGCCAGTGGCAGCAGGAGCCAGCTGGGTACCGCAGGGGCTGAGCTGGCTCCTGCTCCATCCTGCAGTCCTGGCTATGCAGCTGGGAACTGTGAGCTGCCAGAGCAGCGAGTGGGAGCAGGGGAGTGGTGGCAGCAGGTGGGAAAGAGGAGAAGCGGCAGGGGAAGGGCTACAGCGGCAGGCAGCATGGTGAGGAAGTGGCAGTGGATGGGCAGAAGCACAGGGTCTGTGCTGGTTCCCAGGGTGGGAAGGCACGAATGTGGAGCCCAGGTTGGCAAGGGCTCTGTGGCACCAGGCTGGCTCCATCCTCCTTTCTTGCCTGTGTCCCGGCCACATGCAGTCCTGGGGCTCACCAGGACCATGCACCGCTGGGGGTCTCCGCCTGCCATGGGCCAGAAGCACCGAGGCCTCGCTGCCTGCTGCTGCTGGTGGTAGCAGGGGCTGTGCACAATGAGGGAGGGGGCGTGTG
>NW_017728921.1:17905024-17935048 GCF_001723895.1 Crocodylus porosus | reverse complement strand
TGTGAAGTCTCACCCTGAGACCAAGGGGTACATCGACTGAAAAAGGCTCAGAACCTCTGCTATAGACCCAGGCCATCTCCCCCCTCTCTCCGCCAACATCCCACCCGTATGCACCCCAGACGCACGCCAGGGCGGTGTTCTACCTGTCCCATGGGCCAGAAGCACCGAGGCCTCGCTGCCTGCTGCTGCTGGTGGTAGCAGGGGCTGTGCACAATGAGGGAGGGGGCGTGTGTTGGGGGTGGGGGGTGCTCTTTGTAGGTGGGGTACCACATATGTATTCACCCCCACTAGCATCGCCATACATACACCCACATCCCCTGTACACACTCCACCCCTCCTCATATACCCAAGCCACCCTCCTTCTCCACACATGCCAGAATCCCCTCGACACACACATTCAGTCCCTGACAAACCCCGTGCCCACACATACACCCACACCCACCCCCCCAACAAACCCCACACACATTCAAACACACACCCACACCCTCCCCCACAGCCCCCCCCCACACTCCTCAATACCCCACCACAATGTACACAAGTAAGACTTCATTTTAAGCTATTATGCAATCACCTCTATGTACACTGTGCAAACACAATCAGGACAAAAATATTTTTTGAATTCAAATCAACATATGGCATGTGATTTTTAATTTAGAGGTGTGTTTGGGTGCCAAGATGGTGAACCCCCTGACCAAAATGAGTATATCCAGGGGTAAGGGGAGGGACTTCTGGTTCCAAGATGGCAACCAGGGGGTGGGGCACCTGTCAAGGGGTGGGGCTACCCTTGCGGCCCTTGACAGCTTGCCAAAACTTGTTAAGCTGCCCTCCAGCCAAAGTAATTGCCTGCCTCTGGTCTCAGCTATAGAAATGCCAAAAGGTAATGGTAACTTTGTGTGTCAAGAGGACCTTGTTTCTGGCTGTTTAGTCCTTCCCTTTTGCCTTCATCCAGTAGGTATGCAGCAGCCTCCCATGTGGCACACAGCAGCAATGGATGACTTCTCCGCCTTCCAGAGGAAATGGTTTGAGGTGGCATTTGTGGCAGAAGAACTCTTGCACTCAGAAATCCCAGCATTCCTCCTACCTTGGCTTCCCAGCCGTCCAGCCTCCTATGCAAGTAGGCACAGTTCCTTTAGCCGCAGTTTCGGAGGACGGAGCCAGGCAGCTGCACTATTAGGTAGATGCACAGCACAGGTGACATCTGGGGAAGTACAAGGGGATACTTTGAAGGGGGAGAGTGGCCAACCCAAGGGTGTGATCTCACGTGGACCAGTAGCAAAGTCGCATCTCATACTGGCCTTACGTGCGTCATGCAGATGGTCTTGTTCTCATGTGTCCAGGGTGTGTTTCACTGGCTGTGAGGGACAATCTGTGCTTGTTCTTACCTGAAGGCAATAAAAACATGAAATATTTCCACCATCCCCCGGAGCTGGAGGAAGAGGTGATACAGGCCTCCTGTCTCCTCGTTGAATCAAGGTCTCTTTAGTTCTTGCTATGCACAAAGTGATGACAATAACAGCAGCAGATCTCCACTTAACAGGTCTGATGTCCCTGAACAACTGCTCTCACTGGCAAGAGTCCTGCTGTTACCTGTCTTGGTAACATGGGACGTATGTTATGTACCAGTTGGGAATACTACTAGTCGAGGCTGCCATTTTAATAACCAGAGAGAGCCTCTGGGCTCTGGTATGAGCTAATAAAGAAACTAAAGTGAATTGACATGGTATGGGGCAGGGACTTGCTTTGGCATGCTGGATGTGGGGGAGCTACAGTATTCATATGCCAGCCACTACCCTGTGTTAAGTGAAAGCTGAACTAGATCTATTTCATTCAGGTTAAGTTGTCCAGATTTAGCTTTCACTTTTCAACGTTTGTGTGAAAGTTACCATGAGTCATCTGCTTTGTGATGGACCCTAGTTCCCTGTTAACTCGCTTGTATTTGATTATCCCTCACAGCTTGCAAAAGATCCCAACAGTGAAAGAGCCAGGTTTTGAATAGAGAACCTCAGGACATGCAGTAAGGGGATGACATTGCATATCTTTCTCAAAACCTCCTTGGACTTCTTATTGGAGTGCCAGGAAAACCAAATTGTGCCTTTTCTGCCACTACCAGCCAGTGAAATGCATCGGCTGTATGTCTTTCTGTGTGCTTTGTTGTCTTCTCATTTATTTCCAGGCCAGCTTGAGTCACTTGCTCCTGCCATATTCTGTACCTCCCCTGTAAAACATGCCGGAGGAATCCTTGCTTTTGGACTGTAACTTCAGGCTTATAAGATGCATCTGAAACTCCTTTATCAATTAAGAATAACAAAGAAAATCTGCAGTGGTGTTTTGTTACATATTTGACATCTCTGACAAGAAGCAATAAGCTGTTGTCTTATGTTGTAGCTGCATCTTTTAAACCTAAAGGTATGGTGATTTGTGCATCTCTGAAAGCCTCGTTTGAAGAGGAACAGCACAAGAAACTAAAAAAGGGGAGATCGGGGGAAGGCTGGAAACTGAAAGATTCATTTAATGTGGTCTAGCCGAGATGGGCAGGAGTTTTTTTCTTTCTGTCTCCCCATCTTTACCATGTGATAAAGCTATTATTTTGGGCTGCACCCAGCCTTTTTACCATAACTCTTGTGTTAAATGAACCTGAGCTCAGGCTGCCACAAAGGCAATGTGAGGCCCCCAGGGCATGGCCTGGCCTCTGTCACCATCTCACTGTGTAGTCTTGATAAATCATTTTCCTCCTCTGCATCTGTTTCCCCCCTGTAAAATGGGGATACTTATTCCTTAACCAGCTTGGTTTTCCTTGATTGACAAGCAACTCAGTCATGTTGTCCATTAGGGTTTGTTCAAAAGGATGATGGAATTTTCTTGCAGAAAACAGTATGGCATTTCTTTTCAGAGAGGAGGAAGGTTCTGTGCCACTTCTGTGCTGTTCCTCATTTTAAACATTCCAAAAATGTCACCAGCATATCTGAGGCAGGAAGCTTTACTAAACCCAGATGACATTCGGTCCACGTGACTTCACTGGTTCCCCTCTTGCCTTTGGTTGGCTGTGTTTTTGATTTCTTCCCCCTTCCCCCACCTTCCCTAAGTGTCAGCCTGTGATGTGAAAATGGCATGCAAGTGTTGGGAGCTCTGGAACAAGCTCTATGTACCCCCAAATCCATATCCTTGTCCACTTCCCTATGAATTGCCCAGTGATCATTCCCTTTCCCTTCCCTATGGAAATCCAATCTGTGATGTACCTAATCATGTTCCTTTTGATTTATAGCAATGCATGCACTAGCACTTGTAGCCATGTACATAGTGTAGTCCATGGTTGGAGAATAACCTGTCTGCTCCTCTCCGGTGTTCATAATGTCATTAGTTAAATAATCAGTGATACAAGACACAATTGGGAACCAGGTGAGTTCTCTGAAAATCAGGCAAGTGCATAGAAAGAGTCTTGTTTACAAAAGAGCATCTGAGTGATGTTCTCCAAGTTGGTCCTAAACACCTGTTTTTATTAGCATTTGTCATGTTCTTTTGTCAAGCTACAGTAATAGCAGTAGCACAGTAATCCAGCATCAAGGAGAACCATCTCCAGCCAAATTATAGTAGAAGCAAAGGTAGGAATTCTTTGTCTATTTTGGAGACAGACTTCAAACCTCAGTTGGGTCCACTGGGATGCTGATGTTAGATGCATGCACTGCACCTTCCCTCTAAGAAAACCACAGAATGATTAATGCACCACAGTTCAAAATGCACAGATCGGGAAATGCTAAAGTGAGGGTTCCTGCAGTAGTATTATGGCCGTAATGTACATCCTCAGCATTTTATATTTAGCATTTAACAGTATGGATGTGTATTAAACTATCCACTTAATCAGAAATGCAAGAAGCAGCAGTGTAATTTATGGGGCAGGACACTGGACCTGGGAGTCAGGAGACCTGAGTACTATTCCTGGCTTTGCCATGAATCTGTTATGTGACCTTAGACAAAGTCCTTTCCATTCCATCTCTGTTTCCCCTCCCAATCTATTTAGACTGAAATCTGTTTGAGGCAAGGATTGGTATTTGCAGTGTGCTAGTGGAGTGCCTCAAATAAGGAGGCATTAATTTTGATTGGGGATCTCTAAGCACTACTACAGTGCTAATAACAGGATAGAAAACGCTGTCAGTGCAATAATCAAGAGAGAACATTGCTGCAGGGACCTGAACTTTTATATTTTCTTGCCTTTTTAACACTGAAAAGATGTGCAGCTTTAACTGTGCAATAATGCCAGGTGGCTTTTTGGGGTTGGGGAGATGCATTTAATTCCTGATTTATTTTTGCTTTTGTAAACCATGAAATACTTCTCTCCTGATCTGAAACCATGTACTGTTGTGATCTTCTACGGAGACATCTGAACAGCATTAGAATTGATTTGGAGTGCATTACTGGATGTATTTTAGATTTCTGCCTTCTCCTTTTTGCCACATTGTAGTGTTTTTTGTCTGGTACGGCTAAATTGTGGCTTAGGTCCATTTTCAGTGAGTAGGTCCTGGGACTGACTCATGCTCTAGGTCAGAGAGTGGCCTTTTGCCTCAGTTTAGATGTCACTTAACTGTTGATAATGTTTCAGGAGGGAGGAAGCCCTCAGGTGGGTGGAATTTTTTTCTTCTGTTTGTTCTTGTTATCTAGACCAGCCTGTGTTGTGTTGACCAGGAAGTGCAAAAGGGGAAACTAACCCATGCCAGAACGCTCCTAGTCTGACTTTTTTCCTTTCCTTCTCTTCTGGATACATTTATTTTTAACCCTCCTACTGACTCCCACCTGTGTAGCTGCCACAGTGCCTGAACAACGCACAGTGACACTGGATGTCGATGTGAATAACCGCACTGATCGCTTGGAGTGGTGCAGCTGTTATTACCATGGCAATTTCTCCTTGAATGCTGCCTTCGAGATCAAATTGCATTGGATGGCAGTGACAGCAGCAGTCCTTTTTGAGATGGTAAGGGCTCTTGTGGCCTGGACAGCCAAAGAGTTGTGAGGTTGCCTTGATATGCATGTCCCCTACTCAGTGGAGCAGGGTAAAACAATACATATGAAGCTAATGGGAAGTGCGTATGCTAGTAGAAGATGCTGTGAAGTGATACTGGCATTTATTTTGATGGGCAGTTTTGCTCAGTACTTTCATTATAGTGCATGTGTGTTTCTGTGAGGAGCTCTGTCACTTCTAGGTATAGTTGAATGTGTGTGTGTTGAGTGCGAATCATTCTACTTGAGAAGTAGTAGTCTCCTGCTTCTGAGGGGTTAAATTTACCTTGTGTACCCATTCACAAGACCTGTGCTTCATGTAAGTCCAATTGGAGTAGCACATAGGTCTCATGCTGGTTCTCTGCACAGGAGTAAATCTCAACCCTTGTGTCTTGGATTTTTAAAGTGGAAATAAGTTAAATATTTTTTATGGCGATTTATAGGCAGGCTGCCTGTTGTCCCAGGCCAGCCACAACTCTTTTTAGTGCTAGGACTAAAAAAATGCAAGAAAAATATCTCTATATTTGTTTAATTTTTTTCTTTACGTTTTTAATGTGACAGCTTCTGTGTGAAGGCTGGCACTTATAAATTCTAAGCTGTTTAACATGTGGCCTATTAGCACTAGTCAAATATGTCCCCCTCCACTGAAAGTTTTGTTCATATCTTTTCAGTTAAGCAGCAGTGTTTAGCCATTCAGAATAAGTGAGCTGGATCAGTTTCTGGAGAATGCCCCATTTAAAACACTTTCTGATTTATGTTAATGTTAGAGTGATGTTGTGGCCATGTTGGTCCAGAAATTATACAAGAGGCAAGCATATTTGGGGCGTGTTGTCTTTGATTCAACTAGTTGCCTGGTTAGGATAGAATTAGACAAGACTTTGAATGCAAGACACTTAAATTCTGCAATCTTGTGCTGCTTTGCTTACGAAGATGATTGCATGCTCAGGATGCAAGGCAAGCAAAGCCCCTGATGGCTGAGCACAGCTGATTTATTCTTGACAAGACAACTTGCTCCTCTGCACATAAGTACTCTTCATGTGTCTATTGCTGAAACCCTTTCAGGTTCAGGGTTGGCATCGGAAAGCCACATCCTGTGGCTTCTTGCTGGTTCCAGTCCTAGAGGGTCCATTTGCATTACCCAGTTACCTGTATGGAGACCCACTCCGAGCACAGCTGTTCATCCCACTTAATGTTAGCTGCTTGCTGAAGGAGGGCAGTGAACATCTGTTTGATGGTAAGAAGTGTTCCTCTGCTTCTCTTGGGTAACTTCCTACAGATACAGCTCTCACTGAGCTGCACAGCTGGCATAAAGGAAATCCACCTGCCATTCTCCCACTGGCTGGATAAGATGCCAGCTATTGCATTTCCTCACTTCCTCTGTCAAGAGCACAGCCCCTTTTTAGCACATGGAGGAAAGCTCTGTAACACAGGCAGTAAGTAGTGCCATTGCATTGGCTTGTCACCAAGAAGTGCATTGACAGGGAGGGTTGTGTGCTGCTCATTCTCCTGTGTTGCTGTACTAGATGCCCCCAGAAAAACTGTATCAAGTTGCTAATTATGTTATTTTGTAAAACTACCAAAGCCCATTCTGGCTGCAGCTCCTGTCTCACTTGTTAGCCATCCTGCATTTGTATCCTGCACCTGTTCGTATCTCCCCTTCTCTGAAGTTACACTGGGTAGACTTTCATGATTGGCATGCTCTTTTTTGTTGCCATGGTTACCTCAGGATAAGAGAGTTTGCACATGAGATTAAGGGCTAGAAACTTCAGTCAGTTCTTTTTTGTGCAGCATGACCTCTCCCTTCCCAATGACACTATTGCGATAAGCCTCAGTTGGGAGGTGTCCCCAGAGATGAGAGCTCAGTCATTCCCAGCACAAAGGTGTATAGTGCAGATGGTGTAGACAGATGACCTGAAAAGGGACACTGATTACAATTTTAAAAAAAGACAATTCTATTGTTTTCATTAACACTCCCCCCAGAGTCTAGCTGTACAGGTTGAATGGGTGATAAGTCCTCCGAGTGCTATAGGGCATGGGTAGCTCCATTGACTCTGCATAGGTTGTTTTCAGGGCTGAGATGTTCACTGATCGTCATAATCATTTTTTCCTTGACTTTCCTTCCCTTACTTAATGTATATTTTGTATTTGGGGTTAACAGATTCTCAGAGAGGGGGTGGTTGACCTTAAATGCACCCCACTCTGCAACCCAGCCAAAAAAATTAAAGTTGTAAATGTACCCAGAATGGGCATCACAAGCATGGAAGCTGGTACTCTGATGGTCACAGGGACTATAAGAACCACAGCACCCTCCTTCACACCACATTTATTCCTTCCCTATTCCTCAGTGTTTCCAAAACCCAATCTAAGAGTCGATAGATGGATTAATTAGTGGTATCTTTAAAAATGCCTCATTAATAGTCTGTTGGGCATTAAGTGAAATTGCTGGAAGCAAAAACAGATTATAGGAGGAGGCTTAAAGGGATAGGGGAAGTACACAGGAGCCCTCATGGCTTAGTAAAAACTAAATGGTTCTAGGTAACTTTTGCCTGATTCTAATTTCAGGTTTTGAACCTGAAACTTACTGGGATCGCATGCATCTACTCCAGGAGGCAATTGCATACAGGTATGTTCAGAGCAAGGTGAGTAAGAGTTAAATCCATCCTCAGATAGGGTGATGGTGAGAGTGTGGTTGTACACATGGGTACTGGAGCTTTCAGGCAGTACTGTCAAGGCTGAGACCTTGGCTATGTGCCATCTGCTTCCATTAAGTCTTCTGTGAAAGATACTTGGTTAATTAGAAAGTCTTCTGATGTTTGTGTGTGGGAGGCAGTGTAGATGAAGTACATTTGGATGAAGTATGTTTGGCTTGAGATGTGGGAGGAATACTTCACCTGATCTGGATGTGACAAGTGATTGATAATGACAGAGTGACGGGGATATGAGACCTAGAGAGGAGGCTGGGAACAAGTTGAGAAGAAACTCCTGGAATTCTTCTGAACTCTTCTTTGTGTGAGAAGGATTTATCTACCCTCTGTACGGTCCTTGACTGCCAGTATGTTTCACAATGCTGCTCTTGGGTTCTTTATTCATTGTGCAGAATCTGGATTTTGACTGTCTAACATGAGAACGTTTTCATCAGACTAAAATGTGTAGAGCAGTGTTCTCAACCTTTTTAGAGTCAGGGCGCCCCTTCACAACTTTTCTTTTCAATGTGGCGACATCACCTGTTGAGAACCATTGTTGATGTTGCCTCAACTTACTTCAGTGCTTTTCAGCCAGGTACTGCTGTCCCAGGCACCTGCTGCATAGCTGGACTGGGAAGAGCTGCAGCACATGCATATCCTTCTGTATGGAGCTTCTCTGATAACCCTAAAGCAGCAAGGTAGTGGGCTTATGCAAGCAGCCCTTCCTAATCTGACCCTGCATGGCATCTCCTGGAAACAAAGGCAAGCAGGGCAGGTGGAACTGTCCTGTGCTTCTCTGTTTCTGGGAGGGTGCTGAATGGGGGTGTTGAGGAAGGAAGGTTTGCAACACAAACCAACTCTCCTGTCTGCTTTACGGTTATTAGAGAGCGCAAATGGAGGAGGAGTGCATACGAATGTTAAAGCCCTGTGCATGTGTCAGTTTTACCTTGCTGTTGTGGGACCCCTCTAGGAGGTCTCAGTACTTCAGGGTGCTGTGGCAGTCTGGTTGAGAACTTCTGCTGTAGAGGGACGAGCATTTGTAGAGCAGTCCTGGCAGGGTGGCTGGAAGGTCCCTGTGCAGTACTGTCCAGTCTGTACAAGCAATCCTTAAGGCTTGAAACAGCCTTAGGAAATTCTCTGTTCTGTAGTCTCTCCTTATATGTATACAAGGGGTAGGCAACCCCTGGCACATGTGGCATGTAAAGGCATTTTGCTTGGCACTTGAACCTTGGGGAGGAGGGGGCCGGGGCTGCACTATCACAACAAGGATCGGGCCCCTTGTAGCTCCCCAGTCGTCTGTGCCTGGCATGCCAACATCTTACAAGTTGAGGTTGCAGGTGTTTTTGGCACTCTGTCCAAAAACATTGTCAACCTCTGGTATATACAATGGGGGCCTTTTAACACAGACTACTGGGTAGCACCCTAAACTGGTCCATTGGTTCCCCTGTTCCATGCACCAACTTTGTGTTCCAAAACCTGCACCCAGCACTCAAGGCCAAACTTGGTTTTTATCATTTTCTCCCCACTTGCTTTCAGTGATGTTTAGTGGTGGTGTAAGTGAGCATTGGGAAGTTCCTTCTTTCAGTGGAGTAACTATGGGGGCATAGTTCTCCTTCTGCCTTCTTTTCCCTCGTATGCACTCTTCCCCTATGCCTGTAACTTCACTCCTTCTAATGCGTGTTTCCTCAGATTTGGATTTGTGCAGGATAAATACTCAGCCTCTGCATTCAACTTCCCAGCCGAGAACAAGCCCCAGTACATCCATGTCACGGGTGAGTAATACTTGGCAGGCAGTGAGGTCATGGAGATTATAGACAGGCAAGGGAACCATTTTCCTCTCCTAGTTTGTGTTCTCAGTCAGTGGCACTGATCTTCATAATGTTACCAATCAGCTAAAAAAAAAAAAAAAAAGCTGTCTTAGCTAGGGCAAGGTGTCTGTAGCCTATACAAGACAGTGGAGAGACAAATAATAACCTCAGATAAGCACAGAACTTCAGTAATTTTTGTCACTAGTGAAAAACATGAGGTTGAACAGGAAACTTTAAAGTAGTTCCTGAAACTTTTATATCCAGGAGACACTGAAACATAAACCAAAGTTCTGAGTGTACCTTGAGCAGGTAGTCTCATCTCAAAGATCACAACTTCAGGGAAAAATTCTCTTCTTCCTCCTCTCCCCTCCCTCCACACACTTATGGGAACACCCTAACTGAAAAATTTAGGAGTCCACACGCACCCTCTACTGACCTTCACTAATTGTGATGATGTATTGGTGCTATTTAATTAAGCTTCATGCATTGTTTCTCAGGCTCTTGAAGACTCAGGACAAGCATCGTGGCTTCTTGACCTAGCAGGAGACATACCATCTATCTGTGTCTATGAAGGCAGTTTTCTTGAACTGCACCGCAGGAGAACTGCTCTTCTGGCGTGGTTCAGTATCCGCCAAGGTGCAGCAGCTTTAAGCCCAGTTTGTGGAAATGGGAGTCTCCTTCCTAGTTTGCTCTGAGGCCCTTATGGCTAAAGGCCAGCAAAACTTGGGGGCATCTGAACTCCAAGCCTCCGGGCTTGGGCCTGCAAGTAGGATGCTTGCCAAAGGATTTGGAAACATCTGAAGCCCCAGGTGTGGGTGGAGGATGTTTGCCGGTAGCAGGGCCACTTATGGTTCTGGACTCAGATATGGATGTAGTTTTGACTAATTTAGCTTTGGATACAAATTAAAGAAAAAAAGAAGTTATATCACAGTGAAATAACAATGCTATTGGGAGTTTTGCTGAGGCTTGGGGAGGGAGGCAGCAGGAAAGCTGAGTTACTTAGTTGGAGATTGCTCTGAAGTTAGAAAGAATGAGACCGAAACAATAACTTTTCTTCCCTCACTCCCAATGCAAAAGGCTCTGCTCTCAAAATATGGAAGTTGTTTCCCCCCAGGGAATAAAGAGCCTCTAGGGAGAACTTGTCCTTGCAGGTGTCTGGGCAAAGCAAAGTTCTCCTTTACCTGGGCCAGGTCACAGCTTTAAAACCCTGCCTGTTTTCCTCAGGGACTGTGTTTCTGCAGCTGCCTTACTCCAAGCGGAAATTCTCTGGGCAGCAGCGACGGCGGCGCAACTCCACCAGCTCAGCCAACCAGAACATGTTCTGTGAGGAGCGCGTAGGATACAACTGGGCCTACAATAGCATGCTGACCAAAACATGGAGGTCCAGCGCCACCGGGGATGAGAAGTTCGCCGATCGGTTGCTGAAGGACTTCACAGACTTCTGTTGGAACAAAGACAACCGGCTTGTCCAGTTCTGGACAGACTGTCTAGATAAGATGCATGCTAGCGCACCCTGAGACCAGAGTGCGTCCATAAGAGAAAAGTAACGGCTTGGTCAAGTGGTGAAGAGCTAGATGCAGAGAAGCTGGAAAGGGCTTCTGTTAGGATGAAGTAATGCTGAAACCCAGAGGGGCCTGACTAGTATTTGCTGTTGATATTCAACAGAAGCTGATTGGGCTCTTGGGAGAGTAAGCTGGGATCTTGTCCCTTCAATATTCATCAGCTGGAGAGAGTCCCTCCCACTTCAAGTAGGTGCAGCTCCTGCTTGACAAAACTCCAGCTAAATGGAGCAGAGGCAAACAATATGGGAGCACTGGTCATTTGAAGCAAGCATCACAGGGAAGGGTTGCGATCCACGTTTGCTCTGTGAAAATGATCAGGGACTGTAAGTCTGCGGTATTCCTGGCAAAACCCTGCCCTTGTCATCTTTGGTGTGGACATAGTTGTGTGCATATGTAAGATAAAATGTACAGTATGCTTATGCTCTGTGTTTATACATGTAAATATATTAAATGAAAATGCAGAAAGTCAAAAGTGAAATGCCTGAAGGAATGCGTCTCTTATGACCAGCCTTGCCTCTGCACAGGTTATGGTTATGTCCAGTTTGCCCTAAATCGGGCGCTGTGTCCTTCAGACTTCCAGGATTTGCTGGCCCAAGCTCTGAACCCTGAGAAAGGTACCTTGTTGCCAGTGATTGCCCCTCAGCTGCAGGCCACCATTCATGTTCATGGAGAAATCGGAACAGACCAACTTAAGGTGCACCAGCTGAACACAACGCGGGGCAGCATTTGATAGCCGGGGCTGGGGTTTAGGTGGCTGCTCCCCCGTGGGGCCCTGGCCCTGTTTGAGGAGGCAAGATGGGCTCTGCTGGGCGCCTCCCGCAGCCAAGAGCTGAGCTCTGGTCGCCCTGGGCTGGGCGGAGGAAACCCTTTCTCTCGCGTCGCGGAGCTCCGGGGAGCGCCCGGGCGGGTGCAGACGGACCCGCTGGCGGGAGGAGCGGAGCCCCGAGCGGCGGCGCGGCTCGGCTCGCTGCAGGCGCCGGGCGGGGCGAGGCCATGCCGGCTGCCGCGGGGTAAGGCGGGGCGCGGAGCTTTGCTGGCGGCTCCAGGAGCCCGGGTGCGTGTCCGGGCGGGCTGCAGCCGCCCCCGCGGCTCCCACGGGTCGTCCGCCTCCTTCCGCTGCCTCCGTCTTCGGACGGCCCAGGCCGGGCCGGCCCCCGGCTTGACTCCGCCCTGCAACGCGGTGCCTTTGCTTGGCCGTGTTACCGTTTCCACCTGCTGCTTGCAGGAAAGGAGAGGCCTCTGCAGGGCGGCTCGCCGAGGAGCAGCGGGACCTCCAGCGCGGCTGCGGGTGGAGTGCTTCTCGGGGCGGGTTTTGGAGCCAGACCGAGTGGGTCCAGTGGAGCTCTGGGGTGGGCGCTCAAGGCCCTGCCCCCAGGGCGAGCAGCCCGCCTGATCCCCTGGGCTGAAGGCCGTGGAGGGATTCCTGCCAGCTTCTGGCGGGGTCGCCTTGGTCCGTGGCTTGCTGATGAGTCTGACCTGAAGGGTCTCTGGCCTCCTGCCATCGCAACTGCAGCGGGGTGGTCCCTTCAGTAGGGAGAGAGCTGCATCTTCACCCCGTGTTAAGGTAACTTGGGTTCAGATCGTGCTGAGAGAAGGGCAGTCCAGATGTACCTTTACCCATGTTAGCTGGGCAAGGTAAACTCGGGGGTAGGATTTCCCAGCCTACAAGGCATGCTTTCAGTTTTGCCTCGGTGTAAGTCACCATCTGCTGGGGTTGTAGGAAGGAGGGCAGAGCTGACCTTCAGTAGCTACAGGGAGGTGGCTTGTCTCCACCACTCACTTTGTTATGCACCTGCTTTGCAGTGAAGACAAAGCTAAGGTAATAGCAGTGGATGAGCTGCTCCTGCCACTCATGCTACTTATTGGCACTCTTTCTCTGTGGCCCCCAGCGTGCTCGCCTGCACCTCCATGGGAGTGTATACATTTCACTTCATAAGCATTTCTTCCAAAACCCCGTGTGCAGAGTGTTGCCATTTAGCTTTTACCAAGGCACTAAAGATGAAATTATAGCTACAGGACTCTTGTCCCAACCATTTATTAGATGATGGAATTTCACACCTAAGCCAGGCAAGGTTCTTCTGGGTAAATGTGATATCTTTTATTAGACCAACTAAACAGTTGGAAAAAAGTTCTTTGCAAGCTTTTGGGCACAAACACGCTTCTTCAGGCATAGGGAGACTCTGCTGCTGTTCTATGTTCTCCAAGGTGGAAAAGAAGTTAAAGTAAACAAGAGGTCTGTGAAAATGCAAATGAGTGGAAGTGGGGAAGATAATGGGAAAAGATGGGTGGGGGAAAGGGAGGGAAATGTGTGAAGGAATGCAAGTGGTCAGCTGGAGGCAGGTTACCTGGTGTGTCAGATGCCAGGCAGGTTGTAATGTGCCATAAATCCAAAGTCTATATTAAGTCCACGATTTTTTGTATCCAGTCGATTTATGAAGTGAAGTCCATAGGCTTGCTTAGGAAAGGTGTTTTGTAAGTTCCCTTTAGAGGATTAGAACTGAGAGTTGGGAGAGAAGTGATTGTCTTGAGAAGTGTGCACCCACAGGTAATTGGATATTTTTGTCTTTGATGGACTTTGTGCAGATTCATTCTGGTGTGCAATTGTTTGGTTTCTCCTACATATTTTCCCTCAGGGCATTTAGTGCATTGGATGAGAGAGATTACATTTCTCAAGGTGCAGGTGTAAGCAGTGGCAACATGTAGGGAGTGCACGGGGTGCTTGTGCACCCTCTGATGGCTGCGTTCACGGCTTAGGCAATGGGCGGGGGGGTAGGCAGGAACACTGGTGCCCCCATTGCAACTGCTGGCTGATCGCTGTGCTCCATGCAGCCACTTTTGGGAGTGGTTGCAGTCACTTCTGGGAGTGGCTGCAGTGATTGGCTGGTGCTTGCTCCCGGAAGTGGCTACAGCCACTCCTGGAAGCAGCTGCAGTGAGCGCAGCAATTGACCCCAGCAATTGGCCATTATGGGATCACCTGGGGGACCCCCCGCATCGCCCACCAGGGGACCCCCCACTCTGGGACTGGTCAGAGGGGGGGCATATGCCCCCCCTGACTAAGGCAGCACCAGTTGCCCATGGGTACAAGATCCAGCAATGGTGCTGATTCTGTTGTGGAGAGTAGTAATTGTGGGAGTGGTGGAGATGTGTTGGCAGGTTTTACCTGGCATGGCCTGGATCCATTTTGATGTGGTTTGGTTCATAGGAAGTTTGCTTCTGGTGATGAGGTTAGTGAGGTTCGGTGCTTGCTTAAAGGCTAGGGTGGGTGGTTCTGGAAAGATCTCTTTAAGAACTGGTATGGGTTGCAATGGTTTGAGGATTTTCCATATAGGTTCCAGGGAAGGATGTTATGTTATAACTAATGGTGCGCGATTTGTGGGGATTTTCTTTTTGTGCGGCAGCAAGTCTTTGAGTGGTATCCCGGTTGCTCTTTCAACTTCCACTCATTTGCATTTTCAAAAACTTCTTGTTTACTTGACCTTGTTTTCCACCTTGGAGAACACAGAACAGCAGAGTCTCCCAATGCCTGAATCAGGGTGTTTGTGCCCGAAAGCTTGCAAAGAACTTTTCCCCAACTATTTAGTTGGTCTAATAAAAGATATCATATCTACCCAAAGACCCTTGCCTGCCTCTGTCCTAAGACCCAACATGGATATAACCAACAGCCCTGCCATGTGAAGCTGGTACTTTTTCCAGCAGATGGACAATAACTTGATCTCATTTCCCTAGAATAAGGGTTTGGTTGTCACTTGCCACAGTGTAATTTGATTTGGGTTAGCCCGGTGATGGATATTTTAATTATGTGATAGTCTAAGTGCTTTTGAGGAAAGGGCGTTTTTACAAAATGTTTCCTATCACAGTGTGATGCAAAGAGTTTTGTACTGAAGACTCATGTCTTTGCATCCAGAAAGGTATAATCCATTCACATTGCACCATGCCTCCACAAGAAAGTATCCCCAGTCTCTGTGTTCATGGCATGGCCATGTCAGAGTCCAGTGAATCTGTGAATTCTGCTAAATACCTTGTCACAAGCACAGAAAGGAAAGGAAAGCACAGCAAAGGGTAGCCTGGGGCTACAGGGGAATGAATAAAGTGCAGAGGCAAGTGTTCAAAGGATTTCTTCAGCCAGTGTGGTCAGTTCAGTTTTATTTTCCATGGGTACTAAAATTCTCCTTGTAACTAATAAAAAAAAGTCTTAGAAATGGAAGTCTCCATTCCTGCCATATCTGTATGTTAGGGTGTCAAGTCCAGTTCCCTTTGTTCCTTTTTTTTTCTTTAATTTGTTTGTTTTTTTAAGTATCTCATAATTCTGAAGTGGTTCCTTAATGCTCCTTGGCTGCTTATTGGTTTCAGAGGGAGGGGGTCAGCAAGTCAGTCTCCTGGCTTCTGTTGCAAATTCTGCCATTTCAAGCCACTGCACCTTTCTGGGCCTTAGTTTTTTATCTTTGTGAACCTGGAATGGTACTTGCTTTACAAGAGTGTTGAGGAATTTCCTACTCTTAACCAAGTACTGTTAAGATGAGAAATGCAATAGAAGTGCCGTGGAGTTTTTATTGTTGGGCAGGAGCTAGACTAGAAGGCAGCCTTGTGCCTTGATAGAGGCAGGAACGTTCATTAAGCAGCTAAAAAACATCAGTCATTGTTTCTATGTTGCACAGAAAAGGGGTCCAGTGGAACGTAAGGATGAAGCGGTTCATGAGGCTGCTAAATAAGAATAAAAACAAGAACCCACCCGAGGCCCAGCTGCTGAAATTAGCGGGACAGCTCTGCCAAGATTTCCAGAGTGTTTCTCCCAGCTTGCAGAAGCTAGTGCAGGCTGTGATGGGGTGCAAACACTGGATGCATTTCCTCACCAGCATCCACGTAGTCCGAGCCTGTGTGTTTGTCCATATCCACTGGGGTCAGCATGAGACAGCCTGTAGGCTCCTGGAGGTAGGAACATACTTTTGGTCACAGTGAACCTGGGGAGAGAAAGTGAGATTAGACCTCATACTTAAAACACAACTCCAAGGAGAGGATTACATGATTTGGGGTCCTCAAGGAGTTTGGAGGAGGGTTGCACAGTCCCGACATCCATGGAGAAACCATGGGGAGAAACATTTGTTCAGAGAGAATTATTTCTCTGTAAAAGCACTGAGGACCCATGTCCGTTCCCAGCTGCACTGGTGCAATTCCTACTGGAATTGGGGCTACTCAGGTGCTGAAGCTTGGCGCACACATACATGCAGTGGTGTGCCAGTGCCTGAGTAGTCAGCTGTTCGCATCACTGAGCCAGAGGTGAAATGCTGCGAGGAAGCCTGGACTGTCTCTACTCTCTCAGTATCAGCCCTGCAGAGAACAGAACTGTTGTCTGAGCTCCTTTTATCAGCCTTAAAAATAAAAGGCTGACAGATGTGCAGTAAGCTTTTTTCCTTCAAGGTGTCACTCTGTGTGGGTTAGAAAAGGAGTAGTAGGCTACAAAAGAGCTCCAAGCTTGGGGAAAGATTACAGATTCAATTGATCCAGTCTGAATCCCTGTCTATTGGCATCAGGGTGCTGAGGGCTCTCTTTTCTATAAGGGGCTCTGGTTAACTGTGTGGAGAGGGTGTGCTTAGCCTTGCTGTCGTCATAGCATTGCAGGGTAGAAGAAAAGAAAGAGCTGGTGGCACTTTGGCATGAGATCCACTACCACAGGGCTATGGAGAAACACCGCACTGATTCCCTGACACCAGTGCAGAAATTTCGCTGCAGGAAGAGGTACCTCCGGCAGGGGGTATTTGGTGCTTCCTTCACTGTGACAGGAGGTCATGGTGGGTGGAGGTTAAGGGGCTTGCTTACACCTTCAAATGCTCCCTTCTTGGGGGAATAAGTTTGTCTGTGAACTTGAAGCTTCAGCCTGCTTCCAGCATGATCAGTATCCAAACACACACTGATTTTTATTGTTGTAGTCCTGGCATCCCAGTGATTATGAATTTTATTGCATGCAGGAATCCTCCACCAGTTTCCCTTTGTCCTGAAGGTTTGAAAAATCGAAACTATCCAGAGAAGGTCCGCAGAGAGCTGCACAGGTTTGCTGCAAAGGTGACAACAAATCCAGACAAGAAGCAGCGGGTATGGTTGCTGTGTGCTGTGTTGGCACCAGGGCTGTTACTGAAGGTTTCTTTTGTGGTCAGGGCTCCAGAAATGTTTCTATTCTAAGCTGTTCTTAGTCATTTGCGACTTTCACCTTTGGGGCTGAAGTTTTGTAGTCTTGATCTGTGACCCCAGATGTGCCTTCTATATACATTTTTTTAAATTCAAGGAAAATAGCTCATGATGCTCTGAAGAACAGAGAGATTGGAAAATATCTTCCCAATTGTTAAAAACACTACTTTATCCTGATGAAGCTGTGAAATGGCTAGATGAAGTCTAGGGAAGCAGCCCTCACTGAGAAGTGCTGGAGAAAACTATTTTGATTATTGGTTTTGAGTTCACTGAGTTATCATCTGTTAAACTTGCATTTTGCTCACATGTATGTTGGACACAGAGTCTCCTCACCAAATTCTTTTAAGGTTTCAGCCAGAATATACAGTGCTGCGCAGTCCATGGGCTTAATTTGCCTGGGCCTGGATAGTTCTGTATTCTGAAGTTTCTTTTTTGTCTCTTTTTTCAGAACTTAAAGACCCTACAAAATTCCAGTACAAATGTATATTAGGAGGACATTAAGGTTATCTAGGTGAATGCTCAGAAGTTAGGAAGTGACAGTGTAAGGTTGTATGCTAAAACTCTGTCCTCTTATGCCTGGGCATTATAATATACGGCCTTTAATTATACAATCAGATTATTTATCAAATTGTTTAATATAAGAGCTAGTTTTTTCTACAACCTTAGATATGCACCAGTGTGTTAGTCAGAGTCCTAAAAGGTATTTGTTTCAATATGCAGCGAGTCATTCTTATACACGTAAGTCCACCATAGATCAATAGAATGCGTCAGTTACACGTTTGTTTCATAGCTATGTCCCTTATGCCCTGAATTGCACTTGGAGTTGTACTTCTGGAAAAAATATGTAATATATGGTGTCTGAATAAATTATCATGGTACTTGTGAGAGAGACAAACCTGTTCTATAAAGAGCCAAAATGAATCAGCCCATACAGGCTTATTGTCAGAATGAAAATAAATACAAGAAAAAGAAAGAAACATTGCAAATTGATATGTACATATCTAACATAGGACAAATTATATTATTTAGTAAATCTGGTTGTTTAATGTGAGACTGTAATAATCACTACATGCAAGGGAGAAAAGTTAAGTTACACATGCAATTGAACTGTGCTATTTCTGGCTTCTGATCATTTAGTAGAAAAGTTTGTTGCAGTTTTTTTTGTGCAATGGGCAAGAATTTCAAAGGTCCATTCTAGAGTCTCAGATTTCTTAAGGGCAGAAGGGCCTGTTATAATTGTTCAGTCTCACTTCCTGCAGGCAGCATTTTCTGCATCAAGCCCAGTAACCTTGGTTCTAGTGGGTAGTTTGCCTGCTCCATTAAAATCATAAAGGCAATTAACCATTTACTGAGTTCTGTCAGTTAAGTGTACATCTGTTAATTGTGTGGAAGGCAAAGACTCACTGGAATACCTGGGACTCCCTTCTCCAAATGGGATGCTTAAGGAGAATGTACTGTTTCTACTTTCTTCCTCTTCATGGGCTAATTGATCAGGGGTGGCTGTGTGATCTATCCAGTTTATGACACTCCTTGGTGGTTTTGAAGCCCACACTGTCTGATTGGTTTTGGAAGTGGGAGGGACAAGCCTAGTTGTTTGGATATGGTTTATTCTTTTTCCCTTGCTCCTCCTGGGTTTGCAGGAGGGTTTGGCTCGGGACACAAACCTGCAACCAAATCAGGTCTATAACTGGTTTGCCAATTATCGTCGCCGTCAAAAATCCCGGTTCAGTCAGGTAGAGAGGCTTGTCAGCTCCACTCATGAGAAGGTTTCTGCCCACCAAGCAAAGCACCAGCCAGAGAGTGGATCTTCCATGCCACAGACTGCAGGTTAGTTTCCTAGTGGATCTGGGAGGTGGTAGAGGCAGCTGAGAGGCCAGCAATAAGCAGAAAGGCACTCTTTGCTACTACTGTTTCCTTAGGACCAGCAATTCTGCACTGCTCAGTCAAGTAACTATTGGAGGACTGCTCTGGTCAAGCAGTCTCTTTCTACTAGTAGCCATCACTGTGTGGAAATAGGCCCCCAGTATCAGTCACCCCCTCTCTTCATGGAGCAGGGATCAGTGACTGGCTATGGGAGAGGTGGCCCTGCTATTGCAACTGGTTGTTACGGTAGACACTGTTGGGTGGGGGAACAGCAGAAGTCACAACAGTTGCCAGTGCTCAGACACTGGTGAAATTTGCAACATTCCCAGGGGCCTGGCATGTAGCTTCCCTACCATCCTGCCCTTTTCCTGCCTGGCCTGTGAAAATCCCAACACTGCATCTGCTGTTCTGTTAAAGAATCATAGAAGAGCAGGACTGGAAGGGCCCTCAGGAGATCATCTACTCCAACCCTTGCTCAAGGCCAGATTGTGCTTTTTTAAACCATTCCAGTCAGGTGTCTGTCTCTTCTGCTATCCTAAGGTTGTATTGGTAGTGAGTGACACCTAACCAATGAAGACTAAAGACTTTTTCAGCAGCCCAAGTAAGGGAATCCCCTTCCCTGGTTAGTAGGTGGTTGTCCCCATGCAGCCTTCAACCCTAAGTTCAGTAAAACCCACAGCTGAGTATTTTCATTGCACCCTCTCAGAGTGAAAACAAAACTGTTTTTGGCTCCTCAGCTGTACTGCATTTAAGACTCCCAGGGGTGTCCCTTCACTTGCCCTGTCTAATGTCTTCCAGATGAATTCTATGCAGACCTTGGTTCGAGGCGTGTAGAGCTGACCTTTGTGCCTTGTGACCCAGGCTGGGAGCAGTCGGCTGCAGATGCGGATTGTTCTGCTGTTAGGACGTATTCAACATTGCTGAATTCCAGGTGATGCACGAGAGTGTCTCATCACTGGGCAAAATGATCTTTAACTTCCGTCATGGGACTGACCCTTCCCCCAAGTTGGCAGTTCCCAGGGAGGGCTGTGTGGAGAGTCTTGACTCCTTTCCTCGGTGGAAATGCCCCAAGATCAGCCTCAGACAATCTGAGCAGCTGGCATAAGTTCCCCTGCCTGCTTGCCAGGGGTGGGCCTCCAGTGTTCAGCTGTGTGTCCCACTCCACAAGAGCAGCAGCATAGGCTGGGTTGCTGTAGGTACTGAACAGCTGTTTCTCCCCTTAAGAGATGCTGCTGTTGCTCTTTGTAGACCAGCATAATCCAGCCTCTCATTTGCTGCATCACTACAGCTTTCTGCAGGGCAGCCCATTACAGGAAACAAGGTCAAGCAGAACTTCTGCGACTGCTGTCAGCACTGAGGAGCCTGCAGCTTTCTGCACGGAAGTTGACCTGGAGCCTGGAACAAGCCTTAGCTCTGTCATCCTGGAGACCAGAGAGGCATCCAGTTGCAATGCCCCCAGCCCCTGGCTGGAAAACCTTGTCCCATGCTGCTATGGGCCACTCCCCTTCCAAGCAGAGGAGTTGGATGGGAGGCAGCTGATGCCCAGTACAAGAGGAGTCTCTGGTGCAAGCAGCTGGGCTGCCCCCTGGAGCCCTGGCACAGCAGGTTAGTGGAACTGCCTGGTTCAGAGCCGCTGTGGTTTTGCAAACTTCTGCCTTTGTCTCTGACCCTCCTGCTCCCCCAGACAGCCTCTGTAGCATGGTAGCAAGGAAGGAGGGCAGCTGGGTTTATCCTAAACTCAGGAATCCTGGGCCTGACAGCTTGGGATCAAATCTGAGAAATGTAGGCCACCAGACCTGGACTAAGGTTTATTTTTCCTCCCCAACTATCTCTTTACCTGGGATGCAGCCGCTTCTGTGAGATGGTGCTTCCCCAGGCAGCTGGGTCCTGCTTGCTCTGGCAAACTCCCTTTAACTGTTTGCACTAGCTCTGATGTCTGGGTCTTAAATCCCTCCCCCGCCCCCCTCCCAGTTCTTAACAGCTTAGTGCTGCCTATCCATGCACTCACCTGGATGCACCAGTTCTTCCCCCACACACCGCATTTCCCCTTACCACTTTCCTTTCTCCTCCCTTGCTCTCCCTTCCTTCCCTGTTGTCTCGTCCTCCTGCCTTGTCTCCTATCCTTCCTGCAATTCTCCCCTTCTCAAAAACAGTCTCAATTTGACACACCATTTAGTTCCTCTCGAGCTGAGATCAGAGGGTGGATAAAGGGGCAGGGAGAGCAGCAGGCAGGAGCACTGCAGCCAGGTGCTAGCTAATTGCCATGTCTGGTCCTGGGTGTCTGACTGTAGGACTGAACTGAGAAAGGGGCTTTGACCATGGCTTATGCATCTCCTGAGAAGAAGGGGCAGGAGGAGGCTGGGCTTGCCACTTGAGTCTCATTGTCTGCAGCTCTCCTAACATGAACATTTACTTCAGCAGGTGTCAGAGCTCCCTTGAGCTGGGTCCCCCCAGGTGGCTGCATTGAGGCCAGTTCAGGAAGCAGCAGTCAGCAGGCAGAGTTAGAGATTGGAAGCTTCATGCTTAGAGAAGGACGGCTAGGGTCTCTGGAAGCCGTTCTTCCTTGCAGGTAACAGGAGCGGAGGGCACAAGGCCTGCTGAGGGGCAGCAGTGTAGATAGCTGTGCCAAGTGCATCTCTGGTCTCCAAGCAGTCCCTGCCTCTGAGTCTGCATCTTTCACCAAGAGCCTGAGTCTCCCATTGTGCTTTCCCTTTTTAAGCATTTACACTGGTGCACAGTGGATGTAAAATGCAGTGATTTCCCAGGTGAAAGTGGTTCTGCGTGGTGTGGAGCAAAGTGGATCCAGGTCCAGTAAGAGAAGGCACCGACGCCTGTATCCGAACAGGCTTAGCTTCTGAGCCACTTGCTCAGCTCATCTGTGGCATAGCATTGATTCTGGTGATCCTGCCTTGTATATTGACAGTTGGGGTAATGAGGCCTGTGTGAACTGTCCAAAAATAGCTTTTGGAGACGTGTAGTTTTGTGACAAGCTTTTTCTACAGGGCAGACTGTCACAGGCCACAGCTTTCTGGTTCTGCTCTTGGGTTTCTGCCCACACAAAATACTTCATAGTTGCAGAGTTTGTTCTGGTTCTTGCAAGTTCAGTTCATGGTTTGCACAACCTTTCCCTGTTGTTTTCATGATGTGCTCCAGCAGCAAATGCTGCAGAACAAGCATCATGAAGAAGTTTTCATTTACTTAGCTGCAGACCTGTCATATCAGATAAGTAAGTGGGGGAAGTTTTGTTATTCTCATTTTACAGATGAGGGAGATCAGGGTGAGGGACTAGAAGTGGACCTCCGCGTTTCCTAATTCCCAACTCTCTGCTTAAAAACTTCTCTTCCCTCCCCTGTTGGCCTGATGCCTACGGCTATTGCTGTGCCTAGCATATCTCATGTTTTGGCTGGATCTAAAACTGCATGTTCTGGTCCTGGAATGAATATGTGCTTCTTTTTAAACTATGCCAACATATGGGGAAATCCTTGGTAAATGTCACCTTGCTGCAGTCTGTGTCTTGGGTGCATACGCTTTGTCAGGAATCCACCCACCACTCCCCTGGATCGGGATTCTGGCAATGGGAGCCCTGCTGACTGCAAGGACACAGATTTGCTGAAAGCAGTTAATTTATTCTCCTCATCTCTGCTGCTATGCATTCATTTACTGGCCTACCTAGTTCCCTTGCAGGGGTGGGGATGGTCTTGAAATTGGCATATAGGGGAGGTTTTGAAGTGGCGTGGATGCTGAGGCACAGACGTTTCTCTGGCAGTTGGGGGGCTCCTAAGTCACTAGAGCACTCTTGAAAATGTTATCCATGGAGTCTGGACACCACCAATGGTTGTCCTTAAAATGGCATGGGCAAGACTAGTAATCAGTGTACAGCAGCAAAAAGGTGGAGACCACTGTAACTGGAGGTTACATGGCATCAGAGGAAAAGCTCAAGCCCTTCATGCTCACGCTCACACTCACAGCCTGGAAGAGAGGTCCAGTCACTTGCTCTCTTTCTCTGACCACCCTCTGCCCCTCAACTGGTCGCTGATAATTGCAGGGGCAGAGCTGCAGGCTAATCAAAGGAGCGTTAATCGGCTTCTGTCTCATTTTAAAGGTGCTTGCCCTGACAAGACTTGGGCTGAAAGCTGATTAGAACAACTCCAGCTGATTTCCTGAAGGGGCTTTTTACAGTTGGAGAGAATCCAGAGGCTTAGGACTAAATCCAGCTTTGTGATCTGGGCTCAGAGCTGTGATGTGGGGGTGTGAGGAGGAAACAGGCTGCGAGTTTCCTGCTCCTCCATCTGGCCCTGCTGCCAGACAGGGGAGCTTGGTCCAGGTAGTGAAATGGCAGGCTGTGTGCCCCAAGCAGCTGCTTGTTATTAAGGCCAGCCTTGCAGTGACTTTTTCACTCCTTTGATTAGAGCAGATGGAATTTGGCACAGCTTATGAGCCAGACAGAGCAACGCTCCCTAGTGATCTGCATTTCAAACAGAAAAGCCCACTGCACCACAGGCATCATGAGAACCAGGATTTTCCAGCCAGCCTGTTGGTGCAGGGAACTACAAAAGTTAAGATGCCCATTGCAACTTGTGGATGCTCCATGGATTGCTGGGAGCCCAGCTCAAGCTGCTAGCAAGTCTCCTTCCAATGGGCCCTCTGCTTTGCGGTTGTTGAAACCGAACATCTGTGAGGGGGAGTATTGCAGGGAGCAGCACCAACTGTGCTGTTAATGCAGCAGGCAGCATCTCTGAGAGAGTCACTGTGGGAGAGGAGTGAGAGTCCTTCTCTGTCCATCTCCTCAGTCCCATCCCTCTAATTCTGTTTGGTCTGTTACATAATATTTTATTTTTAATATTTTTTTCTGTCTTCATAATTTATCTGTTGTTTTTTTTTTTGCGGGGGGGGGGGTTGTTTTGTTTTTTTACTGCAAGTCTCCCTCAACCTCTTTTGGAGAGGGGGACATAGAAATTTAACAAATATCCTTAGCTTAGTGCTACAACTAAGATCTGGCTGCTTCTGTTGTCCCTGGAGAGGACTGTTGAGGGAGCCAGACAATAGGTGTGGATGAAGGAGGGTCTGAGACTTGGGACTCCCAGCTAAAGGCCTTGAGAGACTAGAGGAGTTGCTGAGGATGTTATGGCTAGTTCCAGAAGCTTTGTGTTTTGACTCGAAGATCATTGTTTCTATGATATGCTCCAAGATAGACACAATCTTTGGTCAATGTCTGCTTGCTGAAGAAAGTCTATTAGGCTCCCCTTATATGTGTAGGTAAAAGCACAACTGGATCTAATGTGTGATGTGCACAGTTGCACCTCCTGCCATGATATATGTGCATGGAAAGAGACATGATTATGGGATCACACATTAGATCCAATTGTGCCTTATTGCCAGTGCAGGGGGAGCCCAATCCTAGGTTGCCCCTGCATCTGCAAGGAGCAGGCACCCATGGCTGTGAGTCTGCTTTGCTGAGGGGGCTCCCGGCCATGGGTGCTACATACAGCTGGTACCCAGAGCCCCTGCAGCGTGACAGGGCCCTAGGTCCAGACTGAGCCTCATGCACAGCTGGGACCCAGAGTCCCATTGGCTGCGGGAGCCCTGGGTCTCAGCTGTGCGTGAGGCACACCTCAGACACAGACCTGTGTAAGCCCAGCGGTTCCACACCTGTAGCTCCCAGCCACAGGGGACGCTGCTACACATGCAAATTAAAGCTCAGTGGCAACACATTTTAGAGGTCTGCCTTTATAGCTAGTTGGAACTTTCTATTGTGTGATAGGTACTTTGCACACACAGCTGGTTTCAAGGTAATGACATAATTAACCAGTTAATTGCACAATACCTGTAATGTGCAGAGGGGGCTTTAGGTACAGAAACAAAACTAGATATCTAGGTGCCATTCCTCATCACCACTCCTGGCAGTGACAATGCTCCCACTTCAGGATCTCTTATCTTCTTTCAAACCCTGATGGTTGGGGTTGGGGATGTGCCCTGGGTTTTATATAGTCCTTACCAACATATGCATAAAATCTTCTCCCTCTGCAAATACATTGTCCTGCAGGGTCCCCTCCATTCCAGCTCCTGGGAGTCTATTTATCAGAGAGAGGGGGCATGATTGCAGAGGAACACCCAAAGGGTACCTAGATTCTGATGTATGCTAATGGTTTTCTTTTCCAGTTCTCCACAAACTGTGCTTGGCAAACCCCAGTGTCCCCCTGTGTCCATGCCCTGTTTGGAGGAAAGCCAGGCTTTGGAACATAGCCAGGTAAGGGAATGCACTCAACCTACAGAAGAAAAGACCACAGTACATTCATTTTGGAGTATGATCCCCCTTCAGGTGGAAATTGGAGATGTGGAAGTTTGGACTTCCTTTAAGAAAATCATCATGGTGGGACAGAAGTGAAACATGTCTCCTTCTAACTTTATCAGGAGGTGCTGAAAAAAATCCAGCCCTTGAAATTTTATGCTGGGAAGACCATAGGGTAGGAAGGATCTTTTAAAATTGTACTGCATTAACTGAGGGAAGCTTTTGTTTTGTTGGGGATGGAATATAGCCGTGGTCAGTAGGGGAGGTATCAGTGGAACTGGCCTAGACGCAAGCTCATCGTTGTTACCCTCATCCCTCTTTCTGAGCTCCCCCTGCAGGGAGCTGTCTTCACAAGGACAGATCTCCAAGGAGTCATTTGTCCTGTTCATCTTGAAAATCTGATTTTGATGCACAGCCTCAGAGATGGGGGATATTCTAGGATGATTTCTCTTTTGGTGCCAGCTGCAGCCACTGGAAATGGCCGTTACAGGTGGTCCTGAATTGCTTAATATAAGGAAGCGCACAGCTATGCTATTTCCAAGGTTTCCGGCCAGAATCATGGTTTTGGTGCCCTGGCTGGTGCTTTCAAATATGGCAGTCTAAGATTAGTCACCTAAATCAATAGTGACACCTAATTTAGTACCCTGATCTTCTTGGGTGCTGTGCAGTCCCAATCCACGTTCATTTAAAAAAAAAAAAACAACTCAGGATGTTCGGTGCTGGATTGTCCCAGTGGAAGCTTCTATGTGCCAAATCCTTTCAAATGTTTGGCTCTTTTTCAGATGCCCACTAGCTGTTGAGCTTGTTAGCAAATCAACCTTCTTTGCATACTGACACAGGTACATTTGAAACATTTTCAAAGGGACAGCTTTTCAGATGGGCTCCCACTGTTTGTTACTTTCTTACCCGTGGAGGAGCCAGGAATGATACAAATGTAGCAAAACCATCCTAACTTTAAGGCTGGATGAAGCTGTCTTATGATTGGAGCAGTTTTGCTGTATACATTTTGTTCCCAGTTTATCCACCTGTAACAACTGGAATACAACAGCTGTTGATCTTTTGAAATGGCTTCAAATGTATGTGTGTCCATAGGGGAACTTGCATTTCTTCCAGTCTCAGCCATTTGCAAGTGTGGTATTCTCTTTAGGAGACTGCCGTTGAATATCTAAAGCTTAATTTATAATGGCTTTCTCCATTAGCATAGCTCACTATAAGCAGTCCCTCCTTACTCCCTATTCAGGAGACCCTGAATCATGACCGCATATTCAGTCCTGTGAAAGGAAGTGCAAGTGTTGGGAAATTCATAGAATCATAGAAAACTAGGGTTGGAAGGGACCTCAGGAGGTCATCTAGTCCAACCCCCTGCTCAAGGCAGGACCATCCCCCAACTAGATCATCCCAGCCAAGGCTTTGTCTACTCAGGTCTTAAAAACCTCCCAAGGATGGAGATTCCACCACTTCTCTGGGTAACTTGTTCCAATGCTTCACCACCCTCCTAATGAGAGAGTTCATCCTAATATCTAACTTAAACTTCCCTTAAACTTGAGGCTGTTGCTCCTTGTTCTGTCATGTGCCACCACTGAGAACAATCTAGCTCCATCCACTTTGTTTAACCACCCTTCTGGTAGCTGAAGGCTGCTGTTAAATCCCTCCTTAGTCTTCTCTTTTCCAGGCTAAATAAACCCAGTTCCCTCAGCCTCAGTCATGTCCCCCAGTTCCCTCACCATTTTCATTGCCCTCTGCTGGACTCTCTCTAATTTGTCCACATCCTTTCTGCAGTGGAGGGTTCAGAACTGGACACAGTACTCATCAGTGCCAAATAGAGGGGAAGAATCATTTCCCTCAGTCTGCTGGCAATGCTCCTGCTAATGCAGCCCAGTATGCCATTAGCTTTCTTCACAAAAAGGGCACGCTGTTGTCTTGTAATCAGTTTATTGTCCACTGTAACCCCCAGGTCCTTTTCTGCAGAGCAGCTGCCCAGCCAGTCAGACCCCAGCCTGTACAGATGCATGGGATTTTTCTGTCCTAAATGCATGGCTTTGCACTTGTCCTTGTTTAGGAGAGCAGTCCCATGCTCTCAGTTAAATGGGAATTTAGGAGGAGTGAACTTTGTGTGGCAGATTAAAAGATTAAAATCCTGACAATTCTCCTTTTTAATGCCCAGTGACCCTTTTTTTCCCCTGCACCTTCTCCAGTCTCAGTCTAAGCATGTTGTTAGAGGACAATTAATAGTGCCCAGCAAAGACAGGGGAGAGAGGTCTTCTGTTACTAATTTATCAAAGCTGTATGAAACAAAGCATGCACCCCTGAAGCTGTTGCCACTGTTGCCTCTGTAGCCTGTATTTTTATCATGTACTATTTAGCTCAGAACTTCTGTGCACAGCCAGAGGTTTACGCAGGACAGTGCACAGCACATCCCACCTGAGACTGTGCTTTATGGTAAGTGTGCATATACAATTTGATTCTGTTTTTCTGAGCCATTAGATTTGGATGTGACACCCATTCCCAAAGTCTTTCTTGTTGTTCCTAAAATGGGATTTTTCCCCCCTGCCAACAGGGCTCAGAGCAAGAAGCCAAATAGAGCACTGTTACAGTAAATCTTAAAAACAACACCCAAATTAGACTAATATCTTTACCATGGCAACCTATACTTTCCTATACTGATTTAAAGTAACAGCATCCCAAAGATGACAGCTAGAAATCCATTGCATGGGGAGTAGTGGTGGAGACACAATTCTGAACTGAATGATACTTAAACGCCAGGATCCCAGTGTGGCAGGAGGCTTGGGGGTGCCTGTCACTAAGAGGTCAGGTAGCTTGCAAAGATGTTGGCAGGTGCAGGCCAAGTCTAACTGGGGGGGTCATCTGATCCAGGGAGTGAGCAGGTATAAGTCCAGGCCCTGACTGAAGCTGGGAGTAACATTTGGGAGCCTGCTGAGAGAACACCACGTCAGCAGAATAGCTGCAGCTCCAGAAGGCCAGCTTCAAAAGAACACCTAAAGGAATCTGGAGGTGTAGGTAGGAACTAAGGGGCTGCAGGAGGTTCCCAGGTACCAGGAAGGGGTCCAGAGCCTAGGGAGAGGCTGCAAATGTGGGACCAGCAAGGGTCCTGGAACCTCAGAAGGAGGCTCAAGTGAAAGAAAATATCAATGAAGATGCCACGTGCATGCATGGGGCATGGTGTGGGGGGGATTGGAACCAGATAATTAGTCCATAAAGCACAGGCTACATGGACCTGGTGGTCATTTGAAAGACCAATTTAGGAAGCTCTGGGGCAGCCTCTCATTAACAACAGCCCCCCCAAAACAAACAAACAAACAACAACACAAAAACATACATCAAGGTGTGGGCAACGAGAAGGGGATTTGCTTAGAAAGTGAGGGCTGCAGGGACTCTGGGGGCTTCACAGCCACCCTTGGAGAGGCTCCCTACCACACCCAGGACTCTCCTTGGACTATTGATGTATTTTTTTTCTTGGCCTCAGATTTCTTGGCCCAGAGAGCACTTAGCAGCAGTTTCTATCTTCATTATATCAGCGTAATCTGCTGGAATAAACTTTTTTTTTTTAAAAGAGGAAGGCCATGTCTGCTAGTTCCATTAAGGGAAGTGTCTGCAGCTCTGACAGTAACAGAACCCCTTGTGAGCCTTTGAGAGCAGTACTTTATAGGTCTCTGTCTCGGAAAGTGGCCTTTTTACCAGCCACAATATGAGCCAGATAAGTAGAAAGCCTTTCGGTATTAATAATGAATGAGCCTTTTCTAAGATTTCCAAAGCATGCCATTGCTCTGCAGCCAGATCTTTTCTTTTGCCTTGCTGGACTCGCACTCTGATTTTGAGATGGGATTAGAAACATGATGTTCCCAGTAGCGTGGACAGGGCATGAAAAGCCTTACACTGTTTTGCATTTGTCAGAAGGGGACATCTCCAAATGTCTATAATGGTTATTCAGGTGTTCAGGAAATTGGGAAGGTATTTAGGGGTTTTACATTGATATATTTTCCACACGTGTCATATTAAGAGGGATAGTTTTAGTGTGCAACAGCCATGGGCCTATTCTTGCAAAATCTGACTGCTTTCTGGGAGAGGCTGAGAAACGTTCAGCTTCTTTGTACTGTGGCTTGTTTTAGGAAATGTATGAATCCAATGGACATCTGTGAACGAGTCTTAAGTGCCTCCTTTATAGTCAGATTCCAGAGCTATCTTTCTTGCTGTCCACAGGCTACTTTGATGGGTGCATCTCACTGTAACTGAAGGAAATAAGTTAAATTAAATGGGAAACAAGGTTAATTCACTTTGAAAATGTTTATTTCCCTTCCTGAGCTTGATTTTTTCATCTAGGTAACCATTTCTGTTTTGAGCTAGCGGAATAATTTCAGCAGAGTCTCTTTTATTATTTTCCTGCTTTCTTGGGGATAAGTGCCATGAGCAGAGGGAAAGATAAAGCTAAGCATATTTCTCTCAGCCATGAGAGAGAGCAACACTGCACAAATGCTGCTTTCCATTTTTATGTTCTTGCTTTCTATAGATGACTTGCCCTCTGTAGTAGAGGGTGGTAGTGGACGGGTTCTTCTCGACCTGGAAGGACGTGGGCAGTGGGGTTCCGCAGGGCTCGGTCCTCGGGCCCGCACTGTTCAACATCTTCATCAGT
>NW_017728921.1:17836175-17904314 GCF_001723895.1 Crocodylus porosus | reverse complement strand
CCGGTGCTCTTTCCTGCCAAGGCAGGGGGTCGGACTAGATGATCTACCTAGGTCCCTTCCGACTCTAGCTACTATGAAACTATGAAACTATGTACCTGGAGCAGAACCTTTCTCCTTTTGTCCCCATTGTACCTAACCTATTGTCACCCTTGGCTGCATACATAACCCCCTTTTCTCATCTAGCCTTGCTCAGGAAGGAAACCAGGAGATCATTCCCAATGAGTCAGATCATCCTGACAGGCAGTGCATGATGAAACTTGTTTTTTATTATATCTTTCAGGTGCTGGAGGATCCCCTAAGCAACCCAGTGGCCAGTGACACTTTCTGGGCAGCATGCCTGCTGTTTGAGTTTTCAGTTGGCAGTCGAATGTAACTTGCATGCAGACATCCTACATTTGGCCTTCTGTTCTGTGGTTGCTCCTTTGTCATCAACAGGTTGTGAGATAATGGGAAAATTATTCAGGGAGAGAGGTCTTTTCTAGTAGTTGCAAAGTTTGTTTTAGCTATGGTTTTATAAAAAGTTTTATAAATAACAAAGACAAGACACCTGAGGTCCTTAAAGATCACAGATTTTTACTAGGACAATTCGAAGATGCATGGTTCATCGCAAGTGTTTGATCACTGGTTCTATGGAAGTTACTGTGTTCAGGTTTCTCCATTTTTATAACTGGTCAAGATGGTTCTGGCCCTACCTGTTTTTGTTAATAATGGAAATAATTAAACCCCCTCAGCTTACTGGGAGTAAAACATCAGAAATCTGCCAGGAGAGCAGATTTGTGTGGGTTTGTCAGGGTTGGAGAACCAGGAATGAAATCAGCTTTGATAGGAAGTAACTGCATACTAGTTTGGCAAATCTGTGGTCCTGCTTGCTGTAAATTCTGGAGCATTACACATCCTATTGTGACTCGGGCCACATACTTTGGAGTATGCCAGAATTTACAGTACCTAACAAAACTGTCATATAGGGAGAGATGGGACCGGCCAATGGGTCAGTGCCTAGCAGAAGGTGGATCTTAAATTTCCCACAAAAGTTAAGAAGAATGGAGGTGGGTCTGGGTAGCTGAATCCTTTTAGCCCAGATTGAGAATCCACAGCTCCAAATGGATAAGGAGCTTATTGGGAGGGAAGGGTGTTGCAGTCCTAATGGTCACCCTTCCTCCAGTTTGCAGAAGTCTGAAATTATGGGCCTAATTCTCTGCTGCCTTGTAGCTGATCACTGGAACTACCTCTGTACAAAAGTGCATGTCACAACCCACCGCTCCGGGAAAGTAACACCCTGTGGTATTGGTTTGGTGTCATTTCACATCAACTTTGCCTTTGTTTCATACAGATGAGGATGACAGCACAAGGTGTGGGGCAACGGAGAAACAGGCCCTATACATTCCCAAATGCTTTGCAAAGCAGCTTTTGGCCTGTACACTTCTGCAGAAGTATACAGTGTCTAACAGGAATCAGTAATCATGCTGCTGAGGCCTAGCACATTAATTTTAGGCAAACGCATATCTTAGACCCAGTTTCGATGTAGCCCTTGTGTCAGCGGCTCTCGCGGGAGAAGTTCATTGCTGACAGTTCCTTTGTCCCAGAAACCTTTCTCCAGACCAGTCTTACAGCACCTGGCTGTAGTCCCTCTCTTGTATTTTTTCCTGTACATCAGATGGAGAGCTCAGGGCTAGAACATGAACATTGAGAGAAAAGGGAGGATCCTTGCCCTCGGTTTGATATTGCAGCGAGGGGGGTATCATTGCACAGTCTTTTGAGAATTTTGCATAGTTATTTAATTCTTGAGAGATTTTGAATTAAAAAAAGGGGTGCTACTTTCCCCAAGGCTAGCTCTGGATGGCAGGACTGGGGAGGCAGGCACTCTTGTTCATATTGGTAATTAAGTGTGTTTTAAAATAAAGGTTATTAATAAACAGCTCTGTCTGAACACTTCATTTTCAACAGGTTATAATATAATATAAAATGAGAAGATATTAGAAATGCTTAACTCCACATTTGTGTCAGGGGCCCAATCCATCTGGACAATGTGGGGATCTCTCTCAGGAACCCATCTCTCTAGACCTTTCTGGAGTATTAATATCTGTACTGGTATTTGCTCATTATTTTCCTTCAGCTGCCAGATCTTTTGTGTTCAGTGCATTTGTGTTTGAAAGGGGCCATATGCATATGGTATTTGGTAAATGACTGAGATTTGGATGCGTCTGAGCATACATGAAGGTGGAAGCGGAGCTGTCACTTGGTGGATGCAGGGAGAAAGCATCTTCCAAATAATTTTGGATGTGTTGTCCCTGTCCTAACAGGCTGCCTTTGTGCTGTCACATTTAACAGCAGCCATCTAATTAGCCTGCCCCCCCCGCCTTGTGTAAAAGGACCTCTCTGCACGGAAAGGCTGTCACGGGTCACTTGCCATTCTTAAAAAATATATAAAAATAATAAAACGCAGAGCAGAAAAGCCGGTCCCTTCAGAGAGCTAGCATTTCAAAGCAAGTCCCGGTATTCCTCCCTTCTGCCACCTGATTGGTCAAGGATCCTGGTCTGCCTTTAGCAACAGAGACATATATATCCATCTCCTTTCTGATTGGCTGTAGCGTGCTGTCGAGCCATAGCAACAGAGGGAGATGGATCCGCCAGTCTGACGGATACTGCAGCTCTGTGCATCTTGCCAGAACAATAAGGAATAGGTGCTGGCTGCTGGCATCTAACGCGGGGCGGTAAAACGAATCGATTCGCTGCTTCCGCGAGAGGTTCTGGAATCTTCAGGAGACGTGGGGGGGGCATGTAAATTCAGAGCCCGATCTGAACAGGCGCCTCTGCTGCGAGCAGCAGGGAAAGGGCTGCGTTGTGATCTGTTACGCAGGTGTCAGATACGGAGTGCACACTGGGCTTACACTGCGGTAGCTAAGATCACAATCTTAAGCTTTGCCTGCTTTGGTTGGAAGTAACAGCTTTAAGGGCCTCTAGGCAGCTGGCACTGTCGTCAGCAACACTCTGAAATGTCTCTAAATGAGAGAAGCAAGCTCCTAGGAAAATTCATGTGGCTTCCTGATGCATGTAGACTTGTAGACTCTAAAGAGGGTATTTTATCACTTATCCTAATAATATTAAGATCCCACTCATTTTATGCCTGATTCATTCATTCTCTGGTAGATGATGCACATACACGGTAGCTTGAATGGTTACGCTTCGTTGTTATGGAAGAATGAGATCTTTAATCAGAGAGGGAATTCTGGTTGTCCTGCAACGAGGTATTTTTTTCAACACCACCTTTTGAAATACTTAGTGCCCAAAACCATCAGCCAGGAGACTGGATTCGATGGACCCCTAGCCTGACCCAGCATAGCAATTCTTATGATTCTTGTCATTCAAAATTAAATACTAATTACATACAATTTCCCCCCAAAAAAGCACACAGGCCAGGGCTTGCAGTTGCTTGAATTAACTGCATTTCTTATATTTTGGTGACAATTGTTCTTGGGTCTATTCTCTTACAATAGCAGCACACTTTTATTAATATTTTGAAAGCAATGTAGTTAGTTGTGTTAGTCCAAAATCAGGCAGAAGGTAGGGCAAGGTGGCACCTCAGAGACTAACTTGTCCAGAGAGGCATTTGTAGGCAGCAACCTACTTTGTCAGATGCTATGGCATCACTCAGCATCTCATGAAGTTGTCTGTTGCCTATGACAGGTTATGCTTCTCTGAACCATTTAGTTTTTAAGGGTGTCTATACATGTGCTCCAGGATGTGCGGGGATGTTTTAATTAGAGCAGCTCTCCAGAGTCGCTCTAATTAAAATGCCTGCATCATTTTGTGTATTCAGTGTCCTGTGTTTCAAAATGGCAGTGGGGGCACTTTAACTAAAATTTATTTGATGAGCTTTAGTTAAAGCACCCCCCCACTGCCATTATGAAATGTGGGATGCTGAATACACAAGATGCTGCACCTATTGGAACACTTGTATAGGCACCATAAGGTGCTGCTCTGCCCTGCCTTCTGCATATTATTTTAAGCTGATTGAAAAAAATGGGTGGTTTCGTAAATCATAAGAATTCAACTCAAGACACCAGAATCCCTGAGGTAGGCTTAAGCTGGAGGTCCTAGTAGCTGCTCCCTGGTTAAATTTGAGTTAAAATTTACAGGACTAGAATGCCTGTTCCACTATTTTAATTTGTTAATTAAGTTTCTGAATTCAGCACAGTTTCTCTTTAGAGGGCAACTTAATTTTGAGTTTTCTAGGTCAATTCCCCAAATGAAATACCTTATTTTACCACTTTGCATTGAACCATTTAAGGCATGATCTGTGTGGTTCCCAACAAATTAAAAACTGGGTTATTTGCATCATCATAGAAGACTTTAAGTCAGGTAGCAGAACCCACTCTGACCCATCCACAGCTTTTGCATCATTGTAGCCCGAATACTATTTATTCATAAAATTATAGAAAATTAGGGTTGGAAGAGAATTCAGGAGGTCATCTAGTCCAATCCCCCTGCTCAAAGCAGGACCATCCCCAACTAGATCATCCCAGCCAAAGCTTTGTCTAGCCAGGTGTTGAAAACCTCCAAGGATGGAGCTTCCACTACCTCTCTGGGTAACCTGTTCCAGTGTTTTACTACCCTCCTAGTGAGAAAATTCTTCCTAATATCTAATCTAAACTTCCCTTGGTACAAGTTGAGACAGTTGCTCCTTGGTCTCATCTGCCACCACTGAGAACAGGCTAGCTCCATCATTTTATGAATCCCCCTTCATGTAGTTGAAGGCTGTTATTAAATTCCCCTTCAGTTTTCTCCTCTTTAGACTAAATAAACCTAATTCCCTCAGCCTCTCCTCAGAAGTCATGTGCCCCAGGCCCCTTACCATTTTTGTTTCCCTCTGTTGGACTCTTCAATTTCTCCAAATCCTTTCTGTAGCTGGGGCCCAAAGCAATCCAGATGTGGCCTCACATACTGAATAGATGGGAAAAATCACTTCCCTTGATCTGCTGGCAGCACACCTACCAATGCAGCCCAGTATGTTGTTAGCCTTCTTGGCAACAAGGGCACACTGTTGGCCCGTGTTCAACTTATAACCCCCAGGTCCTTTTCTGCAGAGCTGCTGCCCAGCCAGTCAGCCCCAGCCTGTACTGAAGCATGGGATTGTTCCATCCTAAGTGCAGGACTTTGCACTTGTCCTTGTTGAACCTCATGAAAATCCTTTTGGCTGAATCCTCCAATTTGTCTAGGTCACTCTGAATCCTAGCCCTACCCTTCAACATATCCACTACTCCCCACAGCTTGGTGTCATCTGCAAACTTGCTGAGGGTGCACTCTATGCCTTCTTCCAGGTCTTTGATGAAGACATTGAACAAAACTGGCCCCAGGACTAACCCCTGAGGCACTCCACTTGATACTGCCTGACAAGTAGACATTGAGCTATTGATTTTTACCCTCTGAGCCTGATACTCCAGACAGTTTTCTATCTACCTTACAGTCCATTCATCCAGCCCATACTTCCTTAGCTTGCCTGCAAGAATGCTGTGGGAGACTGTATCAAAAGCCTTGCTAAAATCAAGGTACACCACATCCACCAGTCTCCCCACATCCACAGAGCCAGTCACCTCAGCACAGAAGCCAATCAAGTTGGTCAGGCATGACTTGCCCTGGTGAATCCATGCTGACTGTTCCTAATCACCTTTTTCTCCTCCAAGGGCTTAGAAATGGATTCAGTGAGGATCTGCTCCATGATTTTTCCAGGGACTGAAGTGAGGCTGACTGTTCTGTAGTTCCTGGATCCTCCTTTTTCCTTTTCTTAAATATGGGCACTATCTTTGCTTTTTTCCAATCATTTGGGAACTCTCCTGATTACCATGAGTTTGCAAAGATGATGGCTGTGGCCCGGCAATCACATTAGTCAATTATTTCAGCACCCTCAGGTGCATCCCATCTGCCCCCATGGACTTGCACATGTCCAGTTTTTCTAAGTAGTCCATAACCTGTTCCTTCACCACTGAGGGCTGCTCACCTCCTCCTCAAATTGTGCTGTCCGGTGCAGTATTCAGAGCTGACCTTGCTTCAGTGAAGACTGAGGCAAAAAAGGCATTGAGCACTTCAGCCTTTTCTGCATCCTGTCACAAGGTTGTCTCCTCCATTCAGTAATGGACCCACACTTTCCCTGATCTTCCTCTTGCTATCAACATACTTGTAGAAACCCTTCTTAGTACCCTGCACATCTCTTGCTAGCTGCAACTCCAGTTGTACTTTGGCCTTCCTGGCTTCATCCCTGTATGCCTGAGCAATGCTCTTATACTCCTCCCCAATTGTTTGTCCAAGTTTCCACTTCTTATAAGCTTCCATTTTGTGTTTTAGTTTACTGAAGAGTTCCTGATGAGCCAAAACTTTTGTGTCTGCCCAAAATGTTTGAAGGGTTAAATGTGTTTGAACAGGTGTTTGAAAGACATTCTCTTTTAAAGGGTTTGCTGCTCTGGTTGCGCTATTGCCTGCAGAGCAGGGTGCAGAGAGACCATCACTTCCGTACTAGTAAGCTGGCACAGGCTGGATGCATTGTAGAGTGGTAGAGGACAAGAGTGAGTCAGTGCTTTATGTCAATAATATTTATGATATCAGTACTTGGCCCTCCCTGCCCTACAAATAAACAGTGCTGAGCAACAAGACTGAGAGGAGAAGACGGAAATTCTGAGATGATGTTCTCTAATACTACCTGTATCACAGTATCTGAATTATCCAATTTGCATCTTGCCCTATCGTCGTTTACTAGTTGTGATTTACATCTGAGTAATTTTGCTGTGCTTTTCTAAAGTTTTGCTCTGCTGAGACCATGAAAACCCCAGGAGCACAAAACCAACCAGGTTTAGAATTACCCATCTCAGACAAACCCTGCTCCTGCCTTGTACTGCTGTGACAGCAGAAATATGGAGGCAAAGGAGAGCTTCCCTAGTCCTAGGTCATCTCTGCAACAACAGAGTAGGACTGCAGTCCTATGCTACTCTGAGTGCTAGACATGGGCCCATCTACTAAGTTGGTAATGCAGTATGGCCCCAAGAAAGGTGCTGTGCTAGTTGGAGGCATAGCCAAGCTCTTCCATCCTCCATGCATCTGCTGCCAGAGGTAGTTGGTTTTGCATGTAGGTAGATACCTTTCTCTTTGGGAACGGAAGAGATTTTATCCCCAGTAGAAAAGCTAAAGTTGCAGCATTTCCATGTTAAAATGAGCCTAGTCTCTGCCAATCCAGTGTTTCATGATCAAAGAAAAGGGACAATAATATCCTGTAAGCAACTTCAACAAGTCTTCTTTAGTTGGACCCCCCCCATTTTGAAATGAGAAGGGAGTTTTCCATCTTTTGCCTAAAGGACACACAACTCAAAACTGCCCCAATAATTACCTCCTTGTTGACAATTCTAGTAGACAGGGTAAAGATTCACTTGGTCAGTGAGACCAAACAGTCATTACTCTCTTAGAGATGGGCCATCCAGGTTACAAAAGATGTATATTAATGGCAATGTGGAGATGCTTGCATTGCAGTTACCCAAGACAGATTTCTCTGAACTCAATCTACTGCATCACTGAAAAAGATTAATGATAGGAGAGAAGGAGCTTTCCTAGTTTTTAGCTCCCTCATCATCTCTTTCATGACTATTGAACTGGTCGATTAGAGACCTACCCTAAGTAAATGGCCTCAAAGCTGCCTCTTCTGCCAGCATTTTCAAGTGGATTGGATTCTCATGTTGGGTGCCTAGCTTGAGTCATTTCAGACCTTGTGTTGAGAGGAACAAAGCATTTCTGGTAATCAGGCTGAGATAGGGCACCTAAAAGAGGCTTCTTTTCAAAACAGTGGCCTCAGTAATTCCATTTGATCTTTGCCCTTCATTAATCTTATCTCCAAGGTCTTTTATTTTCTACAGTTAAGGATCATTCTTCCAAATCAAGAATTTTACATGAAATGTAATCCATTTTTTAGTTGAACAATCATATTTAGGTTTTAAAGTTTGCATAGCATTGAAAATGATTTAAAAACTATTTTAAGAGTCTGTTTCAGTTCTGCATGTCTGGCGTGAGTGATGTTCACCTTGACTCCTGAAGTATTGAACACTTCTGGAGAAAAAAAACACATTTGGTGTCCTTTTTTTTTTTTTTACTTTGGTTTTTACAAATTGGAGAAGGAATTTTCCTTGTTTTTCTCCATATGATATTCTGTTGACTTTCTTCAAAAAGGGCATGCCCTGTTTTCCTAGTATCTCTAGTTACTTACCTTTGCTTAATTACATGATTGTCATTATTGTTTTTTAAAGAAAGAATTAAAATGTGCTCCTAAATCCTTTGACTGGGTAGGACTGAGGAGAACACTGTGGTCTAAAGCAGCCTTTTAAGAGTTAAAGATAAAGCTGCTTTCAATTAGCTACTGTGCTCCTGCCACTCACACAAACCTTCTGCAACTGAGCATGCTTTGCAGCCCCCTGTGCATATCCCTGAATCATTCTGGCAAGGGAAAGCACAGCCATAATCTTTTATTCAGACATAGCGCTCATTCTTCATTGGACTCTAAAGTGAACAGGGCTTGAAAATATTGTATTTCACAGGGGTGTTGTGAGGATTTATTAACTCATGGCTGCACAGGGCTTTGAACATGTAACAAGCTACTGTATGCAAATACCGAGTACTTTGAAATATTGTGCAGTGACTCCAGGCAGGTTTCACTGTACAGACCTAACCCCATTCCACTAGGGACCACTGATCATACAGAATCCACTCCCTACTGCCAAGTACCTCCTTACACGTGCTGAATGCAGGCACAGCACACCTTTATGTAGCTCACAGCTTGATCCATAATACTTTCATGCAGTATCCAGGCAATATAATCTTTCTCACCATTCAGTGTAATCTGTCCTTTTCAGCTGCAAGGGAGGGTCAGTGTGAACACTTTGCAGATTATTATCAAGGTGAAAGATGGTAAATAGAACATTTTCACATGTGCCTTGGTTGTGTGTGGGGGAGGGGAGGTTCTGCTGCTAGTTAAACAGTGATATATGGTTTGACTAGAAATATGCCATTGAATTACAGTCTATCATGATCTATGAGAGAATCAGTTTTCCTGTGTGACACTTAAAATACGCCCACTCGTAACTTCTGCTTTGATCTCAGCATTACAACCCCTTTCCCTCCCTGATGTGCTGTTAACTCACTTTACTATAAAGATGTATTGCCAATGCTTTAACCCAGGGGTGGGCAATTATTTTGGGCAGAGGGCCACTTACTGAGTTTTGGCAAGCCATCAAGGGCTGGTTGACAGGGGGCCAGGGGCAGATAAATATTAATTTTCTAAATTTTTTAGGGGCTCCGTGGGCTGGATAGGGTGGTCTGGCGGGCTGCATCCAGCCCACAGGCCACATTTTGCCCGCCCCTGCTTTAACCAGGACACTTATGGCTCGTAGCCTGTAAAACTGTGCATCCTTGCAGCCCCATCTGATCCTCACAGTCCCAGTCAAGATTCCCCACTTTTTCTAGTTCAGATCCCCAGCATCTTCAGATCTCATCCTCCACAGCTGCCACTCTTGTCCTCTTTACTTCTCTAAGGAAGCTGGGTAGTTTGTCCTCCTCACCACCCCGCAACTGCTCTTTTTCTTGCTTTCCTCTGCTCCGTGACTTACCCCTCATGGTTCCTCCAACTTTTAGAATCCTTCAAGGAGAAAGGTCTCTAATGTCGGGTTGGTTGCTTGCTCCAGAGATTCAACAATATCAGCAGCAGAGGCTCATTAGACCACTGTTGCTCTGCTCCCATGACCCACAGACAGGTACAAAAATACACGTCTCCACTGTATGTTCTGCTCCTATTGCTGCATTTTAGAGCACAGGGAAGGAAGGGGGAGCCATCAAAGCACCCAGAGAGGAAGGCCATCCAACAGCAGTGGCAGGAGAGGATGGTTCAGGGACAGGGTACCAGCAGCTTTCCCTGCTTTTTTCTTCCTTACCAATGGTCCTTGCAGCTCTGATCTTCCAATGGCTTGAATGAAGAGCAGAACAGAGAGAATAAAGGGAATTTTAACCAAGGTATCTTACCATCCCAATGCGGCATATCATTGCTGTACATTGTCTTGATGCTCCAATAAAGTACAGCTGTGGCCCTGTGTGAAAGTGGGATTTGGAGCACCATAAATGTGCAATCTCCCCAGCTGGAATTCCCTGCTCTGTGTGGTAACTATGTCAACAAGGCTGAATCCCATTTTATGAGAACAGGATTTCTGACTTCATGTCTGGGCTCTGCTGGGAATCTTGGAATTCTGCAGCAAAATGCCTGGCATCTGAGCTTGGGTCGGGGGGATCGTAGCTACAGAGCTATGGAAAAAGACCTCTCTCTGAGCTCTCTAGGAAGCCCCAATGTTCTGCAGAACATTACCTGATGCACAGTGCTTCAGTTAAAGGTTTGTCTGCAGTTCTATGTATGCTCTGATTTTTATCAGGGGACTCATATCCAAGTCCCTCTATGTGGCAACTTAAAACTCAGTGCACAAGTTCTTAGTGATATTTGAATGATTATTTCTTTTTGGTATTGTTGTACTTAAGGGGACCAAGCAGGGGCTGGACCTCCATTCTGCCTGGTGTTGTACACCATACATTACAAAAAGATGGTCCCTATCCTCATACACTTACATGTTAGATATTATTTTTCCTTCCCGTGAGCTATAATGAGGCTGTAGAAATGCTAGGTAAAGTGTTAACTGATTTCAGCCTTTCTTTTGCCACTGACTTGGAAGTGTGCCCAACTTCAAAGCAAGACATTTGATGTCATGTGATGTGCCATCTTGTGGATTTAAGGGCAAGGAGATGCTTAAGATTGCTTCACACTAAAGAATGGCTGTTATACAGAGGCTGTGATTTGTTTTAAAGCCCTATCATGAAAAAGTATTTTTGGGGGGAAATTTACGTACATATAATAGTTGAATAGATTATTTGGTTTGCTGGATAAATATAACTGGGTTTAAAAATATTTCATAATCTGTGTTCCCTCAGCAGGCTGAGACTGCTTTACAAGACTAAAAAGTAAACTACAAGCTTCCAGAACTGCTGGCACAATTTGTGAGCTGAATAATCATTATTAGAGATTAGCCTAAGATGCAATTTTGTGTTTGGCTCAAACATTTATAGAGTTTAAGGATTTAATTTGGTTTCTTCCATTTCACATTGTCACCATTTAGTCAACCAGGAAAACATCTCCAACACAATTTAATCATACCATTTTCAAGGCATGATCCTGCCCTTCTTATCTGGAACTCCTTGCGGCTGCAAGGACATTTTGACTGAGGGATTGGACTGAAGGTTTGCATTTTTCCTGGATTTTTTTAGAGCACTTACCACTGCTTTCTCTTAAATGCACATATTTAGAAAAAAGAAGTAGAACAGAATGCAAGATTTGGTAAGCCTCACGGGACTGCTGGTCTATCAGCTCTAACACCCTGCCTCCAAAGTGATCAGTGTGCAAGGTTGATTCTTCAGGGAAAGGCAGGATAATTAATCCCACAATGCACTTGAGTTTATGAACAACACTGCATGTGAAAATAGGGGAATTCTTCCCTTGTTCTTGTAGTGCTCAGTTTATGCCCTTAAACATGATAATTTATTATGCAAAGTTACACTTTGTTGTTATTGGCCATAACCTTTATCCAGCCCTATTTAAAAACCAAATACTGTATTTATTCTAAATAGCATCAGTGGCCTAACTTAACCGCATAAAAGCCAGATAATTCAGATTTAAGACTAAAACTCGTGGTTGATGCTATTGGATGAATTGTGCTCTTGGTTTCCGCAGTGCAATACCACTGAGTATATGGGATTAGTGTATCATTAATGAGAGCAGAACTTCACCATGAGTCTATCACTCAGAATAACAGACAAAGCACTGATGTCATCTTTTAGTGTAGTGTGATCCAGAGCCTGCATCACTGTCATTGCATGACCTTGAGCAAGCCTGTCACTATTGTGTGCCTCAATTTCCCAGTCTGTAAAATGGAGACAGTGATTTAAAATAGGAAGTTAAAATTAGAACATTAGAATTCTAATAGAATTAGAAAAAGAACAACATTTTTTTCATTAGTATAGAAAATCACCCTAACGAACAGTCACAGGACACAACTTGTAATTTCAGGGCAGTGCCTGGGATTTCACTGAGAGCTTTTTTCTGAGGGATAGAGTAGGAAAATGATCAGAAAAATCCACGTAGTGGTCTTCCTGACACTGATTTTGGTGATCCATGAAGAAGATGGAGATATTTGGTGTATCTTTGCGTTGATTTTAGTAACTGTAGTATTTATTTCCAGTGACTAGACTGTGCTGTATAATTTCTGCAATAGTGCCTATTAGAGGTAGTTTTCAGGTAAGCCGTGGAGTTCGTTAATTTGATGAAGCATCTAACCGCTATGAAATGAAATATGTGATGAAATGGAAATTAGTCCTACCAGGTAGTGAGGTGGTGGCTGATATGTGCCCACTGGGCTCCTGGCTGGAGAGACATGGTAACGGCTAGTACATGCTGTTTACCTGTTCCAGCAGAAGGGCTAAGTTTAGAAAAAACACAGGCAAAATCTTGTCCCAAAAGGACAGCTTCATGATGGTGTGTCTAGTACAAAACAGTGTGCATGCCCAAGCAAAACCACCACAGGAAGAGGGTTGTTCATGTCTTTTATTAGAGCCGCTGTGTAGCTGTGGGGCATTGGACAAGTCTTCCGGCTACTTTGACCTGGCCCATCGCAGGGACAGGCACACTCGGAGCCTGGAGAAAACAGCAGCCGGAGTGCGACCAAGAAGAAAATTCGCACTGCGGCCAAACCGTACAGGTGACAACACAGGGTGCTTTGCAGGATGGCTCTCTGGCCTGGGCGGCTGGGGCTGCTCCTGACCGGAAGGCAGCCCAGCAGCGGGCTGCTCTTTGGAGCGGGCAGTGGACTTGGTGGGAGGAGGCAGATCCTTCCTCAGGAGAGGAGTAACATCAGCCTTCAATGCCCGACCTCCAGCGTGCGCATGCAAGGCAGCCTGGCCCCAACCGGCCTCCTCCCTTCAGCTCCGCTGCTCTGCAATGCCCTCTTCCCGTCTCCCACCTCCACCTTTGCAGCAGTAAAATGCAGCACTCGCACGGCGCATGCGCACAGCTCCCAGTCGGCTCCCCGGCCCGGCTATTTATAGCAAGTGACGTCACCTTGAAATAGAACGCGGGGGAGCAGCAGTGCCCCCCCGCTGGCTGGCCCGCGCCCCGCCCCTCCGTCCGCTGCACTCACACTGCGCAGGCGCGGGGGGCGGGCGCAGCGTGGGGCTGCAGCCGGCAGGGAAGGCGCTGCACACTCGCCGCACACGCTGCCGAGGGACGCGAGCGCGCTGTCGCCGCCCGGCAACGTTCCCTGAGCGCGCGGCGCCAACGGTCGTCAACGGTCGCGGAGCCCGCGAGGCAGCGCCCCCCCTCCCCCCATCGCTCGGCCCGGCCCGGCCGCCACCACTGACGCCGCCATGGGGGACCGCGAGCAGCTGCTGCAGCGCGCCCGCCTGGCCGAGCAGGCGGAGAGATACGACGACATGGCCTCGGCCATGAAGGCGGTGAGTGGGGCCGGGAGGCGGGGCTGGGGCCCCCCGTCCGGCCCGGCCCTGCTCTGCTTCGCGCCGCGTCCGCTGCCAGGACCTTCCCGCGCGCCGCCGGGGAAGCCCGGCCTCGACCTTGGTGGGGGTGGGGGGGTGCTGGGGAGCCCCCGGCGGGCGGGTCTGCTCCTTTCTTGATGCTGCTGCTGCTGCGCCGCCGAGGCAGGAGGTGCGGTCGGCCGGCCGGCCTTCCCTCCCTCAACATGGCAGCGCTCCGGGACCGGGCAGCCGCCGCGGATCCGCCTCTTCCCTCCTCTCCGTAGCCCGACGTCAGTCTCGTGCGGTCCCGTCCGCGGCCTGGGCGGCGGCGGATCTCGGACGGCAGCGGAGCTCGTGCATCGCGTGTCGCGGCTGTAGCGCAGCGTGCAATAAAATGGCAGAGCGCCCAAACCTCCCGTGTGCTCACCTCTTCTTCCTCGCCGGCCTGATCGCACAGCAGGGCTCTCTTCTTCTCTTCCTCTTATTTTTAAGGAACTTTAGCGACCTCATTACATCAGGTTTACACCTGCAGTGAAAGGCTCCCCCCATCAAAATGACACCCCCGCCCTTGCTTGTGGGTAGTGCAGTATAAATAACTGTTTCCTTCACAAAGGAGGTCATGTTATAGCAGAAGACAACCCAGTCAGGACCAGCTGGTTTTAAATTTGGTCTCAGTTGATTACAATCCAAAACAACAACAAAAAAGTCTTTTTTTCTTTTTTTTTTTTGATTGTGGCTTGTGTGGCCACCTTTATAGGTAGCTTTCATGTGTAGCCCAGCCTGCCCTGGAGCTCATCTCCTCCCTGATCAAAAGCACGTTTAGCTCTCTCTGCAGTACAGCGAGCAGTTACACAGGATGTGAGAGAGCATAGTAGTGACACACCCAGATTTGCTATTGGAAGCAAGTCTAGGCCATTTCAGAAATGGCTTTAATTACAGGTGAGATGTTCCATTCTCGAACAAGCCAAAAGGCAAGTTCTTGTGAAGTCTAGTGGTGATCTGGGAAAGTTGCCATGATTAAATCTGAGAAATGTATGTAGCCTAATGTCTATAGGTGGAGGGAAGAGGCAGCCGCTTTCAAAGGAAAGCTTGAAAATGGGAAACAAAAACAATAAACTGACTATCCTTCAGGAAATCCTACAAATAAAATGTAGTTGGTTAAATGTGTTTTTTTTTTCCCCTGATAATCCCTTTTAAACTGAAAATATTTTTATATTGTGTCTTGCTTCAAAATCGCTCTTTGTCTGATTTGTTTCCTTTACAAATACTGTATAGATGGCAGTGGTTTCCTTTTACTTTAGAACTCTGAAATCAAGTACTTGCTTCAATGGAACATGCTAATTGATTCATTCTTTAATGGGTCTCCTCTTCAAGGGTTGAATTTGAAACAAAATGAATAGGGTGATCGAAGAGTGTTTCTCTTATTTAAGCTGATGAAGTGACTGCAGTTTCTTGTATGCATGCAGTTCATGCAGTAAAATCTGGGTAAGTTTTCATTCCAAGGAAACAGCAAATAATGGTCTAGTGGTGAATTTATCAGAAGCTGACTGTCCATAATTTTCAACTCAATTGTCTTATGTATTTCAGTGGATTTTGTGAGAGGAAGTGAAGGAAGGTTTAAAACTTGTACAAATCATTGCATTATGTGGACACTTAAATTTCTGTACACCTAACATTTCCTCTAATTGCTGTGCGAACAATTGTTTAGAAAAAACACCATCTTTGTGTTGGGGGGTGGGAAATGGGAGGGCCACTAGGTAGTGGACATATTTAAAGGAGGAAATATTTCTTCTGTAATATAGAGTAGGCAATACTTGGTATGAAGTATTAATTTAAATGTATTTTCCAACTGTAAAAGGTTGTGGCTTAAAGCATAGTAAAACTATGGTATGGTTCAGGGAATACCAAGCTAACCTATTCCTTCAAGTATTGCAGGATTTTGTAGGGTTTAAAGAAAATTGTAATTGTTAATTTCAGTTTTGAGTGAAGATCAAGAAACCTGCCACTATATACTCTGGCAAGCAGCATTTCTGACTATTACCCATACCATGTGAAATAAAAAAGCTGCAACCTAAAGATATATCTATGAGAAGTGCAAGCAAATGTTCTACTGTGGTAAAATGGCATTCCTCCAAGGGGTGTGGCATCTTCTTTGCCCTAAACCCTGCTCTGGGACTTCAGCCAATTGAGATAATATTACATTTTGTACCAGAGTTCAGTTTTGAAATTCTCAAATTTTATTCTTTGATCAACAGCCGTTGGGGGGAGACCAAGGGAATACATGACAGTATGCTTCCCATGCAGGTACTGCACTTCACACTTTTGTCTGAAAAATGCTCTATGCATATAAAGATTCAGGGCTACATTAAGCACGTCCTTTATCTAGATTATTTTTGCGAATTAATTAAACTATTGGGTGTAATTGGAAAAAGCAGTCAAATTATGCATACCAGATTACAAAATGCATCGATTCTTTGCATTAGTGCAGTACGGGTGCACCTTTTTAAATATATTTAGGGTTCTCACTTCAAAGTTTCTTCTATCTTTGAATGCCCCAAACTTATTTTAATCTACTATATGTGCAGTGTTCTACCCCTTGGTTCTGTTTTCTTTCCAGTACTGGTGTCCCTTTGTGGTACTGAGGTATGCATGTATCTTTGGAGGAGTGAGCAAGGGTATGCCTTGGAGAGTGCTTCATGCTGGTTTGATGCTAAGCATTTTTCACTGTTCAGTTAAATTCAGTAACTGTTACTTTACTTAACCTGGGATGAACGTGAGCAACCTTAAGTCATTCCTAAGTTACTTGCCGTCATGTCAGGATTTCTAGGGTCACAGGCCCTCTGGTTCTTAATATTTCAATCTACCAGTGGAGTTTTGTTTTTTTTTTTTTAACTGTCCTTCAAGGTATAGAGCAGGGGTGGGGAGGGAACTGTTGAGAAGTATTGGAGGACTGTCAGCAACCTCTGTTCTCTCCACAAAGTCACCCTTACTAGGATGAATGAAAACAGTTATACTCTTCTTGCTGGGCCAGCAAACCTGGGTTGAAAGTACCTCTGGACTTGGATGAGAGTTCTATATGTGGGTGGGATGTGTATTAGCGTCTAAGTTAACACTGCAGTGAAGACTTCCCTCAGTGGCTTTATCATATTCTTTATCATATTAGTGCTGTTCCTTTTCACAGTAGTAATGAAAGAGCTGATGCTGAGGACCATCAGGTTGGGGGTAAGTTTACTCAGTGAAAAGCCTCAGTTAAGGGATGGCTATGGGTAAAATAGAGAAAGGGAAGGGGGCTGACTTTCTGCTTCTGAGTCAGTGTTTTTTACCTCCTTAAGGAGGTGGGGAGACTCCTTCGGAGGAAGATTTTGGTTGTGTTAAAGTACAATATGCCCTTGTATTCTGTATTGTCCACCTTCCTTGAAAGTCACTTGCTTTCTGTTGCTGCACCCACAGTCTCTCCTAATACAGCTGAGTTGCTTATACATACATGTGTGCAGGCCCAAGGGTCTCTGCTCATTGCTTAAGAACTAAATAAAAAATGTATGCAACTTGTTACTATGAAAGTCCTGTTAGACACCCACCTATATGAAACTTCTTGTAGCTTTCAAACTGAGTTAGAAAACTGGGTGGGAGTACCAAAATCCTTAGCTTACTACATTGAACAGCCTCTTGTGGGCAGAAGCTGCTGGTAGTTTGAGGGTCTCAGATTCTTCTTTCTCAGTGTTAGACATGTCTGAAGATGAAAAGCTGAGGTGAAGGTGGGGGTTCACTTGACCCAGGTTGCTAATGATGTAAATCAGATCTTCATAAAATCTGTGCGACTCTAAATGTGTGTGCTTATTACAATCTTACAGTTAGCTAAAGCATTGTCCAAATGGCTGTGGGGTCCAATTTGCGTATACTGATAAATACGAACCAATACTCTAAAAAGAACTTGTTATACTAAAAAAAGAATAAGAATTAAAAAAAAAAAATCTGATTATGACCATGATTGGGATTATTTATGTCCAAGAATGGTATTAATTTTTGGACTTGTAGATACTCTGGGGGGAAAAAACGTTCTCATGATGAGAGAAAAATGGTGGTGTCATAGTTAACTGATAGGCATCAGTAAAATAGGCTTAGTAGAGAATGAGTCACTTCTATCTGTTAATCAGGTTTAGTTTTATTGGTACCTGGAATGTTCTTGTTTTTCTTGCTATCTATAGTCTGGGGCAGGTGACACTGGAATTTCTGATGTTAGAAAGAAGTAGAGTAAATTTTACTTTGGGAAAACATTTTAGAGGTGCCTTAGACTACAAGAAGCAAAAAAAGCACAATTGTTTTTTAATGTCTTCTCAGGAAGTCAGGGCTTGGCTTCCTTCAAATAAGTGCCAATTTTCCTTTGTTGCACTGCCTTTGCATAGCCTCAGTGTGGGAGTTGCATACTTTGCCACATGACTTCCATAGTGTGGCAAGGACAATGTATTCTTAGAACAAATGGTATTAAAGAAGCCCTGTTTCTTTCATGCTGTCTTTGGATGTGGATAGTCTGGTTAGGTACCACTATGTTGCCATACTACCTTTTTCAAGAAAAAGATCTGTGAAAGGAAAAATAAGAACAGTCTTCAGACTTTCTCTGGCCATCTCTTAGGGCAAGGGTGGCCAATCTGTAGCATGAATGTCACAAGTGGCATGGGAAGCTTCTGCAAGACAGAGGAGGGAGGGAGTAGAAAGCAGAGTAGCAGGTGAGGAAGGGAAAAGGGATTGGCGTAGCACTTGGCACAGGTGTAGGGCTTAATTTGTGGCATGCTTGCCAAAAAGGTTGGCTCCCATTATTTCAGGATGCGATACAAAGATACAAGGACTGCTTGTCTCTGTTTGATCTGCTTTAAGTAATGGAAAATAATTGGATATACATGAGGATTCTTTCAGTCCTATGAACAGTGTCTGCCTATCTACTTCCAGAAATAGTTTGATAGATGTTCAGAGAATGATGACAGCAGCTTATGTGAATATCGGTGGAATCTGGCAGGCTCTCCTATTCAGTTGGATAAATAATTGTGAGAAAAACTTGAGAGTCTGAGTGTGTCATCAATCTGCATGGCGACATTCAGTTCTGTTTTTAATCAAATACATAAATTATTAGTGATGGAATTCTAGGTGTTGTTCATGCAAGTGACTCTAGGAAAGAGGATGCACCTTTCTCTTTCATGTACTATGTGCTCCCTTTATCTGTGTACTTGAGACTTGCTGATTAAATTGTATTGCACTTTTAAGTGTCATTGTGGAACTTTGTGATGCAGAATATGGTGACTCACTAACTGCCACCGATTGGGGGAGTGCTTAGTTCTATGTTCTTGTGATTGCCCAGGCTGCCATTTTCTTGGCAGGTACTATTCAGACATTAGGGCTGGAAGGGACCTTGTGAGATCCAGCCCCCTGCCCAAGGGGTAAGAAGTCAGTTAGGGTCAAAGGATTCCAGCAAGATAGACATTCAAATGTTTCTTGAAGGTGTCCAGAGTAGGTGCTTGCATTACCTCTGTAGGGGAGTCTATTCCAGGCCTTGGTGACTCTGACAGTGAAGAAGTTTTTCCGTATGTCCAGTCTAAAACAGTCTTGCAGGAGTTTGTGACAGTTGGTCCTTGTTTTCCCTTGGGATGCAGTGGTTAACAAGTGGAACCCAGATCCTGATCCCACACCCCTTATGTACTTGTAGGTTGCCACCAAGTCACCCCTGAGCCTACAGTTCTCCAGGCTGGAGTCCCATGGCCCTCAGCCTGTCTTCATAAGGCTTGCTCTCTTGCCCTCTGATCATGCTCATGGCTCTCCTCTGGACTCTCTCAAGATCTTCCACATCCTTTCTGAATTGCAGAGTCCATAATTGTATGCAGTATTCCAGCTGTGGCCTCACCAATGCCCAGTAGAGCAGGAGGATGACTTCCTGAGTCTTGCTTGAGATGCATCGGTAGATGCATGCCAGAGTTTTTTATTTGCTTTGCTGACTGCGGTATTGTTTTGGTGGTTCATGTTCATCTTGTCATCAGTCATGACCCCCAAGTATCTCTTGGCTGTGGTGCTAGTGAGTGTGGCACTGCCGAGCCTATAAGTGTGATGTGGCCCCCCCAACCGCCCTCCGAGGTAGAGCACCTTGCATTTCTCTGTATTGAAGGCCATCAGGTTTTCATCTGCCCACCTTGTAAGCCTGTTGAAGTTGGCCTGGATCACCAGCCTGTCCTCTAGCGTGGGCACTCTTCCCCATAGTTTGTTGTCTGCGAACGTAGCCAGTCACTTCTGACACCAGAGCCCAGATCATTTATAAAGACATTGAAGAGTACAGGTCCGAGAATGGAGCCTTGGGGGACACCACTGGTCACTGAAGGCCATGTTGATTTGGTTCTGTCAACTACCACTCTCTCTGGGTCCAACCTCAGAGCCAGTCCCCAGCCAGAGGTGATTGGTAGGGGGTGCACGTGCCCCCCTGATGGGGCTGGTGTCCCCCCCCACCCCGACAGGCTGGTGGTTTCTGCGGGTGCCCCCCCCAGATTCAGGAGGCACCAGTCACTCATCCCCAGCCATCAGACTGTAGGGTAGTCGAGGCTGCAGTTCCCCAATTTTTCTGTGGCATCATGGGACACCTGGTCAAAGGCTATTTAAAATTTTAAATATATGATATTAACTTCTTCCCCTTTGTCTAGGTGATGCATCATCTGGTCATAAAAGGAAATGTGATTGGTCAGGCAAGACTTGCCTGCAACAAACCCATGCTGGCTATCCCTCAGAAAGTTGCTTTCTGTTAGCCTGTTGAAAATGTTCCCTTTGGTAATTTTTTCCAAGATCTTTCCAGGGACTGAGGTCAAACTGACTTGCCTGTAGTTCTCTGGATCATCCTTCCTTTCTTGAAGATAGGCACCACATTGTCCCTCTTCAAATCACCAAGTACTTCACCTGAGCACCACAAGTTCTCAAATATCCTTGCCAGTGGCCATGCTATGATGTCTGCCAGTTCCTTTAGCATTCCTGGGTGCAGTCTGTCCAGACCAGCTCATTTGTGGGTGTCCAGCTTCTCAAGGTGTTCCTTCACAAGATCTACACCAGTGGTGGGTTTTCACCCTGGTCATCCTGCATCTCATCAAGCAGGGTGGTCCTTTTGGGCTGGTGAAAGACTGACACAGTAATCTTTAAGCAGGCAGGCTTTTTCCTGGGTGTCGGTTGTCAGCTGCCTCATTTGGGTTAGCAGGGGTCTAGTGATGCCCTTGTTTCTTTGTTTTTTGATGACCCACATATCTAAAGAAGGACCTTTTGTCCTTGATTCGTGTAAATGGAGTTCAGTAGGGACGTGCAAAACAAGCTGTATTCGATTTGGATTTGGCCTGAACTGGGGACAGTGATTTGATTTGGATCACTATCCCGATTTTGATTCAGCCAAATCTGAGTCTTAAGATTCAATGCTGATTCAGAGAATCAGGGGCTGTTGGAGCATCTCGGAGGAGAACATCCCTGGGAGCACTGTCGCATGGAGTGTGAGGAGCCCCTTCACCATGTTCCCCTTGTATTCTAACCCAGAGTGTCTCTGGTTGTCCTCCTTGGGTGCCAATCTCCATTTGTAGGGAAGTGTATTGCTCCTTCACATAGAAAGCTACATCCCCCGTCCCCCCCGCACCTTTTTCAGCATGATCTCTCCTATATAGATCATAGCTATCTATACCCATGGTCCAGTCATAGGAGGAGTCCCACCAGGTCTCCATTATCCCAATGAGATCGTAGTCGTTTCTGTTTAGAAGGAGGATTAGTTCCTCCTGTTTATTCCCCAAGCTCCTGGCATTTGTATACAGGCAAGCAGGTTGGAGGTCCTAGACTTCCTTACACATCCTTCATTGTGTTGTATTTGCTTTTATAAAATTCTGTAGCTTGGAACCTGGCTGTGGAGACCGGTTTTGCATCAGTTAAACTGTGAGACTTTATTGCTAATAGTGGTTGTAGGTAGGTCTACTGTATTCTAAATTTGTAACTATAGCTTGTGTAGATGTATGAAAGCTGGAAACCAGTGGCAGTGTATTTATCATGATATGCTTCAGCTGCCAAGTGTTTGCTCAGGATCTTGTGTGAACTTGTATGACCTTTAGTCAAAGCTGGATTACTGCAGGTACACTGCTGTTGGCACCCATGCTTGGTTGGTTAGGTCTGCAGGAGCTGCAGTTTGATCTCTAGATCTCTTTAAAGATTGATATCTCTAGAATAGGATGTTAGGTGATGATTTTCTCAGAGGTCTTTAGGCTCTGCAGGTTGGTTCTTCTGTGGTCTGACAGCCAGTTTTGTTGAACTTCAGGGACTGATGCAAATACTGCGTTTACTTAGTTTTTGCTTATAAGGAGGAGGATAGATGTATGATTGGAGGCTGTCTTGTGACTGGGGGGGGAAAAAAGGGGAAGGCTTTGAGTCTTGTGGGGTTTTTTGTTTGTTTGTTTTTGTTTTTTTGTCAAATGGGGTTGTAATTATGGACAAACTTGCAGTCTAGTACTTGGATTTTATGGCATTTTTTCAAGGTGACTATAAAATAAATCCAAAGAGTTAAAATAGATTGGAAGAAATATTTTGGAATCTTTCTAGGTGGTTTGCATTACCATAAGATGGCAGTCTCTGGAATATGAGCTGCACTGAGCATATGTTGGGAAAATGCACTGATTGAAACCTACTATAAGGCTAGGTTAGTGCAGCCAGTCTGAATAAGTTTGTTCCCATTGTGCTCAAACACCAACTCTGTTTCAAGTCACAGTAAACCATTACATCAAATGCATTTCAAGTTCTCTTTACTCCTACATCTGAGCAATACCTCTTTTTCTCCATTACCAATTATTCCCATTTCTTCATGAGCCCTGGATATCTGGCAGACATCACCAAACTTCTATGTAGCTGAGACTGTCACCCCCTCTCTGTCTGCTGCATGTGATTAGCATGGCCTTGCCCTCTATGGGGTGGAGATGGAACAAGCAGCCCTGTGCTTCATATGCATGTATGTTTTTGGAGGGTTCCAGGACTCATGACAAGAACAACTGATTCCGCTTGCAAGTGAGGGACTAATTAGCATGTGGATTTTGGAGGGGGGAGGGTATCTGGAGTACACACAGATACTGAGCAATGCTGTGGGTTACCATGCCTTTACATGCTGTTGACTCTGTTGGGGCCCAGTCCGATGAACTATACATGATACGTCATGAACCTTTTGGCTCTGGACTAATATCATACACAGTTTGTACTAAGTATAACTAGTGTAGCTTGCTGCACAGGTTTGTTGCCCAGGCAGAGGTCACTTTAGAATGGAATTGTGTAGTAGTGGGTGCAGACCTGTCCAATGCACTGCAGACAGCACACCCCATGAGACTATTATAGCCTCCCAGTGGGAGGATCTTGGCTACATATCTACTTTATGGAAATGGGGGGACTTTTCCCCAGCTTGCTCCTGTGTTTGGCTATGGGCAAGTGAGACTTGGGGGCATCCGAACTACAAGACCTCTGAGAGTGAGCCTGCATGTAGGATGGATTTGGGAGTATCTGAAGCCCCAGGCTGAAAAGTCTGGGATGGAGGATACTTACCAGTGGTAGCGCCACATGAATTTGAACTATTGAGTTCTGCTGAGTCGATAGGATTTGGAACTGATTTGGTCAGGTAGGAGCTCCCATAGTGAAGCTGTGCGTGTGGACTTGCTGGTGAATCAGAGTTGTGGCAAACCTATGTAGCAGGAACCAGGCCTAACTACACTAACCTCAAAAATTATATACCAGGCTGTCATACTAAGTGGCAGACTCCCATAAACTGCAGTCTAAAAATCTCCCTCTGTCTATCGCCTAACATTTAACAGGAGAAGAAAATTGTTGAGTCATATGTTGCAAGGTACAAGATGTTTCTTATTGTAGTGGTGCTTGGGACTCTGTACACACCCAAAACAAAAGGACAGCGCCTTCCAAATATAGTGCTGCAGCCCTATTTTCAAAAGCGCAGTCTGAAAGGTAACACCATAACAGGTGGCCAGTGATTACGGTCAAGTGGTAGAGTGCAGTGATTGTCAACCTGTCTTGTTTTTACTGTTTAAATACATACATTTTCAATTTGAAGTAAGGACAAAGGGAAAGAGAGAAACTGAGGGCAAGGAAAGTAAGAAAGAATGGAGGTAAAGAGTAAAAAGTATGGATGTGAAAGGTTACAGTAGTTATAGACATCCTATACAACCCTTAACCTTGAATTGTAAAGCATTTCCTAATTAACCAACCTAACAGCTGCCAATCTGAATATTGCTGCCCAAATGAGACTCATCTCTTACTTATCCAAGTATCTCACAACTTCAGTACTCTTTAATTGTATGTGTAGACATTCTCTCAATACCTCAACAATAACAGACCTAAAGATTTACTGTAATCAAGCTTATTGCTGTGGAATACTATAATGTTATCAATATCATTGAGGTCAAGAGCTTAGTGAGATTACAAAAAGGATTAGACACTTAAAACTCTAGATGTTACCTATATTGAATGAGAGAATTTTTTAAGGAATATAAGCCCTCATGATACCTTGCATAATCCAGTCACTAAGAGAGCATGTAATAAATCTTTTGAGGTCATGGGGTTAGAAGGGACCTAAGGAGTCATGGAATCACAGAAAATTAGGGTTGGAAGGGACCGCAGAAGGTCAAAGCAGGACCATCCCCAACTAGATCATCCTAGCTGAGGCTTTGCCTAGCTGGGTCTTAACCTTCAAGGACAGATATTCTGCAGCAGGGGTGGGCAATTATTTTGGGCAGAGGGCCACTTACTGACTTTTGGCAAGCTATTGAGGGCCACATGACAAGCAGCCCAGGCCAGATATAAATACTACTTTTCTAAATTTTTTTAGCAGCCCTGCAGGCCACATAGAATGGCCTGGCGGGCTGCATCCAGCCCCCAGGCCGCATTTTGCCCACCCCTGTTCTACAGCCTCTCTGGGTAGCTTGTTCCAGTGTTTTACTACCCTCCTTGTGAGAGTTTTTTCCCCAATATCTAACTTCTCTTGTTGCAAACTGCACCCATTGCTCCTTGTTCTGTTCTGCCACCAGAGAACAGTCTAACTTCATCTTTTGTCACTACTCTTCAGGTAACTGAAAGCTGTTCATAGATTCATAGATGCTAGGACCTCAGCAGATCATTGAGTCTGACCCCTCTGCCTAGGCAGAAAAGAGCACTGGGGTCAGCCTATCCAGCCTTCTCTTAAAGACCCCCAAGGTAGGGGACAACACCACCTTCCTTGGAAGCCCATTCCACATTTTGGCCACCCTTACTGTGAAGAAGGTTTTCCTGATATCTAGCCTAAATTTGCTCTGTCAGTTTGTGACCATTGTTCCTTGTTACCCCAAGAGGCACCCTGGTGAACAGAGTATCTCTGATCCCTTGCTGCATCCCCCTAATGAATTTGTAGGCAGCCACAAGATCATCTCTCAGCCTTCTCTTGTGGAGGCTGAAGAGGTCTAGGTCCCTCAGTCTCTCCTCATAGGTCTTGTCCTGTAAGCCCCTAACCATACGAGTGGCCTCCTCTGGACCCTCTCGAGTCTATCAACATCCTTCTTGAAGTATGGCACCCAAACCTGGACGCAATACTCCAACTGCCAATGCCGCATAGAGGGGAAGTATCACCTCCTTGGATCTATTTGTCATGCACCTCCTGATGCGTGATAAAGTGTGGTTAGCTTTGCTGATCATTTCATCACACTGGTGACTCATGTTCATCTTGGAGTCCACTATGACTCTGAGATCCCTTTCCACTTCTGTGCTGCTGAGAGGGTCACTTCCCAGCCAGTAGCTGTGCTGGATATTTTTGTGCCCTAGGTGCACCACTCTGCACTTGTCCTTGTTATGCTGCATCCTGTTGTGTACTGCCCACTTTTTTAACCTGTCCAGGTTTGCCTGCAATCGTTCCCTACCCTCTGAAGTGTGCACTTCAACCCACAATTTAGTATTGTCCACAAACTTGGGCAGAGTACACTTCACACCCACATCCAAGTCACTGATGAAGATATTGAAGAATGTACAGGTCTAAGGACCAAACCCTGTGGGACCCCACTATCCACCTCCTTTACAGGTCAATGCCAACCTGTCTACTACCATTTTCTGGGTGCGACTGCTAAGCCAATTTGCCACCCACCAGACCGTGTAAACATCTATGCCACAGTCTCTTAATTTATTTATGAGACTAGAATGAGATACCGTATCAAAGGCCTTGCTAAAATCCAAGAAAATGACATTCACCTCTACTCCTGCAGCTAAGCATTTTGTGACCCTGTCATAAAATGAAACCAGATTGGTCAGGCATGATCTACCTGCTACAAATCTGTGATGGTTTCCCTGCTGCATTATTTTTCCTGCTGGACTCTCACAAATATGATCCTTTATAACCTTTTCAAAGACCTTTCCAAGAATGGAGGTGAGACTTGACTGGCCTATAATTACTTGGATCTTCCTTTCTCCCCTTCTTGAAAATAGGGACCACATTGGCCCTTTTCCAGTCCTCTGTGACCTGACCCAAGTGCTCAAACAACTGTCCATGCCAGCAGTTCTGCTATGACACAGGCCAATTCCTTCAGTACCCTCAGATGCACCTCATCCAGGCCTGCTGACTGGAACCCATCCAGTTCATCCAAGTGACTGCACCAATTCACCGTTGATAGTTGGTAGGCTGGTATCTCTCTGCCCATCTAAGAACCCAGTAGGAGACTTATTTTGAGCCCTGTTCAGGAACACTGAGGCAAACAACTCGTTCAAGAGCTCAGCCTTGTCCCCCCTCTCTGTCACTAATTGCTCCTCCTTGTTTAGTAGGAGTTGTATGCTGCCCTGCACCTTCCTTTTGTTCCCACATACCTAAAAAAAAGGACTTTTTTTTTGTCTTTAATTTGTGTTGCTAGCCTCAGCTCTGTAGTTGCTTTGGCCTTTCTAATTGTCTCCCTGCAAGTGCGGGCAAAGTAGGTATGTTTCTCCTTGGTAGCTTCCCCCTGCTTCCACCACCTATATGCCTTATTTTCTTCCCTTATGCTCCCCTGGATTTCCCTGTTTAGCCAAGGAAGGTTTTTTGGCTCTTTTCCCCTTTTTCCCTCGTACTGGGATAGTCTCCCTCTGTGCCTGAAGGATCGCTTCCTTTAGGAATGACCACCCTTCCTGGACTCGCATCTCGCCTGTACTCTTCTCCTGCAGTGCGTTGTTGACTAGACTCCTAAGCACACTGCAGTTAGCCTTCCTAAAGTCTAGCACTTCCACCCTATGCTGTATGGTGAATTTGATTGGTGGTCACTGTCCCCAAGGTGACCACGAATCTGCAGTTCCCCTATCAAGTCCTCCCCTGTAGCCAACACCATGTCCAGTAAGGCATTCCCCCTAGAGGGACTATATACCTCCTGTATTAAGTGAAGGTCCTGCATGCAGATTAAGAACCTATGTGAACAGTTGGATTTGGCAGACTGCTTCTCCCAGCATATGTCAGGGTAGTTTAGGTCCCCCATGACAACCACATCCCTAGATAGTACAGCCTCTGAGAACTACCTCAAGAATTCCAAGTTTAGCTTTTCCTCTTGGTGTGGTGGTCTCCTGCTTGTTCTCCATGCTCCTAGCATTAGTATAGAGACACTTCAGCTCTCTGAATGGTGCCTTTGGTGCCCTTCCCCACATTCTGATGCCCAAAGGGCCCCTTGGTAGTTACGTGGAGTATACTGCTGCATGCCTCGCAGTTTGTAAGTTCTAGACTCCATCTCCTGCCGCCCTGTCATACTTAGTTTAAAGCCCAATGTAGAAGGTCAGCCAACTTGTAACATAAGAGACTCTTATCTTTTGTGGAGAGATGAAGTCCTTTGCATCCCAGGAGGACCCTCATACGGACATGTGGATCGTGGTCCAGGAAGCCAAAACCTGCATGATGGCACCAACTTCAGAGCTGTGGGTTGACTTTCCTGATGCAGGTGATGTGATGCCTACTGCGACTGCTGACTGGGGGGATTGATGAGAAGACCACCTCTGCTCCCCATCTTCCTAAGCCTGGTTCCCAGAGCCCTGTAGTCACTTATGATATGGGCTGGACTACTCCTGCTGCATAATTTGTTCCCCATGGATGAGGACCATAGGATAGTTGTCGGAGGGCCAGATGGGGTCAGGAATTCTTGCTGTAACGTCCCTGATCCTGACTCTGGGGAGGCAGCAGACCGTACATGCCATGGGATCCAGATGACAGATGGGTCCCTCGGTTCCTCTCAGCGAGGAGCTGCCCACAATGATGGCGCAGTGTCACTTCTGCTTACCTGGCCAGCCCTCAGCTCGCTCAGTGATGGTGGCAGGCCCCTCCAGTGCACTTCCCCCACCGCACACCCCTCCAGTGCAGCCAGGGCCTCATTTGTTCCCCAACTGCACCAGAGGAGCTGTCTTTGGGGTGAGAGGTCTGACCCCTGAGAGATGACCATTCTCCACTCACCAGCATCTGCTTCAGGGCATTCCCTCGCACCTTCTCTGCCAGGAATCTTGTCCTGCAGAGAATGAAAATAGCCATTAGTCTCTTCAATTGCCCTGATCCCCTGCAGCCTGCTCACCTCTGCCTGGAGTTCCCTCACCTGCTCCTCCTGGGCCTCAATCTGGACACATGGGACAGGCAACCCCTGGCCCCCACACTATTCCCAGGCCTCAGAGGTCCCGCCAGGCAACTCCCACAGGCCAGGGCACTGCTGACCTGTCTAGGTGGAGGCCTCACAGGAGCTCTCGGCCAGAGGCGGCAGCAGCAGGGCAGGGGCCCTGGCTGCGCTCCGTGTCGCCACCCCGCTAGTAGCCCCCTCCTCATTCGTTTACCTGAAGCCTCTGCCAGAAGCTCCTGTGTACTCCTGCCCATGAACTACTCCCCTGTTGGCAGTCCCTGTTCACTGGCTTCCTGGTCACCTGGGGAGTCTCCTTTTATACCCTTCTGGGCCTGGGCTGACTCAAGCCCAGGCAGCAATCGCACAGTCATTGTTATTAAATCCCCTCTTAGTCTTCTCCAGACTAAATAAGCCCCGTTCCCCCAGCCTCTCTTCAGAAGCCGCAGCCCCCTAACTGTTTTTGTTGCCCTCTGCTGGACTCTCTTCCATTTTCTGTGTGTGTGTGTGGGGAAACAACACCGGTATTCCAGATGTGGCTTTACCAGTGCAAAATACAGGGGAATAATCACTTCCCTCAATTTCCTGGCAACACTTCTAATGGAGCCCAATATGCTGTTAGCCGCCTTTGCAAAAAGGGCACATGTAGTCTCTCTATGAGTACAGAATACATTATTTCCATGTGATCCCCTTCAAGTACCTGTCTTGCTTATTTGAAAACCATAAATGAAGATTACACCATTTCCCTGGGCAGAGCTTGTTTTGTTGTCCTACTGTTTTGATAGTAACTTTTTTTTTCCTGCCATCTAATCTAAATTTGCATTTCAAGAAATCATTCAGCAAAACTATGGAAGATCAAATACAAACTTTCCTATGTTATATCTGGTAAAAATTCAGTAAAAAATAGTCTCTCATATAGATTGCCTCAAAGTGATCACGTGCAGTCTTTGGAACTTAGTCCCCAGGCTGTAGGATCAATGTATTCTGGGGAAAAAAAGGTATGGAGGCTAGGCTTTAAGAAAATAACTATATGAAGGTGGCTGTTATTACTGTCTATTGATACTGGATAACAGTTCTTTCAGTGGCTGTTCTAATTTGTAATGAGATACTCTTCTTGAAATATTCATTGGTTAATGAGATTGTCTGGAAATGGCAGAATTATTGAAATCTCAAGCATTTATTTGTAACATTTAACTTCCCAATGTCAATATGCCTCTATTGTGTAAATATAAATCTTGTGTTTAATGGTTATAAAATCAATTTAACTAGACTAGGATGGGGGGTCAGGCCAGTATTTTCATGGTTGCCGTAAGATTTTCACAGTGCCATTAGTAAATAGGAATGTGAAAGGTTAAAGGATTAATCGTTTAACCAATGAGTGCGATGATAACCAGTTAGCTTACTGGTTATCCTTTAGCTTGGGGCTGGTGCTGTCTGGCAGGGAAGGGAAGCTGCAGTGTCCAAACAGGAATCGGGCAGCAGGGTAGGGAAGAATGAGGGGGGAAGAGGGCAGGGGAGACTAGTACCCATAGCCTAAAAGAAAAATAGGAGCAATTGGCTGCTCATTCACAGATGCTCCCTCCCTCCCTCCCAGCACAAGGCTTCAGGCTGTGTTGTCTGGCTGGGCTTTCTTCCTCCCCCCAGTCAAAGGGCCTGGGCAGCAGCTGTGTCTGAGCTGCTGTTATCAGTTAATGGTTTAACCGGTATAGTCATAGGAGGTTAAACAAATATTTCTTTTAAACAATATTTACATCCCAATTAGTAAATTATACTTAATATGGTAAACAATATAAGCTGGTAATACAGTGCATGCATTAACCAAGAAACCCACCCATTTCAGGATCTCCATTTGATAACTTTGCTAAACTAGAAATAGTTCTAAATTTATCTGTGGGGCCTATAGAAATATTCATAGATTGTAAGCCTGGGAGGGGTCTTAGAAGATCGTTGAGTCCAGCTTCCTGCACCGAGCAGGAAAGGTAACTGGGGGTCAAGTGACCCCAGCAAGGTGACTGTCTAGTCTCCTCTTGAAGATTTCCAGGGTAGGTTGATTGCACCACCTCTGGAGGGAGCTTATTTCACAGTCTGGACACCCTGACTGAAGAAGTTTTTTCTAATGTTGAGCCTGAATCGGTCTTCCAGGAATTTGTGGCCATTACTCCTTAATTTTCCCTGCGGATGATGCCCTGGTGAACAATTACTCTCTGAGCCATTGATTTAATCCCCTAGTGTAGTGGTAAGCTGCTACCAGGTCCCCTCTCAGCCTTCTTTTCCTCAGGCTGAGGAGTCCCAGATCCCTCAGCCTTTCCTCGTATGGCTTGCTTCTTAAGACTGATCATATGAGTGGCTCTTCTTTGGACTCTCTCGAGCTTGTCTACGTCCTAGTTAAAGTGTAGTGCCCAAACTGTACAGTACTCCAGCTGTGGCCTCACCAGTGCTGAGTAGAGCGGAAGAATCCCCTCCCTGGTTTTGCTGGAGATGCATTGATTGATGCATGCAAGAGTATTATCTGCCCTACTGGCTACAGCATCACACTACCAGCTCCTATTCATACTGTGGTCTATTACCCCCAGATCCCTTTCATTCGTGGCGCTAGTTAGTTTGGTGCTGCCAAGTCTGTAGGTGTGTTGGGGGTTGCTTGTCCCAAGGTGGAGCACTTTATATTTCTCGACGTTGAACACAACATCTCAACACAAAGTTAAAATGAAGAGAAGAAAATCAAATGTTTTCTAAGCATTCATTATTCAAAGATAATACATTTGCTATAAGACAGGCCCTATGAGGCGTGACTGAGGGACCTGAACCTGTTCACTCTCAGCAAGAGGAGGCTGAGGGGGGACCTGGTGGCTGCCTACAAACTCATCGGGGAGATCAACAGCAAATAGGTAGAGTCCCATTCTCCCCAGCACCACCTGGGGTGACAAGGAACAATGGTAATAAGCTGATGGAGAACAGGTTTAGGTTAGAGATCAGAAGCCAATATTTTACGGTTAGGGTGGCCAAAGGCCAAAATTTGGAACCAACTTCCCAGGGAAGTTGTCCTCACCCCTACCTTGGGCAAATTCAAGCGGAGGTTAGATGATCACTGGTCTGGGGTCTTGTGAACCCAGCATTCACTCCTGCCTGTGGCAGGGAGTCAGGCTAGATGATCTGTTCAGGTCCCTCCTAACCCTAGCTACTATGAAACTGTAAGACATGCAATATTATAGTAATGTGTATTTTAATACTTTATACTCCATGGGGAAGCTTTGGTTGCTTAAGCTTTCCAATTTACTCTGTGGAAATTGAAATTTCTTGCCTAGCTTCAGATCTCAAGTTGCTGCCCCTTGTTTTCCATGGGGAAAAAAATCTAATTGTAGATTGCAAATATTGTTCCCTAGGCAGCTGAAAAACCTGCTGTAGAGCAGAGGTTCTTAGTCTTTTAGAGTCAGGGCACCCTCCGTAACTTTTGTGAATTAAGTGGCACCCCATTTAAAAAAAATATGGTATCTGTTACAGTACTTACTTCCTTGCAGGGGAGCAGCTGGGCAGGGAGAGCCTGAGCCTTCCTTTATCTGCCTTTCCCTTTATGTATCACTTATCTTTTCACACTTTCTGGTGCAACCTTCAAAGGATCTTGCAGCACCCCAAGGTGCACTGGCATTCTGGATGAGAATCGCTGCTGTAGAGCATTATGGCCTGTTTGTCATGTGGAATCTGAGCATACTGACTGCAGCACACTCAGTTCTGCTGAAGGTACTGGGTGTAGAAGAATGATAAGGACAGTGTGGTAGAGTCCAATACTGTTTTGCCCTTTCTAATACTAAACTGCTTGGCCATCAGACACCTTTGAATTCAACTAGATAAGTGTGACCCTCTAAGACTTGGCTGTTTTTCCTCATGAATGGTTTTCCATTTCCCCAGTTTAGTAAATGCTGCTCAGTGGTTATGCTTAGTAAAAGTTCTGTGAAATACTTAAAAGTATAATAGAAATGTTCACAATTGGCATAGTGTTGCTATGATACCACAAGAAATAACATGCAGATTTCTCATGTTCTTAAATTGGTCTTGCATTCGGGACTTCTGTTCTGATACCACAAATCAGTTCCTATCCAGAAGGATTTTTTTCTCTTACAATTTAATTTGGTGTGATGGAAATAATGAGGATTGTATTTCCCTGTTTTTTCAAATCCAAGTTAAGTTAATCTTTGTGTATGTTTGCAGGTGACTGAGTTGAATGAGCCCCTCTCAAATGAAGACAGAAACCTGTTATCTGTGGCCTACAAGAATGTGGTTGGTGCTAGACGATCTTCCTGGCGTGTTATCAGTAGCATAGAGCAGAAAACAATGGCAGATGGAAATGAAAAGAAGCTAGAAAAGGTTAAAGCATACCGGGAGAAGATTGAAAAGGAGCTGGAGACCGTCTGTAATGATGTTTTGGCCCTCTTAGATAAGTACTTAATTAAGAACTGCAATGACTTTCAGTATGAGAGCAAGGTCTTTTATCTGAAAATGAAAGGAGATTACTACCGCTACTTGGCAGAAGTGGCTGCTGGTGAGAAGAAGAACAGTGTTGTGGAGGCTTCAGAGGCTGCCTATAAAGAGGCTTTTGAAATCAGCAAGGAGCATATGCAGCCCACTCACCCAATTAGGCTTGGGTTAGCACTCAACTTCTCAGTGTTCTACTATGAAATCCAGAATGCCCCTGAGCAGGCCTGCCTTTTAGCCAAACAAGCCTTTGATGATGCCATAGCAGAGCTGGACACACTAAATGAGGATTCCTATAAGGACTCCACTCTTATCATGCAGTTACTTCGAGACAACCTCACTCTGTGGACAAGCGACCAGCAAGATGAAGAAGCAGGAGAGGGCAATAACTGAAGAGCTTTCATCCCTGCTCTCTGTCATCTACTTGAGCATCCCCATCATCACCATCACCAATATTTCCATGCCACAGTCACACTAAATATTTAGAGCTAAGCATATCTGTATTGTCAGCACAGCTGTTGAGATCTGCTCTCTACTTTATGAGGAAGCAGTTTCAGACAAGTCTTCATGGGCACTGCTGGATTGATTGATTTTTATCAGCCCCATTTATCATAGTTGCACTTAAATAGTGCAGAAAGGTGCAGATTAAATGAGGCATTTTAGTTTGCCTGTTGATTATAAAATATGGGCAAGAATTATGGAAAGTGATAGTAAATCAGAAATCTAACCTTAATTTTTCCATTTAAAACAAGCTGATAGTGTTTTGTTAAGCAGTTCATCTTGTGCATGCACAGTAAGTTATCCACCCCCTAAATACCTTCAGCCAATGAAAACAGTTAAGCTGATGTGAAGTGACAACTCAATCCTATTCATCAGTTTACAATAAACTGTTTAAAATGTGAGGTTTCAGTAGCAACTTGTTTTTTGCCTCTAATTTATGTGCACAGACTTTCTTTTAATGCAATGCATCTACTTAAAATTTTGATACCTGTAACTTTTTTTTTTGCAGTTGTTTTAAAGAATCATGATTTTTATTTGTAAACTCCTTGGCTGTTTAGTTGTCTTCTTTGTATTCTGAGAGCGCCATATCAATGTTAGCCCATGTTAAGATGGATGACTATGAGATGCCAGACATTCTAAATTAAATGTTTTGGAACTAAATGAATAAAATAAAATGCTGCTTTGGGGATATTATCTCTACATAAGCTATCCTGTCTTCTTTTAAAAAGAACCAGAGACTTAGTGCTGCATAACATGTCTTATTTAAACAAATCAAAGGTTTAAAATTGTCCTGATACACTAAAGATAATGTACAGATCCCGTCTTACGTACTTTATGGCGGTCACCTATATGTAAGGGAGGCAGCCAATTGTATACTCAGTAAAGCAGCTTCAAAATGCAACTGTAATTCAGTGCTATTAGTGGTTATGAAGTTCTAAAGAGCATTGCTTGTTGATGCTTGTTAGTTGATTCTGTTAATAAAGACTTCTAGATCTCTTTCCTGAGAGCTTATTCATGCACAGTTCACAAATTCTGATTTTAATTCCCTTTAGCATTATCTTCCACTTTTCTGTACAAATTGAATTAATGTTGTCTTTAAGAGATGCCTTTTGGACTTCCCTTATCTTGACTATAGTCTCCAAATTTCATTTTTTGTTATTTGTTGCTATGCAGTGATTACTTGCCTAATTCTCTACTAACATTTAGGATACTCCAAGTCTGAAAACTGTGTAGACAGAAGTTAGCTCATGCTGATCTCCGCTGCTTTAGCTACAGGTAGGTAAGCTAGCTAGTCTAATCTAGGTTGAGTTTGTTCTACATTAGGTTGTAGTAAACTAACTGCTGGATAGACTTATCTAGTCTCACAGTCTTGTGAAAAATCAGAATATTACTCCGTAATGGGGCATCACTTGTAATGCCATATTTTAAATTCACTGTGAACCCCTAAAGAACATGTGCTTTCTAGCCATCCCTAGGAGATTCTCATTCTGTTGGATGTTGTTTGGATGGCTCAGTTTCTACTAATAAACTGAATATAAGATTTTGTTATTCCTGGGGACCTGGCCAGCCAACTGTTTGGAAATCTTGTGGAGCAAAACTACTTGATACCTTGCCTTTTCCACCAGGTACCCACAACAAGTGAATCGTGCAGATGGGGAGAGGAAGGGCATTTTTACGTGATGAACCTACCTTTTGCTGTCTGATTTCCCTTTCCTGCAAAGTTGTAGTTTTTTTTGTGAAGAGTTGCTCTTCATAGTGACATCATCCTAAATGTGGCCTAATTCAGGACTTACCAAGTCCATTTACATGTTTTCTATCACCTCAGCTTATCTGTTGCACTACTAAAAGAAGTCCTACAGTCTGCTTACACGATAATGTAAACATTCATAATACTGTCAACTGCTTGCTATCTATGTCTCCATTTAAAATGAATTCAAGTATTTCTTCTAATAAGTTGTGGGGCAGAGAGAATAGTAGTACTGGTCAGGTCACACGTGCATTTGTTAGGAGGGAGAAGGGACAATTTAAGAAGCAAGCTGTTGGATAGGCTAGTAGTTTACCCAACATGGAGTTTGAATTCTGGAAAGAAGAACCTTGCCCAGTGGAAAACAAGTGAAAAGAAGACCCTAGCTAAAGGTAAGTAAACACCTGCTGTGGGGTTCGCAGACTGGGAAGAGTAACTGAGGTAGTCAAGCTGAGAAGAGTAAGGCTGGTACTTCCTTCATATGTCTGCAGGGGGAAACTCCCTGTTCAAATTCCACACTAAAAGCTTACTGACAACTCATTACCAGGGATTTTCATATCCTTCTTCATCAAAGTAACTTTTAAAATGTTAGCTATGATAGATGAGACTTGATTTACAATTAATTTTTATAAATCAGTGACTGGACCACTGATTTAAAAAATGTACTTTGCCTTAACTTGCACCTGTCAAAGTAATTAATGATTTCATCTAAGAAACTCCCTTTTTTTGAAGAAGACCAGTGCTTTAGCCATTATTTGTCTTTCTCAAATACTGTGTTTCTGTCTGTTTGCACTGCCAAAAACAAAAGTAAAACAAGCTTTACTCCATCTACAAAGTAACTCTGATCAGGTATTTTTTCATTTGTTTAAAAAAATCATTACAAATATTAAGCTTTTTCTGCCATCTTACGTTTCTGGTTACCTCTTTACTCATTGGTATGTAAGCCTCTGCTTAGATTTCTGTGGACTTTGTTTTTCCTGTACTTGCAGCAATTTTTTTAAGAAATGGAAAAATAAATAGCCGCACCCCTTCTAATCTTCATACCATCCTATCCACATTTTCCTATGCTTTTAGTCCTGTGGGAGTTAGAATTCTGCTTTTATACTATTTTGGCCCAAATATACTGTTTAGCTGCTGTTTTTAGTATATCAATAAGGCTGCTGGGGAGATGCCATTCTAACCAAAAAATTACAAGTGTGGAAGACTTTGTTTATTTTTTAGTCTGATTAAGTTTGGAAAACTTTTTTGGCCTCATCCCTCATTTTTACAAATAAGAATGCTGTACCCACTAATGTAAAATGTCTTGAACACTCAAATAGTAAGTATAGCTGGTTATGTTAGCTTAGAAAAAATGAATTTCCAGACTCTTACTACTAGTTTAAACAGTTAATAGCTTTCCTGTGCTGTAACTGTTTATATGGCTTCCACTCCTAATGGGCTTATACTCTGTGCCCCAGAGACTGGATTTTTTTGGGCCAACAGTGTTTACTGGGACCATGCCTGCCCAGATGCATACATGTAATGACTCTTCAGTCATCCCACCCCATCCTGTGTTATAAGAGACAGAGCAGGCTCATCTTACTCTTATAGGCCAAGTACAGACAGTCAAAAAGCCCAAGGCTGAATTGATTCAGCCTCTGCAGGTTAGTCGAAGCTGCAGAGATTAAATTGAAACAAGTCAACAGACATTTACCTTTGATTCAGGAATGCTGCCACATGCCTGCAGTGACTCAGGCTAGACAGGGCGAGAGTGGGGGAGGGGGTGCTAGAGCATGGCTCTGGCATGTAGCCAGGATGGGCTGGGTGCTTCTTCCTGCTGCCCTTGTGGTCTCTGCGATTTGCAGTCCAAAATCATAGCAGCATAAAGCAATATGACAATTCTGTTGCAAAGAACTCAAAAGACCACAACAGGTTAGAATATTTTTGATACTGTGGATTTATTTATTTTTTTTGAAGCTTTTAGGTTTGTTGTGAATTGTGTGTGTTAACAATGTGTGGCAGGCTAGCATCCTTAAAAGGGTCTCAATGACACTCTGGTTGAGAATTACTGCTTAACTTCCTTAACACATCTGGGTAAGTGACAGAATTGTTGCACTGTCTGCTTTCTCCCCCCCTCTTTTTAACAATAGGGATACTTTTAAGGAGCATTTGTCATAAATGGTAGTAACAGTTTTATTTTTATGTAAATAACTAAAAGTTTAGGGGGATTTTGTTTTTTTTAAAAACAAAGGTAAAAGGAGCTCTGACTTGTCATCATGGAAGTAAGATAACAAGGAAACACTCTTGCAGGATTTCAGCAAGTGCTACTCTGAAGCAGGAAGGTCTCAGATTCTTTTAAAAATGAAATTGAAGCAAGTGGTTTTCTATTTGAACATCTGAGTAGCAAATGTCTCCTTTGACATCGCTGACTTCAGCAATATTGGCTTATCTAGTTGCCTGGAAACACTTTGTTAGCTCTATAAGGGTCTGTTTAGCAGCAGTTATGAGCACACAGCTTCCAGTTTGGAACCAACCTCTATATTCTTGCATTTATGGACCAGATTTCATTTTAAAGCCTTATTCGTCCTGTCCAGGCCCCTCAGTTTTAGGGTCCTCCTCCATTTGGAACATCAACTGTAGCATTTACAAAGTTTATGGGTTCCCCCCTTTTGATTAAATCGCAACCTAATTACTACACGCCAGTGAAGACTGCCTCTGAAGTCACTGTTATATCAATGTGAAGAGTTGATTCAAGGCTGTAATGGTGGATTCCCCTGTTAGTGTTCCAGAAGGTTAAAGTTTCTGAACTGTCATCCCAATTTGCTGCCCATATTGTTTCAGAATTATGTATGAAGGAAGTTACTGTTTTCCTGGTTTTCTGGTACGAGTTTTATCAACCCCAAAGAAAGTTAAATATTTTTGTGTATAATGTAGTACAATAAATGCCTTTAATATATTAAAAAATATAAAATCATTCAGTAATGCACAGAGGTTTTTTAAATGTCAGGCAATAATTGGAGACATCAAAATAAGTCTATTGTATGAGAAAATTAGAGCCACTTAGTTACACTAATGCTCATTCTAATAGTCCTCAAGTAACTTTTGTTGCCTGTTTGAAGAGCATAGCTATTTCTGAAATCTGAAGCACAGCTTGGGTTGCAGTTCTCAAAAATAGTACTCTTGCTGAAGACTTCCACATTGAATTTACCTTTTTGGTAAGACTGTCCAGTTATGTAAGTAGGACTTCTGATTACTTTCAAACAAAGAGATTATTAGTTACCAACTCATTAGTCACCAAGACTGATAAACATCAGTTACTTTACAGTAGCTACAGTTTTTCAAGTGTATTGTCTGCATGGATTCTGTTTCTGGGGTGTGGGCAAAGCATGAACTGTAAGCATGTTAGATCAGATTCTTCTGGCTTGTGGCTTCTGAAGCTGTGCCTACAGCATATCTTTGTACCTTATCCCTGTTCAAGGGCATAAAGGGTGCATTTTAGCAAGATAGAGAGGTATGTCGTGGTTCAGAAGCAAAATATGTTTTGGCGAAGGGATAGGAAAAGAGTACAAGATGAAAAGCCAAATTTTGATGCTTTGGGTTCATGCTTGAATAAGTTCTAAATTTGCATGCTCCTCACCATAAGTTCTAAATTTTACCACTGTTGTTCAACCAAAAAAATAACTTTTTTTGTTTGTTTGTTTGGTTTTTTTGTGTTTAAAAATCAGGAAAGAAGGTACAGTGGCTTGCCAGACACTTTAGGGACCCAGTCCTGTAAAGGTTTAACTTGATGTTCTCAGTAGTTCTGTTGACTGCACATCACAAAATAGTTGCACTGAAGTTAAGCATTTGCACAAGGCTTGGCAGAGCTGGACTTGGGCCTTAGTTGATGCGATTCTTTTAGATATTCATATGAAAGAGTAGAAACATAAAACCTCATGTAGATATATAAAACCCTAATTCTGAGTCTCTTGGAGTTGATTTAGACACACTAGATACTATTTAGATTGTTACAAAACCATACTTGTGCCTTCGTCTATGCAACATTTCATGTGTTAAAGACACACAATTGTAAGAATAAGGTAACATGGATTTCCAAATTAATTCAGTCTTTCTCATAAGACAGCCGGGTAAGTGAGGTGACTAGTTGACTTGATTCTTTATATGCTTAACACACACAATGTAGCAGCTCCTCAGCATTGTGCGTTTATTGGCTAATGTTCATAATGTCTGCATAAAAATAAGCAGAATATGTAATCATCCAGGCTACTCACTTCGATAGCAGTATTTAAAGATTAAATGCTTAATGGATTATTTTCCTTGTGCCTAGATACAGGGAAAATAGAGAACATGTCAGCCGTATATAAAGTGTGCCTACAAGAAACTTAAGGGCAAAGGATCTTGACAGATGCATTTCTCAACTGTATCATACAAGAAGTTAATGACCTGGTGTGGGCATCCAGTGAGATATTTTCAGAAAAGAGTAATTATCATTAAGAATTTCCTTTGGAAATAAGGAAAAAACAAGCATAGTAGCATAATACAAGCAGGAAAAAGTTTAACACCACCAATTAGAACTGCTTTTGTTGAAATCTTGCTAACACAAACACTTCGCGGCCCCTGTGTGCAAGTAGACAAAAATATTTAAAATTTACTTGCATTTAATGTTTACATAAAGATTGCACATCTTTGAACAATTTAATATTAAAAGGTAATGGTTTAGGAGTGCCTCCAATCATCAGATTTTAAGTTTATAAACCCTATTACCTCAGCTTGGTATCCTCTTTTTTTTTTTTTTAAATCGGGGGAAGGCATCTTGATATTTTTGTATAGCAAGATGAGTAACAAGTGATAAGAAATGTATGAGCTTAAAAACATTGGCCTTATCAAGCAAAACATGAGTTCTAACCTCTAAATAGATAGATGGATGTCGAGTATTATTTAAATTGTTTATTCATTATGACTATCTCAGTTTTAGCTGCATCTGATTCTTGTTTTCAATGTGTGCATTTACTAGCGTTAAAGAGTTATTGTGAAGCCGTTTTTGAATACCAAGTAGCATACTTTGGAGGTAGTTCAGTTGGTCTGTCCCCTCCTCTATATTGTTACATAATAGTCATTGCCCAGCAGCCTAAAATAGGCTTTTGGTACAAAAATTCAAAAACAAACAAAAACCTCAACCACCCCTCCCCACAAAAACAAGAACTTGAAATGTACCTGGGAACAAATTTAAATATCTAAGCCAAAAATGAAGTAGTTATGGGAACAACAGGAACTTATTTTGAGCTAAAAATGTAATTATTTGTTCTTGCATATTTCACTTTCACCAATTGGTCTAGAGATATGATAGTTCAATCACATGGTAGTTCAAGCACTTGAACATGTAGCTTGTCCTACTCTTTCACTCTGGGAAGGTCAAATGAGCATTTTGGGGCAAAGGATGTAGTTCTGCTATCTCTCACACAAGGCAAACTTCTGCTCTTAGCAAAAATCATTACGAGACTGAGTTTAACTGCTTTTTAATTCACCATGTTAGAACTAAATTTTAGTATCTGCTTTCTAAACCCTCCTTAGTAATGACATGAAACCAGAATATTATTTTGCGACACCTGTTCATTAAGCTTCCCCCTGAAACTGAGAGACACTGAAGTCCTTAAAAATCTGCATATAGTTAAAATGTTGAAGTTGTATGGATCTTCCCTGATGTTAGCTGTGATATATTTGACAGAACTTTGACTGTAGATCTTAAATGATCTGTCAATTAAAATGCTGCATGGCTAACATTTAAGCAATCAAGGTTTTTGCAGCCATTAGTTTCATTCAGGTAAAGACTGTGATACCATTTTGGAAGTTCAAGAAAAATCTCTTGATAAAGTATCCTCTTCTATATTACCTTGCAGTAAGAGATAGTGAGAATTTAAGTTAACTGAATAAATTTGATTAATCTTTGAACAGTTGTCCACATGCACATTGCACTGCTTTAATATATACATCCTGTGCACTTAATTTGGAAAATTTTGGCCAGTGGTGTCTGTACGGTGCATATATACCCTGACATTTCTTGTGCTTTGTATTCTGAGTATTGAGGATGAAGTGTATTGGCTATGCTTCTTTCTTTCTACTACCTCATGGCTTGAGAGAGAGCTATGTTCTGCTAGACTTCACAGTATCAGTAAGTCCTTTATTCTATGTCTCAAGATTCGTAGTGACCTCTGTAGTAAGTGGTTGTTTAGTTGTAGTGAAACTTCGTTGCTGTTGCCAGTTGACAACTTGTTAGTTTTTTTTTTTTTCCCTTTCAAAATCTTTCTAGATCTAGAATGACCTTGATATAACCTGTAGGGCTGTGCGGAATTTCACCAGCCATTTTGTTTTGACACTGTTTTGACTCATTTCGAGCTTGAAACAGTGAAATTGAAACAAAGCAAAGGGCTTCGAAATGGCCTCGAAACAAAATGAGGCTAGTCAAAATGTTTTGAAACTTTAGAAACATTTTGCGTTTCAAAGCAGCCAGGTGGTGGGAGATGGGGGAGAACCAGGGCTGAGCTCCCAGTGGCTCCTGGCTTAGCCAGGCGTGGAGCACAGCCCTAGCTCTTCCCGCCTCCCATGGCTGGGGTGGGAAACCAATCATGTGCAGGGGAAGGGAACTGAGCCAGCACTCAGTTTCCCTCCACAGCGCTGCAGTCAGGCTGGAGAAGGGAACTGAGCCAGATTACTCAGTTTCCTTCCCCAGCCCTACAATTGGGCTGGAAGGCAACTCAGTGCAGCTGGGCTGAGTTCCCCTCCCCAGTGGGACAGCCCTATTGTAGCACTGGGAATGGGAACTGAGCAGTCAGGTTTGTGACAGCTGAAAATTGTGTCTAAGGTGCTTGCTGAACTCTGTGAAGATTAGACCAGGTGTTTCTTATCACTTGTTCATGTATTATAAGCTGTATGTTGCTGCTAAGAACCTAATTAAGTTAAAAAGTAATGAGGCCTTGTATATAGTGAGGCCTAGTAAATTTAGCAAAGCCTTATAGAAGTAGTAGTAAGCTTTGTGGCACAGTTAAAATTAACCTTATCAGAAGACTGCAAAGGCTTGTACTGCTATTGGTCAGTCCTAAAGAAAGTTTGGAGTGGGAGAATCTGTATGGCTGTAAGTTATCAGCATAGCTCAGAAGTTATAAATTGGCTAGCACATCCAGAAATCACTTAGAAGGGAGATGCAGCTCTGTGACAGAAGCTACTGATTTAAAGTTAGCTGCTGACCTGATTTCGGTGGGCCCATGGATCTTAAGGAGCCTGAGGACTGAATACCAGGGTCCTTCCCGGTACTCCCCCAGACAGCACTGACTGGTGACTCCTGACTTTGCTGAGCTTTGCAGAAGAACTTGTCATACATCAGGCATCAGAGGGGACTGCTGATAAGTTGCTGATGCAAATTGTTATGGTCTGTCCTCATTGTTTTGTTACTGCACGTAGTCATGTGTTTAAGTCAATAAACCTTTCTTACCTTTCTACCCTTGACCACTCTCTCAATCCCGAACCCTCTGCTGGCAGTTGGGACACGGGCTCAGTTCCCTTTCCCAGTCCCAGGCGGCAGCATTGGCTTCCCTCCCTCATCTAGCAAGCAGATTGGGGGCCCTCAGCACTGGGAGGACTGGCACAGCCCCGGCTGCCCTTCCAGGATTGGGCCTGCCAGTTGAGAGAGGCTGTTTCGAGTCTCCACATTATAGCAAATGGGTGAAATGTCAAAACAGCCTCACTGTTTCAACGTAGCAAAATGGAATAGCTCTTTCGACTCTAAATGAAATTCGAAACAAAACTCTGTTCCATTGAAACCTTGAGATTCTAGTTGAAACAGAACAGTGCCATTTTGCACAGCCCTAATAACCTGGATTCCAACCCTCCTCCTCCTGCAATGGGGCTACACCAACTATTATTTTAAAATGCCTTTACTCCATGAAACAGTCTTATATCCTAGGAAAGTGCTCTATATCCAAGTTTACCTGTTAAACTTATTGTATATACAGGGGAGCCAGGCTGTAAGTTCTCTTGGGCAAGTGCAGAGGGCTGGAGTTGAACACAAAATTCCAGAGCCACCTTGGGCTTTTCTTTGTGTGTTTGTGGGTTACCTGCTTCTACTCATTCAGGAAAGTGTGACTTGATGAGGGAGACCATGCTTGTGCCTCAAAGGCCAGTAGCATGACATTTGGATCATATGTGCTCTTTCTTATTCATGTCATCAAATTAAGTGAGTTTCAGAGTTGGCACATGGAGAGTCCCCAACATATTTTATCCAATTACCTAGAGGGGGATATAGATGTTCATCTTGGGACAAATACTGATATACAGTTACTCCTCATTTGGCATGATTTATTACATTTAGGCCACAGAACATTACTTCTTAGTGTCAATGTGATCAAATGTGTAGGGGGGAGATAGCTACTCCTGATTGACAATACCACCCCTGACCTCCTCAATGAAGAGGCTTTTGCCACCCAGGTTATCCCATTTCCCCTTTCACAACACATACCTCTTGGGCACCCTCAGCAAGCTTGCAGATGACATCAAGCTGGGGGGAGCAGTAGATATGTTGGAGGGTATGGCTAGGATTCAGAGTGACCTAGACAAATTGGAGGATTGGGTTGGAATAAATCTCATGAGGTTCAACAAGGACAAATGCAAAGTCCTGCACTTAGGATGGAACAATCCCATGATCAATACAGGCTGGGGGCTGACTGGCTGGGCAGCAGCTCTGCAGAAATGGACTTGGGGCTTAGAGTGGACAATAAACTGAATATAAGCCAACAGTGTGCCCTTGTTGGAAAGAAAGCTTATGGCATGCTGGGCTGCAACAATCGGAGTGTTGCCAGCAGGTCAAGGGAAGTGTTTATTCCCCTCTATTCAGCACTGGTGAGGCCATATTTAGAGTTCAGTTTTGGGCCCCCCACTACAGAAAAGATGTGGACAAATTGCAGAGGGTACAGCAGAGTGCAAAAAATGGTGAAGGGGTTGGGAGACCTGACTTAGGAGGAAAGTTACTCAGGGAACTGTTTGTTTAGAGAAGAGGAGCCAGAGGGGATTTAATAGCAGCCTTCAATTACCTGAAACATGGTTTCAAAGAAGAATGGAGCTAGACTTTTTGGTGGTAGCAGATGATAGAACAAGGGACAATGGTTTCAGACTGCAGCAAGGGAAGTTTAGGTTAGATATTAGGAAGAACTTTCTCACTAGAGGGTAGTAAAACACTGGAACAGGTTACCCAGAGAGATGGTGAACACTCCATCCTTGGAGGTTTTTAAGACCTGGCTAGAGAGAGCTTTGGCTGGGATGATCTAGTTGGGGATGGTCCTGCCTTGAACAGGGACTAGATGATCTCCTGAGGTCCTTTCCAACCCTAATTTTCTATGATACCTCTGAAACATGAGGACACATCTGCTATCACATTTAGTCCTTGAATGTCTAGTACTGTAGTGACAGATGAGTTGTTACTGTGGTTGGGAGTTTATATGGATATTGTGAGGTGCAAGGTTTATGGTCTCAGTGGGAAACAGAACACACACCTGCAAATCCTTCTTATGGTCCTCATTACAGAAAATGGATGATATGGTGATCATATTTACAACATTTGCCCCATGTTAGGAAATGATCAGATTGGAGGTTTTGTATTGGATATCATCTTAATTGTACATTTACTTGGTCTGCAGAATAGGTTTGTGGGTGACTGAATCAGAGGAGATCAAAGATTCCAACTCTTGGACAGGGGAAGATGGGTCTTGGGACAGGGGCAAGAAGAGTTGTCTAATGATAATAATGCTATATTCAAGAAGTGTCCTGTCTGATGCTTTTCAGATTTCATGGATGCACGGTAGCGGTATGCCTTTCCTCTGATGCCCAGTGTGCTCTGCAAGACTTTGGCAAACTAATCTTACTGGCTCTGGCACAATGGATGTAATTTGGTTTCTCTGTGTTTCTCATGTCTTGTCCACCCAATTCAAGATGTCACATCTGCTTTTGTCACAGGATAATGGGATGATCTGGGACCAGATTTAATGTCTCTACATTGGTCTGAATGCTGGATGGTGGTCAGTCATAAAAACAGCCCTGCCTTTCACTTGTCCCTGATATCTTGATCAGTAATAGGAAAGCATTTGAGACAGACTTACCAGACTTACTTAAGTGAGCGAGACTCTCCTGCTTGTGTGGTAAAACATTATGCTGTGTGAGATATTTGCTGTCCAAAAACTTGGATTGCCTTCTGGAGCTAAAGTAAAATAGTCTGTCCTTAAGCTCAGTCAACATATATCTGATGATGATACTGCCATATTCTTTGGCTGTGTTGCTAACATTTTGGAAAGGCCTAATTAAGGTTTTTCCATCTGTAAAGGATATGATTTCTGCACCCCTGCACCCCATTAAATTAGTCCTCACAGTACTTATCCTCTGTTTTGAACCACAGCTACAGAGTTTTTCATGTAGATTAGGCATCTTTAAGGACACATTTAACAGTCCTACTGAGAGTGAGCTTCACCTGAACTGGTTGTCTATGTTCCCCATCCAGGGTGGAGGAATCTTTCCACACTTCGAAAGTAAGATGTATCCTAACTGTTTACTTGTAGAGAGCAAATTGTCTTCTATAGCAGATGAGGTTGTGTCCTATAGCAGATGGAATGAATGGCAAAGAAATCTCCACCCAGAAGCTGTCCAAGTAGATTTTGGGCATTTGATCTGGGACAGACGTTGCATAAACCAGTTTGAGCCAAATCAGTTAAGTCTGATGCTACATTCAGCCAGGTTTATCTCAAACTGGCTTCAACCATTTTCAAACTGGTTTATGTGCACTAAACGTTCTGTTACAGGTTTAAACCAGTTTCTGATCCCTTTGACCGGTTTATGTAATGTCTGTCCTTAGCCTGAAAGGATGTGTTATGTGGTAGTTGAGCTTGCCCACCTACATCTATTACAGTTTATTCCACCACCACTTAAGCAAACTTGATTGGTTCCCTGGGCAGTATATCCATCTCAGACCTCTTTAAATGAATAACCATAGCTCCACGCAGCTGCATCTACCACCCATTACCCTCTTTCTGAAGCTTCCAGATTGGTTTCTGTATTCCACCAAAGCAGTGCTTTAGTTGCTGTTTTCCTGAGACTGATACCCCCTCTCTAACTGAACTGGACCATTGCTTAAGAGACACCAATTCTGAGCCAGCCATACTGGCAAAGTCTTTGAGCTTGAGTGCATGGGGGTGCACATGCATGACTAGTGAAATGTGTGTGGGATACATCATGAAGACCTTCAGTTACTGTAAAGTAAGTAACTTCTAGTCCAGTTGCTTGTTGTTGACCCTTATTTACAAAAAGTAATTGAAATAAGGACAGTACTCGCATTCATCTGCAAAAGGTGCATGTCAATGCAGTTTTCTTTTAAAGTGGAATATTATTATGCTTGGTTTGGACATGTAAAGTTTGTCTCCGCTTTTTTTTTTAATAAGTAAAAAATTCTCTTCTGTGACCACCTTTATTTTTATGTTGGTGGTACTTTTTTCCAACATGTTTTAATGAAATGTTAGTCCACTGATAACTCTTTCTACACTTTTTTATATTTTAAGTACTGAAGACATTTATTTTAGTATGAGCCACAGTGATGTATAGTTAACACACTCTGGAAGTTAATTTGACTTTCTCCATGTAGAATTCATCTTTCTAATTATGGTGCATAAATCTTCAGATACCGCTAAGTGTATAAAAATGTAGGGTATACTGGCATTTTTGGCACGGCTAGTCTTAATTCAGTTTTTACCACAAAACTGAAACACAATTCCTTTGTTGTTTTAATAGTTCTCCACACCTGGCCTGACTCAAAATTCGTAGGCACATATTCAGAGCCTGAGCCAATACCAACAAGTCAAATAGAAATGTATTTTGGAAGAAAAGCTCTTGCAATTTTTAGTCTTGGTAATAAGATTTTTTGTGCCAGGCAATTAATGTAATGATAACATCTGTAAAAACATTAAATAGTTTAATTGCATAGTAGGCTTTTTTCTATTTACTGACCTGATATAAGTGAACTCTTTTTGTAGCTTATTTTGTTGTGTTATAGTATAGAAAATGATCTTGATGTTATCTCATTGCCCAGTAATTTTGCATTCAAAAGAAGAAATACAATTGTTAATCTTTTGTCTGAAAAAAATTTTGATAAATGGCCTGAGCTCAAAGGGTAGGAAGCAAAAATTAATCGGGGCAACATGCTTTGGAATAGCTCTCATTAACAGCTGTTAAAGGGCCTAATTTTATTTTTGCTTACCTACATTGCTTTTTCCCTATTACTCATTGGATTTAGTTCTTCATAGTTAGTTAACATTTGTACTTTGAAGTGGAAAAACATTGTGGCTAGGTGATCAAAAGGGTCAAAGCAAAAGTTGGTAAATGTAATATTTTTTAACTCTGTTCTAGCTTTTAATTACAGCACAATATAGCAGTTTTTGTATCCTTAAGTCTTTGTGACTCTTACGGCTACCTGAGCTGGTGAATGTTTTAAGTCAGATTCTTACCTTATTAATGCTGATATATCAGCATAAATCACATTAATGGAGTTAGGCTGCATTTATTCTAGTATAACCAAGATCAGAATCTAGTCATGTTATGCAGATGAGCTACTTAATTTAAATGAAGATAACTTTAGTGTAAAATAGAGTAGGTTTCAGGAATTGGGTATTATAAATTTAGGATGTTTAGATAAATTTGTTGTTCAACTATATGCGATTATCTCTGTAACACAGCAAAGGTCATGAAAAATGCAGTTTGTCAAGTATTTGTTTTTCTGCTCATTTGAAGTGCTTTGCGAATCACTAGGCACACGCAATGGTTACAACATTTGTATTCTATGTGTAGAAAGTCGAAATGTTTGGTTTTACTTTTCTGATATTTGAGATAAGACTCTATTAGTCTGCAAATATTTTGTCACCATGAAAGTCATTTAGAATTTGAAGTTTTGGGTGCATTGTCCTGTCAGACTGACTGCACTAGTAGAAACTATTTGGTTTCCTATTTGTTTACCAGGAAAGATGCTTGGTAGGGAACAAAAGCATAGCAGCTTCACAAGACCAAAAACATCTCCCGTAAATCTGAAATCAAGATCAATACTATACAGACCATTTTTATTTTCAACCAATTTATAAAAATGTCGTTCTTCTTTTTATCATTTTCTTTTGCCTCCCTCCCCCATCATGGGGAGATTATCACATAGGGGTTGGCACACCCTAAGTTGTAGAAGTAAAAGTAAGGGATGTATTTGTATCATATGAACTCCATTTTATATTATGTACTGAACATTTCTAAAATTCCTCGCTGCATTGTATAGTGTTCCAGATAGTGCCCCGCCCACTTCATGGGTTTGATACCTTATTGAAGGACTAGTGCTGAGAAACCATCAGTATGGCAATCCCAGCTCCATCGTCCCTATCTCTAAACTACAAGCATTGTCCTTTTAAACAGTGATGAATTAAGCTTTCAGCCCTTAAAGAAATCCAATCTGTTTGATATCCATCATTAGTTCTATGGTAATGAATTGTGAGGAACAATTTGTTGTTTTATGCTATGGATCATTGAATGAATAAGGCAGGAGGAACAAGCATGTTATGAAGAAGAAAGCTATATTTTCAGGTTTATTTAAAAATCACAGACCAGTTTTTTCTCTCTAGGGCAAGAGGAACAGCATGTGCACATACATGCAAACCCTCAAATGGATCTGAGAGAGGGCTTTATATTTCATTATTATAAAGACCAATTGCTAAGGACATTCCTTGCTTTCTAAGAAAGGAATTTGCTCCATAGTAAAGCATTCTCTGAAAAATTTCATATGCTTTTATCTGAGCTTATTTCTGTGTGAGTACTAGAACACGTATCTAAAGCTGGTGGTTCTCAACTTTTTTTAAACTCAAGGCACCCCATTGCTAGACCCATAGGACACCTTAGAAAATACCTGCTCTTAGGTTTCACTTATTTCCTGACTATGGAAATGTTCTAGAGAAATTATGTTGTTGCAAAGAACTCAGAAAGACCACAACAGGGCAGGATGTTTTTGAACTCTGGATTCCTATTTGAAATCTCTGGATTTAGCTTGTGAATGATGTGTAGATGTTTGGACACCCAACAGGGTTAATATTGTGCAGCACTCCACGGCAGCTTTATAAAAGACCTCACAGCACATCAGAGTGCCATGACACCCTGGTTGAAAATCAGTGTCTTAACCAAAGAGTTGGTTCTTATGAAAATATCTATCTGCCTAATTAACAGAAAAATGGGAAGTATTTTGCAAACAGGGAGTTAGGGAGACACTTATTAAAAAGGGGGTTGCCAGGGGTACACTTATTTTAGAAGGTTGAAAACACCTGCCCTAGGACAATTATTGTTTCACCACTCTGGATACAGATTTAACGGACACTAGTGTATAAAACTGACTTAAATTACACTGGTATTAACATGTCATATATCCAGGCCCTTAAAGTTACTTCACTGTTATGGTCATGAAGTCAATAATGGATTTATCTTATAAACTTGTTTGATTCAACTGTTGCTTTGTTTATATCAGTCACAAAATCATAATGATTTTTAAGCCATAACACAATCAAGGCAGCTTCCAGCTTTAGAATTTGAAGTGCATCTGAGAAGATATGTTTATTTCTGATTTAGGCCTACTTTTGTTTTAGCTATTAAATGATAAGATTATTCTATAGAATTTAGAAAGTGACAAGAAGTTTAATCTATTAACAAAAGAAAAACGTATAAGAAGAGCAGGCCTTGAGAGATATTTGTAAGGTTAGAACTCTTTTAGGTTAGCTCTTAAACTTGACTCAGTAGCCCAAAAATTTGTGGGGGGGGGGAAAAAACCCCAAAAAACAAAAAAAAGAGCACAATACTTGTGAAAACTAACCATATTTGAAAATGAAAATTTTCATTAAAACCTAACATTTCACATATTTTTAAGATGTGATGAGACAGATCATCTTGGGATGCTCTGATTATTACCATTTGCTTTTTTAAGTGTGGACAGCACAGAAAAAATAACAAATCTTATCATAGCTTTCCTTTTGGAAGTTCACCACTTTTTGTCTTATGGCATCATAGCCATCTTTAAATACTTTCACAGTTATGTGCTTTAGAGAGATGCTTGCCATTAGATTTTGTTGATTACAGTTTAAAAAAAAATTATGTAGATAGTTACTATCAGAACTGTACACTTGATGAGTATGGCAGCGTGGCCTACTTCATGGAGCACTGACCTATTGGGTGAACCTTGAGAAGTCACTGCACTGATCTATGCCTCTTTTTTTTTTTTTTTTGCAAAAAAAGGATAGGGATGCTGGTCTCGGTTATTCATTGCACTTTGGGTTTTGTTAAAAAACAATGTTGAAATAAACAGTGGTGTTAGTTTAGTTTATTGGTATCACGTTCATTAGACTCAACATAAATGTATGCAGAAGGCCAGTGTGTTTTAGTATTTAATTTTTTTGTTGTGTTTGAGACCTTTTCATTAATTAGTACCTTGTTTTATCCTGGGTTGCTCATTTTATCTTGGTCTCTCTCCATCTATAGTATGTAGGATGTAGCATATATGTGGGCAAGTGCTGTCCCTTTCTATGCATTTGTATAGTGGCTAGCTTAATAGCATACCAGTCCTGTCTGGGGAATTTTACATGCTCCTGAAATATAAATAATGATGGCAGTTGTTTAGAAGGAAGGCCCATATAGTCAGAAATATACTCATAGGACAATGTGTGCTAGCTTGCTGTATCTCTTGTTCAATGTGCAGCCCCCACACCAACTGTTTTCCTTGCTCTATCTTCCTTCTGTTGCAGTGTTTACTTGCATGTAAGCTTAGAGTCATTCCTAATATATTGGAAGGTTGCATTTAGCAAAATAAAGCAAGAAATTATATTAAATGGTAATTATAAGTGGGAAAGGGCAGGAGGAAACTTCAGAATGCAATAGTGCTGAACTGTAGGGAGGTGGATGAAATTTCTTTGCAATGTTATATCTATGGAAGATCTGGTTTGAATGGCCAGTTCAGAGACAAAACACATCATTAAATTTGATGCAGTTTGATCCGTGAATGAAGGGACAAATTAATCTAATCTTATCTAATGGAAATGCTGCATGCAGAGCCAGTAGGCATGTGTAATATGGTGTAGTGCTGGATGCAGAGCCAGTACTACACCATACTACACATGCCTACTGGCTCTGCATCCAGCATTTCCATTAAATGAGATTAATTTGTCCCTTTATTCACAGATCAAACTGCATCAAATGTAATTATGTGTTTTGTCTCTGAACTGGCCATTCATACCATATCCTCCATATCAACCATGCAAAATCCTTGGAGGGTTCATTAAGCCCTGATTCTATAATGTGTTATATAAGTCCAGAAAGTGTCCAAACTTGTTGCTTGCTTGAAAAATAAAATGCAAACAACATACAACTTGGTTAGTATGAAAATCACTGGGGTGATTATTCAGTAGAGTAGGGCATTTATTTCAAGCATAGTTGGAATGCATTGTATTGATATTCCAGGTAGACAGAATATAAATCAACTTCCTCTGGGAATTATGCATGATAATTCAAGCCTGCTTCAGTCTTTCATGAATATTTAAGGTCTGGGTTTTTTTTAGAAGATAGTATGTAATTAGGTGTTCAAGCATTTCCTAGAAAAGTAAATGCTATATACCTCACACAATATGATAAACTTAAAGAACAATAATTGTTAGAGGTTTTTTAGCGTAAAGAAAGCCCTATGTTCTGTAACACCTTAAGTACTGTTGGTTGAGAACTCGTATTTAATATTTATATTACAATAGCGTCCAGAGGCATCAGCTGGAATTGAGGCTTAGTTATGCTAAATATAGTATAAACACATACGTTAGCATAGTATACGTCTCAAAAAGCTTATAATCTAAGACTACAGACAACATGTAGGTGTGAAACAGTGGGAGAAGACTGATCAAATTTGCCATATTTTTTAATATTTGCCATTTTTTGAACTACATAAACATTGACTTTCTCAGGTGGTCTTCATATACAGTCGCATTTCTTGGAGATGCCAAGTCAAAGTGAGTTTTGAGAAGGAATTTCAAGGAGAGGATGAAGGCACTATATACCAGTGCAAGAACGTTTATACGCGAAGGCAGGTGACAATCCTGTCCATGGGGGACATCCAGAATCCTGAGTTTCTCTCCACTCTGCTGTCACTTTTGCCAAGGAACAGACTGAGGTTGCCCTGGGATATAACTCCTTACCCCAACAAGCCTCAGCTCCACTCCCCTTATACTGGAACCCACAACTGCAGTAAGGGAATCTCTGCCGGCCCTAGGTGGCCTTGCCATTGGGCTATGAGAGAAAGTATAGGTTCGCCTTTCCATGTAAAGGGCTAGCCTGGAATGCCATTCTCCCAGAGATCAGCCTTTCCGCAGGAAACCTGGAAGGAGACAAAACAGCAAAAAGATTTATTATATAGGAGAGATGAATTGTACAAGCAGAACTCATCGTAAGTTTGCAGACAGAAAAGCAAAACGTGAAGTTTCTTACCCTTTCATCTAACTACACCCTAGTCCTCTGGAGAGACCTACTTGTATCTCCAGAATTCAGCCTTCCTGTTGATTCTGCCAACACTGGCTGCTGGGATCATTGGACCTCCAAATCCTGGGATCCAGAAGACAAAGCATATTCCACAGCTCTCTCCCTAAATCGCATCCAACACCCCCCCCTACTAGCATTCTCTTAATTGCTCGTGATTCACCAAAATCCTTTAGAAATGTTTGTCCTGCCTGAGATGTACCTGAAGCCCCTCTGACTAAAGGGCTATTTCTCCCAGTTGCCTGTATTGTGACATTGATGTCCCCATTGCAGATGGACAATGCCCTGGGGTGCCTAACCCAATAATGTTTCCTCCTGTCAGTCTGGAACTGGCAGTTACCTTTTAAGTATGCATGCCTCTGTCTCTTGGATGAACTGTGTCCAAAACTGTGAAGATGTATACAAATACCATAAGAAATCTGTACAGTAATAACAGTAACATAGATTGATACAGGATAACATGGCTTTCCAAGGAGACCACACATGCCCTGTCAGTCCAGCAGAGCACATGAAAACGTTCTAGACCAGAGGTTCTCAAACTGGTCCACAGATCACCACTGGTCCACGAGCTCCATTTGGATGGTCTGCAGAAAGGTTGAGGAACAACTGAGAAATATCTGTACTTGGCTCTGCACTTGATCTATTTTTTTCTGATGACGGAGATTAAGTAGTCCGCCGAGACCCTCAGCAATTTTCAAGTGGTCCACGAAAAAAAAGTTTGAGAACCACTGTTCTAGACTGTTCTCAGTGGTGGTAGATGACAGAACAAGGAGCAATGGTCTCAGTTGCAGCAAGGGAAGTTTAGGTTAGATATTAGGAAGCATTTTCACACAAGGAGGGTAGTAAAACACTGGAACAGGTTACCCAGAGAGGTGGTGGAAGCTCCTTCCTCAGAGGTTTTCAAAACCCAGCTACACAAAACTTTGGCTAGGATGATCTAGTTGGGGATGGTCCTGCTTTGAGCAGGGGGTTGGACTAGATGACCTCCTGAGGTCCTTTCCAACCCTAACTTTCTGAGTCATGATAGACCATAGACCACCAAAACATGACAGGGTTCATAGCAAGGTATGCTGTAGAAGATCTAGAGTGAAAACACTTGCGAGAGAAACAGATACTGAGTAGAATAAGTATGTACAGAGATATAATACCATGCTATTAACAAGTCAGGGAAGAAGAGATGCATGGAGGTTAAGAGTAACAAAGACTGAAAGGTGGTCACATGAATCTAAGATGCACATGCCTACTTGTATTATTTGCTATTATTAGCAGGATTCCCTTGGATCAATTTTCCAGTTGGAATCAACAAGCTGTCGGGTCTTTTCCAGTGGTAAACTACAGGCAATAAGAACCATTATAACTGTATACCCTAGCTGTGGAACTTGCAGCTGTTGTTACTATTACAAAAGCTCCTTCTTTCTTGTTGTTAATGGCAAGTTTAAAGATATGCTTGCTATAGGGTCCTAACATTTTAAATATCAACAATTTTGTAGTTAATTATACATAAATGCAAGACATGATTGTGAGGCTGCAGTTCAAATATCAGTTGGTGTTTCTCTGGTCCTTTATGTTTCCTATGTCTCTGAATGCATTTATAAATCTGACCTGATGAAGAATGTCTTACATTTGAAAGCTGGTCTAACGCTATTCTAGCTATGTAGGTGGTCTAATGAAAAGTATCACCCTAAGAAATCCTTACCTCTGTTGTAAAGCCCTTAATTTTACAAAGGTCTATCCTCTCTGCACTAGACTTTGCCACACTGTATATTTCAGTTTCTTTCCCCTTGCTCTACTCTTTTTATGAATAATTATTACCTGTATGATGGAACATACAAAAGCCCACCCAGGATTGTGGCTTCATTATGCTGGTCATTGTACAAACACTAAGAAGAAGGAATCCATGCTTTCAATCAGGGCATATATCCTAAAGAGACAGAAAAATGATAATCAGATTATATGGCTTCCACATACGAGAGCCCTTTCATCCATATGTTAAAGATCCTGAGGTCCAGCAGTAGGAAGGAAAAGTTGTAGTCTCTGTTACTGACTTAGCTAATATTTCTGACCAGATTTTAGCATAGGTGAGCTCCAATTGCCTAATAATATAATATAATTCCTGGAAATACTGGGTCGTCGTGGCAGCATTTATGCAGCTGATGTTAAATTGCATAGGTTTTGGAGTCCGCATCTATACCTGGAGCATGTTTCTGAATAACAAGTTGTTCCATTCTGCCTCAGGTTTGCTTCTAACAGACTTAAATAGGATGGGTGAAAGTCTGCTCCAGTTTCAAAATCCATGGCCAGGTAAGTGTGCATTTTGCACATGTTAGTTGGCTATAAAGCCCACAGTATCTATTAAAGTAAATGCCTCTCTTTCAGTGATGAATGCATTCTTATCTTTGTTTCTTAAAGAGCATTACTGCTGATCAGTGGGAAGGGTAGCAGATATGGAGCTGCATGAGGTCACCAGGGCTCCAAACAGGACACTTGTAACTGAAATAAATCATCAGCTGGTTCAGAGCATGAGAGGAAGATGTTATACTGCCTTTTCCTGACTCCCACTGGTGTAGGAGGCATGTTGTGTATGGAAAAAGGCAAAGCTGGAGCAGGTTGTGAGCTAGTCGTCTATAGCTGGTCTAATGACTCTCTAGAGCAGGGGGCGGCAATGTTTTTGGGCAGAGTGCCAAAAACACCTGCAACCTCGACTTGTAAGATCCTGATGTGCCAAAGGCAGATAGCAGTTAAGTTGTGAGGGGCCCAATCCTTGTTGTGGCAACACAGCCCCAGCCCCTTCCCCACCATCCACCCTGAGATGCATATGCGCTTGCTATCAGCAATGAGCCAAGCCGAGGCTCTGTGAACCCTGGTGTAGCCACTTGCAACCTCCTGGCTGCCTGCCACAGCCAGCCTGGGCAGGCCTCTGCCACCTGCCTTGGAGCCCAGGCTGCTCACAGCAGCTGGCAGGGAGGCTGCAAGCAGCTGCATGCGGGTCCACAGAGCCCAGCTCGTTGCTGGCAGCAGGTGCACCTGTGTCTTGAGGTGCAAAGTGGGGAAGGGACCCAGGGCTGCATTGCCACAAGGATCGGGCCCCTTCTGGCTCCCCTGCCGTGAGGCATGTGTGCCAAGCAAAATGCTTTTGTATGCCATATTCTGGTACCCATCCTGGGAGTTGCCTACCCCAGCTCTAGAGGGTTGTTAAAACCCATCATAATCTAGAGTAGCCCTGAGACTGCCCTGTGATTTGGAGAGCACAGGAATAACTGCACTTTTTTTTTACATTCTGCTTAGTTGCAAAAACAGATGCTCTGCAGGGATAGGGACAGACCTTACACACAAACTGTGATCAGTGATCAGAAACTGGTTTAAACTTAGAACAGATAGTGCACATAAACCAGTTTGAAAATGGCTGAAAGCAGTTTGAGATAAACCTAGCTGAATGTAGTATGAGTCTTAACTGATTTGGCTCAAATCAGTTTATGCAATGTCTGTCCCAGACCCCTTGCTGGTTTAAGATAAACCAGACTCCCCCAGAATCCTGACATGCTCTCTGGGCTGGGCAGGGCTCTCTGCTCCACAACAGAGCTGGCCTCTCCCCTCTGTTCCCTGGCCAGAGCTCTGGCAGAGACTGCAGGTACAACAGGGTCTGCCTGGCTTCCCCCTGCCCTATCCCCCACTTGCTGCTTGTTGGACAAGCAGGGATCCCCTGCCTCCCTCCCTTCCGTCTCCCACAGCACGGACCCTAGGCATGTGGCATGCTAGTTAATGTCAAGAGGTGTCTGTATGACCATTTCCAATTTCACTGGGACAGGCAGACAGAATGGTGACCGCTTAGGGCTGTTTGGAGATAATCAACAGGTCAGCTGGTAAGGTGTTTAAGAAGTGTTTGAATTAATGGAGAGAGGATATTGTTTTGCTGATGAGGTGATAAACACTGCTATCAGCCCCCTGCTGGCTTGCTTGTGTGTCAGTTTGCTGTAGACAGTATAAAGAAGCAGGGAATTGAAAAGCTCAGTCTCATCAACATAAACATACACTGCACCCCACCCCCTTGCCTCAGAGTGCTGGCAGGGGGCTGGCAACACTCCTGTCCCTTGAGCAGTGAGCAGGGAAAAGCCTGGGATGGTGCAGGCAGACCTCCCTAATCAAAGTATCCTGCCTGTCCCCCACGCTCAGCTCAGCCCTGTGGAAGGGAAGGATGGCTGCACTAGCACTTCCCGGCTTCTAGTTTGAGCTACTGCAGGCACGTGCCTGAATTTCCTCAGTCCAGAGAGAATGTTTGTCCAGTTACAAACCGGTTCAGCCTAGTCAGGTTAGACTAACCTGCAAAGATTGAATCAATTCAGGCTCAGGCTTTTTGAATGTCTGTCCCTAGCCCAAGTGAAGATGTGGGCTACACCTCTGTTTCACCCAAGAATGTGTAAGGAGGATGTAAGATCTATGGTTATTTGACAGTCTTTCCTGAAAATTCCTTCTCATCTTACCTTAGTGACTGTTGGCAATAATTGATCCACTGTCCCTTTTATAACCAACTTTTACATAATAGGAGACTGTTCTTCTGCTTCCACCAAGTATCCTTTTGTGGCAAGAGGCAAGTCTTTTCTCTAGCACATACTTTGTGGAATTGGAGTGGTTTATAGGGAGTTTGAGAGAAGAATTTTAACCCCAGGCTTTTGCATCAGAATTGCAGTAGCACCCATTGCTCCTGAAGACCAGGTCTGCTTGAGGCATTGACTGATTATGGATTCACTGGCTCTTGTGCTGAGCTAAATACAGAGGGTGTTCTTTGTCAATTATGAGAAAACAACATGCTTGTTACTGCCTGTGTCCATGTTTATTGCTTAAAACATGGAGAACTAAATTCTGGGTTCTTACAGTTTTTAAATTCCAGTGACTTCATGGAGAATTCTGCTCTAAAATGGACTGTTAAGTGGACCTTAAAACTTGACCAAGAATAAGTGGATTTTTGGTGTGTGATGCCCAGGGCTGAGTGCCATGAGAGGATGATCAGGGACCATCTGCAGCAGCTTCCTGTCTCCATAGCAACCAAAACAGTACTAAAGTAATGATTTCCCATTACTGTCTCTGCAGCCTGAATCCAGAGATGGAAGCAGAAGGCACAAGTATGTTTGGCAGGAAATAATGTAGTTCTCTCCAAACATTTGCTAGCTGACCAGACTGATGACTTTGTGCTGTCCTGCTGAAATTTCCATATGTCCTTAAAGGGAAAATACATCTCTTCTTGCTCTGTAGTTTTATAGCATTTTTTAATGGATGCAAACAAACATCACCCTTGTTCCTACATAAAAAAAAGTGTTATGGCAACACAAAACCCTAGTCAACAGACATCCTTGCCCCTTGTCACCACAAATGGCCAAAATTGTGAACACAATGATTGCTAGTAGTAGTTTGTGCTGTTTTTTCATGGCAGATGTCTGTTTGCTTATTGCATGAAAGAGGCATGTTCCCTTCAGGGGAATTCCTGGGGCATGTGTCCGCAAGCTTGGAATGGGTAAGTCCATGGGCTTCCCTGTTCTGTGTATGCAGATGCACATCCCAGGTTGGGGCCAGGCATCTGGGGCTGTTGTCCTACAGGATCAGGCCTCTAGTGGCAGGGGCCTGATCCTGGCACAACTGATCTTGCCACAAAGTTGACATTGGTTTGTCGGCTAAGAATCCATACTTGTCTTTGCTTTGATATCTTGGGTGACCACTTGTCCTGGCTTCCATGCCTGTGTGAGTTTATTTGCCTAGGCAATTCTCTTCTTCTCCATAACATTTAATTCATTTTTTTAAATTAACACTGTATTAAATATTTTTAATTTAAATTTTAGATAGAGGTGCACCGATATATCAGGCCATATTGGATTGGCACTGACAAAAGGAAACTGATGTTATCGGATATCGGCTTTTTTTGGCCAGTGTAGCTGATAATGTCACCAATAAATGTTGCATGCATGCGTACAGCCTTAGCATGTATATGGCCAAGAGTGCAGTCCGCCAGCGTGGAGAGCAGCGTCTGGCAGGTAAGTTTGTTGGGGGGGGGTGGGAAATGGGTGTGGGGGGCAGATAGAGGTCCCCATGGTGAGGGAGGGAGTGGGGTAGGTGCTGCCCCAAGGTAGAGCCATGAGTGGCTTGTCCAGAGTGTGCATGGGGTGGGGGAGATGGGGCAGCTCCCTACCACTGCGTGCACTCCTGAGGGAGGCATGGGGGCATGTGCCCCTAGATTTGCGTGTGGGATGAGGGCAGGCTGCCCTCTGCAGGCTTGCGGCCAAGGGCTGCTCTGGCCTCTTCCTGGCAGGGGGGTTGTTGAGGCTGGGATCTGAAAGGGCAGGGAAGGGGCAGGTAGTGGAGTTGCTGCGGGGGGGCTATGGGGTGGGTTGGTCCCCTCCCAAAATTCACTGTAGGCCTCCCTCCCAGCACTGCTGCCACCTGCCCCAAGCACTGCCTTGGCTCAGCCCTCCCTGCAGGAAAAGGCTGGCACAGCCCCTGGCCCCAAGCCCACAGCAGACAGCCCATCCTTGCTCTTACACAAATCCAGGAGGACACATGCTTCCCCTGTTGGTGGATGCAGCAGTGGGGGGCTGCCCCTTCCCCACTCCCCCATATCTTCTGGACCAGCAGTTCTCAACCTTTTGTACCTTATGTCCCACAAACCATTTTGTCAAAAAAACCCTGGTCCCACCACGATAAAAACAAACCCTCACAAAACTGCACTGTTCGAGATATCTGTTGATTCATCTATTTGAAGTACAAACAACTGATTTTTTTTTTTTTCAATCGGGCAGTGCTCTGGATGACCACACGTGGCTCTGTCCCATGCCCTGCCCCAACAGGGCAGCCCCACCCCCAGCCCTACTCCTTCCCTCACAGTGGGAGCCTTGATCAGAGGTGGGGGTGCCCACAGACTTACCAGCCCAATTCTGTGCTCCAAGCTGCTGGGCTACATTCAGCTACTGGATTGGTATTGGCTGGTGAATAATAATTATCCATCCATATCAGCCAAAAAGATCTTTATTGGTGCACCCCTAGTTTTAGTAGTATTATTATAAAAAATACTATTTCAAGTTTGCAAACAATAACGTTTATAAACCTAACAAATTCAGTCCCATATTATAAGCCAATACCATCAACCACTGGAATATAAAACAGTATGTAAAGAGAGCACACCTAAAACAATTATTGATTCATGAATAAGGCTGATATGGAAAATGCCATAAGGGATACAAACCTAGGGCAAACAGTTAAATCACTTAACTTTTACAGTCTAGCAGGAAAATTATTACATGGTGCAGTTTTAGGTTTGTCTAGTTGTCCTGGTTAGGAGCTTTTCTTTTCTTTACTTTGTTTTATATTGCTAGAATATGGGGTACAAAGCCAATTTCTGTGCCAGAGGCTTTGTTTGATCTCTAGTGACTGGTGTTCAATAGTCCATTGGCCTGAACTTCAGTGAAGTATGTTTCAGGTGCAGCAAGCTGTGCAGTACTACAGGGACTCTGTCTGAACAGTAGCTCTGAATCTTTTAAGTCCACTATACTCAGTGCTGCTGCTTGTAGCCCAAGCACACACAGGTTTCTGGAAGCTTACTAGCATCACCTTCAAAATCATCCCTCGCAACTCCTTCTCCAACCTGCAAGTTTCCTGCGGGTACTTATGGAGAGGTGAAGCTATAATCTGCTGCAGTATCTTGACTTCTTGGGCAGATGTCTGGTCCTACAAGGGACACCATGTGAATGGAGTCAAATTCACTGGGCTCAAGGGTAGATCTAGGACAGGGGTGTCCAACCTTTTTGAATGTGGGGCCGGATCATGAACTTGTTATCACCCAGTGGGCTGGTGAGCCATATTCAAAGACCTCACAGGAAGTGATGTCACATGACCTTTGACACCAATGAAGTTGCAGGAAGTGACAATGAAATAGGTCTGGAAATGTGGTTTCAAATCCAAAATAAAAACAATATAAAAGCAACAATGAAATAATACCAAATACTTGACTAAAATAAACATTTTTGCTTCTACTCACTTCTCAATGAGTGAAAGAAGCATAATGCAAGTCATCAGATCAAATGTGGAAAAGATATCAGCCAGAGTGGAAACTAATCAAAGCAACAAAATATGGGTGTTTTTGAGAATAAACTTCAAGAAGATTTACTTTTATTGAATTAATAACTTGTTAGTAACACAACTTCAACAAGTTGAACCTCCAATCACCCACAAAGAGGAACAGAACGAAACACATCCAAACACTGGACAGTATTTTTACAAAGATTTCTACCTGCTTCAAATTTACATTGAAGCCCAGATCATTCATGCTCTATTCTTGAGCATGTTGTTCAGTCTTAAACAAGCATACAATGCAGCTGCAGGGGGCTCAGCCACAGCTTTCCCACCCTGGTGCAGCCCGGCCAGCCCATCCTGTCCCCTATCAAGTGGTGGCTTCCCCATCTGCTGCTGTACTTTTCCCCTACCTGCGCCAGCTGGTCCCAAAAGGCAGGAGGCTCCACTGCTGCTTCTGCTGGCCAGTGCCGACCCAGCTGGGTGTCCCCAGCAGCACATGGGAAGCCAGCTTCAGTCTCATGCTGCCCTGGATGGGATAGGCCCAGCCGGGTTGGCACCAGCCAGGAAAAGCAACAATCAGCTGAAGCTGGCTTCCCATGCGCTGCTAGGGATGGGAGGAGGCCAGCCAAGTCGGCACTGGCCAGCAGAGACAGTGGCGGAGCTGTGTGCTGCTCGGGACTGGCAGACAGGGGGAAAATGCAGCTGACCCCATGCCGCTCCGGCCCAGCTTGTCCTATCTCGAGCGGCACGCGGCTCTCCCACCACTTCTGTTGGCCGGTGCAGACCTGGCCAGGCTCCTCCCATCCCCAGCAGCTTGCGGGAAGCTGGCTTCATCTGCATGCCACTTTTCCTGGCCAGTGCTGACCTGGCTGGGTCCATCCCATCTGGAGCAGCAGACCAAGAGGTGTGAGCCTCGGGACTTTTTATAGTCTCTAAAGCAGATGGAAATTCCCCTTCCTGCTTAGGCAAGTCCTCCTGCTTCCCTGCCTCCACCTTCTCCTCTTCTCCCACCCTGCTGCTGCTACTTTCTCCCCTGTTTGGGGCCTGGGAAGCTCCAGAGCCAGCTAGGGTCAGTTGGGGAGGGGACAGCAGCAACAGGGGTGGCTGGAAAATAGTAGTTCCCTGAACCCTGCCCAGTCCCAGAGCAAGTGTCCTGGTGCTGTCCCTGTCTCCCATCTGAGCCCAGTCCCTATACAAGGGGCAGGAACAACTTTGGTGCTCCCCCACCGATGGAGAAGGCCAATGGGATTTTCATCTGCTTTAAATGCCCCAGAGGCTCTCATGGTGCGGTCCAGTCCAAAAGGGGAGTGCAGCCATTCTGCTGCATGGCCCCTGGATCTGCCCTGGCTGGGCTCAACCAGGTGCAGGGGTCTTTCTGCCTCCAGCTGTATACCCCAGAGGCATAAAGTCAGGCTACGTTTAGCTCCAAACATGTGGGTAGTGTGTGTGCTCAGAGTAGGTTTCACAAAACCAATGACCAAAAGGGATTAATTTCACCTTTTCTAGTCCTTCTGAGGACAAGAGGATTTTTTAAAATGATTTTCTTGTGGTGTTTGCAAAGTGAATAGGGTACTATAATGCTAGTGCTTGAAAAAAAGAAAGTGAATAATAACAAGTGACACAGAAATGTCAAGTTCTTGCCCAAACTCGGATGCAAAAAATAAATAGCAAAAAAATGGAAAGTAAATTAGTTTAAATTTTAATCAGTTTCATGGGACCTGGTTAAACCTGAGGCACTGGATTCCTTTTCAGTGTACTTACTATACCCACAGTGCTGCTCAGGTCCTTTGATTTGAATGGGTTGCTATCAGCATCAACATTTCCACAGTGAGATGATATTTTGAAGCCTGATTTTGAACTCTGACTAATTGTATGTATTACTGATGTAGCACCAGTGGATTCAATATACAGGCAGTCCTCGACTTATGGTGTTTCGATTTACGGTGATTCGGACTTGCCATGCTCTGCCATTTGCAGCCCCGTCATTACTTACGGCAGGCAACAGTGGAGCCACTGAGGCCTGCGTAAGACACTGGAGGTGAGCTCAGGCAGCGGCTCCTCCCCGAGGCCATGTACTCCCAGAGGCGAGATGGGGCTGAGGCTGGTACTGGGGAACTGCTCCACTTCCCAGCCCTGATGCCATGTACCTTCTTGCTCCCAGAAGCGTGGTGAGGCGGGGCTGGGGGCTGGCGTGGGCTCCGCCAGCTCCGGGGAGCTGCTCCGCAGGGTCTGCATCACCTTGGGGAGTGAGGAGGCACATGGCATTAGGGCTGGGGAGGGGAACAGTTCCCTGGAGCTGGTGGAGCCTGCACCAGCCTCAACCCCCATCTGCGCCCTTCCCTCGCCTCGCCTCAGGGAGGAGCCGTTGCCTGCCCCCTACCCGGAGTGAGGAGCTTACCTTCGGTAAGTGTCCCACACCAGCCCCGGTGCCTCCCTTTCAGTTCTGTCAATCAACTGTGTCCGGCCCATGGTCTTCTGATTAAATAATTTATAGTTGATTAAATAGTTGATTTAAATATGTTTATGGTCATTTCTATAAAAAGTTGGGCATCGGGCCCTTGGTCAGAAACATAACCCCCTACTGTAACATTGTTTCTATGGGAAAATCAGATTTGACTTGCATCATTTTGACTTATAGTGCCTTTTCCAGGAATGTAACCTGCTGTAAGTGCGAGGACTGCCTGTATTTTTGTATTCAACGCAGCTGGATTTTTCCTTGAAGATATTACTTTCTGTTAGCATAGGGCTGTGTCAGCTTCAATGTCCCCAGGGTTCAGATGCCCTGGGGACCACACCAACAAGGGCTGCATACTGTACAGGGGTACCTGCTATGGACTGTGCAGTATCTTCCTCCACAATTGCTGCACAGTGCACCTATATGGACACCATCCTCCACTGCTGTGCGGTATGGGCAGGGTCACTTCTTCCCTCTGCCCCTCAGATAAGGCTCTGCACTCACCCTCAACTCCCCACTCTGCTGCATCGGCCAACCCCTGCCCCACACAATGCAGCAGCTGCAGGAGGGGGTGGGGGGCCCAAAGACTTTTTCTGCTGTTGCAGCCAGAGCAATTGGTGTAGCAGTGGCCAGATAACAGCCTGGGGGCCACAATTTAACCCCTCACAGGTCCCCACATACCTCTAGTTGGACAGTTTTGCATTACTGCAATAAGGATTTTACTGAAGCAGAACCAATAACTGTAGCATTATATATTACTGTTTCCTGTAGACTTGAATAAGCTCATAAAGGTTTTGATTCTTGATTGTTTTTTTGATAATTTTTATTCCTACATCTTGCTGAATTATGTTTGTTCAAATCTATAACTTCCATTTGCCTCTCTTTCCTGTTATTCTGTGGTGCCCACAGTACCAGATTCTGCTTGGTTGTACTGGTATGAATAAAGCAGGATTTGGTCAGTATTTAATGGCAGGCATATAAAGTATAATATTTTCCATGGTAATTAAATCATGGGGCACTTGTATATATTACTAATTCATTATAATAATGTAAGAAAACAATTCCAAGTATAATAGCTTTACTTTGTTATGCTCATCTTACTAGCTCTGTCTCTCTGTCCTTGTCTTTCTGCTGCACTAAGGTTTGAAGGTTTATTTTTGTGTGCCTTGAACAAACTGTATACATCTAATACACCATTTCTATGGTGGTAAAATATCTATTTTTAGAGACCAGACAACAGCCTGAAAACCCCCCCACAGGTCCCTATTTAAATAGATGCTACAGTCTCATAGCTCATGTCTGTCAAGCATGTTTGTTCCTTTCTCTTTGTTATTTTCTGTTGCATTTGCTTTCCTTCATGTTGGTATGGAGATTTCCCATTCCCACAGAAACGGGTTTTGGACCCGTGAAACCCATGGCTGGTGGATTGGGCCCCTGATTCCAAGAGAACGTCCAGTTTGCAGGGCAGGCGGTGCGCAGCTTGCTGCTCTGAGTGTAGTTTTCAAGGAGGGAGGAGAAAAGTGAGAAAGTGGGACCTTCAAGGATAACCTTGGAAAGCTGTAGCAGATCCTGTTTTCCTATCCCTGGCTCTTATGATTGGTGTTTGTATTTCTATTCATCAACAGTCTGTGAGAGATTTTCTCCTTTACCTCCCCCCTCCCCTTTTCCTGTTTCTCTCCCTCACTCCCCACATCCTTCCTTATGCTGGTGCTTATCTCTGATATATTTTTCTCTCTCACCCTACTCTTGCTCTGCCTGTGATTAAGCACCTGGAATATTTCCAGCCTGATGACTGCAGAGTTTCGCAATGAAACTCCCGTGGGAATTACTGCAGTAAGGCTGTTTCTCAAAATGCATGGCTCCATAGGATTCAGGCTGGACATACTATATTTCCTTCTTGTATGTATTTTTAAAAGTGCTTAGAATGTTACTCAATTAACTACCATCTAGATGCTAATAATGGTTTGTCTGGATGAGCACCTGCTCAGAGGACATTGTACTAATCTTTAATGACTGAATATTACTGGAAAAAGTCTAGTATCCTCAGACTACCTTTCTGCTGAAATATTCAGACTCTTACTTTGACCCAGCCTTTACTAGCATTGTTCTGTTGATTTCTGTTATTTAAGTGGTTAAGTCTGTATTTGACCCCATGGTTCACCTTATGATACACTTTTAGATGGGTTTGAAATCCAAACTCAGAGCTGGAATTAAAATGTGCCAAATCCCTTACCATCAGTCTTCTCTGAAAGTTGGATTTAAGTTCTGTGGTTCATCTTTAATTCTGAGTTGGAATGAATGGGATCCCTTTTGCAGTCACATTATCACATTGCTCATTTGTTTCTCATGGTTTTCTTGCCCTAGGTTAAACTCGTTCGTAGGAGGAAAAGATGGAAGAGATCTTCAGGGCACACAGCTGAACAGGAACCTTGTTATCTCTCTTTGTGTGTTAGACTGTATTGTGGATTTCCCTCCAGTCATGAGATAACAGGCAAAGGTACCCTCAATGAATAGAAAAATATTATGCAATGAATAGACCTTGAAGCTGTATCCATGTGGTTGCTTAACCTATGACTTTTAAAGACACTTATGTCACATTTATTGCCCACTAGGTTGAAAAACAGATAGGCTCGGCTCTTATCTCAGAGGTCTGAAGGGAGAAATGGATTTTTTTCCCCCTTAATTCTTTAGTCTCCGTAACGACTTTTCTGCCTTTCAGAACACAAATATCTAAAGCGTTGACTTGTTTCTGTGCCACATCATCACATCATGTTGTTCTGATGTTACAACACAGTGCCACAATGCAAAATCATCCCAGAAGTAACAAATATTTCATTGCTGTCTTTTGTGTCTCAGAAATAATATGAGGGCTCTTTGAATTTCTCAAAGATGTGGGGCAAGGCAGAAGTAAGAAAAGTTGGGCGATCCTAACCCTTGACAAAAAGGAATTTTGTTCAAAGGCATCGTTTTAATAAGTTTAGCTCTTCTGAACAAGGATCTGCCCTTTGTTACTATATCTTTTGCACAAGGCTTTGTATGTTGGTAGTTCTCTTTGCTATCAAAAAATATCAGAGTGCAGGGTGCTAAGATAAGCCTTTTTTTACTATAAGGTTTACAGCCACATAACTTGAAGAGGCCACCACAGTACTGGTCACAGTCTAAGGCTATCCATAATTAGCATGCCAGCTAATTCAGAGGGAAGGCTAAACTTCTGATAAATCCAAATATTTGAAAGTATTTAAAAAAGAAAGAAAATCTAGAAAAATGGAAATGCAACAGCTATCCTTTTTCACTCATGTCTGTGGGAGTCTGAAGGGGCCTCTGATCATGGGAAACAGAAAACATCCATCTATGATCAGCCAGATTGTGGCTGGTCATATGTGGATATACAAGGGCGAGGGAGAGGAAGACCATCCTTGGTGCTGGAGAGCAGATATGGGGCAGCTCCCTGGGGGAATTCCAGCAGTTCCTGTAGGGATCATTCTGTTGTTTTTTTTCTCTCCATTCTTTTCAAACCTCTTTTAGAGATGCAAACAGAAGTGACAATTTTCACTTGATCTAAAGCAGTTTATAGCTGTGACCAAACACAAGTGCGTGGCTGCAGACAGTTTAAAAAATGGCCAATCAAGTGAAAACCTGACCCCTCGTTGCATGAGGAATCTGATGTTTCAAAAGGTAGCATCTTATGTAACTTGTGTCTGCTGAGCTCCCAGCCTGTCCCTGTTTCAGAATGGGAGGGGGGAAAGGGAGCAGAGGGAGTTCAGTCTGGGGTTTTTTTTAGCCCCCCTGGAGGATGGGATGGATGTACTGGAGCTCCACTGAGGTGCGGGATCCAATTCACGCAACCCACCTTTCAGCACCAGGTGGGGAGCCCCAAGAATGAGCTCCTTCTGCTGCCTTTCTCCTCTCCCATTCTGAAAACTGCAAGCACTGGCAGAGAGCCCTGGTCCTTGCTGTGGGAAACTGGCTGCAGGCTCCCAGATTCCTTTCCTCCTTGGAACCAGCAGTGAACTTCTGTTTGGTTTGGGGTAATGTTGTAGCTCAGAATGCTTTGCAAAAATCTTTCCAAGTTACAGCTGGGAGATGCACCTCTGTCTGCACCCTTAATCCGCAATCTGACCCAAATAACATTTACTGGTCAAGGTAGATCAGAGGGTGTTTTGATTATTTAATAGAGGGAGGAGTATAAGAGTATTGCTGGGGCATGCAGGGATGAATTCAGGAAGGCCAAAGTACAATTGGAGTTCAAGCTATCAAGGGATGTGAAGGGTAACAAGAAGGGTTTCTACAAGTATGATGGTAGCAAGAGGAGGATCAGGGAAAGTGTGGGTCCCTTATTGAATGGAGGAGCCCACCTTGTGACAGGATGAAGAAAAGGCTGAAGTACGCAATGCCTTATCACCTCAATCTTCACGGGTAAGGTCAGCTCCCAGACTACTGCATAGGGAGCACAGTTTGGGGAGGAGGTGAGCAACAAACTGTGGCAGAAGAACAGGTTAGGGACTATTTAAAAATGCTGGACATATACAAATCTATTGGGCTGATGGGATGCACCCAAGGGTGCTGAGCAAGTTAGCTAATGTGATTGCAGAGCCACTGGCCATCATCTTTGAAAACACACGGCAGTTAGGAGAGGTGCCAGATGATTGGAAAAGGTCAAATATAGTGCCTGTATTTGAGAAAGGGGTGAAAGGAGGATCCAGGGAACTACAGACCAGTCAGCCTAACCTTAGTCCCTAGGAAAAATAATGGAGCCTATCCTCAAGGAATCACTTTCTAAGCACTTGGAGGAGAAGGTGATTAGGAACAGTCAGCATGGATTCACCAAGATCTAGTCTCACCTAACCAACCTGATTGCCTTCTATGATGAGATGACTGGCTCTGTGGATGTGGGGAGACCAGTGGTCGCTTCTCGGCCTCTTGAAGGCTCAGATCAAGTGTAGCATCTTGACTTTAGCAAGACTTTTCATAGTTTCATAGTTTCTAGGGTTGGAAGGGACCTGAGCAGATCATCTAGTCTGGCCCCCTGCCATGGCAGGAAAGAATCCTGGGGTCAGACGACCCCAGCAAGATGTTCATCTAACCTCCTCTTAAACACCCCCAGGGTAGGAGCCAGCACCACTTCTCTTGGAAGTTGGTTCCAGACC
>NW_017728921.1:17827327-17836164 GCF_001723895.1 Crocodylus porosus | reverse complement strand
GGAGGAGGTCCGCCAACCTAGAAGAGAACACACGCTTACCTTTAGGGGAAAGGTGGAGCCCGTCCCACCCCAGTGTGTCTCTCATTATGATGTGCCGGTCATGGCTGAGGAAGCCAAAGCCCTCCTCGAAGCATCATCTCCCACAACATTCTTGATACCTTTTTTCTTGATAATTTTTGATACTGTCTCCCACAACGTTCTTGCAGGCAAGCTAAGGATGTATGGGCTGGACGAATGGTTTGTAAGGTGAATAGAAAACTGGCTGGAGCATCGGGCTCAGAAGGTGGTAGTCAACGGCTCAATGTCTAGTTGGCAGCTGGTATCAAGTGCACTGCCCCAGGGTTTGTTGGGGCCAGTTTTGTTCAATATCTTCATCAGACCTGGAAGATGGCATAGAGTGCACCCTCAGCAAATTTGCAGATGACAAAGGTGGGGGGAGTAGTAAATACACTGGAGGGTAGAGCTAGGATTCAGAGAGACTTAGACAAATTGGAGGATTGGCCCAAAATAAATCTCATGAGGTTCAACAAGGACAAGTGCAAAGTCCTGATCTTAGGACAGAACAGTCCTGTGCACCAGTACAGGCTGGGGGCTGACTGGCTGGGCAGCAGGTCTGCAGAAAAGGACCTGGGGGTTACAGTGGACAATAAGCTCAATAGAGCCAGCAGTGTGCCCTTATTGCCAGGCTAACAGCATACTGGGCTGCATTGATAGGACTTCTGCCAACACAGCATGGGCAGTGATTATTCCCCTCTATTCAGGACCGGTGAGGCCACATCTTGAGTACTGTGTCCAGTTTTGGGCCCCAACTACAGAAAGGATGTGGACAAATTGGAGAGTTCAGTGGTGGGCAATGAAAACGGGGAGGTGGTTGGGGCAAATGACTTATGAGGAAAGACTGAGGGAACTGGGCTTTAGTCTAGAGAAGAGGAGATTGAGAGGGGACTTAATAGCAGCCGTCAACTACCTGAAGGGCGGTTCTAAAGTGGATGGAGCTGGACTGTTTTCAGTGGTGTGAGGACAGAATGAGGAGCAATGTTTTCAGGTTGCAGCAAGGGAAATTTAGGTTAGGTATTAGGAAGAATTTTCTCACTAGGAGGGTAGTAAAACACTGGAGCAGGCTACCCAGAGAGGTGGTGGAATCTTCTTTCTCGGAGGTTTTTAAGACCTGGCTAGACAAAGCCTTGGCTGGGATGATCTAGTTGGGGATGGGCCTGCTTTGAGCAGGGGGTTGGACTAGATGTGACCTCCTGAGGATCCTTCCAACCTGAACTTTCTATGACTGTGATAGAATACTAGATTAGTTCCCTTCCCTTGCATTCTCTGCTCGTCCCCTTCTCTCAAGTCTCTTATTCCCTCTGTCCCTTTTCCTGTGTCTTCTTTCTCCTCCTCTTTCTTTTTCTTCTAGTCTGTAAGTATCTTTTATCTTGTTTCTCTGCCAATTGAATCCTTTTTGTCCCTTCTTCTTCCTCCCACTCCACCCACTTACTGTACTTTTTCCCTGGCCTCATGGAGCATCCCTATGGTGATGGCATGACATCATTGCACTAGGAGCTGTCACCTAGGAAACTGTGTGATGTAATTGCACTGGAGGCAGTTGCTAGGGTTACTAAACTGGCTGAAGTGATTGTGGGGAGGAAAAGAGGCTGTCATTTGACCCACATCAGGAAATGTTCCCTTTAATGGGAAAAGAGAACAGGAAAAAAAAATTGAAAAAGATGCTGTCTGTGCTTCCAAGTCCCCAGTCCTTGCCTTGTCCTTAAACAACACAATCTGCTTATCTGTCCAATTCCTAATATGCCTGTCACCATAAATAGCCTCTAGCAACAGTAAAATTTACAGTTTAGTCATGCACCCAGGTGCAACAGGTTTTTATTTTTATTACTCTGTTGTCCATCCTCTTTTTACTGTCAGATCCTTATTTTTTCCTATAATAAATAACTCAGTCCAGTCACTGACTTCACAGATGTCAATGATGTGTTGCATGCCTGTGCTTCGTATGACTTTTGGCACTCTGACTCACTAACTCATACAGTTGTTTGAGTCTCCCCCTTTGGCCTCTCCTAAGTCCCAATCCATCATTGATAGCTAAAATGTACTTGCTTTGCTTTAATTATCCCAGCAGTTCCAGGAAATACCTCATGTAAAAGGTGAAACAGAGCTTTAAAAAAAAAAAAAGGGAAGAAACAGCCCTTATAGGTCAAAATAAGGCCAGTACCTGGTGAATACCTTCCAGGAAACACTACAAAGGTGTAGTAGGCAGAATTAGTCTGTGAGAGCTTAGAATTATATGATACAATATGGTGAAGCATTTGGGAAAAGGTTTAGAGAGAGAGAGGAGGTTTCTGAAAACTAAGTTTAGACAAAACACTGAATTGGAATTTAGCTTTTGACAAGCAACCTGTCTGACTTCTATCTGCCTTCTCACCCCAGTGGAATAGCAGAGAAAGAGCTGGGGACCTCTGTGAATCAACTCGTACTGCTTCCCAGATGAACTTTCCTGGGGAAAAATGACTAAAAATAGGATTTAAAAATAGGTCCTAAGACAGAGGTGAAGAATGACTAGCAAGTGACTCTGATGTGACCTGGACTCAGTTTCTTGTTCTGAGACGTGTATCCTGTTTGACTTTGGGCAAGTCATTAGTTTCTCTGCGCCTTAGTTCCTCTGTCTGTGAGATGGGGATAATAGCATATCTGTTTCACAGGAATGAGGATTAAAGATCAGGAGGCCCAGATATTACTGGTATACATACAGACTGTAGATAGGTTGCCCATCTGATTAAACATTTGTGCTAAGGCCAGGGATATGTTTAAATCGATACTGTCCTTCAGAGCTCACTGGTAAGCACTGACAGACATCTTTGGATATGAACAACTATGTTGGGCACCTGACTTGAAGGATTTGCAAAGAAGACTTCATACCACCCCAAAGAGTAGACTGCTTCAGTCTCAGCTTATACTTGACAAACACCTGTAAGAAACCAGGAGGCGTTGGTGTGGCAGCTGGGGATCCCTGGGGTGCAGTGCACTCTAGCATGATCCCTGTGCCAATGCCTGCTAGAGCGTAGTGTAGAATCAGCTCTCTTCCACTATGGGATTTCTCCTTGCCCCTTTGGTTGATTGCTTAAGGTATCTTTGCTTCAGGGTGCAGTGCACTCTTGTCAAGCCTAAGGTTCTGGCCCCATTGTCTCTTGAAATATGTGGTTGCTAGTACTGGAGACCTGAATGCTCTGGATGGGGAGGAAGCTGATGAAGTGGTTGATATGTATTTAGGTAAAATGCATTGCTTGAGCCCAGGGCTTCAGACTTGTTTGTAGATTCGGGACCAAGCAAAATGATTTTATCTTCTGTTCATACATTGACATCATCTGATTTTCTAGGGAATCTTTGGGCCATGGCCTCCTTCAAGTCAATAATTTATTATATTGGCAATACAAATAAATAGGTCATTACCCCACCTGATTTGTGGGCATGTGTGTGTTTAGGAGGGTGCTTGTAAAGGTGTGCGTGCAGGTCGAGGTGTATGCTTATGCAAATATGAACATGAATGGATATATAGATCAGTGTGATTGCACATGGGGGGGATGTGAGCATGCATGTGGAGTCACAGAAGGAAGTGTGGGAATGTGTATGAGTGGGACAAATGGTGTGCGTGGTAGGGGTGTGTGTGTTACGTATATGTCTGAGTAAGCATGTCAGTAGCTTTGGCATAGCAGTGGGTGTGTAACTGTGTGCTCTCTGGATGAATAAACTCTTGTGAAAGCAGCTTCTCTAGCTTTTGTGCTTCAAATGAATGTCTCTTTCCCCATCCAGCTGGAAGAGTGACTGTACGCAACCACAGAACAAATCGTCTCTATTTTCAATGTCTGCATAAATTTTCCAGAGTTCATTAGAAACTATCTTACAAGCCTCCTTAGTTCAGTGGCATTAAACAGCTGCAGAAATCTGCCAGAAGCATTAGCTAATAAGCACCATCTCATTCTTCCCTTCATCTGATAGAAAGTGAGGATCTATCTGTGTAGAATAGAACAAGAGACCTCTATTTGCAGCCTTTAGAGGAGCAGAGGGAGACGATTCTGTTTGCAGCATGCAGATAACGACTATCAATGTGAAGAATTCATTGTTAAACCTAGGGACAAAAGTTATGCATAAACTGGTTTACCTGATCAGACACTGGTTTAAATCTGTAACAGAACAGATGTTTAGTGCACATAAACCAGTTTGAAAATGGCTGAAACCAGTTTGAGAGAAACCCGGTTGAATGTAGTATATCAGACTTAACTGATTTGGGTCTAACCGGTTTAGGCAACTTCTGTCCCAGACCCCTTCCTGATTTAAATTAAATCAGCCAGCATGCTAGATACTTTGCAGTCCTGGGCTGGGGCAGGGTATGGCCAGACATCAGACAGCATGGCCCCCTGAGGCAAAGGGAGAAGAGAGGGGACTTATTCCCCATTCTGTCCCATCCCCCACGGGGGAACTGCAGCTGGGGTCTGCCTGGCCAGGGTGTAGCAGTCCCTGTCAGCCCCCCATCCACCCCCTGCAGCCTGAAGCAAATGGAAGAAGGAAGGGGATTTAATCTCCTCCTCCTCCATCCCCTGTCCCACCAGCAGCATGGGTCTGCTGGCCAGGGTGGTGGAGCAGCAGAGCAGGCCATCAGCCATTCCCCACCCTCCCCACTCCAGTGGCATGGGAAGGAGTGTGGCCAGAGGCAGCTAGCATCGCCCTGCCGTCTGCCTGCCTTGCCAGTGGCTGGGGTTGGGGGGCTGAGATGGGCAGTGCTGCTTAGCAGAGTCGGAGGGGCTGGGCTGCGAGGGCTGGGCCCTTCCCAGCGAGCTGCAGCTTGGGTGGGGGCTGCATGGCCAGATTGTTTTTGGCTCCCTGGGTCCAGGCTGGGTGGGGCTGTCACGGGGGTCACAGCCAGCGGGGGCTGGCTGGGTAGCACCCTGCCCAGGCAGCTTACCTCCTGCCACTGCTGTGCTCCTTGCCCTGTGCAGCACCTGGTGGCTGCAGCTGCATCAAAAGCTGTGGGCCAGGTGGGTTGTTTTGCCCCCTTGCTTCCAGCTGCTGCTCCTGGGGCCTGTGCCACACCATGCCACTCTGGGTGGGCGGCGGGAGCTTATGCCCAGTGCCTTCTGCCCAGGGCACAGAGCTCAGGTTCCAGCTCTTGGCTTCCTTCGACTCGCTGCACCTGCCCGCCTGCTGGACTCTTCATTGTGTCGCATGGGCAGGGCAGATGGAAAGCAGCCGGAGCTGGATCCAGAGCTCCATGAGCTGGGTGGAAGCCATGGGGCTGAAGCTCCCCCTGCCCTGAGCAGTGCTGCATGGGGTGGCTGGAGCAGGAGCTGCAGCTGGAGGTAAGTGGAGAAAAACAGCCCTGCTGGCCCAAGCCAGCTTCCCCTTGTCTCCAGTGGCTACTCCCCCTCCAATTCCTGCCCCTGCTGCACCGCTCTGGGCGGTGTGGGGAGCTTCAGCCCAGCGCACGGAGCTCTGGCTCCAGCTCCAGCTGCTTTCCACCAGCTGCACCTGCCTGCAGAGGCTGCTCATTGCACTGGGTGGGTGGAGCGGGTTGAAGGCGGGCAACAGCTGGAGCTGGAGCTTCATGCCCTGGGCTGAAGCCTCTGAGCTGAAGCATTCCTTGCCCACCCAGAGTGGCACTGCGCAGCAGAGGCAGCAGTAGCAGCAGCTGTGGCAGTGGCAGCTGGAGGCGAGGGGGGCAGAACAGCCTGCCTGGTCCTGTCCAGCCCACGGCTTTTGATGTGGCTGCAGCTGCTGGGTGCTGGAAAGGGCAGGAGGAATGGTGGTGATGGTGCGTGTCTGCTGGGTTTGGGGCCCGATGGCACCTCCGAACTGTCTGGCCGGCCCCTGCCAGTGCTGCTGGGCCAGGCTGTCGCAGAGCCGCAGCTGCTGGCCCTGCTCAGCCTGGCCTGGGTGTGGGGAGCCGGGAGCAATCTGGCTGAACAGCCCCCGTGGCCCCAGCCTGAGCTGCAGCCCACTGGGAAGGGCCCGACCCCTGCAGCCCGTCCTGGACTGGCCCCTCTGCACTTGGTCCTCGGCAGCACCGCTCAGGTCAGGTCAGTCCCGCAGCCCCAGCCATAGCCACAGCCAGGGCCATGCCAGGCAGAGAGCAGGGCCATACTAGCTGGCTCTGGCCAGGCCCCCCGTAACAGGAGCAGGGGGAAAGTTGGGCAGACCCCAGCTGGGGTCCCATGCCCACCTGGAATCAGGGGAGTTTCATCCCCCACCTCCTGCCCCTCTACCTGAGGCACTGCCCCAGCCAGTGTCTGGACTCTGGGATGTGCCTGGCAAGGGCTGCTTCCCCTCCCCCCCAATACACCCAGGCTGGGGTCCCTACAGGCCAGGGTAGGGGTCTAAACCCCTCCCTAATCATACTTAGCCCCTGCTGGGGCTTGGCCTGCCCATGCCCCCTGGTCAGCTTCCCTCCAGCCTTGTGGCTGCTGCTGGAGGGAAGGGAAGTAAGGGCTGCTCTAGCGCCCCCCAGCTTCTAGCCTGAGCCACTGCAGACATGTGCCTGCATTTCCTGAATGTCTATTTGCTTGCCAATCAGTTCAATCTTTGCAGGTTACACTAACCTGCAAAGATTTAATCAATTCAGGCTCCAGGTTTTTAAATGTCTGTCCCTAGCCTAGAGTGTGGAGAACAAGCAGAGCCAAAGTGTAAGCAAAACTCATGAGCAATGTTTGGGTCTCTAGATCTGTGGGTCTCAAATCTTTTCCATACTACAGCATGTTACATCAGAAAAATATTTTTTGCATCTCTTCCTCTGTTGGTCTGGGATGCCTTGATAACCCCTCCTCTGTCTAGTTATGTACCCCTAAAAATAGGATGACGTGGCCATTTTGGGGATGGTGGCCCTCAGGCTGAGAACTCGGGGCTCTACAATGAAAACCGAATAGCTGTATAAAAGATTTGTATACTGAAATACTACTGAGAAATAACCTTAATCAATATGCAAATCAGGCCTCTTCATCCAATCAAAGTTTAGGGATGAGATAATTAGATAACTTGTCTCAGTAATTGTAAAGATTTCCTGGGCCCTCATTGGCTGTAACATTTCCACGTTAGTATCTGTTATGATGACTAAAAAGCTCTGAAGTTTCGAGAGCTGGACTTAACTAGAGAATTGCTGAGATAGAGCAGGTTTGAACATATTAAAGCCAAACATGTGATGTTTCCTCCTTTTGCCTGCTTCCTCCTTCCCCCACGTTACCCGTTTTGTTGCTGTACTTATAAATAATCCATCCCAAGGTAACACCTCCAAACTGTAGGTTGTTTCAAGTCCAGAACTCTACTAGGCAGCTGAAGCCTGTTTCTTGTGTTATGCGCATTTTTAGGATGCTGATCACCGTGGTATTTGGGCACTTTTACAGGTTTAAATGGAAACATATGAGAGAGCGAGCAAGCAAGCAGGCAGGAAATCAAGGGCCCCTTGTTTAACCGTTTTGGAGGCTTGGGCAGTAGTGTTTGCTCTCTTTCTAAATTATGGCCAGTATCATGCTTAATGAATTCCAGAGGTTGCTGCTAAGATTGCCCTGCCTTCCAGAACTTATCAGTTTTAGCTTTGTGAAAATAGTTAAATGATTATTTATCCATCATATGTGAATACCCTGAAAAGTCAGACTAATAAGGGATTACGGTGTTACTTTCTTACAATAAAGCAACACAATGAACTGTGTCCAGTAAAACAAGTAGCATGCAGCAACCTTAAAACAACACTGGGGAATGAGAGCTATTATTCATTCACCATTGTCTTTAGCAGACAATGCTGCCATCTAGTGAAAAGTCCTGTTTTCACTGTATTGAATCTATACTGTACTCAGTTAAATGAGATCTGAAGTCTTATACTAGTAAAAAAGTCAAAGGGAATTCCTTTAGTATGTTGGGAAGCTGACACACAGTTTTAAATCTGAAAGAGATTTGTAAAATTGTTTGCCGAATCTGCATTTAGAAGTTGTAAACATTTGGTTCAACAATGTAGCCTTTGTCTAATAGGACATATAATTTATACTTCCATAGCATCTTTCAGCTGTAAGCATTTCAGATGATTTATAACTATACATACAAGGCCACTGAAATGCAGCTACCTTTCTGGTAGAAGGGCAGCAACCAACTCTCACATACCATCTAGGCCTGTGAGAAGTGACTAGTATTTGCTTCAGATCTGGATTCGGCCAATTCGGGGGACGGTGATTCGATTTGGCCAAATCTGATTCAGAGATTCGGCTGCTGCCAAATCTCCAAATCAGCCAGGCCCATCCCCCTGCCTGATCTCCCAGCCCAGTAATGGCTGCCTGGCCTGCTCCAGCTTCCTGCAATTTTTTTTTTTTTTAAAGAAGCCCTGACTCAGCAGGTGTTGCCTGGCAGGGGGGGCAATCCCTGCTGCCCCCCACTGCCCCACACTGCATGGGAGGCTCTGCATGAGCCCCCTGAGCTCCCTCGGCACCCCCCATGGGTGCCCCCCCCAGGCCAACTGTGGCCCTCTAAGAAAAAAAAAATCGAAAAAGTCCCAGGACTTACTGCTCTTGCCGGCAGGGGGTGATCCCTACTGCCCCCACCATGTGGGGGGCTCTGCACGAGCTCCCCAAAGTCCCATGGCCTGCAGGAGCGGTGAGTCACAGGGCTTTTCTCTGTTTTTTTTTTTTTCCTTAAAGGGCCGGAGCTGGCCTAGGTGGGGCTCCTGTGAGGGGGCCAGAGCAGGGAGAGGGGGGATCGTGGGACTTGTGCAGAGCCCCCCCATGCAGTGGGGGGCCGTGGGGTTTGTCCCCCTACCTGGCAGCACCTGGTGAGCACCAGGGCTGTTTTTTTTTTTTTTAAGT
>NW_017728921.1:17809623-17827227 GCF_001723895.1 Crocodylus porosus | reverse complement strand
CCCTAGTATGTACCAGTTCGGAGTCAGCTGCAGCTCCCTGCTGCAGCCACTGGGGACTGCCCAAATCATCAAAGCTCTTCGAATCTTTTCCAAAGTTTCGGAGATCTTTGAATCTATTTGGATCTTTAATTTGGTCCCCTGATTTGATTTCAGATTTGGAGATTTGCCCACCAAATCGGGCCAAATCTCCTCCAAATCAAATCGCCACCCGAAGCTTCGCACAGTGCTAATACCATCCTGGATACCAATAAAGTGGGTTTGGAAGGAAGTTTTTTGCCATAATTGGTAGGGATTCTCCCCTAATTTATGTAAATTTAATGTTCATAGAAGATGCCAGACTAACTGGAATTCTGGAACAAAAGCCCTTTAACATAGAGATGGTCATAGACACTGGAATCAGTTAAACACGTGGGACAGTAAATGGTATTACAGGAACAGAATTTAGGGACAAGGATTCAAAACGCAGCTAGAGAGCCAAGAAGAGAACTGCAAACAGTGACTGCTGTAATGTGATAGAGTCCCAGGGTCTGATGTATGAGCCCTAAGTGTATGAAACACTTGGAAAACCTCTCTCAGCCGCCTCCTCCTTGACTGGAAGGAAAAATTTTGGCCAGCTCCAGGAGGAGGTTGCCAAGGAGATCTCAGGACCTCCAGGGGTCATGTTTATAGCATGCACAGAGGATGTAGTGAAAAGTATGAGTCATTGTGAAGAAACTAAGAGGGGCTGGTATGCTAGAGATTTGCATGCACCAGTGTTCCTTATTCATAGAATCGTAGAAAGCTTGGGCTGGAAGGGACCTCAGGAGGTCATCTAGTCCAACCCAGCGTAAAGCAGGATCATCCCCAACTAGATCATCCCAGCCAAAGCTTTGTCTAGCTAGGTTTTGAAAACCAAGGATGGAGCTTCTATTGCCCCTCTAGGTAACTTGTTCCAGTGTTTTAATACCCTCCTAGTGAAAGAGTTCTTCCTAATGGCTAACCTGAACTTTCCTTGCTGCAACTTGAGACCGTTGCTCCTTGTTCTGTCATCTGCCACCACTGAGAACAGCCCAGCTCCATCCTCTTTCAAACCACCCTTCAGGTAGTTGAAGGCTGCTACTAAGTCCCTTCTTGGTCTCCTCTTCTCTGGATTAATGCCCAGTTCCCTCAGTCTTTCCTCGTAAGTCATTTGTCCCAAACACATCACCGTTTTTGTTGCCCTCCTCTGGACTCTCTCTCCAGTTTGTCCACATCCTTTCTGTAGTGGGGGGCCCAAAACTGAACGCAGTACTCCAGATGTGGCCTCACTGGTGCTGAATAGAGGGGAATAATCACTTCCCTTGACCTACTGGCAATACACCTACCAACGCAGCCCAGTATGCCATTAGTTTTCTTGGCAACAAGGGCTCAATGCTGGCTCATATTCAGCTTACTGTCCACTGTAACCCCTGGGTCCTTTTCTGCAGAGCTGCTGCTCAGCCAGTCAGCCCCCAGCCTTTCCTAGTGCATGAAATTGCTCCATCCGAAGTGCAGGACTTTGCACTTGTCCTTGTTGAACCTCATGAGATTTCTTTTGGCCCAGTCCTTCAATTTGTCTAAATCACTCTAAATCCTAGCCCTACCCTCCAGCATATCTACAACTCCCCACAGCTTGGTGTCATCTGCAGACTTGCTGAGGGTGCACTCTATGCCATCTTCCAGGTTTCTGAAGACATTGAACAAAACCAGCCCCTGGGTCACTCCACTTGATATCGGCTGCCAACTAGACATCAAACTGTTGATTACTACCCTCTAAGCCTGATGCTCCAGCCAGTTTCCTATCCAGCTTACAGTCCATTCATCCAGCCCATACTTCCTTAGCTTGCCTGCGAGAACATTGTGGGAGACCGTATCAACAGCCTTGCTAAAATCAAGGTACACCACATCCACCAGTCTCCCCACATCCACAGAGCCAGTCACCTTGTCATAGAAGACAATCAGGTTGGTCAGGCACAACTCGCCCCTGGTGAATCCATGCTGACTGTTCCTAATCACATTTTTCTCTTCCAACTGTTTGGAAATGGATTCCTTGAGGATGTCCTCTATGATTTTTCCAGGGACTGAGGTGAGACTGACTGGTCTGCAGTTCCCTGGATCCTCCCTTTCTTAAATATGGGCACTGTTTGCCCTTTTCCAGTCATCCGGGACTTCTCCTGATTGCCAGGAGTTTTCAAAGATGATGGCCAGTGGTTGTGCAATCACATCAGTCAACTCTCTCAGCACCCTCAGGTGCCTTCCTTCAGGCCCCATGGATTTGTATGCATCCAGCTTTTCTAGGTAGTCCCTAACCTGTTCTTTCACCACTGTTGGCTGCTCACCTCCTCCCCAGACTGTTGCCCGGTGCAGTAATCTGGGAGCTGACCTTGCCTGTGAAGACTGAGGCGAAGAAGGCATTGAGCACTTCATTCTTTTCAGCATCCTCTGTCACTGTAGCCTCCCCCATTCAATAAAGGACCCACACTTTCGCTGATCTTCCTCTTGCTACTGGCATACTTGTAGAAACCCTTCTTGTTACCCTTCATATCCCTTTGCTAGCTGGAACTTCAATTGCATGTTGGCCTTCCCGACTTAATTCTTGCATATCCTAGCAATGCTTTTATATTCTTTGCTACTTATTTGTCCAAGTTTCCACATCTTATAAGCTTCTTTTATGTGATCTAGTTTACTAAAGAGTTTCCTGCTAAGCCAAGCTGGTCTTCTGCCATACTTGCTAGTTTTCTGTGCGTTGTGATGGCTTGTTCTTGCACTCTCAGTAAGGCTTCTTTAAAGAACAGCCAGCTCTCCTGGACTCCTCTCCCTTTCAGGCTGGCTTCCCAGGGGATCCTGCCTATGAGTTCCCTGAGTGAATCAAAGTATGATTTTTTTCTGAAATCCAGGGTCCTTACTTTGCTGCTCTCCATCCTTCCTTTGCTCAGGATCCTGAACTCGATCATCTTGTGGTCACTGCTGTCCAAGTTGCCATCCAATATACTACATTCCCTACCAATTCTTCCCTAATTGTAAGCTGAAGGTCAAGAAGAGCATGGTCCCTAGCTGGCTGCTCCAGCACCTGCACTGGAAGTTGTCCCCAGCACTCCAAAAATTTCCTGGATTGCCAGTGCACTGCTGCATTGCCCTACCAGCAGATATCTAGATGAATGAAGTCTCCTATGAAAACCAGGGCCAGTGACTGGGAAACTTCCTCTAGCTGTTTGAAGAAAGCCTCATCCACCACTTCCTCCTGGTTTGGTGGTCTATAGCAGACCCCCAGCACAACATCACCCTTGTTGCTCTCCCCTCTGACCCTAACCCAGAGACTTACAACAGGGCTATATCCAGCTTCATACTGGAGCTCTAAGCAATCATATGGCTCCTTTACATAAAGTGTAACTCCGCCTCTTCTGCCCTACCTGTCCTTCCTGAGCAGTTTGTACCCATCCATGACAGTGCTCCAGTCATGCGAGCTTCCACCATGTCTCTGTTATTCCAATCATGTCATAGCTCTGTGACTGTGCAAAGGACTTCCAATTCTTCCTGCTCATTTCTCAGGCTCCATGCATTTGTGCACAGATACCTGAGGTAACTAGTTGATTTGTCCTGATTTCTCAGGAAGTATGAGAGCACCTCCCCTGTTGCCCCCTTCCTGCTTGCTCTTCCTTCAGGTCTCCTGCCTCCCCACTTACCTCAGGGCTTTGGTCTCCATTCCCTGGCAAACCTAGTTTAAAGCCCTCCTCACTAGGTTAGTGAGTCTGTCTGTAAAGATGCTTTTCCCTCTCTTCGTCAGGTGGATCCCATCTCTTCCCAGCAGTCCTTCTTCTTGGAACAACATCCCATGGTTGAAGAAGCCAAATCCCTGCTGGCAACACTACATGTGCAGCCAGATGTTGATCTGCAGGATGCACCTGATCCTGCCCAGGCCCTTTCCCTTGACTAGAAGGATCAATGAGAACACAACCTGAGCCCCAGACCCCCTCACCTGTGCCCCCAGAGCCCTGTAGTCACTTTTAATATGCTTGGGGGTCTCCCCTGGCAGTGTCACTGGTGCCCACATGGATGAGCAAATGAACATGAACGCTATCATTGCAGAAAGGGCAGGCACTAGGATGTCCATGAACCACACTAGCCAACTGCCCATGCTCAGAGCTCTGCACAGGAGCCAGCAAGTTATATTTCTGGTCAGCTGAGGGACTGTCATGGAATAAGGCCTGTCCCACAACAGTGCCTTGGCCTTGCAGGGTGGTACAATGTTCCATCATGTAGTGAGAAACCAAGGTTGTTTTTGGTAGTATCTTTTATTTGGTCAAATGTATAGCTGGGAATGTTTAGACAAGCTTTCAGGAATAAAGTGCCTTACTTTGTGTGACCATCACTTATTATCAGGAATGGGACATAAAGGTGAGGAAGTGCACACTGAGGAGTGTGTTCATGTAAAGAGATGTCTCTAGGTATGATTTAGAGCTGGACAAGTTGCAGAATGTGTAGCTTCTTCATGTGGTGGCTGAAGGTGGCCAGGGAGTTTCTGGGGTAGGGGCTCAGTGCAAATTCTGGAGGGCCAAAGGATACAGGGTGCTCTTTTGTAGGCTGCCTTAAGGAATGTGGATGAAATAGGATGAGTGTGAGAAACCCCAGGTTGGGCAGCTAGCTGCATGTATTGGCTGAGTATCACAAGATCACTGCAGAGCAGGAGTCAGCCAGGACCAATATCTGGTGGCCTGAGTGGCCTTCATCATTTGCCCTAGAGATGGGTTTTGTAAAATATGGGCTTAGAGAAGAAGTTCTATTTCCCCATCACTTGGCCACCACAAATCTGGTCATGTAAAAGGTGCTGGATTGATATTTCCAGGACTAAATTTTTTTCTTTATCTATGGAACAGGTGCCAAATGTACAATGCATAGAACTTATTTGCATGTAATTTCTCATAGTCTTGTTTTTGAGAGGGATTTTTTTAACATAGAAACTTTCAGCTGCAACTAAATTAAAGACAAGCCTATCTACTGTAGAGCTTCAGTTCCACAGTATTTGTGCAATAAGGCCTTCCAGACACTTGGGGGAAGAGCAGCACTTCTCATCTGTGCACTGAACACCCTTGCACGGTGTCCATCTGCTTTAGTTTCCCACGAACAGCTGAAGTGGAGGGGAGCATCCTGCCTTGGGCTGACTCCACTGGAGAATTAAATCAGGCAAAGATAGCATTTGAAACAGAAATTTTGTACAGACAGACTTAGAAATGTGCACTGGCTGGACAGTGGCTGAGATTTGTGGGACAAAATATTTACTTAAAAAAAACCCAACGCAGTCTACAATGCATGTCTACCCCTTCAGATTTTATGGGTAGACATGGCAGAGTCTGAGGTCCTGTGGAGACAGAATGTAAAAGAACTTAAACCCTAAATTGATTATGCTGCTATGGCAGGCACGTTCGGGGAACCTGCTAGCGCTTCCTGCAGCTCACAGCAGGAGGCAGTAGATTCTGCTTGGTGGATCACTGATATGTTTCTATGTGGAATGATGGAGCCTATGTTTTTACTGGAGGTTGAGACCAAGTGCAGCAAAGAATTATTGATTTTTCTTTTTAGCATCTTCCTGGGATGTAGCACATTGAACAATTTAAAGTACACTATTAAGAAATTCTAGGAGAAATTTGGCTCTGGAAAAACATGTTCCTGTCTCTGGTAAATAGCCTTTCCAGCTTAAATCCCTCCTGTCAACAAGTGATTTTTTTTTTTCTTGTTTAAAAATTCACTGCTGTGTACAAGCTCAGAGCAAGGCTGGAACAGAATGGCTGTTCCATGGTTCTTTAGTAATATTTATGTTTTGCAGGGCTGTTTCCAGCTGAGGCATACAGGTAAAAATAACAGTGTAAAATACACAAGAGAATATAGTTGTATGTAGTATTGCTGTTTACTGCCTAGAACACAGGTATTTACTAAAGTATTGTTATACATACCAACATAGAAGTACTGCATTTCAGGGGTCAGTGATCTCCACTTTTGCACATTCTGTGCATTTCTGTGCCCTTTGGGATTACAGTTACCCTTATCTAAGTATCCTCTGTATAAAATTTTTCAAAGTTCCATGTGTAAGTCTCTTATCGCTAACATGCTTTACCACAACTGGTCTTTAATAATTAGCAATGAATTATTAACTCTGTAAAATTGATGATCTCTTGAATTTAATTTTATTGTTAAGCTCCTTGAAATGCCTCTGCTTGATAAGGCACTATTTATTTATTTGTTTTTTTTATTGCCGCCTTCCCCAAAATGGTGCAGGGAGACTGGCAAAAAAAAGTCATAAAAAGAAACAAACAATAATTTAAAAAATGAGATATGTTGTTCTGATGTTTAACATCATGAACTTCTTTTGGAGGTAAAGCTTGTTTTGGTTTTGTTGGGAGGAGAATGTCCGAAGTTAAAACCATACGAGATGACACTTTAGAAAGTAATTGGATGAGAATGAAAATTGTATCTTTGTCAAATAATTATTGTACTGTTAAAGGACAAGAGTGCAGCATATCTTCCATTTTTCACACTGCCCAAGGAAGGACAGCTACTGTACAAGCCAAGCAAATCAACCCTATGGGCCTATTTTTTCTAAATCAAGTAAGTCATGCCTGCATAACAGGCCTGATCTTGCAAGGTGCTGAACTTTCTATCCTCTTTCTGAAATGCACAGGGAAATACCATGTGATCAGCCCCTTGCAGAATGACATGCAAAATGCATAACTTGTATACACAGTGATGGCTTCACTCATGAGCCATTTATGAATATAAAAGCTGGATTTGCACAAAGAGTTGATAGAGCTGTGTACAGCTCAGATGCACAAATGTAGGCACATCTTGTGTCCATAGTTTTGTGCCTAGTTTATTGAAAACTTAGCTCCTGTGTATTCCTAATTTCCTTTTCACATAAACAGTGAAAGGTAAAATAAAGCTACTACTGGTAATCATTTACTACTTCATGATTGGACTCACAATCATTTAATAAGCATTTAACTTCGGCTCAGTTGCCCATTGACAATTTTTATGCTTTTGGCAAACTTTTTGGGATCCTGGATGACCTCCCCCAGGCCTCCTGAATTCTGATATTTCTTTTCATGCGTTAGGGCTGCACCAGCAAACAATGGACACTCTAAGGACCTCTCCTGCCTATAAGAATCACTTATCCAAGGGAAATGCTCTACTTCCAAGTCCTTCACTTCTTAGAGATGAAAGAGCAAGGGGGAATGAGGCTGCAGATTTACCTCCTGGCCATGTCAATGGACCCCAGCATCAGGCCCAGGATTTCAGGAAACACCTTCTAGGAGCTGAAGGCTGCGTCCAGACAGGTGTGGACATTTGGTTCCCTGGGGACGAGTAGCAGTGGCACACCTCATGCCACTGCTACTTGTCCCCAGGTAATGCCCATGCCATGTGCCCTTTGATGTGCAGCAGGTTACCCTGGGTGGGGTAGGGGAGGCTGGGGCCAGCAGCAACTGTGCTGGCCTCAGCAGCCTTACCTGGGGACTGGAGAAGCTGCAGTTGTATTGCACCTGCACCTGGGAGCCTGGCTAGCAGCCAAAGCGTGGCTCCGGCTGGCCGAGCTCCAGTTTTCGGTGCTGTGTGCTGTCTCCATGCGCGCCGCCCTGCTTTTTTTTTTTTTCTCACGCAGGTGTTTTTGACCCTGGGATTTCCTGGGACAAAAAACCCCTGCACTGCAAATTAGCAGCATGGGCAGCATCTGAACGTGTGGTGTGAGGCACCACAGGCGGGTCTGCGGTGCCACATACCATATGGCTGTGCTCGTCTGGGTACAGCCAAAGAGATAAAACATGGGTTTGTTACCTTGCAAAACATCTGTATATTCTCCAGTGTCTAAGTCCACCAAAAGAGACAAGAATGCGTGAGGTGAAAGGCAGGGGGAGTTTCAGGGACAGGTCTCCCACTAGAAGGGGCTGGAGGAGGAGACCTCCCTTGCACTGCCCTTCTACAGAGGCTTTGTGTTCCCGGGTGGTTCCTGGTTGGTGCCCAAGAGCCAAAGCTCACAGCACTGCCAAAACCGAAAGCCTCTGGTTTGGGTCCGTTCAGCTTCCTGCTCCTATCTTAACATGACTCCTGTCGGTCTTAACACTGAAAACTGTTACTGTCTCCACAGATGTTTTGATGGGGCAGTTAAGCAGTTTGAGCCATCTCCCAATAATTCAGAACCAAAAACATCTACTTTCAGAAACTATTTCACCTAGGTCAGGCAAGCATGTTTGAGTAGGTCAGTGCTTATCTCTGACCCCCCCCCCTGCTTGCCCATCCATTATCAAGGACCCTTTTAATAAAATCTTTCAGGAACAGGCAATCCTTTTGCTCCTTGCACCAGGGGTGGGGGTGATAGGAGAGCTTCCCTACAGTACTGAGGATGAAGGGTCTACAGCAATTACTTACTAATCCCTGAAAGGAACAGAAAATGGTGACCTATTTTGAACCACAGGGATCTTAACCCATTTATAACCAAGCTGAAGTTCAGAATAATTATGTTCACCTCAGTAATGCTTTCTTTGGACTCATCTCATTTGCATTTGTTGACCTTGAAGGACTTACCTTTGGTCTTTCTAACAGATTGAAAGGTGCTCAACACTGCACTAACAGGTTGTCAGCACGCTGCCCCCTGCCCCAGAAGATCAGACTTTCAAATGCATGTATCATGAATCAGACCAGGCTTTCTGCAGAACACCTACCCAATCAGTAAATAACATAAGCAGACACCTTCCTCTAAACTATTAATGGGAAACGTGACATCTATTGACAAATGGATGTGTGGTATGTGGCACTTCAGACCCATCTGCGGCACCATGCACCAGATGTGCAGGCATTCCCTGCACTGCTGCCTTGCAATGTGGGGTGGGGGCTTATTGACCCCAGAAGATCCCAGGGGGAAAAAAAACCAGGGTGGTGCATGTGGCAGAAGAGCATGCCACCCAAAACCAGAGTCTGGCTGGCCAGAGCCATGCTTTGGCTGCCAGGTAGGCTTGCAGCTGCAGGAACGCTGTGGATGCAGCTCCCTGAGGCTCCCAGGTAAGGCTGCTGGAGCCAGAACAGTTGCTGGCCCCAGCCTCCCCTACCCCACCCAGGGTAACCTGCTGTGTGCCAGATGGTGCATGGCATGGGAATTCCCCAAGGACAAGCAGCAGTGGAACAAGGTGCACCACTGCTACTTGTCCCTTGGGAACCAAATGTCTGCATTCATGTGGATGTGACAACTGAGGGAAAATCTAAGCAGCAGCAGGGAGTGGGAGGGTTGGGGACTTCAGTACAGAAGAAATTGGAGTTGGTGCCACGCCACTCTTTATACACTTGTTCTGATGGTTAGGGGTGCATGCACAGATAAACTGAACAGTGATGGCAAAATTCTCAGACTTCAAAGGCAATGGAATACAGACAGGACTAATACATTTTGAAAAACTCCATTTAATGCATGGATAAGTAACTTTCCTTTTCTAATATTCTGGGTTGCTCTTTTTGTGCAACTCAACCAGCTATATAACTGGAAAGTTAGTTGCTTCTCCACTCTCATCTGGGCAATTCCTGTGGATTCAGTGGTTTCATCCATCCACTTAGGGTTCTTCACACGCCCTAAACACAACCAACATTGCCCCCGATCACTGCCAATGAATTCCAGCTGGCTGGGCCTCTGCTTTCCTTTTCAGCCAATTAGAAATAATAGGAGGAACAAGGAAAGTCCCTTACTGAATGAAAAGGGGAAGCTAATAATGAATACTAGGTAGAAAGCTGAAGTGTTTAATGCCTTTTTTGAGTCTTCAAAAAAGGTCAATTGTTAGATGACTAGTGCAATTAGCATCAAGGACAGGATGTAGGTAATCAGCCTCGAGTTAGGGGAAAGGGCAAATTAGAGGTTACTTAGATAAGAGAGAAGTTTTCAGATCAGCAGGTCCTCATGAGCTTCATCCAAGCATACTCAAGGACTGGCCGTAGTAAATTCAGAGCCATGGGCTAATATGTTTGAGAGCTCTTATGGGGGTCAGTTGAGGTCCCAGAAGAATGGGAAAGAATACATCTTAAAAAGAGGGCAGGGGAGGAATAACTAAGAAAATATAGACCAGTCAGTCTGATGTAAATACCTGGAAAGATACTGGGGTATATCTTCAGTCACACAATTCATAAGCATCTAGAACATAAGAAAATGATAAATAACAGCCCACATGGAGTGGTATGATTTCCTCCTGGCAAAACCAATCCGGGTTTTTTATGACAAGGTGAGAATGGGAAGGAGAATAATAAGGCTTTTGAAATTGTTTCCCATGACATTCTCATAAGAGTGCTAAGGAAATAAAGTCTAGATGAAACTTCTATAAGGAAGGTGCATAATTGGCTGGATTATTATGTTCAAAGAGTATTTATCAACAGCTCACAATCCAACTGGATGGAGTTATCAGTAGGGTCCCCCAGGGCTTCTGTCCTGGGACACTATGTTCAGTAGTAACTTGGGAGTGGAGCTGAGTGTGCCCTTAGTAAATCTGTGGATGACATCAAGCTTGGTGGGATTGAAGCACATGCCAAAATCCTACATCTGAACATGCTGAATTTCAGAGTAACTGTTGCAGTGGGGCCAATTTTCAAACGCCCTCCATTTTCTATTATGGATGGCTTAAGCTGATGATAAATATGAAATCTTACATTTCTATGGCATCTTTCTTTTGAACATTTATACATACTTTTGAGAGAACAAGCAAACCCCTGCAGTTTGCTTGCTAAAACAGGCACTTTAAAACTGTTTTTCTCCTCATTTCACCAATGGCAGGCAAACTGAGTATTTAAATCTTTTAACACCCCCCCCCCCTGCAAAAAACCCAAAACCCTTTGGGATGATGCAATCAGTTGTTAGGCTGATTAAATATTCACCTACTACCTTTGGCCTGCTGGTCTGGAAAATGAATAATGGTGCCATACCAGAGGTGGTAAGAGTTGCTAATGGTGGTGGCCTTGTAAGGTAGAAGTAATGTGTAGGGCATTGGTTTCTAACAAACAAAAATGCAATGGGTGGACTGTGTATTTACCCCACTGCAGCCAGCTGGAGGTTTGAGGGCCCATGAGTCCTGCTGCCCAGACACTGCAGGAGCAAGCCAAAGGAAAGCAGGCAATGTACAGTGTTGTCTGATATCCTGTGAAGCGTTGTGAATGAAACTGCCTCTCAGGCCAGGAAAGAGAAGCGGATTTAAGGCATAAGGTAGTGGCTAGTGATTATTTACAAAGCTCACATGGTGAGCTCTGTGGAGAAAGGATCATGTGCTGTGTTGGTACCATATTAAACACATTATTTTGCTCCATAAATGACGAGAGGACAATGCCTTTTACACACATAAAAGTAAGAAACTAGTGACTTGAGGCACGTGGTATGTGGAAGCCATAAAAAATGAGGTTTGCTAATGGATACTAGGTGGACAGATGCTGAATATTGTAACAGCTTACTTAGGAATTCATCATGCTTCCTATCATGTAGAAACGCTGCTCTGCTGTAGTGGTGCTCTGTGTACCGGCCTGTTCTGCAGAATTGGGAAAGGCTGATTTTCTGCACATCAAGCACCATCTTGGTTCCCCGTTGAACCTTTGTGACCGATGCTCTGGTCTGTAGGGTTTGTAGAGGCTGCATTCACTGCTAAAACCTGCTGATTTTAAGTCTGGAGGTGGTTAGCTATGTTAGTCTGAAGTCAGGCAGTAGGTAGGACAGGGTGGCACCTTGCAATGATTAGTCCTACCTTGTGCCTGGTTTAGGTTTGTAATGTTTTATCTGCTATACAATAAATGAAGTGTAATTCCACTAAATCCATTGGGGGTCACAGCAGGGATGAATTTGATTTAACCCAGGGGTCAGCAATCCTTGGCATGTGTGCCAGAGTGTGGCATGCAAAGGTATTTTGCTTGGCGTGTAGAACGGGCCAGGGCTGTGCTTCCACAACAAGGATCAGGCTCCTCATAGCTCCCCCACCATCTGCCCCGGCATGCCAACATTTTACAAATCAAGGTTGAGGTTTTTTCGGCACTCTTCCCCAAAAGTTGCTGACCCCTGGTCTAACCGGTTTGATATTCAGATAGGTTCAGTATGGCACAATAGCAGCAGTTAATCCTGATTGCATGGATCAGACCTGTTGTGATTTGAGTGAAGTAAATAAACAGTGAGAGATTATTCAGGGTTATCTGTTTACCCAAACTTTGCCCATGGTGACAGTTTTGCTTATTGTCCTTTTTTTCCTTTCCTTTTTCTCCTACCTAAGCTGCCTGCCATGATTCAGTATGTGTTGTGTTTACTCATTGTCCCATTATATTTATTAGTTCTATACCATTTTCCCCTCTTCTCTGTCAGATCTTCTTTCCATTCATTTCATAGTCTTTGCATTAGGATTGTAGATCATAGGAAAATTTGTGTTTTTCTTTCACTTGATCAAATGCAACAATTGATCATTTTTCTTTCTTGAAGCTTCCAGTTGTTTCAGGCAAACAAACCAAGTGGACAAACACTAATTACAGAACTACAATGGAAGAAAAACTTCCCTGCCTGGAGCACAAGTCAATGGAAAAAGAAAGAGCTGAAGACCAGAGAGGAGAGAGGTCCACATGGTGCTATTTAAGAAAAAAGGCAGGCCGGTCATGTAAGATGTTCCACCTGCAACAACAACTGAACCAGGTGAGCAAGGGGCCCAAAGTACAGATCATTTCTTCTGACTCAGTCAGTTCAAGTGTTTGTAAATAGCTGTCTTCAGAACTGCCATCCTTGTTCATTGTCTGTTCTTTTGACCTTGCAGCTTTGTCAGCTTTGGACACTGAAGTGCTAACTCTTTGCTTACAGGGGTGGCTCTGAGGAAATATCTGCTTGCTGAATCTGAATCTGAGGGATCTGAGGATTGCTTCCAGGACAAAAGTGAACTAAGTAAAGGCAGACGAATCATTTGGAGCATAAGACTGATTCTTGTGCACAAGTATTTCTGAACCCTCTTACCACAGGTATTCCCACAGCATAAGTACCAAAAAAGAGGTGCCGATGCTTGATGCTCTCAGCACACAGCAAAATGGCAGAGATTCAGGCTGGGAAACTGCCAAAGATAAATTTGATTGTAAGATCCTGACTTGTGAGGTCAGCAGTAGCGGGTCTAATATTCAAACTCGTTCTGGCCCAGTGTTCAGCCAGGGAACCTCAGCTCTTCAGTAACGGGTAGAGGTGTCTCTAGAAAAAAACCAAGACATTTGTAGCCTCTGAAAAGATTCAAACTTCTGTTAAAAGATAAACCACTGAGAACCCAGAAGTAATTCTCAAATCTAGCCCAGTTTAATGAGCTAGGATCCTGATGATATGTTATGTTCTTGCCACCACTGACTGAAGGAGCTGAAGATATTCAAGTTAAAATTCTCTAAACAAGATTTGGTTGGACATTGGTGGTGTTCATTTGACAAGCCATGCATCTTCCTTTTTCCACATGAAGTTTTTCCATGCTTGGTTTTCCTCCTGTCAGAAATATGGGCTACATACATTGTCAGTTCAGTAAGTTATAAAAAGTGCATCAGAGGGTCCAACTCATGCTATTTAAATGTAGTTATCATATACCGAAGGAGGGAGGATACTAGAGCAGAACTGAGTAGAGCCAATTCTTTGTTGGCTAATAGTTCATTTATTGACAAATGCAGTATTTGTGAATTGTACCTGAGCTTGCCTATAAAATTACTGGGGGGGAAAAAAGTTTTCAGAGCTGGTATTGCAAAACTTAGGAGGAGGTGGTGATGCCAAGTGGTTTTGAATTTACTCAAAATGTTGAAAAAATCCATTTGAAACCAGGTGAGAGGGAATGAAAAATGACTCTAGAGCTGAGTGGTCTTTAGGGCACTCAGCTGAAAAGTGGAAGAGCACCATTCAAATTCACTCTCTACCTGACTCTGAGCAGGAATTTAAACAAAGCCTTTTCTTTTCCCAGAAAAATGTTTTCACCACCATTTGAGAGGAGGCATATTTTGAATCTAGTGAGTTGAGTGTTTAAGTGTTTTTTTTACCAAGCATAGAAGCATCAGTGAGACACAGAGCACCCCAGCCCATAGCATAGTAATGGTGGTGGTGTGGGGGGTGTAGGTTACTCTCCTGGGGGATGAGAAATATAGACTCAAATTCACACTTGGTGGGCATGTCTACACATTCAATTAAGTCAAAGCAGTAAACTCCAGTGCTTATCGCACTGGAGTTTCTTGTTCCCGGTGCATCCGGAAGCAGAGCATGTTCATCTAGGTTGGAGCAGCCCTGGCTGGCAGGAGGCTCAGGCGGTTAGCCAGCCAGCCCAGGGCTGTTCCGACCTGGCGCAGTGCACTGCAGAGGGGCTGGCTGAGGCATGAGGGTGCTCCAGCGCAGGCCTTACTGGCAGGCTGCCCCTGCACTGAATCGCCCTGGTTAGCTACATCAGCATCTACATGTGTGTTGCTGTGAAATAAAATACTCTGGAGCAGGATAGTACTTGTATTTGCTAGTACTATCCTGCTGTGGAGTTAATTAGCTTACTTCTGCCAAATTGCCCTGCATGTGTAGATGTGCAACATTTACTGTGGAGTTGATTAGTCAACTCCGCAGTAAACATCTCGCGTAGACATGCCTGGTGAGAAGGGAATTGAACCTAGGGCTCTCGTATCCTTTCTGAGCACTTGAACCACTATGCTGTATGGTACAGGGGTAGATTTCCCCCCATAAGTGTAACATTTAACCTGGAAGTAAATTTTTCAGCAATTTGATTCAGTGGGAAATTCTGGAAAATTATTTCAGGTCCATCCAGGGTGAAGCTGTGTTCAGATATTTTGCTTCAGCCACCAAAACAAACAAAAAAATTGCATAGCCCTATACTACACCTGTCTGTAATAAATAGCACCCATTTACCCAGAAGTATTACTGGCATGTTAAACTCTCTGACTGTGCAGAGGAAGGGTTGATGTATTCCTGTACGTATTCCGGATTTACTAAAAGCCATACCAGATATCATGGGATCTAAAAGCCTAACAATCTCTCCAAATCCAAAAGGGATTCATTCATCTTTGCCCAATGAGAAGCACTAAAGAGAGTATTTAATTCTGGGGTATTTTGAGGGATCAAGGTTGGCTTTGGAGGTAGAGGTATATCCTGGGTATCAGTACAGCATAAAACAGAACACACTATTAATTTATCTCACCCATGTGAAGTGCTCACTAGACAATGAGGTCTTTTTGGAGTATGAACTTGAGTTTTCCCTCACAGTCGATGCTGACAGGAATTGATGTGCATCTTTGGGTCTGTGGTTCTAGGTAACTTGAGTTCCAGGAAATTTTGGGACAGTTAATGAGTCCCCAAGATCCTGTTATAATGTAACCTAATAATCTAGTAAAGCCAAGCTCAGGAAGTAGAAGTTAGGCTTTAATTCCAATGAGAACCTGTCCCCCATATTCGCTGCTGTGGTTCAGCTCTGGGGGGCTTCCTTTCAGCTCAGAAGTGGGGCACAGTCCTCAGCATCAGAGCACTGTGTGGATTATGTTTCTGTAATTGCTGTTCACGTTTCTACAGGGCATGTAACAGTGCTTTTTCCTTGTTACGGCAGATAACACCATTTGAACTTACAGTATCAGAGTGTAAATGATCTTATTATCTGGCACCTGGTGTTAAAGACTCAGTGTCCTAACACCTCTGGTCTGTTTCTCTCTCCGCTTCAGTGTGAAGATTATCTACCAGCTTCTCTCCAGTGAGTATAACTGTTAATTAGTTTTATTTATTCCCAGAGACATGACAAAAACTGACTTCAGCATCACCTCCTCACCTACAGCTTCATTTAGTATGGATTCTTTTATAAAGTTTATTTGCTATCTTCTCTGGTTCTGTAGCTGCAAGTTTTTAGTCTTTTTTTGCAATACAAGCAGTCCTTGGACTTACGACATAATTGGTTCCTGAAAACTATGTCTTAAGTTGAAATGTTGCAACTCAGAACCATTTTTTCCCATAGGAAACAATATTATAAATCAGGATAGGTTCCTGAACCAAGGCTCAATACCCTATTTTCATCAAAAATAACCCATAATTTTGTACTCAGTCAATTATAGATGAATAACATAGCTACATTAATGTATTTATATTGTAAATAGCAATCATATTAATTGGAAGGACTTCATTGAGGTGACTCTGCTGGACTTTTTGAAGGGCTCTTGGCTGGAGTCTTCTCAGGACTCTTGGCTGCAGGTTTTTCTGGGGTCTTGTCTGCTTTCTTAGAGAAAGTGTCCAAGCAAATTTGGACAGATGTTGTCCAGGGACTTGCAGGTGTGGCATTGCATCAGATCAAGAGTTGTAAAGTCGAAACTGAGGTCAGAAAGTTGAAACGGTGCCAATTTATAAATGTTGTAAGTGCAAAACATTGTAACTCAAAACGTTGTAAGTCAAGGACTGCCTGTACTTTGATTTTTTTCCCCCAAGTGTGTCTATATTTCCAGAATGCCAAGGTGCTGATAAATAAAACAAACACTTCTTCTTTCACTGGACAAAAATGGATACAAGTTGTGTTTTGTGTGTGGGAGCTACCTGGGCAGTTCAAGTAGGGAGGAAAACCTGTTACTCTTGGAGTGCTGTAGTTAGGAACACGAAGGAGCAATAATATGTCTGTACTGCACACAGAAACAAGAAGTTCTTTAAAATATATAACTATTCCAGTGTGAACCCAATGGTACAAAATAATATGACACAGAGTTACATGCCTTCACCTTTCTGTGGTTTGAAACCCATCCATGTTAGTGTGGACCTAGTCACTGATCTCCAGGCACTGATCACTGATTTAGAAATTGTCTGGGTAATAAGTAGGTAGCCTTGGTTCAGTCTCTGGTGGATAGGTTGGAGCTACAGTCACGTTTCTCAAAAACTTCCAGCCTTCATCTACTATCACTAATGCTACCATCTGGTCAACTTTCATTCTTCTTGGAAGTCTCACCACAGCCTCAGAATGGAGGATCATAGAAACTAAACTCCTCTCTTATTGCCAAGATTGGCCCCTCCATGACTAATTTATGAGGGAAATTGGAAGCAGAGGGCTATTGTTACTACCTATACTTTTGGGGAATAAGGTAGGGCACAGTTGCACTTTATAGACTAACTGTAAAGCAGAAGCAAGAGCTCACTTTAAAACTTATGCATCTCTGAATTAGTCCAGGGCTGTCCAACTAGCAACCTGTAGGTTGCATGTAGCCCATAAGGGGTTAAATTCCAGCCCCTGTGCTCCTGTCCAGCTGCTGCTCCCTGCATCACTCCTGCTGCAATTGCAGCTATAATCTCTGAGATCCTCCTTCCTCCTCCAGCTGCTGCTTCCTGCTGGCAGTGGGGCAGCTGGGGGTGAGCCCTGGAGCATGTGGTGCACGGGGGTTGAGAGGGGCTGGGGAGGCTGCAGGTGCATGGTACGAGGAGGTTGTGGGTGCAGGATGGTGGTGTGCGTCCTGTCCATATGTTATGTGGCTCAGGGGAGGCAGCCCATGGGCTGTGCACCCTCAAGGCTACACTGCATATGCTTGTATCTGGAGGAAAATAAACATTAAAATTACATGGGATCATAGGAAAATGGGTCTGGAAGGGATCTCGCAAGGTCATCCAGTTCA
>NW_017728921.1:17802670-17807553 GCF_001723895.1 Crocodylus porosus | reverse complement strand
CCAACAAAGGCTTCATGTGCTAATTAGCTCCCAACTCATGACTGGAACCTGGTGTTCTGATCATGAGTCCTGGGACCCACCAACATTTCTTATGCAGATGAGTCAGGGCTGCTTGGTCCAGCTTGTCCTCATGGAGGTCAGGGCCACATCCGTCACATGTGCTGGGTCAAGAGAGGGGGCGACAGAAACTCTCGTCTACATAGATATCTGGTGATTGTTTGCTAGGCATTTAAGGCTGGTGAAGAAATAGGAATAATTGGAAATGTGAAAGAAAGCTTCTGTGGGAGTGCAGAGGAAGCCAACTCATAGTGAACCACAACATGAATATGAGTTGAAAGAGTTGGTGCTGAGGGGAATGGAGCTCAGTGGGCATGATATCTTATTCAGATGGGGTTCACTAACCTAGTTTTGTGTTCAGCTCTTATCACTGTGCTTGCCCACTATGAACTATGTGTTTTACAGGCATACTCAGTGTCTGCTGCATTCAGTCAGCTTCATAGCTTGTTTCCATTACTAAGCATATGGTGCTTTTGGCAGCAGTTTAGTGATAGATAAAATATTAAATGAGATTTTCTTGTATGTGAATATAAGACAATGAGCCTTTTTTCCCCATGCTGACTTGAGCGGGAGAGTGGGGTAAATATCTGAGTAAATATGATATATATTAAAAGTGTGTGTGTGTGTGTCTACTGTGGTTGGTCTATAAGGTGCAAATCTACCCTGCCTTGTACTTCTCTTCTCTCCTGCTGCTAGAAATGAACAAGCCCTGTGTATATATAAAACAAGCTTTTGTGGGCTGAAGCTCACTTGATCAGATTTTATGAAAGGATGTGTAGAATATAAGGAGGAGAGAAAATTAGAATATAAAAACAAGGGGAGAGGGATATAGGGGGACAGTGGTGGCAGAGACAAGCAAACTAACAGTAAGCCCAAAGGAACAAAGCAGTCACCAAAGCTAACTCAGGTAATGAGATAAGAATTCATAGTTTCTGTTTAAACCATACTTACCACAAATCCCGTCTGTAGATGATTTCTTGTTCTGCAATTTCCTGCTCAATTTGGTTTTTAAAGGTTTGCTGTCTGAGAAGAGTCACCCTCAAGTCAGCGATGTAATGTCTAGGGAGGCTAAAGTGTTCTGCCACAGGCTTGCGTGTCTTTCTGCAGCTGATGTTCGAGCAGTCTTCATTCATTGTCATGTAGGGATCACCCAGTCTGTCCAGTGTAGATGGCAGAGGGCAGTGCTGTAGCAACTAAGTTTGGCATCAGGAGCAAGGCCCACAGTGGCAGCCTGCCCTTGCCCTGAGCGCACATCCAGGGGACACGTGCCCCCCCATGCTTGCCTGGGAGTGCACGCAGTGGTGGGAGCTGCACTTCCCCTGTCCCCATGCCCTCTCAAATGAGCTGTTTGTGGCTCCATCCCACACCATGCCCCGGCTGGGTAGCACCTGGTGGCACCCCTTTGCTTCAGTGCCTGGGGTGGTCACCCCACTTGCCCCTTTGCTACAGCACTGTCAGAGGGACACTGTAAGCAGGTGACAACATATGACACTGGGGAAGTTGCAAGTGAACGAACCTTGGATATTATAATCTGCATTATTCGTTCCAGTGCTTATGTGGTCTGTGCTGAAGTTGGGGTTCAGGGTCTGTTTCAAGACCTGTTTTTTCTCTGTAGGTCAGGATATGCAAAAATGAAACCTTGTGGGCTAAATTTGATTCCTGGGACCCATTCTGTTTCTACTGAGTGTGGAATTCATCGCAATGCCTTTGAAGTGAATGGAATTCTACTGCTATAAAATGAGGGTAAATGAGATCATAATGAGGTCCAAGGAGCTCTGTAAGAAGTGTTCTCAAGAAGACGTAGCAATGCATGCTGGGACTTGGGATATCAAAGGCAAAGGGGGCTGCTGCTGTATGATTTTATAAAATTTGGGTGATGCCTTCATTCTTCTGCCAAGAAGCTAATGTGATCTTTATTGGCCAAAGCTTGAGCCTGCTTTTCTGGGTGTGATTACAGAAACCTTGTTAGCTGGGATCTCTGGCCTTGCTTCTTTATACAGCACATGTGCCAGCCTTATCTAAACAGCAAATGACACGTTGCCAAGGAAACATGAGCCATTAAGCTCCCGAAGCATAATTTGCAAGAAATAAGTATGGCTGTAAACATTTTCTTTATCCATTAGTGCCAGAAAAACCCTAATGAAATAGCCTTGGACTCTTTCAGCTAATGGCAATGACATAGCTGGGGAATGAAAGGGTGAAATGAGCAATTGCAAGCCACTGAGCTCTAAGTATGAGGTACAGGGAATAGGAATGAAGGCCTCAGTATAGCGTGGTCTTCTTTTACTTCAGTAGGGTATTGAATGTTTTGTTCTAAGGCTTATTCGTAGATCTAGTGAGAACCAGGAGCAACTCAGCTGAAGTCAGTAGAGTTAGGCTAATGTATAGGCATTGTAAGTCGGAGGAGTCAGGCCCAGAGTTACCAGAACCTGAAATTTAAAAAGCTTTAGAATCTGAAATTTAAAAAATGGTAAAGGAAGTAATTAGATTGTTAGCTGATGGTTTAATATTTAAATTTTCAAAATTAGATTTTTGCCTCTGTAGATTTAAAGGTTTTAAAGCTAACTTACTATAACTCATAATTACTGCTGCTCACACTAAATGTGGTTAAAGTTAAGGAGAAACAGATCTGTGGCTATATCTCTTGGGGCTTTTTTGGCCAACTTCAACTTGATCTTAAAAATTATAGGGTTTGATTGTTCTCTGACAGAAGTGTAATTCCATTAGGCTCCTAACAGACACCACTGTCAATGACAAGAGAATTGAAACTACTCGTTCTAGAACAAATGACCTTTTTCACTATTGGGTTCCAGGTTTTGGATTGCAACAACTAAAATAGATTATTTTCAGCATATGACATCTAATATTGAAACTTCTAGTTAACTTTGCTCAGCCCTTGCTCGGAGAAGTTGCCTGTAAATCCAAAGTGGGTCAGCCTGAGTAAGGACTTAGCAAAAAGTGAGCAATGGCTTCAGAACTTATCCCAGAAAGAGCAAACGATAGCACTGTAATATGAGTCACAACATTCAGGCAGTAGTTTCTATTCAGGTAAAACTCCCAATCAAATTTCCGGGCCAAGCCCTACACTCTTTTCTCCAGGGTTAATGGGCCAACAAACTAGACCTAGGCAACAAGTATGTGATGCATTGGCTTGTCTAGTGGGTTTTTGTGTGGGTGTGCATGAATGTACCAATATGCAGGTGTGAATATGTCTGTGTGCACATGCCATAGGCAGTAGAAGACATAATGAAAGGTGTGAAATTGTCTTTTGGGGGCAGTTTTCTACATAAGCAGAACTCATGTGGTCTATAGTGCAGTCTTAGTCGTTCCCACTACCAACAACTACAGGTGCAGATGACCTGAGAATTTAGAAAGCATTGCTTCCTGCCCTCCCATCCCTCCTCCTGCAATGGATTCACCATCTCTGTGTGTCACTGGGAGGAAATGAGCATTTGTCTGTTTTGTAGTGCCAGCAGCTATGGATTTCAAGTGAATCATTAATAAAATATGAAATAATAGCCACTTTGGGTTCGTTGGGTGTCCCATAATTATAAGAAATTGATCAGTGTTCTGTGCTCCTTCATGATCTCAGAGGAGAGGAGCGCACAAGGGGATAGCTGCAGGAAATCACCTGAGTGAAAGTCAATTCTTATGGCAGATCCTATAGAAATTTTTCTGCATTCCCACCTCTGGGGAGCTCAGCTTTCTTGAAGACACCATTATAGGTTGACTGATATTCAAGGAGCAGAGTGGAATTTTCTTGAACAAGTTGGAACAGGAAAATAAAACTTCATGTTTCTCAGCAGGTCAGGAATTACAGCAAAAGTACTAAATTTGCTGCTATCCTCTGTACACACACTCCCCCACAGGTATCTGTTTAGAGCCAAAGACTCCACATTTTGTGCAGTCTTCAAAATTTGGACCTGAGGATGGAAACGGATGTTGCCTGATGTCTCATTTTTGCCACCATACGTTTTTTTTAGGGCGGCACAAGCACTGAGCTGATAGAGGACTATGCCCTTTGTTGCACCACATGAAAAGAAAATTGGTGGAACAACACACATTGGTAGTAGACTCTGATGTTTTATTGCAATGGATGGCTACTACCTGTATGGTGCTTTCCCTGCTCAGCTAGACCTACACCCTGGGTCTGGCTGAGCAGGGAAAGCAGGAAGATCCCATCACCCCTTGTCCTGTACCATCAAGGGTGGGACAAGGGACAATGTGTGTTTTGCCTAGTGAAGTGGATCAGCTGTGCTGTGAGGCATTGGAGTACAGCTGATCTGCTTCATTTGGCAATGTCTGTTTCTAGCCTGAATGTTATGGTTTACTCCCTCTCTTGTGCATAGAAATCAAACTGTACTGCATGTACAAGTGCAAATCCAGTCTGTGAGTACCAGCTCTAAGGGCTTTATCCAGGGCATGCTGGAGTGAATGGGCATCTTTCCATTTATTTCAGTTAGCTTTGGAACAGGTCCCAAAAGCATCCAATTTTTTCATAGTTTCATGGTTTCTAGGGTCGGAAGGAACCTGAGCAGATCATCGATCCAACCCCCTGCCATGCCAGGAAAGAGTACTGGGGTCAAACAACCCCGGCAAGGTGTTTGTCTAGCCTTGTCTTAAAGACCCCTGGGGTAGGAGCCAGCACCACTTCTCTTGGAAGTTGCTTCCAGATCCCAGTCGCCCTGATAGTGAAGTTGCGCCTCCTGATGTCTAGTCTGAATCTACCCCCTGCCAGCTTGTGACCGTTATTTCTAGTCACTCCTGGCAGTGCTCGGGGGAACAGGGACTCCCCCAATGCCTGCTGGTCCCCTCTGACTAGTTTG
>NW_017728921.1:17790607-17802445 GCF_001723895.1 Crocodylus porosus | reverse complement strand
AGTTCCCCAGCCTGTAGGTATGGTGCTGGTTCTTCCTCCCCAGGTGCAGCACCTTGCACTTGTCAGTGTTGAATCCCATCCTATTCTCATCAGCGCCCCCCCCCCAACCTGTCTTTTAAGCTTAAACTTCATTAGGTTTTAGTAAATTAGAGGCTCTTATTTTTGTTGGGTCCATATGCTATGTGGCAGCAGTGTATGGATACAGTTGGGCACTTGAGAAAATGGAAGTGGTGACTTGTGGTTGCCATTGCGATCATCAGTGTGAACATGAAGCTGCCTGCAGCAGCTATTTTTTTTGCACCCTCCGTCCCCCCCAGTCAGTGTGGCTGCCCCTATTACTCCCCACTACTTACACCACTGTTATGAGGAAACCGTGAGCATATATGCTAAATATTATTTCCCTCTCAAAGAGTTTTCTTTGGAAGTCTAGGTAAATCTTGTTTCTGTTTGGGGTGCTTTTTTGTATGAATTTTATCTACATGAAGAGGCCTTTTAGTCCTCATCCACATCTCTAGTAAACAATTCTGACTACTTTAAATCTTTCAATTGAAATTGCAAAAATATGTTTCGATCATTACACACCCTTTTTAAATACCATGCTGTCTAGAAATTCCCATCTTCCATGTGACAGTAGTTCAGCACCTGAAATGTTATTGTGAAATTAGCAATGGGTAATTTATAGGTAAATACTTCCTGCTCTTGTGGTCTTGTATGTTAGGAACTCTCAACAGAACGCCTAACTTCCTACACCCACTTTATTTGACAGTCTTTGTTTCTCGTGCTCTATCTAGACTTTCATTAGTTACACCAAACACTCTTTGTGCCTTCCTGATGGCTTTACACATACCTAAGCTTTGGACAGCCTGTAACATTAAGTGTAATAAGTTTGTGGGTGTATGTTTCCTCGCACAAGCGGCAAGAAAGTTTCAGACTCAACTAAATGAATGGTAATTATTATATCAGATGTGAATAATAAAATAAATACAGCTACAGTGAGTACTTTTTGGGCAAGTTTAGTTCAGTCCTGTCACATCTGTTGTGTTCCAAAAATATTAGGGTCTAGATCTCTCTGGCTGCTAAAGAGCTGTTGAATGCAAATAGAACTGTGGGGAGCTTAGATATTTCCCCCTGTATTGGTGGTTTTACCTTAGTAAAAAATGCATCTAATACAGGGACGGGCAATTATTTTGAGCGGAGGGCTGCTTACTGAGTTTTGGGAAGCCATCAAGGGCTGCATGTCAGGCAGCCGGGGGCAGATAAATACTTATTTTCTAAATATTTTAGGGGTCCCACGGGCCAGATAGAATGGCCTGGTAGGCCACATCCAGCTTGTGGGGTGTATTTTTCCCATCCCTTTGACTTTCATGAGCTAGACATTTTTTTCTCTATTTTAAGTTCTTGATAACTTCTTTCTCTAGCCTTAGACAGGAAAATGGATTACTTGATTTTTTTGATAGTAATACAGCTGCCTTTATGTTTAGTCAAAACAGTAATGCAATTTCCATAGATTCTTCACCCATACTGACTTAGTTTTCCTGTATATAGCTTTGTTACTGCTTCCATTTAATATTGCTATTGACAGCAAATTGAATGATGTCACATCAAATAACAAGAAATATCTTTTGGAATTGAGCTAGTTTCTGGACAGTGGGCCCAATAAACAAAACCATTACTCTTTGGAGAAATTATTCCGGGGAGAGGCAGGCCCACTGTCTACAATAAACAACAAATTAAGGTCCCAAATTTAAACCCCTTAGCATAAGTTGTCTTTTTAAGACTCAAAATACCAACCTTTCTTCAGACAGATTAAGGGCCAGATTTTGGCTGCACTGGACGAAGGGAAGGAGTGGCACTGAACTGATTTTTACACCATCTTTATATCTTCCATCTTAGGGCTATCCTAGGGTTCATTTGGGCCTTGGAAGAATTTACAGCCTCAGAGGACTGCAGCCCCAAGGAACATTTCCAACAGTAGAAAGTTATTATAGTGCAGTATAGCACCAGCCATATCCCACCCCCTTCTCTTGAGAGATCCTTCAATATTAGCTGTTTTCTGTAGGAGAATCCTTGCCTAACCAGTTAAACTGGCTTTCCGGCTACTTTCAGCTGTCAGATCATCCAACACTAGTTTAGTGTTGCAGTGATACTAGCCTAGTATACTCTTTTCTTACTGCTGATTAGTGCATTCCATTGGTCAAAACTGCTCTGCATTTTCCTTGCCTGCCCCTTAGTAGTGTTTAAAGTATTTTAAAGAAATAGTATTTATGACCTTTGTTTGAAAGGACAGCATCTATGACTGGGAGTAAGAATGGGCCTAGGGTACTGTTCCTTCTGTCTAGTATGGAAGTATTACAGATGTGTGTTTTAGAACGCTTCAAATTTTCGTTGTTCCTGTGCAAAACTGATTTGCCCAGCATAGGCTTGCTATCTATGCTAGGGAAATTGTTAGAAAATGTCCCCCATTACCCACTGGCAGTAAAGCACTGCCACTGTTAGCAGTACTGGGAGCTCTAATGGGAAAGGGTCATTGAATGGTACTGCCATTTTATTTGCTCTTTTAAATGATACCTGCTCTGAATGGGATGCTTAAGGCACCAGTATCCTGTGATGTGGGCTTGCAGCATTGCCAAACCTGTGTGAACTGATTCTGTGCTAGCAAGGAAGACGTTTTGAAAAGTGCCTTTAGTGCAGAATGTACCACACAGAGATGAATCATTAGCTTTAGCTTTCAGTCACCCTGTCATCATCATTTGGATACTCTGAATTACCTAAGTGTTGGAAAACAAAAGAAGGGGATCTGGGAAGATCCAGTACTTCCCGTATACTGGTATTATAAGGCACCCACCTAACAGACAACTGACTCATGCATCAGTCACAATCCCTGAAATACCCACACCCATTTGCCACTGCTTATACCTGCACTCCCACTTGAAATGTGTATGTACCCTTGTATTCACATACATGCTTTATGGACATGGATAGATGCTCCCACTTGCACCATAATGGAAAAGCTCCTCTTGCATAGAGCTAATGTGGCTACCCATTATTATCAGGGACATGTGCACAACTTCCTCTTGGAGACGCACCCGATAGACAGAAGTCATTATTAAAATCTGCTTGAAGATTGCATCAGAATGATTTTCTGTAACTTGTTTTTACAAGGAGAAGAAAAGGATTACGTGCCTGTTCTTAAATTCTCTTTAAAATGCATTAGTCTTCAAAGCTATTTAGGCAATGCAAATAAACCTCTAAGGTTGGATATGCAGCTTGTTGGGTTTCCAGTTTCAGCAATGGTGCCAAATTTTGTGCAAGACTTTGCATGGGGTACTTCAGGGCAGAATTTAGTTTGCCAGTTGGATAAATCACCTGAAAAAAGCAGTCATTAGATTGCATAACGAGGTATAGCAAGCATCAGAACATTGGGAGCAATTAAAATAAGGCAGCTGATAGGAGTAAAATGACATGCTAGTAAAAGTGCAATATCATTTGGCCATACTCCAAGTCAAGGGTAGGCAACATTTTTTTGGCCAGAGTGCCGAAAAAACCAGAATGTCTACCTTGGATGGTGCTGGAGTGCAGCTGGCCCGCAGAGCCCGGGCTGCTCCCAGCAGGCCTTGCAGCCTCCCAGTCGCCTGCTGGGACCAGCCTGGGCTCCACGGCTGGCAGTAGCTGCTTAGAGCCCGGGCTAGCAGTGGTGTGCCAAGCAAAATGGCCTGGTGTGCCATGCTTGGCACACGTGCTAGGGGTTGCTGACCCCTGCTCTACATTGTAATTCTGAATATGAGTAATAGATAGTCAGATATCAGCCACTGCGCTATTATACCTCTGCTGTGCTTCTATATATTTATTGTTTTAGGATTAACAGTGCATTCCTGTTTAGTCTAGTGGATATTGATTAACTTCAGAGACGGTCCAATTTAGTGGTGTTAAAGTCTATTATACTTATCATTCCAAGTGCATTTTACAGCATCAGTTCTCTAGGATCTGGTGTTCCTTTCCATAGCAAGAAATTAGCACTTGATGACTGTGTATCCTTCACTTTAGGAGTCAATGCAGTGTCCCTTCCTGTCATTTTTAGTGGATCCTCATGGAGCTTAAACTTCAGCAGAACGCAGCAGGAGTTAGCCATAGTAACACTCTCAGGATCTGGCCTAGAATCAACATGGGTTCATACTGCATCTTCTGTAGTTGCCATAGCAAGAAAGGATTTATTCTGGCATTCGTCCACATCACCTTTTTTTTTTTTTTTTTTTTAAATCCAGGATCTGAAACTCAGGATTATGTTCTTTCACATCTGGCAAGAAGAATATGCTTGGATAGTTGGTTGAACAGCTGGAAACTGTTAATGGTTTAGAAAAAATAAGTTTTTTAGCTAGCAGATATAAATCACATTTCTCCTTAGAACAAGAGTATGCCTTAGGCTACCTTTATGCAGAAAGTCATCATTCCATAACTTTGAGATTTTTAAATTTAGCATTAAGCCTGTTTATGGGACTGAGGGCATGATTTACTGATAATTTCCTGATAGTTTATAAATCTATATTAAATGCTGACCGGCACTTGGAGTGAAGCAATATGTTTTAACTTTATACTGTTCTAGATTTGTAGAAAATCAGGGTCTTGCTGAGGGGGGAAAAAAATGTCCAGACAGTGTGTTGGGTAAATTTGTCAATGTTTCTTTCCACACTTAGATAATAAGGTTTTTGTTCTGATAATAAGGTTTTTGTTCTGTATCGCAAAGGATTCTTCTTCTTCATTATTCTCAATTCTCTGCTGCTTACATGTGATAATCATTTACAACTCAAAGGAACAAAGAGAAAGTTCCTTTCCTTTTCTAGAGCTCCATAAAGGTCTTTGCTTTGCATCACTTTGTTCTGTTTCTCTGTTTCAGTTCACCCGCTGTTAGTCACTGCTGAGCTAGGGACTGTGCACTCAATTTTTTTTCTGTACAGTTTCCTTGTGTGTTATTTTCCCCCTCTTTCTAACAGTGTAGGTGCTTTAAAGCTGCTACCAGGGATCACTCTGCTGTTCCCAGAGAGGTTTCTTATACATGTATGCTGTTGGAGCAATTGAGTGATGGTGAATGTCAAACGTGGCTACTCCCCCTTTCTAATCCATACCGATCAAATGTTCATTCCTCCAGTTTCTTTTCAGTGGCGGTTGCTGTTGTCAAAAGTTTTCCCTTCAGTTTAATAGTATATACATTTGGGAGATAGCAGCACTTTTCAGATTCCCTCATTTAATTTTCAAAGCAGACAGCACAAACAAGAGGCTAATTGAAATGCCCTAGGGACCCTGTAAAGCAAATAATATGTATCAGACTCCTACATTAGCAGGTTATGTTCTTTTTCTCTTGTCCTCTGAGATATCTGTAATCAAATTAATGTGTCCAATGCAATAAATAATAATATATTTGCTGTTGCTTATGGTTTTAGAGCAATGAAGCATCTCCACTGAGGCTGATGCTGTCCCTTGTTTTAAAATAATTGTTTACATCAGACAAAATCCAAGTACCAGAAAATGGGGCTTTCATTTATATAACCTGAACAATCAATGACAGGACCTCTGGAGGGTCATCTCTGAGAGTTTGTTTTCCTTCATTGTATCAGTGGAGACTTGATTATTCTGATAGTGTGACTAATAGATGATTGCCTTAGGTCTTGTGACAATACAGGCATACTTGGGAGCTTGTTCCATTATTTAATTGTTTTGTAGCTGCAGCAGAAGAAGCAAGCCTACATTTATTGTTATATGATAGTAAACATAGAAACTTTTATTTGGGTGGGGAAGGGAGCCTGGTGAAAGAGTTGATAGTCACTGCAGGTGTACCTAGTTTGGTATTGCGTTGGGTTAATTGATGGGGGTGGAAAAATGCTCTGAGATGTGATGTATTGGTAACAGAAGATGCTCAGACTCTCTTGTGCTTAAGTGGGAGTGTCATTGAGTTAAACAGTTTTGATTGCTTCAATACAAATCAGACAGGGAGGAGTATACACTGTTTGTCTGCTTTTGCCCTCAGGTGACTAAGTGTGATGACGTCCCAGGTCCATGGTCTTAAGGAGGGATTTTTAATCTGTTAAAGAAGAGTTAGATTTCAAGGTCTTGCAACATCTGACCAACCCTATATGGAAGTTCCAGACTCATTAGCTTGCTTGTACTCACTTCCTGAAAACGGCAAACAATGACAGTAAGAAGAACTATAATTAGTAAACAAGGAAACAAAAAAAAGCTTTATCCTCACTTGCTGTTTTAATTTATCACCTGGGAAGAATGTGGTGCCTTTATAATTCTTTATACTGCTTTGCACTGTTGCCTTTATAATCCTGGTAATATTCAGATACCCTGGTGATGGACAGATAAAAATGCCTGACTGGATGAAGGTTTGAAAATTGCTGCATGTTCAAATTCTTCTGCACCATACCCATGCACTAAAAGGTGCATCTTATTTTTGTCTTCTGTTATCCCTATGCAACGGTAGATACTTGTTAGAAAATTGGTATATATAGTGTCTGGTGTTCATATTTCTTCATGTCCTTCCATGTAGGGAAATAATCTTCTTTTTGACATTTCTTTAGGCATGAGTTCTTGTTTTTTCTAGAAAAACGATAGTAAATGGCCCCTCTCTGCTCTGTTCCAACTGCCATGGTATTAGAACCACCTCAGCAAAACTCCAGTCAAAACCTAGGCGCTCCTGTCTTGTCCGCTTGTGAACCCGGTTAGAACTAGAGATACGTTACATTCAACAGTACCTTAAGGATCAGAAACCGCTTGGGGAATGGAATACATTAATCCACCGTGTGACTACCTGCATGTCCTCAGATATGTTTGTCCATTATCCACTATACACAAGCCACTGTATATAAAGGGATACTGTTGATGATCCCCCTGAGAAGAAATATGCTTTTTGCACGGCTAGGGCTACTGTTTTCATGCTGTTATGTCATAGTCTACTTCAAAATCTAGGAACTCACTAACCGCAGCAAATATCCTTATATGACTTACTGTGTGCATCACTTGTTTCCCCTCCTTGACTGGGCTTCAGTTATTAGAAGTAACATCTACTAAAAGTAACAATTACAGTAATTAATTAGCTTACTAGAAACTTTTTGTCTGTTTGCTTGTGTTCTATCGTTTATAGTTTCATAGTTTCTAGGGTCGGAAGGGACCTGAGCAGATTGTCGAGTCCGACCCCCTGCCACGGCAGGAAAGAGTACTGGGGTCAAACGACCCCAGCAAGGTGTTCAACTAACCTCCTCTTAAAGACCCCCAGGGTAGAAGCCAGCACCGCTTCTCTTGGAAGTTGTTTATTTTACTTTTATTTTTATTTTTATTGTCATTTGCTATTATCAGGAGGAAGGCTAGTAATGAGAGAGGTCAGCTATTTGGATCAGAGGATGGGTCGGTACTACAACACTGCATCATGCCTCCACCCAGCAAATGAAAACTGGTTCCCTCAGAGCATCTACCTGTGATGTCACCCTCGGGCAACTTGGGACCAAAGCATCTGGGGTTTTCCCAGAACTGGAGTCACTTTTCCATCGTAACATGAAACCTTCCAGAACCTCCCTCTTAAGTACAAGGATGAAAGTTTTTGCTATTACCAATATATCCCATTTAAGAATATTTGTTTTCCACATTCATGAACCCACTGCAATATTGTAGTAGATGTAATAGTAGTTAGCTATCTATTCTTTCTCTGGGCTCCATTCACCACAACTGTTTTGATCAACAACTGTATGTTTCACACTAACTGATTTTTGTCCATCTCACAAACCTACAATGCTATCCAGTATGACAATTAGCCAAATAAATTTCAGTTTGCGAGTGAAACCTAAAGATTACAATAACAGAGGCATTCTGAGTCGGGTAGAACAAGGTCTCTGAGAGAGCTATCTGTGCCCAGGACTGCAAGAGCGCAGCTGTTATAAATGAGGATGCTAGTGTATTGGTAAAGCTGAGAGGGGAATGACTTGTTGGATGTGTTACAGGTTGAAACCTGAGGTTCATTGTTTGAGGCTTATGAAAAAGTTTTCATAGCCTTTGGGTGAATAATTATAGTCTGTTATCTATCTATCTAAACATCTATTCAGTCAATTAGATGTTTTTGGGAAGAAGACACATTATGTGAGCAGAGCAAAATCATTTAGAAGCTCAGATTAATATCTGTGGAGCCTTTCTTTACCATACTCAGCCAGCTCTGATGAAAGTGGACTAAGAGTCTAATAATGTTAAAGTTGTAGGCATCAAACACCATCATGTCTTTAGGATAGATGATGGTGTTGTTGCCTCCAGTGTAACATAGCTGTTACACGTGGCCCTGTTAGGTCCTCCTGCAGTATGGTTTGAATAAGCACATGGCAGCTATTCAGTGAGTATAAATGTAGTGTAGCCTTTATTAATGCGATCAGTGAGGTGGTCAGACTGGCTGCCAGCAGGGACAGTGCAGGGGTATTTTTGTTTTACTCTTTTTTTTTTATACACTAGAAGTGCTTGCATCGAGCCTGCATCATTGTCCGCATATGAGAATCACATTTGGTACCAGACACCTTACAATTTGTTGATTATGAACTTACTTAGTTACACTGTTATCTTCCCCCAGGAATGTATCAGGCTTTGGTTATACTGTCCTACATATTTTTCTTATCTTCTGGTGGGGGTATTACTGACACTTGCATCCCACAGCTCTTGATGCAATTCTAAATGTTTTGTTGCACTCTGCTGCTTTCCACAGAACTTTAAACTTGCAGCTTTTAATTCTTATTGCTCTTGGTCTGTCTTATGACCTGTGGATGGAAGATGTAGAGGTATAAATTGAACAATGGCGATCAAGAAGGACAAACCAAGCAAGGCTTGTCAAAGAAGGACAAGCCAAGAAGGACAAACCAAGCAAGCAAACTAATGCAAATCAAGAAGGACAAACAGGGCATATTGGGGCCCTGTTATCCTGTCTAGAAAAATTCCCTGTTATGTGTGCAGGTTCCCATCTAGTAGCATTAGCACATCAGGAGCTGTAGAGGTGACTGCTAGCTCTTCTCAGAGAAAATTATAAAAGTGCAGACGTAAAAATGCTTATGGCAGCCAGCTGCCCCTCTACACTGGGTATCCCCATGTTGCAAGTGCAGCATGGAGCTGAGCAGTGTTACTGATGGTAGGGAGCAGGTGATAGCTGAGGTGACATTTGTAATTTTTTTTGGATGTAGCCAGCATCAGCCATTCCTGCACTGTCATTCATGAGTACTACTATTCATAAACATCCATTTAAATATGATGGAGGGTGAAGTATTTCTAACTGAGATATAAGGTAAGATGGAGGGTTTAAAGGGTAGGTTTGCGTCTGGAGGACAGCCTGGCTTGAAACAGCAGTTGTCAACTTCTGTGTTACAGCTCCATTTTACAGCAACAGTAAGAAAACTTTTGGGACTCCTTTGCAGTTTCAAATCCATCCTTTACCTTGCCCATAAAGGGAGGGTACTAATAATGCCTGGCTGTTGCACCCTTTAGCAGGAGAACACATGGTCTGGTTCTGTTCCAGCTCCACCAATGATCACCTGCTGTGTGAGAGACAGCTATGTTAGTCTAAAGTCAGTCAGAAGGCAGGGTAAAGATGCTCCTTTGTAGGGTAACTAAATGAGAGAGAAAAATGCTTCTTTATAGAGTAACTAAGTGAGAGAGAACAAGCTTTTGTAAACCCAAGTTCACTTCATCACATGCTGTGACATGCTCTGTGACTTTGGGCAAGTCACTTCTGAGCTCTGTCACTCACTCCACCTTATACACTGCTTTGTTTGCCTTTCACAGCATCTGATGAAGTGAGCTCAAATTTACAAAAGCTTATACCATATATATATCTTAGTCTATAAGGTGCATATCTACCATGCCTTCTGCCTGCCTTCAGACTAATATAACTGCTGCCTCACCCTATTCCTATCCTTCATCTAACTTTCTACTTAGACTCCAAGCCTTTTGGGGCAGGAACTGCTTCACACTATATTATTCATGCAGCACAATGGCGTTCTGATCTTGGTCGAAGCTACAGCTCTACTTACAGTATAAATAATTAATAGAGTGTAAAAACTTCAGTCCAGTAAGAATCACATCTTGACCCATGGTGATCCTGGGAGCAGCCTGATGCAGCCAGCTCTTAAAGTATTACATCCCTTTGAAAGAATGCAGTGTGCATGCCCTTCAGGGCTCACTCATCTCCTTTGACTGGAGTGGAGGGGGAAGGACCATGATACTTTCACATCTTCCCTTTCCTCTCTTTGTCTTTTGCAAGGCTAGCACAGCTGGCACTTCTATGTCCCAGCAGCTCCTGGATTCAAGACGTGCAAGGAGTGTTTGTCACTAGCTCTAGAGCAGTCCTTGTCTGCAGCTTGTCCGTGTTGCCTCTTTCCTGTCCCTGGAAGGCCCAAGTGCATCTAATTCTAAATGTGTCACCACCATCATGAATTAACCGCCACCAGCAGAGTCTGGAGAGATAGTGGACTCAGGATTATCAAGCAGTTCTTAAGCTATGTTATGCTGTGCTATGCTATGTATAGTTTTGGTTCCACTGTCTTTTAAATGAATGAAAAACCTGCAGTAGACTTTGAGAGCTGGCTTGGACCCATAGGAAGAAACGGAGGTTTTTCCATATTGCATCAAACTATTGGTACCTCAAGTGGAAGATCCTACCTTGATCAGTGCCTGGTCCAAGACTTGGTACTGAAGGACACAAAAATGCCCACGATGGCATATAGCTAACTGTACTATGCCCTACTTGGAAGCATGGGGATAAGATATTCTTTCCTGCCCCGTGTTGTGAAGTTCATGCCCCACAGCAGGAAGTTTTCTCGCTCTTATCTGTGCATGTATAAGTAAGTTTGACTTTTTTAGAAGAAACGTTTTAGTATCCTTGACTCTCTGACCTCCTACAGAAGTGAATTCCTTAAGCCAGTTACAGGCTATGTGCATTAGAGATTGTGCATTCACTGCCCTAACGTTCTGCTGAGTATAACACCTCTGGGATTGTATCTTGAATTACAGGTATGATGATATGGATATCACAGGTATTAGGACCACCTCTGCTAGTAACCATTCTACATTTAGAACTAGCTCTTTCTTGGCACAGGGTAATGAATCACTGAACAAGAGCTGTATCTGACAAGGATGCAGTAGAATTAAACCAATACAGCTGCCATACGTAAGGATGTGAGCAGTATGACTATAATTTGTGTAGTCTGATTTTCTGCTGTCTTTGCATATTGACCAGTTGGGAGAAGGCATGATCCTCCTCTTGCACCATTCACAATAGTAGTATGAGTTCAGCATATTCACTTCACTTAGGTAAGAATTACAGGCCAGGAAACAAGACAGTGGAGAATATGGCCCATGTGGTTTCACCTAGTTGTTTAATCTGTTTGTGGAGGCTATAGGTACCAGAACTGAAAATGCAATTCACATGCAAGCAATCACTGCAAACCAAACAACTCCATTGTTATGAGGACACATGAGACTCCATTTGCTTCAAGTTTAGCATGAAAGCCTAGTAGCTACCTTCTGTCTTAGATAAAGTGCTGTTTGGTATTAGGGTCAGTACACAAGTCTTTTCTTTCTGGAACAGACAGCAGAGAAAGTTAAAGCGAATGGGTACTGAATTTAGAACTAGCATTTCACAGATCTGTAGAACAGACTGTTGAAGAATGATCCCCCAAATATCAGAACATAGCATCTTGCTAGAAATTTGTTAGGATTTAAGTTGCATCAGGATTTTTGTTCAATGCTAACTTAAGGTTAATAGCACTTTCTTATGGCCTTTTAGATGTAGGCCACCTTTTGCTCAACTACTTTTTTTTTTTT
>NW_017728921.1:17787061-17790596 GCF_001723895.1 Crocodylus porosus | reverse complement strand
CAGGATTTTTGTTCAATGCTAACTTAAGGTTAATAGCACTTTCTTATGGCCTTTTAGATGTAGGCCACCTTTTGCTCAACTACTTTTTTTTTTTTTGTGTAAAGCCTAATAGTTTATAAATGGATAATTGCACCTGGGAAAGGGTTTCTTATCAGCCAACAAAGGGCCAGATTCAGATCTCTGTTCCAAACTGAAAATCTGGAGTATCTTTGTGGTCAATGATGTGCAACCAATGAGAATGAGAAGCCCATTGTGCTTTTCACACGTTGTACTGTTTGTTCTGCTCTGTGTAAATGCAAAGTTGCAATTGATTCTTGGCACACTCCTGAACTGTAAGTGAATTGTGATTGCATGGGATAAAGTAAAGATGGGGGGTGGACTTGCAAATTACCCCAAAAGCCATGAAGTTCTTTTTGCACATCTACCTATTGCCCTTCATCTTCGGTATCTCTTGAATCCCTGTCTCTGCTAGCCACCTACAGCTTACTTAGCCACAGAGGAGGACTGTGGGAGTCTTCTGGAAAGCTTCCCTTTTTTGACAATTTAGAAGCTCTGCTCTGTTCATATATTCATATATCCATAGATTGCAGGGGGCTGGAAGGGACCTTGCAAGATCATCTGGTCCAGTCCCCCTGCACCAGGCAGGAAGGACAAAGTCCCCTCTCAGTCTTCTCTTTTTAAGGCTGAAGAGGCCCAAGTCCCGCAGCCTGTGCTTGTATGCCTTGCTGTGCAAATCTCTGATCATAGGGGTGGCTCTACTCCGGACACTCTCAAGCTTTTCCACATCCTTGTTGAAGTGTGGCACCCAGAATTGGATGCAGTCCTCCAGCTGTGGTCTCACCAATGCTGAGTAAAGTGGAAGAATCACCTCCTTGGTTTTGCTTGAGATGCATCGATTGATGCATGCCAGAGTATTGCTTGCCCCACAGGATACAGCATTGCACTGCTGGCTTATGTTCATACTCTGATTTATTACAGGGGTCGGCAACCCCTGGCACGCATGCTGAGCATGGCACGCAAGGCCATTTTGCTCAGCATGCCATGGCTAGCCCCAGCTCTGGGTAGCTGCTGCCAGCAATGGAGCCCGGGCTGCTCCGAGCAGGGCTTGCTGCATCCCAGTTGCCTGCTGGGAGCAGCCCAGGCTCCTGGCTGGCAGTAGCTGCCTTAGAGGCAGGGGTGGCTGCAGCCAGGAGGCTGCAAACAGCTGGGCCGGGCTCCAGAGCCCAGGCATCAGCTCTGTACCGGTGCATGCATGTGCGCCTTGGAGTGGGCAGTGGGGGAGGGGCATGGGGCAGCGTGACCCCAGTCTCTTCTCTGCTCTCAGCACAGAGTTGGTGACTGGTGTCCGGAGCCTGGCGTGGCTGTTTGTAGCCAGCCTGGGCTCTGGGCAACTGCAGCAAGCAGCAGGGAGGCTGCCAACAGCTGTGCCGGGCTCTACAGCGCCAGCATCAGCTCCAGCATCTGCTGGTGGTGACTGCGTGTGCACCTCAGGGCAGATAGTGGGGCAGTGCAGCCTACCCCAAGGTGCATGCTCAATCGCCGCCAGCACGGAGCTGATGCCAGAGCTGTGGAGCCCGGCGCAGATGTTTGTAGCCTCCCTGCTGCTTGCTGTAGCTGCCCAGAGCCCAGGCTGGCTACAAACAGCTGTGCCGGGCTCTAGAGCCCAGTCACCAGCTCTGTGCTGGGAGTGAGCTGCTCCCAGCAGGTAGCTGGGGTGCTGCAAGCCCTGCTGAGAGCAGCTTGGGCTCCAGCAGCTACCCAGAGCTGGGGTAGCTGCTGACAGCCACAGAGCCTGGACTGGGGGGCAGGGGCACAAGCAGGGCATTCTGCCATGTACCCCCTGCCCTCATTTTTTTTTTCTGGCATGCCGGCACTCTGGCACCTTCCAAGGTAGCCATTGTGGTGTTCTTCAGCACTCTGGCCAAAAACTGTTGCCTACCCCTGGTCTATTATTGCCCCTAGGTCCCTTTCAGTTGTGGTGCTATTCAGTATGGCACCATTGAGCCTATAAGTATGTTGGGGATTGAGCACTTTACACTTCTCAATGTTGAACTTCATCTGGTTCCGATCTGCCCAATTTGCCAGCCTATCTAGGTCCACCTGTATCTGTAGCCTGTCTTCAAGCATGACCACTCTCCCCCATAACTTGTTGTCCGTGAACTTGGCCAGTGAGCTCTTCATCCCCACATCCAAATCATTAATAAAGATGTTAAAAAGCATTGGACCAAGTATGGACCCCTGGGGGACACCACTGGGCACTTCTCACCAGGACGAGTCCATTCATTAGAACTCTCTGGGTCCTACCCCACAGCCAGCTTCCTACCCACCTAATTGTTGAGCAGTTAAGCCTGCAATCCTCCAGTTTTCCCAGGAGAACACCATGGGATACCAGATCAAAGGCCTTTTGGGAGTCAAGGTATGCAATGTCAACTTCCTTTCTCTTATCCAGTTGGGGAGATGAGATTGGCAGGCCCAGACCTGCCCATGACGAAGCCATGCTGGCTGTTGTTCAGAATCTTCTGCGAGTGTATCACACATAGACTCCTTGACAATTTTTTTTTCCAGGATTTTCCCTGGGATAGAAGTTGGCTAATTGGCCTATAGTTACCCGGGTCCTCTCTCTTCTTCTTGAACATGGGCACGACATTGGCCCTTTTCCAGTCTTCAGGGAATTCCCTCAAGTACCACAAGTTTTGGAAGAGTTTCACCAGAGGTCCTGCAATGACTTCATCCAGCTCCTTCAGCACTCTCGGTTGAAATTCATTCAGCCCTGCTGACTTGTAAATGTCTAACTTTTCTAATTGACGATGCACCAGCTCAATGTCAACAGTAGGAAGGCAGTCATTCCCACCATGCTCATTCTGAACTTTATCTAGTATGATTTTCCCCATAGTCTGGTACCAAAGCAAAGTAGTCATTCAGGAATTCAGTTTTCTCCTGAGTGTTGGTAACCAACTGTCCTGGGTTGTTAAGCAATGGTCCCACGCTTCCATTTGTTTTCCTCCTGTTCCCTATATACCTAAGGAAGGACTTCTTATTGTCCTGGATTTCTGTTGTTAGTTTAAATTCAGTCACTGCCTTAGCCTTTCTAATCTGCTCCCTACAAGTGCTGGCCATTGTTGTATAGTCCTCCTTATGGATTGTCCCAAGCTTCCATTGTTTGTATGCCTCTTTCTTTTTTTTCAAGAAGACCACGATATCCCTATTAAGCCAAGAGGACTTACCAGCTCTTCTGCTACCTTTCCTTTGCATGGGAATGGACTTCTTTTGTGCTTTGAGAATCGTGTCTTTGAGGAACATCCACTCTTCATGTGCTCCTTTCACCTTTGGTCCATGGTCCCACAACACTTCCCCTACTATTGCCCTGAGCCTGTTGAAATTTGCTTTTTTGAGGTCCAGAACTCCAACCCTGCTAGCTGGTTTGCCTGCCTTGTGATGTACAGTGAACATGATGGTTTCATGGTCGCTGTTGCCCAGGCTACCCTGTATAGATTTCATAGACATTATGGCTGGAAGGGACCTCGGGAGATCATCG
>NW_017728921.1:17778667-17787050 GCF_001723895.1 Crocodylus porosus | reverse complement strand
CTGGCAGACTGTTCCAGACCTTGGGGGCTCGGACAGTAAAGAAATTCTTCCTTATGTCCAGCCTGAAACGGTCTTGCAGGAGTTTGTGACCGTTTGACCTTGTCATCCCACGGTATATTCAAGTCACTCACCAGACCATCTTCTTTGGCCAAGACCAAGTGTAGGCGAGCATTACCTCTGATTGACCTGTGTGCTTCCTGAGTCAGGTAGAGCTCTTTGATACAGGTCAGGAAGCAACGTGAGTGGTCTGACTTAGCTGAATGTTCCTCCCCAGAGATGTCTGGGTAATTGAATTTGCCCATGATGACCATATCCCATGTGCCAGTGGCCTCTGCAAATTCTCGAGAGAACTCCAGATTGAGCTCCTCCCCTGGTTTGTTGGTCTGTAGTACGCACCTACGACACAGTCTCTCTCACTGTGGTCCCCCCACCTCCCCCTGTAAGTTGACCCAGAGGGCTTCAAACCACTCCTTCTTGGAGTCGATGTTGGTCTCCAAGGAGGTGTACTGCCTCATTAGTGTACAGGCACCTGAGTCATCCAGTTGAGACCCTCAATTTCTTGTCATGTTGAGGGAGAACTAATTGCAGTTGGCCTCACATCTTTGAGTTCCCATTTGTCAGGCCATTTTGCTTGGTCTAATTCTGAAGCCTAAGAATGAATAAATCACTGGAGATGGGTCCCAATCCATGCACCACTGAACTTTGGGGTCCTTCGAATGTGAAGTGGAGCTGTGTGGGTAGTCACAGTAGGCAGATTCCCAAACCCTACACCTGAGCATCCCGAACTCTGAAGGAAGAGGGAGGTAGCTAGGTGTGTTAGTCTGACAACTCTGTTAGTTTCTCTGTGTTAATCTCTGGAAGGGTTCACTTCTGGATCTCAGCTTTTGTATCTCAGATGCATCTCAGTAAATGTCCACATGTAAGAAATCAAAGCAGCTTCCTAATACCTTCTACTCAGAAATACAGGGCTGCATCTCTAGTGTCTATTCATGCTGGGACAGGGAATCGCCTGGACCCCTGGTGTTTCCCTGTGTTGGGTCACTCCTCTTTTGGGATTGGTAATTAGCAAGCATCCTGCTCTCAGGTGAACAACATGTTCCATGACCAGCTTTACAGGAACAACAGCTCCAGAAAGGAGTATTCAAAAGCAGTGAGGTGAATACACTGGGTTTATTGTGGGCAAGCCACTCCTTCCATTGCTCACGCCTTCTTATGAACCTGCTCTTAGGTGCTGAAACTCTGAGCACCTTTGGCAGGGAAAGTGAACTCAGGACTTTTGGCTCAGTGATCTGCCGCACCTGTAACAGGGAACAGTTTCTTTGGAGGAAATCACAGATCAAGGAAAAGCACCATTTTCAACTTGCACCTGATAGAAATAAGTGAATCAAAGTTATATATTATACAAGACAGAGAGGGGCGAAGGAGGTTTATCATTAACCTGAAGTCTGCAAACGAAATATAAGAAGAGGAGAAAGGAGGGAACCAGAAAAGCAGGCAGAATGGATTCCTCCTACAAGATCAATAATCCTGCAGACATCTCTGTCATAGTCATCTATTTTGTGGTAGTCCTGGCAGTGGGATTATGGGTATGTTTGAATTTTCTTTTGTTACATAGAATATTTTATTGAGTTTAAAGGGAATGGCTTTGTAAAATAAAGTTATAGTTGTATAAATTACCTGCTGCTTATTTGAAAGGATGGTTTGAGGGTGTATGGGTTGGAATTGTGATGCAGTTCCTTGGGGACATCAGTCCCTGGAGTGAGGCTGAGAGTAGGAGTGAAGGTGGCAAGATGATAGTTCAAAGAGAGGACAGCTGGGGCTTAGGCTAAGGGCAGAGGAGGGAGTATCAAGATGTCAGGGAGATGGGTGATAGATGGGGCTTGGGCTAGAGAAAGGTCCTCGTAAGGAAGAAGGGGGAAATGAAGCTGGTTTGTGGATGAATGGAGATTGTAGTGGGAGCTGCTGGGATAGGAAGGTCATGTAAATACTGTTTTGTGTTGTAAGTAATTGCAACTGGGATGGAAGCCATGGTGTCATGGAATGGCAATACAGTGGCAGATGGCCACTGGGAAATGCTGCAGGATGTATGCAAAATGAATGGAAAGCCCAGGCAGATGGTTGCAGGAAGACCCAGCCTCAGTTAGTGCAAATGCTGCTGGTGCTGTGGTCATCTTCGTTTAATGTCCAAGTAAAATTCTGTTGTCTCCTCCTTGCCCAGGAAGTGTGGATCAGGCACTTTTTGTGACTTATCTTTGAAAAAATACATATTTTTGCATCTAACAGGTAAAGGAGAGAGATTGCCCCATTAAAGTAACACTAGATACTGCAGGGTTCAAAGGTGGAGGGAAGATAGTATTTGCTATGATGGTGCTTTAGTGGAAAACACTTGAATGTCACTCTCCGGAACAGATATCCTGTCTGAGGAGAACTCAAACTGTCTTCTCTGAGAAAAGAGCTGACAGCTAAAGGACTGAGTCAGGGAAACTTGCTCCTTCCTCAGTGGCCCTTTGCTACCTCCAAAAAACCTCACAGACCATGTCACAGAGTAAGTAAGCAACGGGAGGCAAAATCTTCCACTTGAGTAGCCTGGAAGAGTTTTGAGACGTGAGAAACTATTGAGGGACACGCATCAGTGTTTGGTTACCACTTTGGTGATGCAAAATGGCCATTAGTTTTGGCTGGTGTACTCTTTCGGCAAGAGGCAGGGTAGGTTTGCACCTTATAAACTAACTAAATCAAAGATGCATAAACTTTCATAAGCAATAGTTCAGTGGTTATCAAGGGTCAGAGTATATAAGAGACTTTTCTGTGCCTTATACCCTTCTTTCCCTCAAAGCATGATCTGAAGTCTCCACTAAAGAATGATATAGCATACAGCCGCCCAGAGGATACTGGGGAGTTTGGCGAGGGAGCCAGGCTTGGGTGTTAAAGCACAATCTGCCTAGAAGTTTGTAGTTAACCTCTGTAATACTAAACTCCCAGGAACAGAAGAGGCATATTGGACACTGAGGCACTACAGTTTCTAACATCTGAATAGCTTTGAAAGGTTGTCTCTCCCTGGCAATGCTGATAAATATTGATTCAACTATTTTGAGTAGTGAAATGTAACTGGGTTTTATTTACTTCTTTGCTTCTATATCAGGATCAGAGATCTGGCTTGCTTTGGCTCAAATATGCCCCCTGTATGGGTAGGAACCAAGGTTCTTTGAAAGTATGGGGAATACATTGTTTACAAATGGCTTTGGATGAAGACTTGGTAAAACTTTGAGGAAAACTCCTCATAAAATCCATGCCTGTCAAATCTAAAATGAGATTGAGGACCATCATTCTTACCTGTCCACTCTGTGGAAATGCAGAAATACTGACAAGTGGAGCATGGGTATATTGGTGATATCATCAGAACCGGACAGTAGATTCCTACAGAAGATTGGTCCATCCTTTGAGGAAAAAGGAGGCTGGCTATATCTTGTCTACTGCAACATTGGCTTTTTGGGGGTCTAACATCAAGGAGATTACTCACCTGAAAGGAGTGCTCATATGAGTTTGCAAGCATAAGCCTTGGCATAATGATGTGTTTCTTGCATCATGTTCTTATTGTCTTTTAACATGTCCAGTATTTAGCATTGGTTTTGCAGGCCAGCCATAATGAAAATTGAAGTGTTCAAATGTATCTAATCATTTTGTCTTGCAGGCTATGTACTCAACCAACCGAGGGACAGTGGGTGGATTCTTCTTGGCAGGGAGGAGCATGGTGTGGTGGCCGGTGAGTTTTCATTATGTACTATGTATGTATGTCTTCGCGTGTGTGCAGGTAATATAACTATACTTTCAATCCAGACAGAGCAATGGGGTGCTTAGGAGCTGTAGGAACTGCCATGACTGCAGTATACTGTAGACAAGCGAGAAGTAGGTTTAACCTGACTAATTAGGGGTTCCTGTAATAATCTAACCACAGCAACACAAAGCATGCTGCAAACAGTAGTGGAAATGCTCAGGTAGGTTAGTTCATGTTTAACTCCATGCTGCAGGTGGTTGAGTGTTTTAGGACTTCTTTTGGAGCCAATCAAAGTTTTCTAAGGGTCTGACTCATGCTGAGGTGTGATGTGTAGGCATAGCCTCTTTGGCTATTCTGTTGCTTTGGTGCTAAGCACTGCAGTCCTTTGCTTTATGAAGTTGACTGCTTCATGGAGAAAACTGTGGAACATTTTAAATAAGTGAATAGGTCATAGTTTATATTGAAGATAATACCTAACTTTTACTTAGAACGTTTGTTTCGTAGATCCCAAATGCTTTCCAGAGGAAGGCAAGTATCACTGTCCTTGTTTTAGGCTGGGGAAAAATTGAGTTATGCACAAGTGAAGTGGCTTGCTCAAGGTCACAGAGCTGACAACAGCACCTGATAAGTCTGAGTAAGCCCAGTACCATCTCTTCCCAGACTACCCTGTCCCTATTTAAATGAAACTTCCTTGCAGATCATAAAATAATAGAAAGGTAGGGATGGAAGGGACTTCAAGGGGTCATCTAGTCAAACCCTCTGCCTGAGGCAGGAAAGATCTTGTGGCCCATAAGGGGCTTGAACTTACAGCCTTAGCTCGACACTCTAACCAACTGATCTACAGGGATGCTTAGAAATGTGATGCCTTGCCTGGGTGTCACTAACATGGGACTTTTGTGATGATTGTTGTAGGTCACCTTGGAGGAAAAATCTGGTTACCATACCTAGCTCTTATCCATTGATCAGATCCATGCAGGTGGACTATTCCATTTTAGTGGGACTCGATGCAGGGATCTACCAATCTACACAGCTGCAGGACTGGGGCCTTGGAGAAACACAAATACAGAGATTTTAAAAGTAGTTTACAGAACTCTACATCACTGCCTATGGTGCTTCAGACTGTTGCCTGCCTTTCAGTGGAATTAGAGCTGCCATTTAAAAGATGGAGCATTGCATTTTCCAGCACAAGGATGATCTCATTGGATAGGCTAAGACTAAGAAAATCCAGGTCCTGGTACAAATCAGTTGGAAAGGGAGAATTTTAGAATTATTTTAAAGAAAATGTTTTCCTCTTTACAAAACATACAGCTAATTTTTGATTGCTTGAGTTAAGGGACCGATGCAGGATAACACTACCATTGTCTGATCCTGACATTACATGTCCTGGGCCTGATTCTCCACTGCTTTTCATCCTGGTAAATGTTTATGCCCCTGAACAGTGACAACAAAACAAGACTCTTTTATGCAGATGGAGGTGAGGACACGTTATAAAACAGCGGAGAATTAGGCCTGTATCTGCACGCAGAAAAATCCCTGAGCCAGGTCCTCGCTCTAAAGGGTCAGTCTGCAAGAATTAGCTGGGAACTCCCCCAGTGCAGGGAATCCCCCAGTGTTTAACATCACCCACACACTGTTTTCAGGTGGGAGGCATAGCACAGGCCAGAGGGCATCTTTGTGGCTCCTGGAATATCTCTTAGTGTTATCTCTGCCTCCCCTAATACTGTGAGTTTATTGCAATAGAGGATCTAATCCACTGCGCATTCTAAAACCATCTTTCTAATCCCTCGTTTTGGAATACCTAGGGACCTTCCCAGAACATAAGAACAAATCTTTCTCTTCATCCTTCCAGGTAGTAGCAAAGAGAAAAACAGGAATGGCAAACACTCAAACCCTGAAGTTAAATACTCATGCCAACATACCATCCTGGAGATCTCATCTTGTGTAAAGGAGATTCCAAAAAATACTTTGGCAGGTTTCAGATTCTGAGCAGGGCTCAGGTCACCCAGGGCAAATAGCTGGGGTTAGGAAACCAAGAAAAAAATACAGAAAAATAAAACATAATAAAAATCAACATAGTGTTGAGAACAGTGACTTACATAATGTGATTACAAATAAATGCCACTTCCTGCTTTCATCCTTGGGCTGTGCTAAGCATGATTATGACCTGAGGATATTCCTGGAAAATGTTGCTGAGTTTCTGAAGTCCAAATAAACACACTCTTCACATTTTATCAGATTTGCTACTTTTGCTTTCAGGGTGATGAGATGTGCTGATGTTACCAATTGCTTTCTCAAATAGAGAAGGAGGAAACAATTAAACACTTCCAAGACATTTCCCATTGTATATTTTCTGTTGTAACATGCTATATTGTTATACTCAGTGGCCTCAAGGATAAGCTGTGAGAGTAAAAAAAGGAGAGAGCAGGGCAGTGAGTTGTTCTTTTGCTTTGTTGACGCCACATGAATAGATGTTTGTCAGTGGCAATTTCTCCAGGATTTATTCCTAACAAGAACAGGAAAGGGATTATAGTCATTGTAAGAAAGCTGTGTTTTGGCAGGTTAGATGAGAGCCGGCAATCAGAAGAAGGGAGGTAAAATCCTGCTTCTGATACTTGTGCGTGGGCACAAGCCAGATGATTTGTTTGTTAGCAAAATAGGGTAAATACAGTTGCACTGGGCAGAAACTACCAATTTTGCCTCAAATGTTTGGCTCAAACCTTGATGTCAGTTGAAATTAGTGGTGCCCAACATTTAACAAAACTGGGTCCATGTGAGGTTGTTCCATCCAATCTGTGGGCCCAATTCATGCTTTTGTAGTGACATGTACTAAGTATGAAATATGATTCAGTAACTTCAATAGCTAGTGAAGGTCCTGTACATCAAGTTCTTACAGACTGTCCCGGTGCATTTCCAACAGTAATGAAAGCTGCAGCTTCCCGTAGTCCTGTTTTAAGCACCCCAAGAGCAATCCTAAAAGAAAAACTTTGTTGTTTTAGGCATCCAGGTATAGATGTACAGAAAGAGCACACATGACTCTAAAAGTCTCTTAAAATATAAAAAGCAGATTGTGGCATTCTTATAAAGCCCAACTATGAAACCCTGAACCATGGACACTGAATTATTTCTTCTTTTGCTAGCTGGAGGGGTGAGGAGTTCAGTCAGATAACAGCTGAAAGTGTTGCATTGTCTTATGGACATAGGGAGGAATTTACCTGACACTGGACAAACAGGTATTCTGGTATCTTGGTACATGGTACAACACCCAGTATTGACAGGGCCCTGGGAATAAAAATGTACAATAGTAAAAGTGTGGGGACATATCTCTGCTCATCAGCTACATTAAAGGGTACTTTGGTGCACAAAGAAACAATAGATCCTAACCTGCTCTTCTTCAGAAATAACTGTTAGAATGGCATAAAAGTAGTGGCTGCTGGGCATCAATAGCTGAACAATACAGCCTCTGGAAAAATGTAGTGAACAGTAATTTTGAAATATAAGGAGAGGAATGAATGTACTAAATTGAAATTGAACTGAGTTCTCCTATTTTGGAAGAGATACTGAGCAGAGAAATTAAGCATTGCACAGGCTGGCACTAAGCACTCTGTAGGTTTTTCAGCATGGCTAAAGGTGCAGAGAGCAGGGGATTCATACATGTATATGTGTGCCCCAAAGGAGTAGAATAAAAAAAGCAGTGTTGTTCCTCCAGAGTAGTCACCTCTACAGAGACCCACCATGAGCTAAGGAAAAGATCGAACACCAGAGACTAAGAATGTATTCACTTAGGCTGCTACACAAAAGGTAGGATTTAGAGAGTCCCGTGAGACTTGGGGGGGAGCAATGACAATCTTCTGATCGAAAAGTTAATGAAAAAAGTAGGGGAATAGATTAATGAGTAATGCATAGAAAATGAACTGTAACTTTAATCTACCTGCAGCCCTCAGTTAGATTAACCAACCCCCTGTCAAAAATTACCTGTTAAAGGATTTGACAGGTCATTGCTGGTCATAGCTGGTCCAGATGATCTTCACCCCCGAGTGCTGAGGGAATTAGCTGTGGTCATTGTGGGACCCCTGGCACGGCTGTACGAGCACTCGTGGTGCTCTGGTGTGGTGCCAAAGGACTGGAAGAGGGCCAATGTGGTTTCCATTTTCAAAAAAAGGGAGGAAGGAGGACCCAGGAAGCTATAGGCCAGTTAGTCTTACTTTGATCCTGGATAAGCTTTTTGAGAGAATTATCCTGGTGCATGTCCACGAGGGGCCAGCGGGGGAGGTTATGCTTCGGGGCAACCAACACGGGTTCATTAGAGGCAGGTCCTGTCAGACCAACCTGGTGGCCTTCTCTGACCAGGTCACCAAAGCCTTAGATGCAGGGGTAGCAGTGGACGTAGTCTTTCTGGACTTTAGGAAGGCCGTTGGCATTGTCTCTCACCCTGTTCTCATTAAAAAACTAGGAGACTGTGGGGTCAACAGCTACACAGTCAAATGGATCACAAGTTGGTTGGAGGGCCGCACCCAGAGAGTGGTGGTGGATGGGTCATTTTCGACCTGGAGGGATGTGGGCAGTGGGGTCCCCCAGGGCTCGGTCCTCGGGCCCGCACTGTTCAACATC
>NW_017728921.1:17750332-17776922 GCF_001723895.1 Crocodylus porosus | reverse complement strand
GCTAGGATCTGGAACCAACTTGCAAGCGAAGTGGTGCTGGCTCCTACCCCGGGGGTCTTTAAGACAAGGCTAGACAAACACCTTGCTGGGGTCGTTTGACCTCAGTACTCTTTCCTGGCATGGCAGGGGGTTGGATCGATGATCTGCTCAGGTTCCTTCCAACCCTACCAACTGTGAAACTATGATTTCCTAGAAGTTACAATATTCTACGTGGATCTCTAGCCCTGACCTCTCCTCTCCCATCTCAATTTGCTACCCTCTGCTTTCAACTTTAGCAGTCCTCCCCCTTTCCCTCATTTTCATCTTCCCTCTTCCTACCATATCTTTCTTTTTCCATCCATTTTCCCCCTGACTGTTTGACCTTTATCTTTGTGAGCCTTCCCGCTTTCAGCCCATCCTTTGTGAGATACAGTTATGGAGTTGCCTAGTGGAGACTGCACAAACTGGTAAAAACAACTGTTTCCTTGGAATTCCCTTAGCAGCCAAGCAGCTGTGTCCACAGGGCTCCATGTCCTATACAAAATATGAACCTCAGGTCAGGTCAGCAAGGGCCTGGAAGTGAGGAGAACCACTTCCTCTGACTCACTTTACCTGTAGCAGCAAGGTCATAAAAAAACTGGCCTGACTGCTCCTCCTAACAACATAGGGCCTTGCAACTGCAATACTGCACCTGTAAGGAAGGAAAGATATTAGCAGTAATATGGAGCAATCTGGGAAATGGGTCAGAATCCTTTGGCTGTTGCAAGTGGGGATCTATTACAGGCACTATCAATTCAGACTGGGGCAATTGAGTATTCAGTCCTATCTTATATCATTCAAAGCTTAAGGTGTACTTTTTCTCTAGGTCTCTAAGGCTCAGTGCAGTTGAGTATATCTCTGTCTAGAACAAGGTTGACATTTTAAAACAGCTTAGGTAAGTCTAGCTCCTTCAAAAATCCCAACGGCAAGGGTTAAGCAGAACTCACTAGGCACTTGCTTAATGAGAGTAGCTATAACAGGTACTGCAAAGTGTTAGGTAACCCCCCTTGTAGCTTTTCTTGCCACAATTTACAAAAGGACTGGAGAGTCAAGGGCTGTTGTCGGTGATATCTTCTATTTGACCAATTGCATGGTTGGAATAGACTTAGACAAGCTTTTGAATGAAGTGCATTCTTCTTGCCAATATATTTCTACCCTTCTGAGTAAAATAAATAAATGCTTCCCCCACCTCAGTGTGTGAGATATATAAATACTTTATATAAATATATGTACATTAATGGATGTATAAATCACTGAAAACATGGTTTTACATTACATTTGTAGTTAATACATGCTAGTGGGTCTTCCTTGTGTCAGAAAACTATAGAAGCAGAAGGTAATATATGCTTACATGGCTGCTTCTTCATGTTTGTTATCCTGATTGCATGGGTTTCCATTTGGCTGTGTATTTTCTTGGAAGTTTGATAAAGAAAATACAAATCTATTTGCACAGAAACAGTCCCAGCTTCACTCCAGACAAACAACCCAAGTTCAGAGGCACTCCCACCATTCTACTTGGAGCTGTCGGCTTTCTGGGTCCTTAGATGGCTGCTTTCATTTCTTAAAGCTGCTTAAGGTGCATTTCAAGCCTTCAGGCCAGATGCAGGAACTCATTGAATGAGAACTGGAGAATAATGTAGTTAATCATTTCTAGTGATTGCATTCTTAATGATTCAGAATGAGGTTTAATAATTCATCCACAGGTGAAGCAGTAGACAACAGCCGACAGTGCAGTGAAACCAAGGCAGCCTTCTGCCCAAATACAAAAATAAAGTTTTGATAAATAAGATCCATACATGCTCAGCACCCTCCCCTCCTCAGCTGTAATCTATGGCTACTGGTGATGAGACTATTGCCTCCTTTTTTAAAAATGTGGTTACTGTTGTCCTCCTATACACCATGTTCCTGTTCCTGCTAAAGGAAATGGCATCTGACTCCAGTGAAAACTAAGCATGTCGAATTGGGTCGATTCTAGGCAGTGTTGTGCACACCCATAATTCCCACTGACCTTGCAAATGCTGTGAGCTTCCTAGAAACTGGAATGCAATGTCCCCATACTGGTTGAGAACTGCATTACTTGGACATACTCACTGAGCTAGAGGAAGATAGCATTTAATTAATTTCCATAGCCAAGTCTGGGTGGAACAGTGAAGGGAAAACCCAGGATTAAGTGTACGTGGGGGCAATGAATTTGCCCTTGTGGCCTCAGGAAAGAGCTTTCTTTTTATAATTTATCCAATCTTTTTCTTTGACTCATTCACCACTACTGTGTGTTCCATCAAAAATCATTTATGTTGGAACAAACAGGTGATGGGATTCACCCTCTTCATCTTCTTTCTAGTCTTTCTCTTTGACTCATTTCCTGATATAATTGTTTGTTATATCACAAAACATTATTGTGGAAATACCTGGTGTCACGAACAGGATAGGGCTGATTGCCATTTGAAAAGTATGAGGAACTCCAGGAGTAAGCAGAGCAGAAATATGGTACTCCAGGAGATTTGTCCCTTCACAAAGGTACTGGAGCCTGAGGAAAGCTAAGATTGCTAGGAAGAAAAAGTGAGAATGGGGGAAGAAATAACATTTTGTGCTTAGTTTTACTTGCAGAATATATCATGCATTTAAAGTGTGGGAGAGAGAACTATCTTGTCATTAAGGATCATGAGCCAAAGGCTGCTAACGCCTTTCTGGCTCTCGCATGGATTTACTAGTTATGAGCCTGATTTTCAGAGTCTAATTTCTATGCTGAAAGCCCCATGTTATGCCCGGGAATTGCAAACAAGCACTGTGAGGACATGGGTGTGACTGCCTGTGTTCCTAGAAAGATAATTTATTTTTTGTGATGCCTGATCATTTCCTATAATGCTAAAGGAATGAGATGTCTTGCCTCTTCCTCACTTCTTATTCATTGGGGCACTACAACTTCCCATTCATTTGCAGATAGTGAATTGCTCTCCCTTTTACAAGGGTCGTAGATCCTTAGTCCAACTGACTGCAACTAGTGAACGAGGACGGAGAGTGCATCGCATACAGCAACTCTGGGCGCAGTCTGAATTGTACGCATTTTTAAAGCACTTCAGGGATCCTTCATCATGAAAAGTCTTCAGTATATTTAAGCTATGATTATTGTCTGATACCAAAGAGTGGGAGAAACTGCTCAGCAGAGCTCACTCAGCTATCCTCCTCCATACCTTTTTTCTTTACTTCTCTCCTTTTTGCAGTTATCCTTTCTGCTGTTCTTATAGGATTTGAAAACAAGTAAGAGTTCCCTTTTCATCTCAGAACCACTTCATCTCCTGTGTATCCTCTGCTTGCAGATCCAAGCCCATCTCAATATATTTTCCCACTCAAGTTTCTCACACCCAGATATGTCAGTTCCTGATCTTATAATAGATTACAGTTTTGTACTTTAGTTCAGGGAAATTATGTTCATGGCTTTTTCTCTCCATCTCCTCCCATTGTCTCTTTGCAGTACTTGATGAAGAATGAGATTTTAGGCATAATCTTGATCTTGCGTATGTGTCATCTCTTGTAATCCAATAATGCTGTAATTTGCACTTTAACACTTTAATCTAATCCAATAATGCTTTAATGTTCCCTTGACCAAAGCAAGCCATCTCCAAAAGGGGTGCATCTCCCACTGATGATGCAAGCTGGCCATATGGCTTAAGCATCTTTGGTCTGATTATATCTAATTTTCTTGATGTGGGCTAGAATCACTCCTGGAGCAGGGTCAACATATCACATCAGTCCAAGCTGCCAAAGGCTTTGGCCAGGGGCATTGGCTGCTCATTTTGGAATATATCACCCAGATGACAGTTAATGAAATTTTGCAGAGATTCATGAGCAACATGCAGCATTGCCTATTTTTAGGAGAGGAAGGGAGTATTATCCTCCAGCAGTGTCTACTTGGCTGATTTAATATGCAACATCCTACTTGGTTTTTGTTGCTTGCAGATATGCTGGTTACATTTGTGCACATGTGTGTTGATGTGGGAGGGAGTCTTCAAAGCTGTCAGGGAGGTGGTGGCTGCCAAGCACTCAGATCCCATGGCAACCACAGACGGACAGAAAGGACAACAGCTAAGCAAGTTTTGTTTTGTTCCCAAGATATTTTTCCAAATGGAGCAGCTGTTTTAGCCAGGGCCTGAGTTGAAGAACTCGGCCAAGATTTCATGTTCTTTCTGCTTTCAGATTGGTGCTTCTCTGTTTGCCAGTAACATTGGCAGCGGGCATTTTGTGGGCCTGGCAGGAACAGGAGCAGCTGGTGGAATTGCCACGGGAGGATTCGAGTGGAATGTAAGTGGCACACATTTAAATCAACAGCCCCTGGTAGCCTGGGGGAGCACATTACTGTGACCCCGGTGGTGATGGGGGAGTATAGTTTTTCCCTTGGATCTTCAGCCTCTGCAACAAGTAATGGCTTCGCTGCCAGTCTTTAGTCTGCTGGAGTACGGAAGCAAGCTAATCTGCTGAGGGAAACTCTGCTGCCTAACATCCTGGCTGGCAGAGATGATCAAAGCGTACTTGGATTTGGGGAGAGAACGTTTCCTAGAGTGGTGGCTGCTGAGAGACTGGACAAGGGGACATGGGTGGCATCCCTAGAATTTCTGTGTTGGGTACAGAACAGCCTCTAGAGGGCTGGTGGCACTTTAACTTTCACAGATCTTTACTGAGCAAGGCTACATGAAGCAGTGATTTGAAATTCAAAGGCCCACACTGTAGTCAGGCTGAGTGTTGGTAGGGGATCTGCAAGAGAGGGAAACTCTTAAGACCTGTGCAGAGCCACTGCGTATGTATTTTCCCCATACATAGGCAAAGGCTCTATCCTAGCAATCTTCCTACTTCAGTAAGTCCCAATGGAGACTTCCTTGGGGGCTTCTGTTGGATTCTAGTGAAATCCTAGCCCCATTTCAAGTCGGTGGTAAAACTCCCATTGACTTAACTAGAGTCAGGATCCCATCCCTTTGACTTTCAGCTGTCAAATACAAGCAGAACAGAAGGAAGGAGGACAAGGGGCTTGCACTGGCCATGGTTCTGTTTACTGTAGCAGTATCATTAACATGCAGCCTGATATTTGGCTTCAACAGGGAGTGCTGGTAAGAGGATAAGAGGCTAATTCAGCTGATCTCTTTTGTTCAGGCCCTGGTATTGGTGGTCGTTCTTGGCTGGGTGTTTGTACCCATCTACATCAAGGCTGGGGTAAGCACAAATATATTTTTTTGCCTATCTTTGTTCCCTGTGTTGCTATTTATTTCTCAGCCTACTGTGTGTGGGGTCTAGCACCATCAGAAAACCATCCTCAATGGCAAGAGACTTGTAAGCGGCAGGCATGATCTGTAACAGTGCCATATACATGTATTTGGAGAGGGTGCTTTCTCTGGCTTTGAGATCTTTGCATGGGGAAGATTGGGCATTCTCGGGCTGCTTGTACACACCATGAGGTTTTAATTCAGTTTAGTTCTCCCTAAATTGAAGTGGTGGGTTCTTAAAAATACTGCTTCAATTTAGGGAGAATTAAACTGAACTAAAGCCCCATGGCATGTACACAAGGGTAGAGGCCTAATCCTTACTTGTCTTTTTGGTGGTGGGAGGCTTGGGGGTTGGGGGAGGTGAGCTACCGGTGGGCCGAGCAGTCCCTGAGCTGTGTGGGAGCCCCCCAGGCAGCACCTGCCTGCTGGCACCTGGCCTGCACAGTCCCAGGGGGTGCTGCAGCAGGGAAGGGAACCACTGGGTCCCCTCACAGCTCAGGCAGGCAGGGTCCAGGAAGGAAAAAATCAAAAACAGGCTTGCTGATTTCCGCACCCATTCTTCAGTGCAGCCTGCCTACACAGGCTGTCACTAGGACCCACAGCCTCTGACCTATGCGGGGCCCGCCAAGCCCCAAGCACGTCGGCTTCCAGCACCCCGTGCACTGTTGCACTATGTTAGGTGGCAAACTAAAGCACCTCGGAGGTGTGTTATCTCGCTATGTACCGAAGTCATTTGAAGTGGAATACACTGCTGAGCGTGCAAACAGCAATGCCATTAAAGCAGTGCAAAAGGGCATTTAAGCCACTTTAAAAGCTAATTTTGTGACATGTACAAAGGCCTTCTTCTGTATCTTTCTCCAATTCTTGAAGTTTTTTCTTTCTTTCTCCTGCACCTCTGGGGCCCCCATTCCTGTAATATCTGGGCAGCAGAAAGTGTCTGAAGTTATGTGTGTCCCCTAGTCCAGTGTTTCCCAACCTTTTCCAGCCTAAGGCATGCTTACATTAATAATAATTTTCCATGGCACACTTGTTAAGACCTTCCCTATCCTCACACCTATTGTAGCTCATTGCCATGGCAAAATTGCACAGCACACCTGTTCATTTCTGACAGCACACTGGTGTGCCATGGCACACTGGTTGGAAAACATTGCTCTAGTGTGAATTCTCTTTCCGCAGGTGGTGACAATGCCGGAGTACCTCAGGAAGCGATTTGGTGGCAAACGGATTCAAGTCTACCTGTCGGTGCTTTCTCTGCTCCTTTATATTTTCACCAAGATCTCAGTGAGTTACACTTTTCCCATTTTCCCCACTTCTGCTGTGTACTGGCCTGAGAGAGAGATGCTCAAGTTTAAACTATTCTGCATACACATACAAACCCTTTCTATGTGCCTGGCTCTTTTGGTTCTCATTCAGTGTCCTTGGCTTAATTTAGGCTGGTAAAAATTTGTTTCCATGTTGTCACTTTTTCATTTCCTTGTTTCCCAGGACCACCCATCCACACTTTGTTTTGAGCATCATCTGGGCAATAGACCTCCTTGCTTTCTTAAGTTTGTAACTCTCTTTGCCTTCAAGCTGGGGAAACCAAGACCCTTTCATATTCAAGGAGTGCGAGGGGTTTTTTTTTTCTCACCTTCATCCTCATCTTTTCCATTACCCTCCTCTGCTATAAACAAATAACCTTTTAGCGCTGTGGAAAGAAGAGAACAAATGAGGAGCAGTTAGAAAAGAGAGTGGGTAAATGTGAGGAGAAGGGAGGAGTGAATGAGAAGGAAAGAGAAGAGAGCCTTTCTGTTGATCAGCTGGTGCTATGAAGTGCATCTCAGGAGGGTGCAGTGTAAGAGTAAAGGGAGCTATGATTTCCCACACCTTTTGAAGCTAACAAGGCTCCAGCCTAGTCCATAGTCCAGGCAGACCCGGGGCTGTTGTTTTACTGCAGTTGCTATGCAAGGTTACTCTTTGCCCCCGAAATAGGAGCTGAGTGATAATAGTGCAATTTAAGGTAAAACAGTTGCTCTCAGATCTCACACCCTTGTGATAACTGAGCCTCCCAAGGATTATAAATTAAACAGGCTGGGACTTGGAAGAAGTCCACACGCTGGGTTTGCTCTTGCATTTCTTTCAGTGAGCAGCAGTCAATAAAACTGTTATGTGCAGCTGTAATCACAAATCTAGCATGTGCAACACAGCATAATATTATTCTATCAGCTGTAATAGACGTGGCATGAATCCAGATGGATAACTGATTTGCAATCCTAGTATAGAACTTGTATCTCTCTGTATTGTGAAAAGGTCATCAGTTTGCTAACTATATCCTAGATTTTTTATTTCTCCTAGATTTTATATACACACGCACACACGCACTAAATTTCCCCTGATATCCAGTTAAAGTGACCTGAGTTGGCTTAGAGGGTTTCTGTCAGTTCCAGCAGGCATGCCTTCCTCTTAGGGAATGGAATAAGATGGGAAGGTGAAAAACTACACAGAATAGGAAAGCCTTCAGGATCTGCCTGATGAAGGGAGGATAGCTGCTGAATGTTAAATGTAAAATTATGCCAAGCAAGTGGTGCAACAGAAAGTTTAGTTTGGGTGAAGTAGACAGGGAGGGTAGTTTTAAGGGTGATGAAGGAAAGGCAGCAGAGATGTAGGCAGGGTACACCAAAGGTAACAAGTAACAATGTGATCACTAAGGGGCCAAATCCTGCAGTGATGTCACTGGGTAAAGCTTATAAATGTAGTTGCAGAAGCAGTGGGGTAAGTATAGAGAAAGATGCAAGTGGGGAGCACTGGAGCAGGGAAAAAAAGGGTTGTCTTGTAAAGAGAAGTCAAAGGGATAAGATGATCTGCAGCAGTGTATTGAATTAATTGGCTATAGGTTGGGGAGTGTTAGCTATAGGTTGAGGGGTGTTCTCATCTTGAGTTACAGCAGCCATCAGAGAAGCTCCCGGTCCTGCCCAGCTAACACAACAAAGCAGCCCTGTGATGGGGCCAGTATAGCTGAGCCCTTCTCCAATTGCAGCTTGTCCAACTGTGTCCTCTCCACATTAACTCATCTGGGTGGGGTGCTTGTTACCATGACAAAGAATTAACTGATCAAGGGCAGCATACAGAACTGCGCCTGTGGCCATGGCAAGTGCCTGTCAGTCCAACAGGTCACCTGGAATAGGGCAAACAGAGAAGGGCAGCAGATCTCACTGTCTGCACACTAGAGCTTTCATTTAGTATGTAAATACATCTACAGTTCTGCATAGGCACTGAGGCAGGTGGCGTATGCAGGGTGGCATGCAAATACCAAGAAGCTCTGTAGGAATCTTCCCCTCTGGTGCCAGAGACATAAATAGCATTGCTCAAAAGTCTGAGTCAAGACATGCCAGTTGATTGCACAGATTTGCATATTGCTTCCAGGCTGCTGCCTTTGCAGATCCTCCCTGTTCTTCCTGTTACTATTATTGCCAGCCAGGTATCAGAAAATGGCTTTCCTCATCACTTGTGGTTACCTTGACGCACCTAAAAATTTGAGTCATGTTGACACCCTCTGCAATTTAAACTTGCATGTCAGAGGACACAGTTGGACAAGCTGCAATTGGAGAAGGGCTCAGCTATACTGGCCCCATCCCAGGGCTGCTTTGTTGTGTTAGCTGGGCAGGACTGGGATTTTGTTTTCAGGGTACTTGTTTTCTGTGTTGCTTCCTCCATGCCACATGTGTTTGTGATTGTGAGAGCTTTATCCAGGGTGCATGGCTCTATGTACGTTCCATGACTACTCTGCTGCACCGGTTCCTGTATTTTTTCTGGCCATCTCCATTCTCTTATGACAGACTAGTAATGGGTCCTCTGTGTGTCGCCATGCAGAGCTCCTGCTGTGACTCTCTTTACCCACTTACTTTTTCCCCTCTCTGTTCTATGCACTTTTATTCCTTTCTTGTCTTGCTTGGTGGCTTCTCCTTCACCAGCTCCCCAGAAAGAGCCATAATCTCTTATGTTCCTGAAGCCAAGGTATGTTCTGTGGAAGCAGAGCACTGGAGATGCGGCTAGAGAGCTTCTGCATGAGTTGTGCCCATAGCCGCTTTGAAGAAACTGCTATCCATTCATGCCACTACTGCTGTTCCTAGCAGTGTAGCTGAACCACAGGTGGCAAAGCTGAGCCAGAAGATGGTGTAGACTAGATAATGAGTGATATAAGTGGCAGATTGCTGTCCACAACCTGAAGAAACTTAAAATCTGAATCTTCTAAGGGACTGTGGCATTTTCTTAACTTCCTTTAGTTTTTCTTGATAGTCTTAACTACTGTTGGCAACAGTAGTTGTCATTGAAGCTACAACCAATGTCACTTCTAGTTTTCTCAAGGAGTTCCTGCATATTGGTGCGTGGCTCTCATGTGAAGTCCTGCAGTGCAAGGAAACCATTTACTAATTTCAGAATAATGATAAGTTTTGAATATTATCCATAAAAAAGAGTTAATGGAGAAGCAAGGAAATATCAGTAGTAAATAATCTAACTGCGATAGGAAAGGTGAATTTCAAAGGTAATTCAGCAAATCCAAGGGTTAAGGTATCACTCGGGATGTTAAATAATTAACTGCACATTTCCCAGTGGGATCATTTTATAGCCATTAATATGTAAAGATATGCACGCTAAACTAATGCTAAAAATAAACTGGGTACACTTTGGGACATGAGGTGATCAGCCGTCTGAGGGTCAGGAAGGCATCTCCTCCCAGACACACAGCAGATGATGATTATGCAAGTAGCATATGGGATTAAGATCTCAAACCTCCTTCCTGTCTCTTAGTCCTAACTCTGAGTCCCTTGTTGGAAAATCCTGGCCCAGCCTCCCTGGGCACTGATTGCAAAGGTGTGGGAGAACCTGAGGATGGGACTGTGCTTGTGTTACATTTCCCCTGTGCAGGTGCTGCTTTGCTCCACTCCAGCTTTCTGCATGCCAGTGGGCAATGGCTGACAAAGGAGCAGGACTGCCAAGCTGGCCTTCATGTCTGCTTCTCACCCTGAAGAGTGTGGTGCTGACGTGGTGTCAGGCCTTGTAGTCTCAACGTTGCAATAGCAGCCATGGAGTAGTTTCTCAGGGGTAGGCAGGAGAGGATTTCTTCCTCTAGCACCTACCCAGCTGCTGGTAGAGTGGAGTGGCTTTGCCACTGAAATATTTTCTGCTTAAGTTCCCTTGCCTGTAAAATGTAGTAGTACCCAGTTCCAAGTCTCACTGTGAGAACAGACATCTGAAGGCGCTACTTCACAGCCAGGGCGGCTAGGAGCTGGAACTAACTTCCAAGTGGTGCTGGCTCCTACCCTGGGGGTCTTTAAAAGGAGGCTAGACGTCTACCTGGCTGGGGTCATTTGAGCCTGGTTTTCTCTCCTGCCCAGGGCAGGGGGTCAGACTAGAAGATCTACAAGGTCCCTTCCAACCCTACAACTATGAATCTATGATACACTATTGACATCAAAGAGCTTTGAAGGTGAAATGTGATAAGCAACATTATTGCATGCAGAACAGCCTCTGTTAAATCCTTGGTTTAATCCAATATGGGATTGGCCCTCCCTGCTTCAATTCAATACTTGTTGCTGTTGTAACCTCTAGTAGAGCTGACAGGTAAAGCCCTTCCTTGGCTGTGCTTGTTTTGGGATTTTAGGTGAGCTTTTCCAAAGTGAATGAGTGACTTTGAAGCAAAAACTCAGTGACTTGATTGTGGTTGCACTGTCTGACCCACGTAACAGAGACACTTCTTAGCAAAGTGTCTTTGCTACTGGGGCAGCTGCACTGCTGCAAACCGCTCAGAGAAACAGCCTTCAGTGGTGCAGCATGAGCTGGACTGAGGTAGGCCAGCCTGATGTCCAATTTGGGGACGCCACGCTGAGGCAAATTCTGTCTCATCCTTGGGAGTTGCTTAGCTAACTAACCTCCAAGATAAAGTGTTAATCCTAAAGCTGCAAGCTCTTCTCTTACAAGAGCTAAATGTCCTTGTAGCAGGCCAACTTCACGTCGGTTACTTTGAGGCATTCATTGAACTCGTGCAAAATAAGGTGTTGTCGTAAACTACCAGTACCAGTTGTACTGCACGTATTTGTGTGGAGCTAGAGAAGAGACTTGTAGCTTATCACTAAATGGAGGGGTCATTGAACATAATTCTTCCTGGATGACACAAAGGTTGTCAGTGAGCATCACTGTTCACGTGGTCTGGGGTTTAAGTGCTTTCTTGTTCAGATTTGTCCCCATATGTAAATGCACAGGGGTGGAGAGGTGACTAGTCAGATTTGGCTAAGATGAATTGTAGCCACATTTCTGGGCACTGAACTTCAGAGAGAGACCAGCAGTCAAAATAAGACAAGTCTTCGAGCACCTATACACATGCTCTGGGGGTGGGGGCAGGGTGGCGGCGCTTTAATTAGAGTGGCTGACAGAGATCAGTCGAGTCTGCTGGAGCCGCTCTAATTAAAGTGCCTGCATCATCACATGTACTCAGTGTCCCACCTTTCAAAATGGCAGCAGGGGTGCTTTAACTAAAGCTCATTAGACAAGCTTTAGTAAAGCTCCCCTGCCGCCATTTTGAAATGCAGGGACACTGAGTACATGTGACATGGAGGCTCCTGGAGTGCACTAATTAGCATGCTGCAGCAGACTTGATTAATCAAGTCTGCCCCAACCGGTGCTAATTAGCACACATCAGGGGAGAGCTCCATCGTGTGTAGGTGCCCTTGGAGACCAAGGAGATAGGCTTTATTTTTATTTTGCACATGTTTTTATTCTTTTGTGCTATCATTTGGCGGAAGGGATAGGTTAGAGCAACAGAATTAGTCCCATTATCTCCACTTTCCTTAACCTTTTACCTTTCTTTTATTAGGCTGATATCTTCTCTGGGGCTATATTTATCCAGCTGGCCATGGGCCTAAACCTTTATTTGGCTATAGTTATACTGCTGGCCATTACTGGTCTTTATACCATCACAGGTGAGTGTGTGGAACAGACTGACAAATTTCAAAATGAGTTTGAGTGATGCAGAGAGATGAAAAGGGGAGAGGCGAGAGGAGAAAGGAATGAAAATATGAATGGAAAGTGATTTGGATTTGTGTATAAATATGTGTGTGTGTGTGAGAGGGAGAGTGATACTGTAGAAGAGTACAACGAGGTGTTTCCTACTGAGGCTTTCTCCTTCAGAAGACCTCACCTATTCTTGGCTTTTTCTTTGCGTTTAGGTGGCCTTGCAGCTGTGATTTACACAGACACCTTGCAGACCTTCATCATGCTGGTGGGGTCCTTCATTCTCATGGGATTTGGTAAGTAAATCAGGTGAATTAGAGCCAGAATTATACACCTTGTGCCCTACTGTCCCAGTGAAGTGGATCCAGCATTGTGGGGTCCTATCAGGTTGCCAGTTGTAGCACTGCAGCTGCTTTCATGCATTTGCCTGGAGGAGGACACTAGCATTGCCAAGTCATCTTGTCATCCACATGATTGCATTGCCAAAGCAACCATGAACGCATGACATCATCCCACATAAGGATAAAATATTTTGTGTATGCAGGTGGGGAGGGGTGAGGCAGAGTTGTTGCAAGCATTGAAAGATCCAGAAGGTAACTTGTTTTGGGAAGGTTATAGTAGGACAGTGTGTCAGACTAGCTCATGAATTTTTAGTGCTAAGCCGAAAGGTGATCGATCACATGGTACAGCAGCTCCTTGTTTCTAGCTGCTAAATTGCATTAAAACATCTCAAGTATATTAAATATTTAAGCTAGTCTTGTAGTTGCCATAGGGATATCATTCCATTGCCCCCATTGCCCATGACAGATGAGATGGGCTCTGTGATTAAGAATGGGAGGGCAAGTGTCCACAGGCCCATCTATGCATTAAAACATGGCCTATACTATGAAATAGAGCCCTATTATTAAGGAGCTAGCCTGCATAATTAAACTGAGGCTTAATTTGGACTTTTGGATAAATGGTTCACTCCGAAGTCAGAGGCCTGGGATCAGTGGCCTGAGAGGTCCCTTGCAGTTTTGTGTTCCTAAGTGAAGGAAATAATCACAGGGAATCCTAGGAAGCTTAATTTTCTTCCCTCTTCAGAGGCATACCTGGACACCTGTGGGCCATGGGCAGTAGCAGTGCACACGGCAGCATCAGTGGCTATGCTGCTGGCAGCTGTGGTAGCAGAAGTTGGGTTTGTAGTACAGCAATTGCTGTTTTTGCACCCCTCCTTCCCCCTTAGCTATGCTACTGCCACTCTCATCTTTGTTCATTGTTCAAAGTGGAAAGCTTGAATATGGGACATGGGAAGGAGAGTGGAGTCAGGCAGAGTGATGTAAAGCTCCTCTATAGTGGTCTGAGCAGCAAAGCCACTCACGCTGACACCTTGGTTAGGAGAGCATTCGTAATACAATGGGGTTTGGGTTTTTTTTGATTTTTCTGCCAACAATGATGAAGTTTGGTCAGGCTTATGGCACCCGTAGCATGAATTTTCCTCCTTGGACTCTTCAGTTCCATCAGAGACTTTTTCCATTTAATACCTTTAACAATGGTCTTATTCTGTTTTTCAGCATTTGACAAAGTAGGAGGCTACAATGCTTTTGTTGAGAAATACATGAATGCAATTCCAACCAACGTCACATACACAAATGGTACCCTTAACCCAAAGTGTTACACCCCTCGGGCAGATTCCTTCCACATCTTCCGAGATCCCATCACTGGAGACCTGCCGTGGCCAGGGCTTGTCTTTGGTTTGAGCATCCTTGCTTTGTGGTACTGGTGCACAGATCAGGTAATGTAAAGACTACCGGATTGGGAAATTCAGTGTGTTCTAAAATCTGAAATCCAGTTTTCATGGATCTTTATTTTTAAATGTATTTTCCCTCACAGGACTGCCATAGTGTGGCTATCATCTCCTGAGGGCAAAATTACTTTTCTGGTCAGCTTTTAGATTCAGATCCAGTCCCTACTATGTTGAAACACACACGTGTGTGTGTGTGTGCGCATGTGCATATGCACACATGTACATGCCCTTTCACATACTGTGATGGGCAGAGATATGTTCTGTATGATGGTTTTCCCTCTTTCTTGTGATACTTGTGTCCAATTTTCAAATATGGGCACCTTGATAGGCCTCTTGAATAGGCTGGCTACATGCTAAAAAGGACTTCTGTCAGTCTGTTGAAGTAATTCCCTATCCAGCTATCCTGGGTACAGTTCCTATTTGTGCTGTTTAAACCTCTTGTGTACACAGAGGTGAGCAGATAGTTACTGATGCTTGCTGAGTTTTCTCCTCGTCCTACCTCAGGTTGAACGACCTTCCCCTTTCCTCCTTCTATTTCCTCTGTAGCATAGCAGTCTATGCAGTCTACAAAAATGATTATGTTGGGATATGGAGAGACAGGGACATGTACTACTGTAATTGTGAAGTACTGTCTGGCTTGTGTGAATGGGTGGGGAATTTGGTCAGCCCCCAGCTGGATGATCTACCTATGCTCCGTATCATGTGGATTTTTGATTACCTATATTTGCATACTAGTAAGGGTAACTCTGTCTCCCCTTAGCATTTTTTTGCAAATATGTAATCCTTTTATTGATTCCTACTAAGCTTATTAATATGTTGGGGCAGGGAGTTTTACATTTGAAACATGTTTTCGGCTAATGGTATTTGTTACTTTTATCTATGGGATGCATTTGCTTGTTCCTTCGACGGTTTTATTTTTTTAAGGGGGAATGGTTAGATCTCTTCCTGGAACACAGATTAAAGAGCATCCTCGCATCTGGATGCAGCTGGCAGGCTGTGTAACAAAGCTCTTTCCTGAAGTGTTTCATGTTCATGTGTCATTGACAGGTTATTGTCCAGAGATGTCTCTCCGGCAAGAACATGTCCCATGTAAAGGCTGGTTGTATCATGTGTGGGTACCTGAAGCTGCTGCCCATGTTCCTGATGGTGATGCCTGGGATGATCAGTCGGATTTTGTACACAGGTAAGATCTAGCTTTCAAGTCCCTTTAGTCTCTTCTCATTACTGTCTCAGTGCCCCTTGGTCTTGTCTTCTCTGTTCCTTTCCAAGTTCCTTCCCCCTTTCTGCTCTCTATACTCAGATCATTAAGATACCTGCTGTTTCCCCTCCCTCTGCTCAGGGTTCAATAATGCTATCGTTGTCTCCTAACTTCTCCACTGCTCACAGCATTCCTGCTTTGACTGAGTGAAGAGAAACCACCCCCATCCATGACTGATTCTCTGCTCCCGGGCTGAAGGATGGAGTTTGTCACCACAACGACTGTGCCCAGCTCCTGGCGGTTCCTGAAATTCTCATGCTTGCTGGTTCAGTGTCAGCATAGTGCCAGGCTGGCTTCCTTTCCATACCCAGCTGTGTACACAACAGCAGGCAGCAGAGCAGATGGGCAGAATGGAGGGGGCCTTTTCTTGATTCAGACTGATGCTGCCCTGTACAGCACCCACATTCTTCAATCCTGCCCCCATTTCCAGCTCTGTCAGGGCAGTTTTAATGTTTTCACATATAGCACTTCTACTTTTCCTTCAGGTAGGAAATAAGTGGAGCAGGCATGGGATCCCTCCCCCAGTGGGGGGCCCAGGATGGTACCAAGCAAATTGGTGTTTTTCCTCAGAGATGAATTTAAGAAGTTCTCTTGATTTTTGGATACCTTGCTGATGGAGCCCCCTGGCATTTCCTGTCTTGTGATCTTCTCCTCAGATGTGGTGGCTTGTGTTGTGCCCTCTGAATGTGAGCGGTACTGTGGCACTCCCGTCGGCTGTACCAACATTGCTTATCCAAAAATGGTGGTGGAACTTATGCCAAATGGTAAGAACCTGCTGGTTTAGTGTTTTATGTGAAGGTTGCAGCAGCCAGGTTTCAAAGGCTGGTCGTTAAGGGTGCTGGCTTCTAGGGCTGAGCAAAGCAGCTGGTATTCGCTTTGGATTCAGATTCAGCTGATTCGGGGGACAGTGATTTGATTCAGTGATTCAAATCACTGTCCCAGATCGATTCAGCCAAATCTGATTCAGAGATTTAGTGGCCAGGTCTTTGAATTGGCCCCATTCCCTGCCCACTATCCCAGGTCCCAGATCTTTAAAAACGAAAACAAACAACAACAAAAAAAGCCCCCACTTATCAGCTGCCGCCCTGCAGGGGTACAATCCCTGCTGCACAGGGGGCTCGGCCATGAGCCACCCAACCTTCGCCTGCTTACCCAGCTCCCCCATGACTGCACCACCATGCTCCCAGCCCTTTTTAAAGCCCCAATTCACCGGCTTCTGCCCAGCGGGGGGCAATTCCCACAGCCCCCAACTTCCCCATGCTGCATGGGGGGCTCTGTCATGAGCCCCCAGAAGCCCCGATGGCTGCTGCAGTGGCTGGTGAATGGGGACTTTTTTTTCCTTTTTAAAGAACTGGGATCGGGGCAGGAGGGAGTTGGGAGAGCAGCTGGGGGCCTGGGGGGTGCTCAGGGTCACTGGAGGAGCAGATGGGATGGGGCGTGGCAGGGGTCCCCCCATGGTCCCCTCCTCCAGCCTTCTCTCCCCCGCCCCCTACTTACCAGCTCGGAGTCTGTGTCCAGCTCATTGTGGCAGTGAGCAGGGACTGCCCGAATCACTGAAGCTCTTCAAATCTTTTCCGAATCAGCTTGGAGAGCTTCAAATTGATTCGGATCTTTTAACTGGTCTTCTGGTTCAATTCGGAGATTTGGCCACTGACTTGGGCCAAATCTCCTCCAAATGAAATCAGCACCCAAAGTTTTGCACAGCTCTACTAGCTTCCCTGGCTTGAAATTCAGCTGCCAGAACCAAGAGTCTGCATTACTGTTTGGTCTGAATTGACATCAGCACCTACCTTCAGCTATGGGAGCCCTAACACCATTCCATTACATACATCACATTTCCCCCCGTGTTAAGGGGCTGCTGACTGCAGTGCTGTAGCCTTTGTTATGGCTGTTGGTGCCAAATAGTTATGCAGTGGCCACCAGTGTTTGCAAATATCAGATGGTAAAATACTGCTTGTGCTGGCTTATGTAAGGACTGAACCTGACCTTCAATTACCAGCTACTAAAAGGATGTTTCTGCCAGGATTTCTGCTAAACCCACTGGGAGGAGGAAATGCAGCCCTCCTGGTGTGCAGCCATGGATTCCTTATATTGGGCTTATTCAATTACAGAACAATGCTCCTTCCTGTAGGGAGGCAGGCATACATACAGCGAAGAAAGAGAAACCTGCAGACATCCAGTGTGTCAGAGACAGTAAGATCAGAAGGGATTACAGTGATCACCTAGTCTACCCTGCTGTAAAGCATAGGCCAGAGGACTCCCCTGAATTAATGTCTATTTGAACCAGAGCATCTCTTTTAAGGAAACTTGGCGTTTATTATGCCTGTGACTTGCAAAAGAACCGCTAAGAAGGGAGCTTTAGATCAGACCCAGGAGGCTGCTGCTGAACTGTCAATACTAGGACCAGCTACCTTGGGGAGGTGGGTTGTGGTGAACGCATCCTGAAGCCTGCATCCCTCACTTTTCACTAGCAACTTCTCTTGAAAAAGGGTGCTGTTCCTGGGAAAGTGGCTGGGGGAAACTTGGGTCCTGTACATGTAGGACCTTTAGTGGACCCTAATATAATAGTTTGGCAGACTGGAAAAGGGTTTGAAAGTGCCCAGCCTCAATGCACACCTCTGTGGGAAGTAACACGGTGAGAAAAATGGGCCTCAACTGCTTGCAGACTTGGGTTAAGGACTTATAACAGAAAGAGGTGAGAAAGTAGCCAGCTAAGGTGGGAAATCAAAGCACACCAGACAATAGGAAAGGTAGGGATAGAAACTACCTTAACCAGATATTGGAGACTTACCATCTCTACAAGGCAGGGTTGATAGTGATTCTGGTCAGGGTTATTGTTCCTGAATGCTTTTTTTTTTTCTTTCTTTCTTTCTGGGTGGTCAAGAATCTAATCAGGGAACTTAAGCTTGGAGAATAGTAGAGCAGGTCTATAACCCAGGAAGTTTATCTACAAGGAACTGTTGCGTCATTAAATCCACAAAGGTGGTATCCATATGCCAACAGCCCAGGGACTTTTCTTTTGGCATATGGATGCCAACTTTGGGGATTTAATTTTGAAAAGACTGCAAGTTCTGTCTTTTCAAATCCTGGCAGGCACAATTCTGCTCATTTCCCGGTACGGTGTCATGGAGGTGTCATGACTTGAAAATACTTCATCTGATGACAGCTGGTTGGGTTGGACAGGTCGGCCCATGCACCCAGTGCTGTTGCTTAGCGAGTTTCCTCGGTGCATGACCTGTCCGGCTTGTAGTGTGAACTTGTCTCTCTCTGTGTTTCAGGTTTGCGAGGTCTGATGTTATCAGTCATGCTGGCCTCTCTCATGAGCTCCTTGACTTCCATTTTTAACAGCGCTAGCACTCTGTTCACCATGGATATCTACACCAAAATACGAACCCGGGCGTCTGAGAAGGAGCTCATGTTAGTTGGAAGGTAAATGTCACAGGGCTTCTCTCCAGCATTAGAAATGTAATGGATGCTCATTAGAAATGTAACGGATGCTAGAGGCAGTGTTGGGTTTTTTGTAGTCCTGATAGCTCAGGAAAAATGAGTGCCTTGACGAGCCACCCTTCTGCTGTATCTGTGTGGTGCAGCAGTGACCTCTCGTGGCCAGAAAGGTTAATCCCATGTTTTCTGGGAATTCCCTGGAGCCTGTTTCAGACCTCATTTCCTATTTAAAGGTGATGCACATGGGGTAGTTAAATCCAGTGTACTTATTCCCTACAGCTGCTAGTTACAAAAAGCTACAGCATCAATGTATTATCTGTGCTGGTGAGTTTGCTGTTGATCTGTCTCTGTTGTTTTATGGCTTGCTGTGTTCACAAGCAGCTTCTTATTCTTGATTTCTGATTGTTTTGATTGTGGATTTCTCTCAACGGGTGGACTGGCAATTGATGAAACTAGCAGAGCTTCCTCAGGGCTGTTGGGTTTACTGGTATTTTAATACTGGTGGGAATATAAAATGAATTGTTAAATTGTTGATTGATTCATTTTTGATTTCTGTATTTGTGACATTTATAAACAGGGGTTTGGCCTTGTTATGTCTGGCTGTATTTACAGGATTTTCATCTTGGTTTTAATTGGAGTCAGCATTGCTTGGGTTCCTGTGGTGCAGTCAGCTCAAAGTGGACAGCTCTTTGATTATATCCAGTCTATCACCAGCTACCTGGGGCCACCCATTGCTGCTGTCTTCCTGCTTGCTATCTTTTGCAAGAGGGTCAATGAGGAGGTGAGTACAATTAAAAGAGTGGTTTGGGTAAAAGTTCACAAAGGACAATCCTTCAGGTCCTGCGACAACCCGCCTTTGTTTCAAAATGGTGTTTCTACCAGGCTGTTGTCTTACTCTTGCTTCAGTCTGGAGTCTAATATTTCCATAGCCCATGGTCTGATGTTCCAGATCTGAGCATTTTAGAAGGGCCCCTTTATTAAGCAGAAGAATCCTCCTTCATCTCATACAATACAGACAGACAAATCAGCCCGACCTTAACTACAGTTCACTGACTCCTAAATAGTTGTGAAGCTGGGGCCACTTACTGCTTCACTGTGCCTTGTGCTGAAGGGGATGGGTTCTAGGGATTTAAGAGTTGAAAGCAAGTCCTTACCGCATTCAACAAACAGGCAGTCTGTCCGTCCCGTGGTTCAGATTCTTGGTGGGAACTTCGGGGATCTGAGTTCTATGCAGAGATTCCCGGCTTATAGGATCTTGCTTTTCCATTTCACATCATATCAGCTGCCAAATTTGGGTCAAAGTAATTCTTCCTCAAGGTCAGACTGGTATGGACAGCTGGTGGATTTTTGTCCTTTTCTGTGGCAGGGCACTGGTAATGCCATCATTTCCCTGGCTTTTGACTGTGGCAGGTTGTGGACCTCTCTTGCCGTTTTGGCTACTGATCATGGTAGTTGTGGTTAAGGGTGTAAAGTGGTAATTTGGGGGATTCCTTTAGTTAATGGTAGCTTGCAAACCCACCGGACTGAACTCAGTGGCTCAGGAGCCCTTTCCAGTCTTGTTCCTACTCCCATCTGTATCCAGCGAGAACTTGGGCACATCACTGATGGTTTAAATATCAGAAGAACTGAACACTCAAAGACTCTAAGAAGCTAGTGGGAGCTGTGGTGCTTGGCATCTCTTAAAATCAGCCTGACAACTGCTCTGAAGTTCAGCTTTCCCACCTGTAATATTAGGGATAATTATCATTTCCTGCCTCCCAGAGCAGATTTATCCCAAGAGGATAAATTCACTGATGTCTGGAAAACACACAGATGCTACAATGAGTAAAGCTGATAGAGGAAAAAGACAAACACTCAATTTCCAGGGGTGGGGGTTGGAGTTTTCTGGGTTTTGACTCCTTTCTACCATTCATGATTTTTTGGAGATTGGTTCAGTTTGCTACCAAGGCATGTCCTAATAATAGTATGCATTTTCTAAGCAGGAATCTTCCATTTTTGGTTGTAGCATGGCTGACTCTCAGACACCCTGTGTTCATTAATCCAGAGAGTCTTCCAGTGACTTCAACTGGTATTGAGCCTGACTAAGGGCTGATCAAAAACTGAATAAGTTCCTCAGGGATTCATCCATGGTACACTCTGAATAACTATTGGGAAGAAATGGATGTGACATTCTAAGTTTTGGCTAAATGCAGATTAGGAAAAGATTACCATATTCTGATTATGAGCATACCTTTTATTTTTGTAACAACAAAATCATGGACTGGAACAGCACCCCAGGGCTGCCAACACTGCTCGCTTGCTTGCGGGGGCTGAACCTGGGGTGGGAGGACTTGGAGGCTGAGCTGGCAGACCACATGGCCAGCTAAGCTGGAGAGGAAAGGCCCCGCTGGGGAAGCTGCTCTGGGCAAGCAGCAGCCAAAGGGAACACTCAAGGGCCCCCTTTGGCAGGGAGTGAGACTGGGTGAAACAGTGCAGTTTTTTTGCTATTGTTTCTGTTTTTTGCCTTGATTGAACAGTGTTTTTTTAATATAGGAAGGGAACAATGAGTAGGTTCTGGCAGCCTTGGCCCCTCTCTACTAAACGATGGGGCTTGGCTTGGAAGGGACAGTGTTAGGGAATAATGGTGGGGGGGAAATTAATGTTTTTGTTGACTGTGGGTTGGGAAAGGAGATTAAGGGAAGGGGAGGACACACTACTCGGAGGCAAGAGAACAAGGGGGCAGGGGGAGACATGAGGTGGTTTGCTTCTGAATGTAGCTTTCTTCTTTGGGTGGGGGGGAATTTGTTTGTTATTTATTAATACTTTATTTTGTTTCTATAAGACTTTGTTTCTTTTATCATCAACTGGCCTGAGCCTTTTTGAGAAGGGCAGTGTATCAATTTAATAAATAAATAAAATAGCAGGTCAAGGTCTTCATATCTAGTTATCAATTTACATTCAGAGGAAAAGATGCATTTTCTTAAAAAAAAAAAAAAATAGCTGAACACATGGGGTTGCTGTAGATGCAGGATTGATGTGTAATTGGAAAAATACAGTATTCCTAAACCCAGGAAAATCATTTTAATCATTTCAGAGGCTTTTGGTTAGTCTCTTGAGTTAAAAGGTTTGGACTGTGGACACTAATGTCAGGAACTTATTTAATCATTGGTCTGGTTGTGGACAACAAGGATTATCCAGTTCTCTCTCTCTTCTTAACCTTTTGGTGCTGTAGGTTGTTCACATAGTCACTGCCAGAAATATATTTTATACTGCTATTAAGAACTGGAGGGAGACGCTGTATTTCCAAACCCACAGTAACTCTTTCTGATAACTCTCCCTGTCACTTTGATCTACAGGGAGCCTTTTGGGGCTTGGTCATTGGGCTGGTGGTTGGACTGGCTCGGATGCTTACGGAGTTTGGCTATGGAACTGGCAGTTGTACAAACCCCAGCGTCTGTCCGTATATCGTTTGTGGAATTCACTATCTTTACTTTGCCATGATCCTGTTTGGGATATCCATCATCGTCATTCTGGGGGTCTCCCTGATTACAAAGCCCATTCCGGATGTACATGTGAGTATTGCTCCCACTGTGTTCCCCAAGACGCTAATGGCCAATGAAGTCATTGTTTACAAATTATACTTGAAATAAGCATTACCAAAAATATTCTAACCTAGAGTTTAGACCACAAAAATTATATAATCTCTTCCCAGCTGTATGGATGGAGCGAGAACTGTGGTATCTTCCCTAAATTACATTTTGCTCCAGATATATTGATAAAAGATATCACATCACATCTACCCAAAGAAGCTTGCCTGCATTTTGCTCCAGATTTATTGGGGAAATGTAGCTCTTTCTGTGAGAAGAACGGTATTCTGGAAATGCCAGAGACACATCTGTAGTCAGAAACAGCTTGAAGATATTATACAGTAAAATAAATAAAATAAAGTGTCAGATGTGGGAACTTACCCCTCAGAATTGCAAAGAGTGGGTGGAGCATTTTGGCTGGTGGGAGCAAAGATCCCTTAAAAAGGGAAAAGGAACAGTTATTCACAGCATCTGTCCTCAGTCTTCCACACTCTCTAATTCCTGAAAGTGATTTACCAGATGTTCGCAAGCTTGCGGCCTGCCTGCTCGCAGTGCTGGTCCAGGCTTCCTGGTCACAGCGGTCTGAGATTGCAAATCTACAAACCTGATCTATTTTATGGCAGCTCTACCGCTTGTGCTGGACTCTGAGGAACAGCAAGGAGGAACGTATCGACCTGGATGCAGATGAGAAGAAGGACAATCCTAGTGAAGATGAAGTATCAGGTAACTTCTGAATACAAGTCTGTTATGAGGCCTAAAAAAGCCAGCAGTGTATCTGAAATCCCCATTTCATTCCTGAATGAGCAGTGAAGTACTCTGGACTTCTTGAAAACACAGAAGCCAAAGGGCTTGGTAGACTCCTACAGTTAGGTTGTGCATTAATTTTTCCCTAGTTCATCAGATTTATGTGGATCAGAATTGAAACCAGTTTTCAGCTGCTCTTTCTGCATTTCCCTTATGAGAGGCCCAGAGCTAACAAGGTTGTTCCAAGACAGGAGTGATGTGTGTTGGCAGAGTTATGTATAAGCCTTTGACCTAACTGGACAGAAAAAGGTGCACTTGGCAGATGTGAGGAGTGGAACAGCAAAGGTGATGCAGGACAGGATGACAATGTACTGCTAGATCTCCACCTGCACAAAGCCACCTGCTTTCTGCCTAGCTCTTGGCAGTGCTCCAAAAGCAGCACAGGATCCAGCCCTTTGTCTTTTTAATAAATAGTATTTGGAGAAGGAAAAAAGGGGGTTAATCTTGCCCTTTGTCAAGCTTCTGAGGAACAGGTACCAGACTAAGACTCTCCAGTCTGCTAAGGCCATCTTGTGTTGTAAAAGCAGAGTAAGTGACCACAGAGAGCTAGGTATAGCTGGTGGAGACTCCCTTGCATAAAGGGTCTCTGACAGCAGAGGAGTGGAGAAGGCAGAGATCAGGAGGGGGTCCAGACATGGTGAGGCCAAGACTGGAGTCAAGACGTATGATGAGGAAGGAAACCAGCTGTGCAGGAGCAGGGCTCTGCTGTGCCAAATCTTCACTGGTGTAAGTTAAGGCTTACCCTGTATCGCCTTGAATCAAGGAGGTGCAGGTGGCTTCCCACAACTGCCTCCTTTCTCCTTCACCCTGGAACAGCACTGGGTATCCAGTGGTGATGGATTGGGACGGTCTGGCCCAAAGAGTGTGTATCCAACACTTTTCAGCATCTGTTTAAATATTTATAATGGGCATTAATTGACAGAACATGATTTTTAGTGTTTGTGAGCTATAGCACTGCTACTTGATAACAAACAATGAATGAACTGAAAAACAGCAGGTCTCCAGGTTTCATAATAACTGGCTGGTTGCATTGCCATTCAGTGATCAGAAATCATTCACTTTGCAGCTGTACTGTGAAATCTCATTCACAACCCCCCACCCCTCCAAGCACATTCTCTCTCTCTCTCACACACACACACACACCCTCCTTCTCCTCCTCCTCCAACACTTCTGCATAATTCAGACTGCAAATTAGGGATATATTTCAAATAGGAGTAGCTCCAAAGAATAATCTGTCGCTGAGAACTTGGTTTTTTTGCCAGTTTTATGGGTCCACACACTGCATTTCTTGACATATTGCTGTATTTTTTTCAGTTGCAGAAGGAGGTGATGAAGAGCAGGGATGCATGAAGAAGGCCTACAACTGGTTCTGTGGTTTAGATCAGCAAAAAGCGCCCAAAATGAGCAAGGAAGAGGAGGAAGCAATGCAGAAGAAACTGACGGACACTTCGGAGGTGCCACTATGGAGAAATGTTGTGAACATCAATGGCATCATCCTACTGGCTGTGGCTGTCTTCTGTCATGCCTTTTTTGCATAAATGCCACTTCACACTCCACAGAGTGTTTATGAAGGTCTAACACAAGTCCCTTTTCCTTTTGAAGTTGCACAGTGTTGTTAAAAAAAAATGAAACTATGATTTGTAAATTGTAAAGAGTTAGTTAGACTTATTGTATTTGTCACCGGAGTTTCTACAAATTAAGGTGATTTATTCATTGGTTTTGCAGCCATAATTTAACAATTTGTTGGTTAAAAACTGGAAATACTGAGTTTTTCAAAAGGGCAGAACCTCAGCCTAATACATCAGGGGAGATAGTATTTAGGAGGCTTCTCTTCTCGCAGAATACATTTCATGCCTTGCTTCAGAACGTAGGAACCAGGGCAGCATGAGCCATATGGAATTCAAGGTTTCGTGAGCTTTATTCTTGTTTTTTGAGGTCTGGTGGAGCTGACTTGATCCTTGTGCCACTTTCCTGTGCTTCAGTGGTTCTCAGCTTGTGGTCCGTGGACCCTTGAGTGTCCACAGACCGTCTAATGGGTCCACGAAATATGACGATGATCAATCAAAAGTATGTGAATATCCACATTTACAGTTCAATGGGGGCTTCACCTCTGTTTGAAATTTTTTTAGGTGCCCACAAAGGAAAAAAGGTTGAAAACTACTGCTGTCCATCAAATCTGTTTTTCCCTCCCTTCCCAAGTTGATTGAAAAAAAACAAAGCGTAGCTACATGAAGGTTCGCACTATATAGATCCAGGATAAATGAGTCCCTAAACATAGTGAGTGCCCTCTGGGTGATATTTGTATTGATGTATTTGTTTGGGACTGTATCTGTTCTTCCACTAGAATGTTTCTCTCGTTTCACTCTGTTCCATGTTGCATTGTTTTTTTCTTTCTCTGCTCCTTTTTCACTGTTTCTTCCCAGTAGAATGTCAGGAAAATAGAAACATCAGAGTGTAACTTTTCTACTCACTGTTTGAGTGGATCTGAAATTAGGCAATACAAGTCTAACTAGCCCTAAGAAGAACTGTGCTTACAATTGATTCATTCTTCAAGATTAACATTAACAGCTCCCACATATTAACTTTAATATGTGCCTATACTTGAATGGGAAGCCTTATTTATAAGAGATTTCTATTGGTTCTGCTTCCCTAGCATGATATACCAAAGATAAACCTCTGTTCACATTTAAGAGGTCTGACTCCTCATCCCCAGTATCTTAATAAATTCAAGAAAATTTAGGGGGACTGACTTCCCTATGAAGGAGGGTGTTAATACACACTTTAATCCCCCATCTTAGTGTATTTACCAGCTGGTAAATATATGTATTTATGAAGGCTTGTAAGTATTAAAATGTTTTTAATGTATTTGGTGTCCACTAAGTCCATGTTTTTTGTGTAGCCCTATAGAAAATATAAAAACCAAAACGTCTTTCTCTTTCTGAGCACATCACATCTCTTCAGTCATGGCCACCTGCCCCATGTCTGAGCTAGGGTTACCCCAGGGTCAGAGTCCAAGCCAGGGGTGGGCAGTTATTTGGACTGGAGGGCCACTTAATGAGTTTTGGTGAGCTGTCGAAGGCAACAAGGGTAGCTCTGCCCCTTGATATAGGCATCCCACCCCCTGGTCGCCATCTTGGGACCAGAAGTCCTGCTCCTAACCCCAGACCTTTGCCACTGGAAGTCCCTCCCCTTGCCTTGGAAGTACTCCTTTGCTGGTGGGGGGGATGCTGCCATCTTAAAACTAGAAAAAAATATCATGTACTATAAAAAGATATCAAACATCTACTATAACTTTTATTTTAGTTTTATTTAAAAATATATTTTTGTCCTGATTTGTGTGTTTGCATAGTGTGTATATATAGAGGCAATTGCAGAAAACTCAAAATACAGTCTTATTCTTGTATATTGTATGTGCAGGGTGCATGGTTGGGGAGTGGGTATGGTGGGTAGAGTAAGTGAGGGGTTATGGTGGGGG
>NW_017728921.1:17641902-17750232 GCF_001723895.1 Crocodylus porosus | reverse complement strand
TGTGGGGAAGGGGTCTTTGGAGTCTTTGGAGTGTACAAATTCCTGAAGCTGCATGTGCTGGCAGTAAGCAGGGCCAGCCCTGCCTGGCCCCATAGTATGCAAGTCCCCGTGCTCCCACCCCAGCCTCCCAGCTGCAGGTGCGTGCGGGCTCAGCCCCATCCAGCCCCATAACATGCAGCTCCCGCCCAAGTCCCTGGATGCACATTGTGGCAGCATGCAGGGTCAGCCCCACCCAGCCCCAACTGTGCTCCTGCCTGAGTCTCTGGCTACATGTTGTGGCAGGGTGCAGGACCAGCTCCACCTGGTCCCATAGCTGAAGGTCCCGCACTCTTACCTGAGTCCTGGGCTGCAAGTGGTGGCAGCATACAGGGCCAGCCCAGCCCTGCGCCTAGCGTGCAGCTCCCACGCTCCCAACCCAGTCCCTGGCCGCACATAGTGGCAGGGTGCGGGGTCAGCCTGACCCAGCCCCGTAGCGCACAGCTCCTGCAGTGTCATGGCCAGCCTGGTCCCGTAGCACACAACTCCTCATGCTCCTGCCCCCTTTTCTCCAACAGGAGTCCCTGCCCCCAGCCCGGTGGGGTCCTCACCTGAATTCCCATACTTGCAGGCAGGCAGGGAGGGCTGGGAACAGCCATGGCGGGGGGCACCAAAAGCCCCTGCCAGGAAGAGGCTTCTTGTCTCTAGTGCTCCCTGGCTTGGGGCTGGGGGTGAGTCAGGCCAGGCTGGGATGGTGGGTGGTTGCTTAGCAACTACAGCCACCCCTCCTGCATGGAGACCTCGGCTTGCAGAGACGCAGCAAGGGCCAGGGCTAATGGAGGCCTTATGGAGTGGCCCCACAGGCTAGATGAAATTGTCTGGTGGGCCACATCCAGCCTGCAGGCCATATTTTGCCCACCCCTGTCTAAGCTGTTCATATGATAGCAAGTGAGCCTGTCTGTGAATGATGCTGCTCCCTCTTAACTACAATTTGTAATTAGAAGTAAAACACAGAGATGCTGAGACAATCTGAATAAAGGCAAAAGCATGGCACATCAGGTTTTAAGAAGTGTTTGATGACTGTCTGGCAAACTCTGGCTCAAAATTCATTTCTAATCTGCTTGACTAGGAATGCACTTGCATAATTAAAGCTGAGAGGAAGAGTGTACATGGAGAATAATGATTGATTTGGGGTGAGGGGTATGAGCAAGAGGCCTAATTTATCCCTCCCTCAGTGATTGGAAGTGAGGGTTAATGCCATAGGACTTTGGTTGCTTTTTGAATTGATCTAGATACTGGGGATGAGGGCTTAGAGCCTGCTGCATCTGGATTTGGAGGGGGTGGGGGGAGGGGACAGAAAAGGCCTAAGTAGGGATTTGATTATCCCTGGAAAGATGCTAACAAGTGAGGGAAGTTTTTTGTGGGATGTCCTGTGTACTTTCCAGACATACTTTATGTTCTGCATGTGACACAGGCAGCTTTATAGGAGCTAATTAAAGCAATGGGGTGAGAGCTGCATTTGTGAATCTAATTTTGTTTAACTTAAAATACCTACAAATAATGATGCCTACACAGACTGTGAGCTCCCTCTTGGCTTGCCCTTTTATCTTACAGTGGAAGAAGCAGGGATTTGAGAAACTGGGAAATGATATTCAAAGTACCTTTTATAAAAGGCCACTGTAAACTCTTAGCAGCAGTAAATGTGATTTTTGGCCTGGACACAAAGGGTGAGCTCTCTCAAAAGCTGTTAGCCCTGTGTGTGGTAGATCTTAGGCCTATATTAATTTGTATGTGTGTGCAGCAAATGCATTCTTCTTACGGATAACAAAATTATCAATGGCCAAGTCCCAAGATCCTCACTTATTTTGCCCAAGCAATGAGGAAAAAGTGTTCATGTGTTACCTTTTTTATATGAATCTCGTCCTACAATTATTCATGCAACAAGACAGGAACAACATTATTATTCTGATCTCCAAGAAACAGAATTAAAAGCTGCCATTGTCCAGCATACCTTAGATTTACATTTAGCCTCTGTGGCTTCTAGTCCCTGCCCCTAAATCAGAACAGTGTAAAAGAGACTGGAAAAAAAGAAGTGATACCAGAACACATGAAGAACACCTAGCAAATCACAACTGCGAGCACCAAAAAGCCTACTTCCAGAAGTTCAAGGTGGGGAAAAAATGCAAGCCTTTGTATGGGCCATTCATGTAGATGAGGGGGCCACCACAAGACTTGCACATGGGGTGAGCAGAAGGACATTTCACTCTGGTGAGCTTGTCTGCCCTCCTCCCAACCTTGGCATCTGTCATTCTTACTGTCAAAGAAGACTTTACTGGTAACTGACAGTGAGGCGAGGCCAATCTGAAAACTTGAGCTATGCAAGTATAAGTCAACTCACTCCAGTATTGACCTATGGCCACAGTAATTATATGTCAGCCTTATTTTTTTTTTTTTACAGATGTACAAGTTTGTCTTCATGCTGATGTCATCACTATGTAGAACAACATTGTTCGGGCCTTATAGAGTAGCTAACCACAGTGCTGAAAACAAGGACTCGTTGTATCCAACCCACTCTTTAGAAAGTCCAGCTGTAATTATAGAGTATGGGGATGCTAGATCCTGACATGTTAATTTAAGTATTTATAATGTGTATGAGCCAATTCAAAGGGGGTTTTAGTGTTTCTGAGTGACTAAGTCCTTTGTAGTCATATTACTGGATGTAGTAAACTGGAAACAGGATAGCTGGCTGAAAAGCACATGGCATCTATGTGGTTGTAAGAATAATCCAGTGATCTTTAACCCATCAGTGACTGAAACTGCCATCATTTAGCCACATTTCTTTGATCCAACTATTGTTCATTCCCACCCTTTGAGAGTTTTTACATCACTGCCAACCCCACAAATTAGGGGCCTTTTGTCTCAAATTTAAATGAGTTGTAAAGATGCTTCAGAATAGTCTGTAACCTAAAACACTGTTTTAAGACTCAACCCAGCATTTACTGAACTCAATGGCAGCAAGCCTACTGGCTTCAATGAATGCTGGTTCGGGGTCTTATTGAAAAATAGAAAATTCATAGTCCTGTGGTTTTACACATGCATGACATTTCAGGACTTTTTATGTTCCTCCTATGTGCTACTATTGCATTTAACACAGATGTACCTCATGAAGAATAGGGATACAGCAAGAAGCAACTGGGTTGGTGGCTTTGACCAGAAAATCGATCACAAATTGAACAAAGCAAAAGAGGAGGAGAAAACTACATAGAGAAAAGTGACTGGTATTTCTAGCTGTCCATTTGGAGACTTGAGAGTAACAATGATGTAGTTACCTTACCGATGAGACCCACAGAGAACTTCAGCCAAGCTAAATAGTAGCAAAACAAATGATCCCAAAATGGCTGTGTTATTCCTGCTTCTAGGCTTACCAATGGATCTCGTCTTTTCCAGGAATGAGACTTTTTTGTGCCTCATTTCATGTTGGGCATAGTGTTGGTATTTAACAAAAATTTTTTAACAAACAACAGTATTTAGTTATGGCTATATTTTGCTATGGATATTTTGCATTAAGTCCCATCTCCAAAGGCAGCTGTCTAAATAGCTCTGGTCTTCTTTTATTTTGAGACTGCACTGTGTTCTTCAAAAGAGAAACCTTAATTTGTTTAATGATACATAGTTAGAGAAACTTATTATTTGACATATAGATTTGCATTATTTAAAACAATTAATTGTTAAACTATAAATTAAACATGCATCTAACAGCTGGGAAGTAGATGTACTGAGCTTTTCTAGTGTAAAATTCCAATCTGGCATTTCAGGGACAAATACCTTTCAAGAAAATTCTCAGCTCAGTTTCTTTCTCTTACAATTGCTGTACATAATGCCTGTTTTTATTTTATTTTTTTCAGAATCTACTAAGGTATTCTGTCAATTTGGATATGTTTACTGTTTTTTCTTTGCTTCTCCACTTGTGAAAGCTTTTGCACAGGCACATTCCTCTTTTGGCTTGATGACTTCACATGCTTTTTCTGTCCTTTCATCCTGTGGTCACTAGTTTTACAGAGAAAGATAAGCATACACTGATCCATGGTAACATGACTTATTACGTGGTTACCCTTGAATGGGTGGATGTTCTCAGAATGTTGGTCTCATGTCCAGCAGCCAAATACTCTGGAGCTACACAGTATAATCTATGCAAAACTATGGCTCTCCTTTCTTTGTCAGATGCTCTAATAAGAAAAGAAATAACACTGCATGCTACATATTGTAAAACTGATGCATTGTAATTTCCTGAGGAAAACAACAGTTCTGGTTATGACTAATCTCCTGAGCTTGTTCTGGCTAATTTAGTGTCCCACTGATTGAACAGGAGTCACTGATCCAAAAAGTGATCAAGATCACGCTGAGTTTTAGGGTCTCATTTTAACTCAGAACAGCATAGGGATCACTGAACAGTGGGGGAAGCTGAATACAATACTTCAATTCTAGACTGAGAAATAAGAATGGCAAAATAAAAAAATGCACCTTTTAATTCAGACTCATAAGAGGCAAGCAAGGCAGCAGGTAGATCAGTGATACCACAGGTTAATCTACATTTTGTTCCACAGTTTGCTGCACTTTGCCAGCAGTACATCCAGATACACTGTGACTTCCTGCAGTATGCTGCAGCATAAGAAACCAAACGTTGGAATGTCAGTGATATGGGCTCCAGAAATACTATTGCTAGATAGATTAGAAAAGATGGATGCACTATGCTGCACTAAATGGGATTATTTCAGCATTAGCCTACATTCTCCTGCAGTATCCTCTTCATTACATGTGCTGTTTATTTCTTACACCATTATGCTGCATGCTATACTGTACTACTGCAAATGTTTATCATTTGTGCAATGCACACTTCAGCAAACTTGCAGTCAATTGAAGCTAGCCACACAGTGTCACAGCAAATAAAATGGATCTCTGCTGTTACACATCCTTCTTGCAGCCATACAAGGCAAAAGGGGTCCCCCAAAGAGTCACTGCTGTGCAATGTATTCTTTGAAAACTAGTTTTCGAAGAGTGCATGTTCACAGAAATACCTGCTCCATACAGCCAAATAAATGTATCCTGGTGATTGAAATGGCAGGTGCGTTTAAGCTGGCACAGCATTCTGGAAAAGGGGGAAGGAGGGGGGAAAGGGGATGGCAGTTAGCTATCCACAAACCCAGTGGGCAAAACTGCAGCTCAGATCTAAGGCTATGGAGCACAGACTTAGATTATGTTACAGCATGAGAGTGCTGATATAATGCCAGGGCCTATGGAAACCATTTCTGTCTTCCTGAAACCAGTGACCAAACAGTCATCTGCCCAAAAGTGCTTTTTTAAGGACTGGAACAGATAGATATCCTTTTGCTGGGGAGGATAATCATTCAGAGTCCAATCTGGGAGACTTGTCACTTACTACATTTCAGGATTCAGGATAATATCTGCCAGAAGCATGGGTCTGCTCATTGTTCCAATACTGCTGTAGCTGCCCATGGTGGGCCTGACGTTCTCTCCTGTTCTTCATCTCTTTGTTGTTTATTGCATAGCTCCTTTGCTGTTGAGCGCAACTTTGTCAGTGAACTGGCTGCTTTTAGCTGTTGATGCTTATTACACGTGCAAGTTTTGTGTGTGCAAGGTGTTCTACACAGGCTAACCAGGATCCTGCCCAGAGGAATGATTTCCAGTTGGCTTAATATTCATTAGTCATGTCTTTATGAGAGACAGCAAAACAAATCCCAATTTGATCAGGCTGTGAAATCAAATCCTTTCAATTTTGACCACTTCTACAATGACTAAGATAGAATGGGGGGAGGGGGGGGATGGGCAGGGAAGGGATTGGGGTGGCTGGGGGAGCAGGCAGGGCTGGTGGGTGTCCCCACCCTTGGTCCCCTCTCTCCTTCTCCAGCCCTCCAACAACCCATTACTTACTGGCAATGGAGCCTTGGTCCAGATCCCTGCTGCTTCAGCACCAAGGCAAGGGCTAACCATAGAGATGCTCTGGCAGCCAAAGCATCTCTGTGGAGGACTCGCCTCTGGTTGCCTCAGGGCACAGTCTGGGACCATTCCCTGCCCTTTTTTTTTTTTTTCCTGAGGGGTTTTTTGAACCCTGGCTATCCAGGGGTCTAATTTTGCCCCCATGCTACAAATTTGCAGTGTGGGGAACATTTTCTCATTCCTGCATGTGCCTCTTGCAGAGTCTCAAAGGGTTTTGAGATACTGCAAGAGACACGTGCGGGTTTGTCTGGATGCACCCGAAGAGTATCTAGGAAGTGTGGCATCAGGAACTTCCTGGTGTGGCAAATGCTCTCCTGCAATGCCACACTTCTTGGACACACTGTAGGTCACACAAGGTTAAACCCTTGCAAAGAGGTGTAGTTGGCCTGTTACTTCTTTACTGTAAGTAGGTCTTTAGATAAGTTCCTATAAATAAACTGTTGTTTCTACCTCATAAGCCTTATCAAGATATTACCAACAGCTCTCTTCCTGCTTCAGGCACAAAGTAACTACAGCTGTGAGAAGGTAACACAAGATCCCCCCTTTTTAGTTTGCTTAACAGACCCAAGCAGTGACCATCTTCGCAGCTGCATGGCATGTGAAATGTGTCAAGGCAGGCTCCTTTTCCAGCAAAGAAAACAGTTTCCCTGCTTAAAACATGCACCCTACATTTTTTGGGGGGGGGGCAGGGGGGAGGGCTCGGTTTTGGGGGAAAAGGTATATGTTGTATGTGAGACAATGTGCTATTCTCAATTCCGTGAAGTGGAACAGTTTTAAAAGCTGCCATTAGGAGAAGGAAAAAGCCAAGAAAGATATTCTTCCAAAACAGGGAATTTTAATTTTCAGTTTCCTGTCTCTTGTTTCATCTATTCCTTTTGCTCTTCATTGAAGCAGATAAGTAGTTTTTTCAAAAGGAAAAAACTCACCTCCAAACCCACAAACCTGTTACTTTTTATGCTTAAAGATCCAGCTTCACAGCTACAATATAGGTAGTTCTTGCCCTAATACTCATGCAAATATTGTTTCATGATGCAATTGAATATCAGGGTACTGAAGACGCAATAGAGCCAATGCATAATGAGCCAGTCCATGGAACTCGCTACCAAAATATATTGAGGAAAAGAAGTTTGTAGCATTCAAAAGAAGGACTTGCCATTTATTAGGAAAAATTTGCACATCCACAGAAATACTAGCTAGATGGAAGATGGGTAAAAGATATATACCCCCCCTGCTTAATGGTATACCAATCAGCGTGTCTCTGAGATCAGGCAGAAAATTTCTGCAAGTGCAGCTGCTACATAATTGTCCATGATGTGAGTTTTACATCTTCCTCTGAGGCATCTTAAGTAGGCTACTGATTTAATGGGACCTTTGATTTAATTCAGGGTGAACCATAATCCCTCATCACAAAACAGAAAAAAAAGCCACAGGAGAGAATAAGCCATCTCAAAAGGATAAACTGTCAAGCAGTTCTAGGGCTGGGCTGTGCCCTCAGAAGATGCTAGGGGGTGCTGTGGGTGATTATCTCTTTCAGGGAATGCTAGAGTGGTCCAGGCTGGAAGATTCCCCATGGCTGATGCCTTGGACCTCAGTGGAAGAGGTGAGGCTCCTTCATAAAATGCTTTTGAATGAGGGGAAAAATGAGCGTCTAAGAAGGTTTCAAAAGGATGCTACGTCCAGTTTAATGGATGGTACTACTGCATGCCTTTCAATTTGCTGCCTTGTGGAAGGACAGAGATGACAAAAGGTGGAATGTCAGTCCTAACCACAGTGCTTTTACTTATAAAAACAGGTGGGACTTGACTGGGACCCCATTACCTCATTGCTTCTTTATGGATTCCCATGTAAAGAAATTTAAGAGCAGTTTCAGGTGAAGCAACTTCAAATACTAAAGCATATGCTGATTTAACAGAGAATATTTGAAAGCAGGCTATTTTGTCACAGGATATAAAGGGGATTTACTACGAGTGTATTGCTTCGTACTGCCCTTGGTTTAAGGTTTCCACTCAATGACACGGATGGCAATTTTTGCTGCTCTTATCACAGCCTCGCTGGGGTCATTCAGTTGCTTTTGAAACAAGCCCACATGGTTCAGTAGTGTCTCGCGACCCTCAGGTGCCTCAGCCAGTGTGGTCAGGGCTTTGATTGCATTCAGGCGAACCTTGGTGGTTTCACTGTTAACCAGCTTCAGTAAAGGTGGGATGGCATCTGCACTCAGGGCTGCATATTTCCCTGAACAAAACAGAAATGGGCTTAGATTTTATTACAGAATACAATCAGATAAACAGTTAATGAGCCAAGATCCATTAATAACCAGCCAGAATTGTGGACTATGGATAGTCCTTCCCCTGTAACTTTTGGCTCCTGATTTTTAACACTTCTAAGTTTGAAAGCTCAGAACTGAGGATTTTGGTTCAGGCTCATCTCTACTGAAGACCATAGAAATCATCCATTAGCAAGAGAGTGACAGAGTTACTTTAGTCCTCCCTCTGCTTTTCATGTTTGTTTGTTTTTTCACTTTAAAATAAATCACTTAGATCTAAAAAAGACACCAAATGATAGGCTACTGTGTTCCTCTGGGAGAGTGCCCTAAGGAACACCATGCATTCTTTTATTTTTTTAAGAGACTTTAAATACTTGGAGCCACTCCTGTGTCAACTTTCAAAGCAAGGGGGACATTTGCAGAGGAGGGCTGGAGCACAATTGCTGTTATTAAGAATTCTCGTGTGTCCAATTACATATTCATCACTCTGAAAATTTACCGCTAGCATTTTCAGAGTCATGTGTCTGACTTTGCCAAGAACTACTTCTGCATTTCTCCAATTCTCACTCTTCCCCTGGGTGTTAGGGAGGAAAAATCCCCTTTCACCACACATGGAAACGACGGGGAAATAACAGGAAGCTTATTAATTCTGATTCTCAGCTGGGGACTGTGAGTTTAGGGCAGCCTCTGGGGGTGGGGACTCCTTTGGACAGACTACTGACAGACCTTACTGCTTCCCTCCTCCCTGCTGAAGGAGGATGGCACTAAACACGTTGCCCTCTGCCAGAGTAAAACCTTTGTGGGCACAGGGACTAGCACCAGAACAGGAGCTAGTGGAGTGAATCACAGTTCAGTTATGCTTTAATATAGACACAAGAGAGAGAGCAAGGTACCTCAGGGATGGACTTAATGGACTGCCCTGCTTTTGCTAGTTTCTGCAGTAACTTTTGCATTATCCAAACCTCACTTTTTTTTTTCTTTTTTGATCTAGTTTAGAAAGTGATGAGCTAAAATATCAGCTCATCAAATGGCTTGTGCTGGTAGCTGCACAAGGAAATAGCCCTAGCTGAGGCTGTCTTTCTCTTTCCCTTACCTTGGGTTGTAATGGTGGCATTTGTCAGTGCTCCTGCTGCATTGGCGCAGACCTCAGGGTGTGAGTCTTCTAACAGTTTGACCAGCACTGGGATAACCTCTTCACTCCACACAGTGTTTTTTCCTTCCAGAGGGACACTGAGGATGAAGCAATGTTAGTTTGCTTTCTGTGTCACTGTCAGTGGCTTCTTTTAGGAGATGGCCAAAGTGATAATGCAGAACATCTTCTATTCCTTTTGGAGTAAATGTTTGCTGAATGTTAGGGGCACTTTAAATACTCAGGCCTCAGTTACAAACTGGAGAGGGACACAACTGTTTGCTGCAGGGGGGTTACTGTTAAATGTAAGTGGAGTTGTTTTGGTGGCATCAGCACTGTCATGAGACTGGGTTTTTCAGACTTCCCAAAGCCAGCTGCATCAAAAACTCAGCTGTTGGATGTTCAGACTGTTTTTCTTAAAGAGCACCCAACTATAGATGGTGCTTTACAGGTTATACTAAGTCTCTGTTGTGCTCTGGACTGCAGGTTAATTCTTGCATGTGATAGAAAAAACATCTGCTGTAAACATAATCCATGAGTGGTGATTTTTAAGACTTAAAAGGAGATGCTTGGGATGCTACTGAGTGCTCATTCATTAAGAAGGACATACTATATTATAGCTAATTGCTCAGGTTCTGTATGGGCTCAGTGTAGCTCAATATTTTTTATACACATCAGTGACATATGTGTGGCCCTACATCCACACAGCACTATGCCATTAATAAAAACTTCTACTTGTATTGTACATTTCATCCTGAAAGACTCTAAAGTGCTTTGCAAACTTCACTGATATATACGCAGCATATACAGAGATCATTTTGCCTGCTGCTGAAATGCAGCCACCCCTGTGGTGAAACACGGCAACCATTTAACAGTACCTTATAACTGATACTGTATAATAGTCTGCTATACTATGAAAAATTCTTTAGCCAGTAAATTTAGGTAGGCAGAAAATAATTACCAGGGCTCTTATTGTAATATTCTTTTAGGAAAAAAAATATTTATGTAATTACAAGTGGACAGATCTTTGGTTTTACCTAACATCTATACAAAATGGTATGTCTAGTAGCTATGCACCAGACTGGGGCATAACTTCACTACTAACAAGGGGCAGGTGTGGGGGAAAAGCACCATCTACGGAGCTGCCAACATAATTTTCTAGGGCAGCTAAATCATCTCTGGAGGTGTGACAAGTTTAAAGTAAGACATGGCAAGGACTCCAACTAGCACCCAAGATTTGGTCAGTAGTTACTAGTTAGGCACTGTCTGGGGACAGTCCTTTCCTTCCCTCACCTGATTACCAACAGGACACGGGCAGCTTTGCTTCTGATGGCCACTGATTCATGAGCGAGCCTGTCCTTCAGAATGGGAACAGCACCAGCCACCAGAGCTGAGAAAGCATCTACGAGCAGGCAGTTGGCGAGTGTGTCCAATATGAGTTCCTGGATTTCATCCAGCTCGGTTTTCAGTTTATGTACAAGCGAGGGAACCAAACCGTTTTCTACTATGCCAGCAGCACCTGCAGGAGTAGACAGGAAGGGACACAAAGTGCTAATGCATTTAATGCTTCTATCAACACTCAGAAATTGGCTACCAAGATTAAAATTTATTCCTCTTCAGCAGAGTGCTGTTGGGAGACAGAGATGGCTGTGACTGGAATCCTCAAACAGCTATTTCTGCATCAGTCCCTCAGTATTTACTAAGGACATTTCACCTCTTTTTCTGTTTGCAACCTGTAAGCAGCTTGCAATTTTCTTCACTGTATCCAACAGTGCTGTGCCCTTCTACTCTGTTCTCTGTGTGGCATATGCAAGGAGAGCCTCACAAATGCTCCACACGCAGGGTGTTCACACCATTTCCTACAATGACTTCAGCTGGGGGAGACTCAAACTGTGTTGCTCTGATCCTCCCAATATCCACCACTGAAGTATTCCTCCATACAATGACTCTTGCTGAGAGATTACAGGATTGCAATAGCTCTGATCCTCCCCATAGCTAACAGTCTTCACCATTCCCACATGAAGAGATGCTCAGTAAAGTTGTGAAATAAGAATCTATGAGCCCTCATAGCCAGTTCTAATATCAAACTCTACTATTTTTCCTGGGAGAGACTAAGGTTTGAGAATTATTCCTTGCAATAATATATAGAGGGGGAAATGGAATTTGTGTTTCCCAAAAGAGAGTCCTTCTGGCCTATTTCTTTGTGTAAGCAGGGCTATGGCATAGCTGTAGTATGCCCAGCAAGTTCAGTCTCTGCCACTGGCCAAGTGGCTGACTTAAAGTGTTCCACTTCGTATACAATACTAAGCCAACATTGAGACAGCATTGCCATGGAAAAGCAGAAAGCAGAAGAGAACACATTGTCCACAAGTAACGATGTAAAAACAAAATCCTCAGCTGTCTGGTTGCTAAGACCACTTCTTTGGTTGCTAAGAGAAATGTTGCTCCATTTGAAGTGATTCATATATGGTTGGGTAAGGAAATTTGGTGTATGAGAGAGAACAGGTTTTCTTCCAAGCAATTTCCCCAGTTGGGGAATAGTTGAACCTTTCACTCAAATACAGGCAGGGGAAGGGATTTTAACAGTCTTTGGTAACTCCTGGGAAAAAATTCCGCAAGTCTTCAGGCTGAAAAATGTGTCCTAATGTATGTATAGCACAGAATAAGCCCTACTCTATAGCAGAGGTTTCACTGACATTGAGTAATTTCTTATGTCATTAGCTTCCTGGGTTTTACTTGCCTAGTGCAGATGCAATGACAAATGCCAGAGTGATGGCGTAAGAGCTTTTACTATCTGTGTGACATTTGGAAAGCAGATGCTGTGAGAATATAAAACAGAAAAAAATAAAAAGGAAATTAGACCCATAAAAATCATGCTTGCAAGCCAAAACTAAGCGATGCTGTAAGGTAAGGCTAGCATATTGTGTCACTATTTTCTCACTCCTGCTTATGTTCTCTCACTAACATCAGGTATGGGTGAGTCACTGGAGGGGGGAGTGATGTTTGAAGGCAGGATATGCAACTGGCCATAATTTTTCATTTTTTCAACTTTAATCTAGTTTTATTTGTGTTTCCTTTTTCAAGCATGAAGGGTAATAAACCCCCATGGACCAGGTGCTGGCATGAGGCACCATCTCATTGTGTGTGGCTCTGAAGGGGCCAGTAGAATGGTTGGCTGCCCTAATGGGGTGGCTAGAGATTCCCCTGGTGGATGACATAAAGCCCAATCGTATGACACTGTCATTTACTTATGGTTCATTTCCATGGGGGCTGTGTTGGAGAAAAGGTAGGGGATGATGAAGGTGCAGCTGAAAGCAGCCAAGGACACCTGAATGGCACAACGGTCTCTAGAGAGCGACTTCTACAAAGATAACTGAAAGTCACCCTTAGGTTGCTCAAGATTACACTCAGGGCTGATCCAGCCACATTTTCCTACAGGTTAGTCTCAGGAATCTGCTTCCTTATGTTGTGAAGTCCTTTTGAAGTAGGTTACATAGCATAAGTTTTTTTCAGGGTCAGCCTTTCAAAACCAGCTTCCAGCCTCTAAACCTGCTTGCGCAGTTCTTCCTGTGAAAAATCTGCATGTGTGACCATTGGCACATGAGGCACAGATCCCCAGACTGATTACATGAACAGCTCCCGGTAGCTGCCCCTGCAGGTATGTTATACAAATCACTGTATGTGCCATGCCTAGCATACAATTTCAGAGGAGGATCGGGAGGCAGGGGAAAGTTTAGCCAGGAGTCTGATGGGCACTGCAGCAGCTCCTTGCTTCCTATAGAGTTGCTGTGCTAGCTGTTCTGTGATATTTTCAAACAGAAAACATATTTGGACATCTTGACCTTAAAGTAATTTCATTTGTTCCAGATAAGATACCATACTGAATGCACAATACAAAAATAAATACGAGTAATGAGGAACTGAAGTTAAAAGCTCCACACGCCTCACCCTTTCAGGCTCTGCCTGTAGTTTTAAGTCATGGCTATCCTGCTCTTCCCCAGGCACGGGTCACAGTCTAAGCATTAACCTTTCATAAGACAAACATGCTTCTCATATACTAGAGCTGAGGCTCTGGTATTAGCCAAGAAAAGATCATTCAATTTTTGTTTTCCTTCTGTCTGTTACTATGCCTGCCTATACTCTATCTCTCCCCCTGTCCTCTCAGATAAGCCTGTTTTCCATTAATCTTTTTCTGCAAAGCAGCTTATTAGTTCTTTCTCCAAATATTTGCTATGCATCTCTCTCTGCTTTTTATCCACCACCTTCATTTTCATTTTTCTTTCCTTTTCACTCCTTATTTGTGGTTTGCTACCTTCAAGATCTGGGGTCTACCATTTCTTCTTCTCGCAGCTGTAGAGGCATCTTTTGCTACATCTCAACATTCGTGCTCTGTGTCCTTCTGTTTAGATCCTTCGCTTCTCACCTCTGCACGTTATATTGATCTCTTCATCCACACTGCACCATTTCCACTGGCCCTTGAGTTTTCTTCTATCAGTTAATGTTATCAACTTCATCTAACTCAGTCATCTCTTAGCCTCTCTATTTTTCCTCATGCTGCCTTACTGTTGGTGATGGTCCCTCCTATTGCACTTCTGAGAGCAAATGTATGTCACAGCCATTTGGTTCCTTCCAGTTCCAGTGATCTGGCTAGGGATTGTAAGCAGCATCCTATTTATACCATGCCAATAAATAGTAGTTATTTAAATAGCTCTGTGATTTCTACTAAAAGGTATTTTAGAATATTGCCTTTGCCTGATTAATTGACACTTCTTTTACGCAAAAGACTTTGGAATACTTGGTTTCTAATAGTCTAATAGTCATCTGCTGTGCCCCGTGTTCTGTCTCAATAGGGGTCTAGACTTGGCCCCAAGACTTTTCTATGTGGCATCCAAAACCATGCAGCTCGATAGGCAAGTTACCATGTTAGTAGAGGCACTTGCACAATTATAAATGCGGTCTAGGAAGATGGACTGGTCCACCAGCTCAGAAGTTTCACTGAAGTCAAATAAGGTGGGGGGCAGAGAAACTGCTAACAGCAGTTAAAAAAAAAAAAAGAGTAATTTATGGCAAGAGTGAGAGATTAAAAGAACAGGAAAAAGGAACAAAAAGTAATTGGTGGAGAGTTGTAGAGGAGATGCTTGCAAAATTCCAGCAATTTTAGGCTGGAAGGGAAGGTAAGTAGGCTTCATCCAACATCCTATACTGCTTAGAAGTGCAGTGGCATCCCATGAGGACTCAGTCTTCCACTGAAATAATGTCACTTCACAGGTGAGTAACCTGGTGCCACAGCAGAAATGTGATTTGTCCTATGTAACACATACAGTGGGAGCAGTGAAACGGAGGAAAATAGTGCTATAAAATGCAAGTTGTTGCCTTTGCAATTGCATAGTTAACATTAGTATTGATCTGTTTTTCCTGTGAACTTGTGTTCTTCCCTTGGGCTGCTCTCTATCTCAGCACTCATCTCCTCCCCCTCGTAGCCCCCTGGCTATTCCCATACTCTTTTTTTTCCCTGTCGCTTTTTTTAAAATAGACTCAAAGAGGAGTTGCCATTTGCTCTGTTCTCTTAATATAGCTGCAGGTCAGATAAACAAATGAAATTTTGTACGGGAATAAAGAAACCATTTACTAAAAATAACAGTATTTTCTTAATTACCTAAAGCAATTACATTACATCGTGTACCCTTTTGCTTACAAATGTCAGGTTTTAAATCAAAGTCTTTTTGACAAAGATGTTATTTTTAATGAGAAGCCTGTGCAAAGCCATGGTTAGTCCATATCCTACAGTATAATGCAAATGTAAAGCAAATGGTACAATCTGAACACCAATTCTATATATTATAACAATACAAGTTTCCCTTGCTTTATGTGGGTTCTGTTCATTCGTTATATGTGAGGTAAATTCACTCTTATGTGATCGGTGTGGTGGAAGCCTACAGTCAGCTGCTTTGTGCGGTGCATTGTGGGGGTGACGCACACCAAAATATAGTCTTCTGTGGGGATCTGTGCTCCTCGCTTGTTGTCTGCGACACGTGCTTCTGTAGTTGCCATCCCCATTATGATAGCGCCCTGTGCTTGTGTGTAGTCTTCTCTTGGTGAGTACCAAAATTGTCTTGTAAAAGTGGTAGAAATGGATGTGGGGGTCAGTACCATTGAGATCTTGTAACGTATCCCTATTTGTTACATTGTAAAGTTGGTTCCCTTTATGCAACTTCAAATTATGCATCATTTTCTAGGAAGGCATGTACAACATAAAGCGAGAGAAATCTGTATTTGCTAACATAACTGACAGTAGTTTGATGAGTACGCATTTAAAATCCCTTTCAGCCTGGAGAAGGACAGAAAACTGAGAGGAACCAGAACCATCAACAAGCAGAATGAAGGGTATTGCTGTACTTTGCAGCCTGCAGCAGTCCTCATAGTGGCACAATCTAGTATTGGCAATCTCCTGTAGACGGCAGTTGAAAAAGTCCAACATGGAAGGCCACCAGCTGCTGGAATCATTTAAAGGAACCTAGAATAAAGCCTCAAACTTTGGCAGCAACTCTTTTTTCCAGCAAAACCAATAGGAGTTGTCAGTACTGCAACCTCAAGTTTTTGTTAGCAACAGCATTCTAGGTTAGGTCTAACTTTTTGAGACAACGGTGTGAGTGACAGCAAGGATTACGTGCATACGGTAGCTTAATGCTACTCCAGTGGTTTTTTTCTGCAAGCCATGGCATACCTTCCACTGTAACATGTGATTCATCTATGCTTAGCTTTCCCTATGTTTAGTCTTTAGACCCTGGGAAGAATTTTGGACTGTCAGTCTGCACAACAATTTGAGAACCCTGTGGGACCTAATGTAGTTTTAGGATTACAAATGTAGAGCCCTTCAAGTTCCCAGCACCAAGCCTGGGTCAGTGGGTAGGTTATGGATAAGAGTACTTTTGACCTTAGCTAAAAATCCACTTCCTGCACCCTTCAACCATCCACTGAGCTATGCGGGATCATCTTATTGAAGAGAAGGACTCTGGATCCTAGCCTGGGAATGTTAAATTAATTCTCCTTTTTCAATGTACCCCTACATCCAAATGTTCTCTTTCAATAAAATGTGCTTAAAAAGGAGAGCTCCCAGCATCTCCAAAAACACATATAGGAAAAAAGAGCATCTTGTGTGTGAAATGTCTGCCAGGCAGAAAGGAATATGTCTGTTCAAGTAATTTGGGGCCTCTCAGAGAACAGTGGGAGTGCTGGCGGCAAGCATCTAGCTAAAATACTAAATGGGGAAACAGTGCCTTTAAAAATGGAAAGTGTTTCCCTTATTTCTCTTTGTTGGGTAAACAATATAAGTCCTGAGGCTTTTGGAATCGCCCATGTTTTTAATTCCTTGTAACATTTAGTTTAAACCAGGTCTGCAGGCCTGCAAAGATGAGAAAAGGTCTTCACTTGTCACTTTGACCATGACAAAGCTAAATAAAATACCTCTTAATTCTGAGAGGCATTCTGGGGTTTGATCTTGCTCTTGTTGTAGTCCATGTGAATTTTGCCAAGATTCAAAACCTCAGGGTAGCTTGTGTATGAAACACAGAACAGGAAATAAAACTATAATTTTATACCATGTAACACTATACCATTGTAGAACAATTGTTATCTTGTATAAATGTCAAAAGGAAAAACTTGTGGTGAAATTCTATATAAAGCCTCAAAAATGCCAGGACTGCCTTAGCACTTAGCATAGAAGAAGGCTTGGCCTGGGAGCCAAGCAACTCCTGATTCTTGACGAGGAATGAAAGAGAATCCTATGACATATGTGATCATTTGTTTTTGTTTTTCAAATCCATGCTCTTGGGCATGGACAAAAACTCAGGGAAATTATCATATCAAAGAACTGAGGAAAATATTTAGCACAGAGACTAAAACCAATACAGCTGCACTAGCTGCTTCATTCAGTTAGAAATCCAAAAGGGGCAGAGTTCCAAAACTGAAAAAATAATGTTAACATGTAATTTTGGAAATAAATAATAATTGTCCATGGCATTCTGCTTGAAAGTTAATGGACTTGAGCTTCTAAGTCACTTAGGCTTTGTACGGCAGGGAGGAGTGATGCTTAAATAACACACATCGAAACCACAATGTCTGTCACAAGGCCAATGTCTCCGGAACCTCTGGGGAAGAATGAGTCAGAGGGGCCCTAGGCCGGCATTTAAAGAAGGGAATTGTCTCCATGAAAAATAGATCTTGGATTATGTCTTTATGTAGAAATTACATACTGGATTATACTGATGAGCTGTTCAGACCAGGACTCTCTCTGACCGTGGCCAATTTCTAGGTGCTTCAGAGAAAGGCATAAACAAACCATGGTAGAAAATCATAAACCATGCTTTCTATGGAAATTTTTTTCCAGCCCTATCAGGCAGCAGGTGGCTTATGCCCTGAAAAATAAGCATTTATATTCTTCCTGACAAAGTTTTTTTACCTTGTCTAAAGTAACTCTAGATACTTTCATCATCCATACAACTATCTAGTCCCTTGTCGAATCCTTCCAATATCTTGACCACATTAATATAAATTTGATGATGAAAATTAGGAAATTTCCCAGGTCTTATTCTATGACAGAATAATTTAATTTTTCTTTTGTTCAGAGAAAATGATGTAATTTAGTGTTAAGGCTTGGCTTCCTTATTTGGGATAATTCATTTACTAACTGAAATGCGATCTTCAAATGCATTGAACTCTCTCTACTGTGAAGGTTTTTTCCAAAAACATGACGGAAGAAAAAAGATCTGACATTTCTACTGCTTGCTCTGAAGAGCTGCAATCAAATGATGCAGAGGGAATTAGTCTTCTGATTACTAGTCTCCAGGAGCTGCGTACCAGACATGAGATACCAACAAATTTCAGATCTCGCAGATCTCCTGTCATTCCCCAAGTCAGTAAGGGAGTCATACACGTATAGGGTGACTCATGCAACAGCTTGCCATAAAAGGCACTGATGACATCATAGCTTCCACAAATACCTAGCAAGATGTATTCAAGTCATTTAGAGAACGGAAAGCTAATTCAGTGGGTATAAAAAAGTGAACCTGTTCATAAGAGAATTTGTATTGATTCAGGTGTCTGTGCAAGTGCTAATATAAATAGTGGATTTTATACCTCTGTAAGTATGCATGCACATAGATCAAGAGCCCTGAAAATACTTAACTGTTACTATAAACAGGCTTCTGTCAAATCCAACCAATTTACTTTGACCTGCCTCCATAACCTAGCTTTCTCTGAATCTGATTGTGGTGGGTATTTTTGTTCAAATGTTTGTATTATATTCTTCAGCAGATTTTCATAATATATAGTTGATATTCCTCATTAAACTACTTATTTCCTAACAATTATGGAAAGTCCTAAACCTGACTCCTCTAACATAAAGTTGCTTTTTCATTTCTCTAGCTGTAAAACCAAGAATCTAGAGATTGCCTTTGAAACTTGAACAATGATTTTAACCTCAGATTTAAGCGCTGACATCCTAAAATGTGTTGTTTAAAAAAGTGTGGGGAGGGGGCACACACTTTTGTTATCTGCTGGCAAAGTGATTTTTGTGATCAATAGGGTCTGTAAGTATATTCAATGATTATTTACAGTAGTGTAGTAAGATCAGTGCTCCATTGTGCTAGGCACTGTAAAAGCACATCATAAGAGACAGTCTGTTCCCCAAAATTAAATAGAAAAAGCAGACAGAAGATGCCTGGGAGGGGAAAGAAAAATATAGAGGCAAATGATTGTTTGACGTCATGCATCAGGTCAATGGAAATAAACAAAGTCCAGTGCCACATCTGCTAGACCAGCCAAGGTCTTATAGCACCCGGGGATCCTGTGAGATCCTTTGGAAAGTACTGCAAAGTGTGAGGAGATAGATTAATAAGTGCAGGCTTAGGCTTGTCCCTGCCTGGTTGATCCCCCACCCACACCACTGCCTGGCTCCTGTCAAGGAAGAAAGCGCACTGCAGTACATAAATTAGTTTTTGAAATGGGATGCCCTTGAATCCACAAAGTTAGGGGAGGGTGCTTTGAGTCCAAAAAGGTTGAAAACTACTGACATTACCTTACAAGACTGTGCCTTGTCTGTTTGATATTGCATACTTGGTACATGTATGCAATGCTCTTATCACAAATCCTGTTCATCCTTACCTGCAGTCTATTTCTGGAAGGATACAGCACAATTCTATAGATAGTTCTATGTCCCTATTATCAAATGCACCTTTTTTCAAAATCCTGATTGAGGACTGAAATGTTGTGTGCTTGGTCTTAATCCAAAAGAGTGTGTGTGTGTGTGTGTGTGTGTGTGTGTGTGTGTGCACGCACGTGTGTGTATGTGTTCATGCACATGTGTGAACTTCAATTACATCTAATAAACATGTATTGAGCTGTTTTTTTGAGTACAGGAAAGGGTGTTTTCCAGATATTAAGAATTTTCTAAGGTAACGTTCACAATGTTTACAACTGTGCTTTTAATTTGGAATTTTAAGCAGATAGTGAAACATTTGTGATAAAATATGGTCTGATGCAATTTTAGTCCAGTCCTCAGATTAACTAGACATTTCTTTGAGGTCTGAAAATATTTGCTACCTTTAAAAAATATACAGTACTGTACATCTCTGCTACTTCTAGGCATAGGAGAATCCCATGAAAAAGCCTAGTGTGGCTCTCCTCAGGGTTTCTAATCTAGGCGGTGTTAGAAACTTCTAAGATTTCCAGCCTCTTTTTCTCTTGTACTGAAAGCCTGCCCTTTAAAGGGAAGTAGCACAAAAATAGCACGCACTACTAGAGTATCTCAGACTTAGGATAAGTGATAGCTAAAGACTGGAGGATTTTTTAGCTCTACAGCTGAAGTAAGAGGCAACTGCTCAGACTCCTGAAGATATCACCCCAAAATGTGGAGGGAAGAAGGAGCATTAGCCCTTGTGTCTTTCTGATAAAACCCTGGGGGAAGACGAGACACCAGCCAAATGATCCCTGGGGTATAAGCAAGGATGAGGCAAAAGTCAAGTCACCTCTCTGCTCTGTATAAGATGTCAGGTGATCCAGAAGAAAAAGGATGGTGAAATTCCATGATTTTGTTATGAGGCCAAGGCATTTCACCAAGTATTGGGCCAGTTTAGCTGGCATCTTAGGGAAACCTGGAACCTGGATGTGAAATTTGCAGGGTGGGACTGTCTGAGTGAAACGCATGAAGTCTGGATCCCTGAAGCTGTGCAAAACTAAACAGGTGCATATGGAAGACCCCACATACCTCTTTACCACCAAATTAAAATTCTATGTTGTGACAAAGGGCTTGATTATCCCCTATCCTGTGCTTTGTTTGCGTATCTGTGAGAAGGGGATGCAAACTAAAAATCAAACATGATCCTTATGATTTGGTAGCATTTGACATCTGCTTTAACTGTCCCAGATACAGGGCAATGGAGAATCAGGCCCACAGACGTTAAGCCACAGTTGTGTAACGCTTAACTAAGCGTTCAGCTCCTGCCTGGAGAATAGAATGATGAATATCCTATAGATAAAGAGCTCTGAAATGCAGATAATCCTCCTCCTCCTCCCCATCCTTTACCTTCTGCTGCTTATATGCTCAGTGCAGTAGGTGTCTAGAGATCAGCTGGCAGAAAGAGCTCTACTGTGAACAGCTCTCCCTTGGGGATTCATTTCTAGTTACTTTGCTCCTGTTTTTAGAAGATTATACTTTACTTTAGTAGATTTGCATACTGTGGTGCAATTGGGATGCAGTCAACTTAAAAGTAAAGTGGCAGCAGAAGAAGGATCATCCATCTCCTCTTGTGGAAAATCCCAGTGGTGAGGGAAGAAGCCTAGACCTCTGGTTTCCAAACAGTGGGTCGTGACCCCAAATAGGGTTGCAACGTCAGCAGATGGAATCGCAGGGGTGGAGGGCTGTGGGTTGGGAGCGAGAGGCAGTACTGAGGAAATGGGGTCATGCTGAGGAAAAGTTGCTCTCTCCATGAAGTTTCCTCTGCTGGGTCACATTTCTCCTTGCACCAGAAGAAGAAGGGTGTCATTGGAAGCTGCCAGAGGCACAAAGCCATCCTTCATGTCAGGATGCTCCCAGGCAGCACTATTCCCCTTGAGCTGCCTGCCAGGATTGCCCACACTCATCTGCCTCCAGAACTGGAGTCTTCTACTGGGGAGGGCCTATACACAACAGGTAAGCCTAGGCCTTTATTACTTCTGGCAAATTTTCTGCAGGGTCTGGGGAAAGTTTATGAGGGTGTTTTGGGTTTTTTTTGTTCTTTGTCTTCATCTCGGCCAACTTCATACAACCAGGGTTTTGGTAATAATGGGGCTTAATTTTATCCCCATTCCATAAAGAGGTGGGAATCCATGAATGGCAGTTTGCTCTGGACCTGGGGGAAATCAAACTCTGTGGTTAGTTTTGGAGGCTGCGTGGCCTTTTAGATCAAGCACTAGACTAGGAATCGGGAGATCTGCATTCCGTTCTTGGCTCTGGTTTGCTGGGTGACCTGGGACTTCCCTCCCTCGTACCTCAGGTTCTCCACCAGTAACATGAAGTTAATGATCCTGATCGCCTCTGTAAAGCATTTTGAGATCCATCAATGAAAAATGGTATGCAAGAGCTGGGCATTATTATTTAAGACGCACATTTGTCTAATTGGGAATACAGTACATAATTTTAAAAAAGGAATTTTCCAGATTTTAAAACACTCTGACCGTTGCATTGTCTCCGTGGAGGGAACCAGATTATTTTCTCTCTCAGAGAGAATTGCCGCCTTACTGATATTTTCTTGTAGGGGCCCAGTTTGATGTTACATAGAGACCTAATCTGCTTTCCACTGAATTCAACAGTAGCAGCTTCAAATCCAAAAACTACAGGAACTGGTTTTCTTGTTTAAAATAAAAGTTATAATATGGAGAGTTTTAAAGTGCTACAGTCAGCAGGAGACTTAAAATTCCACCAGTCTTGCTGGAAGGAAGTGTCTTAGCTGCTGGAATTCAGTGTTGTTCAACAAAATTTACTTTGCAGAGCAGGCAAGATTTTAAGGCTACTGGACAGTAAATTGTAAAATTTTAAGTATTTGATTATTGTTACAGTTGGTTTTACAACTAATGTTATTCCCTTTTCCTTTTTCCTCCACCCAGCTCCCCCGAATGCACTCAGAAAGAATCTCCATGGTTTAGCAGTAAAGACTTCTTTCATACATTTATCCTGATTAGTAAAAGATGAGAGAAAAACATGTACAGGTTTTTTTAGTATGGTCTCCAAAATGTTTCCATAAAACAAAAGCAGGTCCATAGTGGTACTGTAATTCTGAATATTGGATCCATTACAAACAATTATACTACTTTACCTTATTTCACAAAATCCCTGTTCAGAGCTGTTTTCCCTTTGAGTCTCTGCAAGAGTTAGGGCCCGTGTTTCTATCATGAAGTTTATGATAAGTGAAGACTGCTATGTAATGTTACTGCACAGCAAAGCCAGCATTATCTTTCAGGGTTCTAGGCCAGCCCCCAGGCAGCTGCTACCAGCTGCTGGATTTAGTGCTTGTTACTGTAGACTTGGCTTCTGTGGCAAGTGCTGATTTAGCATTTGAGCCAATGTCTGTGAGCTGTGGATACAATAGATGTATAATCAAAATATGAAGAAAACTGAAGATGTATTCAGTTCAGAACAAAAGCTTATATTCAAATTGGTCTGTTTGTGGCACTTGAGTCTTAGTCTTCCAGATACAAGCAGAAAATAGAGCTCCTCTGTAGCCTACTGGGTAGCATTAGCAGGAATATGTAGGACATCTGTCTCAAATACTTGAATGATTCTCTTGCTCAAACCTAGTAAGCATAGACTAGAGTATAGATCTTAAGGAAAGCTCCAACAGATCCCAATAGTACTAGACCAAGATTTAAGGGTGAAATCCTAAATGGAGGCTAAATTTCACCTTAGGAATCATGACACCCCCTGTGCACTCAAAGTGATACGATCTGTGGGAAAATGCATTCATTTTTTTTTTCTCTTGAAGACACTGGTGTTAAAGTAACAATATATCCTTGAAAGTTATAAATATCAGAATCTAGTCATCCATGCCTTATGCTATTTCAAACTACACTACATGAGAAAATGATTAACAATAAAAATACAGCCTCTTGTTTCCTTCTCTAAATGTTCTGTTCTATTCTTCATGTGCTAAAAAGAATCTCAGGTTTGTCTATGTATAATTAGTCCACATCTACCATTGCTTGTTAAAAAAGAGGAAATTATGTATAAAATAAAATAAAAATAAAATAAAATAAAATAAAATTAATTTAACTAGATTCTTCCACATAAAAAGAGGAAACTGAGACACTTTTCTGGTTTAGTGTTTGTGCATTTTTATTCCACAAAAACACTGTACACAAGCATGTAAAAAGTTCTAATATTGTTATTCCTGTAAAATAAATACGAATGAAAGTAAATTAGAAAAATCTACCAGATTTTCCAACTTCAGGCATATTTTTGTTTTATTAAAATGTACTTTGTAACTAAACAGGTATAAATTGGTCACAAACATACCTTTCTTTCCCAAAATGATAAAAAGCAGGCAAGGATTTAGCTTTGGTCAGTGAGTGGCAATGGAAAGATGAAAAGCAATGAACTTGGGCACCTATGGACTCTACTATATTGCATACCAGACATTATACAAGAGATAGATATTAATTTAAAGCTTTTTGAGGCAAACATTATCCCCTTCAACTGATGTCTTCATCCTCGTAAAATTCTATCAGACCTTGGATGTCAGCCCAAATAGACTGATCCCACAAACTAAGCCATTTCTCTACACACAGGGAGATTTCAGGCAATACCTAAGCAATCCCAAATTATCAAAGCACAAAAGATAATTCATATTAGTATTTTTTCAAGTTGTATCGTTGTGGGGGGGGGGGGGCTCGTTTGTTTTCAATTTAGTCCTTTATTAGGAATAACATTTGTGGCACTGAAACCTACTGGCCATAAATGATTTGGGAAATATCTTCCAGATTTCTTTTGGATTTTAATCATCTGTAAGGGTCATTTACAGCCCTATAGACTCATCTACCACCTAACTCCATTTACATTAATTGGGAGAAGTGCACACAATACAATCAGTTCAAAATAGAAATGCTATACTGAAGACTTTCTGGATGCAGGGGATATGGAGATAAAGTTGAGGATAGATTTCCTTGTGTTACACGTGGAGGTACTAGATTCCTTCTGTTCTCTATTACATGAGAGTAAGGAGATACTTAGCCTGCAGAGGGCTGAGACTTAGCTGCAGGTGGTCAGCAGTTAAGAGTCTGCCTGGGCTGAAGTCTGGGACCAGCTGTAACTGATGATCAGTAAATGAGAAACTACAGAGAAAGTTAAGAGCTCCATGGGCAGAGAGCAAGGAGAGAGAAGAGAAAGCTCGTGTGATGAGGGAAAAGCACAGAACCTGGGTTGCCCTCTATAGGTCTGAAGAAAAAACAAAGGTTTTGGTTTTTATTTACCCCCTTGCTTATTTTGTTATTTCATTAGGGACCAAGCCTTCCCTATATAAAAAAAAAATTGGGTGCATCTACACAAGACGCTTTGAGTGAAGTAGCCTAAATCTACTGTGCATTAGTGAGGCAGGCAAAATCCATGGTAATACATGGTAGATTTAGTTTATTATACATTAACTTTACAAGATGACCATTTGTGCTAATGTGCAGTAGTGCTGATTATGGCGCGTTGTTAGTACCTGTCATTACAGGTACTAAGCTTAGTGTGCTGTAATTATGGTGCATTAATGAAATGTAGATATGCCCACTGACTGGAAACCTGAACTCAGAGCAGACTGGCCTTGATGAGGAAGCTGGGTGGATGCACTTCATCCACACTATTAATGTGCAATCAGAACTGTCACCATATGGTTGTACTGCTACAGCAAAACTAAAACTGCGTCACCAGACAGACCTGCTACGCTTCTGATGTGCCTCATTCTCACAACTTTCACTTTTATCATTTGGTTTCCTATCTTGCCGTCTTCCACAAAAATTTTAATCAGTGAAACCAAACATTGTGCATTTTTTATTGCTGTGATAAAATCTGGAGAAAATAAGTAAAGAGAGCTCAATCCATGCAGTATTACAACCAAAACCATTACATGTTAGTGTTGTTCATGATGTTTCTCAGATGTAAAGAAGGAAACTGAAGGCTTGGTGCCATACAAGTCCTTATAGTAACTACTTGGGTTTTTTGCAACAGCAGATGAAACGTGGACACCTTATTGCTATTCCTGCATCCCAGGGGTAGCAATGATACAGCACGTGGACTAGAGCTTCATCATCCAGCCCCAGTGCTGCCCCTAGGCCTGAAGTTCACCCATGTACCAACTGGCATGTGCCAGACTGAGCCTGTGCTGCATGTGGAACCCGCTCCAGCTGGTCCAGGACTGTACTGCAGATGGTACTTACTGAGATGCATACCACGCTTGGCACCCAACCCAGCCAGTCCAAGCAACATGTAACCCAGCTGCTCTGGGAAGTTTTGCTGCACATGGTACCTGCTCCAGGACCTGCACTGCATGTGGTGCCCCCTGTACATCTCTCTGGAGGGGCACTGCATGCAAGTTGGGTTCCAGACTGACTGATGTGGGCACTGTGTGCAACATGTTTCCCAGACTGGCCCTGCACAGACACTATGTGGTACAGTCTTGGGCCAGCTGGAGTAAGCCCTCATGGATTGGATCTGGAATGGGGCGGGGACAGGTTTGTGGCTCAGTTCAGCCCACAGGGCTGACCACAAGCCATTCATACAGCCTGTTGGACCAGATGAATTCGACACCCCTGCTTTATCCAAATGCGACCCATTCACATCAGTAATTACAGGGGTCCAGCCTGTTTTGTGGCTTCATTTTCTCTACAGCAGAGTTGAGGTGGCTTTGTGTGTAATGGGAAGGAAAGCACACAACGAAATCTAAAGTAAAATTTTATTTATACTATACTTTCAAAACTGATCATAATCTTGTAATATACATGCACCTAGAAACTTACTTAAAGCATATAGAAATTCTAGCCTGGGAGCATTTGTTAAAACAATCACAGCTCTGAGCACACTTTTTACAACGGTATCATTATATTAATGTCAGTTAGATGCATGAATTCTTATGACAATTCCTTGCCAATAAAAACCCTATTATTTTTGTGGTATTGCTTATTTTGTCCAGGAAATTGGTCTTTCAACCCCATGCTCTGGCAGAAAAAACATATTTTTTGTCACTAAAAGTGGCATCTAGATTAGGAGGGTTTGGCTAGGTTACCTGTGTAAGGGATAACTATACTGGCAAACTTTTCTAGGACTGAAAAAGTGGAAGACAACACTTTGAAGAAACTGTTCCTTTTACTTTAAGAATCAATGCTAGGCTTTCATTTATGTGTTGGGTACAAGAACTGATGCTTCAAGGATGTGTCTACAATAGAAGAATTATTGTAATCTACCCACGTTGCAGCTTAGTACGTGATGTCAGTGGTGGAAGTGATTATATTGCCAGGACCCAGATATCTTTATCTCTGTGTATTAGCCTGACTTCATGTCCTTTCTACACCATACCCTTCCCTGTTGCTACCTCCTGTGGAAATGCACCAGTGGTGAATTATGGCTAAGAAATAGTTATGGCCAGGCCTAAGAGATCTGAGAGGGACGGCTGCCTATTTTTTAAGGTTACTAATACGCATAATATTTTAATGAAAAGTTTATGATCAGCTGAAGAAGATTAAAAGTAAAAGACGATGAGGAAAAAGAGACAAATAATCAGTAGCATAAAGTTGCCGTTAACATGGTAATAGAATGTTTTATTTCATGGGTAAAAGGAAGCTTATAAAATGCTGATACTTGACAAGGCCTATCTACATGAAAGTGTTACTTAGACGCAAATGAGACAAACAGGAAAAGCTGGAGACAAAAAGAGAAGAAAATATGTGCAAAGTAGAAAGGAGAGAGAGAGAACCAGAAGAAAATAAAACAGATGCTCAAATTGTTATTTTTCCTCTCTTTTGATGAACTATCTTGAAGTGTAAAGTGTGATCATCAGGTCATATAGCAACAGCAGACTAAAAATAAATACTATCAAATTAATTATAAGAATAAATAGTACTGCCTAAGTACAGAGTAAGAGAGACATAAAAGAAATCTGCAACGCTGCAGAAAAAATAGAACAGTAAATAAATGTAAGCACCCAAATGTAGGTGTATAGAAGGAAAGGATGTAGTGTATTGGATTTATATGTGCATGTTAATGCATGTGTGCAATACAGCACTGAAGACAAGAAAAGCATTTGTGAACATATAGTTCCATATACAACATGACACATCTAGCAGACACGGAAAGGGAGAGCAATAGGAATGAGAGAAAGAGAAGCGCTGCAGTGAGCATGGTTCCAGCACTGCCTATCCCCTGCCTAAGCAGCAATATATTCCCTGCCACTCCATTGGAGAACACACATGACAATCCAGGCTCTGTCTTCCCGGCTGGCCAATCCAGGAGTACCGTGCCTCTGCAAGTTAGCAAGCACCTCAGCCCCAGACAGCTGTGCTGTAGAGTGTGGTCCTCCTTTCAGTGTAAAGATAGCTGTACCCCCACCTTCTGTTGACTTGGAAACAGGCTCTCTGCTTCTGACTCCTCCCACAACAGCCAACCAAAAATTCCCCCTGCCCTGTCTTCTCGGTGTGATCATTAAACACCTCCCTGTCTCACACCAGGGGACCACGGGACAGAGACAAGTGTTTCCTTTTCATTTTTCTTACGGAAGGAAATGGGGAAAAAGCACATTTTCTCCCTCACTTGAGCTTTTGGGCTAGTGTCTCTGCAGCTGCTCTTCATCTTCTTGCTTCAGATCCTACATGCTGATGTGAAAAAGGGCCAAAAAAAGACAGGGAAGCATCAGTGGATGTGAGCATTTGTACTGATGGACTGAAGAGGTGGAGGCTGCTTGCCTGCCTGCCTGCCAGCTAGGAGGTGAGTGAAGCACTGCTTTTCTCTTTCTCTTAAATCAGATTAAGGATTAACATGACCCTCTCTTGTGTTTTCCAAATAAGAAGGCATTTAAAAAGGGGGAGGAGGAGGCGATGTCATTTTGAAACAATAGACTAAGGGGTTTCTTGCTGAAGGCACAGCTGAATGTCACTGTGAACTAGAAATGTTCTGCTGTGTATAGAGAAAAATAGTAAAGGGAGGAAGGCTGCTGATACAGTGAGAATGACCTTCTTCAGGGATACTGGCTTTCTGTCGACTGCTGTTTCAGGCTGCTCTTTTTCACAAAATAGTCATTTCCCTTTACTGTTCTGGCTTCTAATCCATTAGCATCCAGTCCCTTCTGAAGGCCCATTGTGTTCTGCTAATATTTCAGAAAGGTAACCACCCAGATTGTGCCTCTGGGCAAAGAACCCCCATTTCTCCCCAAACCTTGTTGTTGGGAGATGCCAGAAGCATTGTATTTCATTTGAAAAGGCACCTTGCTGATGGATTTTTGTGATAATGTCTACCTATACAGGGCATGTCTTGCCTACGGATGCTTATCTTGGAGGAAAAGCCCTATGGGGTGCACTGCCTCTTATTGTGTGTCAATTCATGTGAGGGAATGGGGAGGTTTATTATAATAATCTGCACCTGTAGACAGTTCTCATCTGCAGTTCTGACCCACAAGTTTTTAGATGTGTGTGCATCTGCCTTTTAGTAAGTTAGACATACAAAGATTCTCCAGGAATGTACAGCCCTTCCCACCCCCACCCCCAGTTTTGCAGAGGAATATATGCCAGTTGTGTTTCTGGTAATGATACTATTCTATTTGTGGCCATTACTCTGTGCAAACTGGTAAGGTGTGCTCTTGCAATATTTATTTTAGAGGTTACTGACAGATCTTGATTATATTTTTTGCATTTGCAACATTTGGGGAAAAACGCGGTGGTTTTCACTGTGTGTTCATTGATATCTATGTACTGCTACTCCTATCCCCACAATCTGTTCTTAGTGGCTCCAGAATTCACACCATTGTGGGTCACACCCTTAGGCTGACTGATAGAATTATTCCTGTTGCAAAGGTTACAGCAGCAGGTCAGCCTGAAACCCAGTCAATGTGAACATTTATACATGTGGTATCAAGTAGTAGCATGTAGTTAGTATTTTGCTCTTTCTAAGGAGGGATATGTTTTCCTAACCTTATGAATTTAGGTATCTGAAATCCAAGTGATCGCTAAGGCCACTTGCTTTATGCAGGTGTTGGTTTTTTCTTCACCTTTGCTAATAACTGGGGAGATACTTTCAGCTTTTGTACAGGAGACAATGCTTCATACCGTTAACATGACTCTCCCCTCTGATTAATTTGATTGGGAAGCTGTCACCCAGGAGGGATTGATTCCTGCCTGCCCTTGGATGGAGGACACTATTACAGGATAGGCCCACATACAGAGAAGAATAGAATTACTGCCTACAAGATGGCAAGTGATGAGTACAACCAAGTAGAAGAGATCTTGGCTATGAAGCCTATTTAATAGTCCCTGACACCTCCCTCTACCTCTGTATTGGATCCTGTCTTCACAGTGGAGTCTCTATTTTGGGTGCATGTATATAAGGGAAATCAGACATCTTCTGAGTATGACTGGGGAGACTTCATTATGAGTGAGAAGAAGATGAATAAACTCTTACATATTATAGAAAGAATGCTTTGCAGCACTCATGTTTGTGGAACATGCTCTTCTGGAGAGATTAACTTCATGTCAGAGTTGCTGAATTTCCAATGCTTCTGGGGATTTCAGGTGTAGGATTTGTGTTTGAATTTACTCGCAACAAAAATATTTAAGGATAGCCAGTCAGGTGGCTCTTAAGGGTTGAAGTAAGGGTTTTGGTTATTTCAGTTCAGTTTACAACTATTAACCACAAAAAATATTAAAATGTATTCCTAGATAGAACAAGAGGTTAACATTTGATCTCACCATCTCAATGAGGGTGCTGGGGTAAGGCCAAAGCAATGATAATGATGCTAGGTGCACTGAAAAACTAAGGAGGTAATAAATATAAAGGATCGGATCCCTATAGATGTAACTTAGTGTAGCTCTGTTGTATTCAGTGGAGCTGTGCCATCTTTCACCATCTGCAGCTATGGAACAAAGAATGAATTCCTCTCTAGTTTCAGCAGCTAATGATCTTACCATGTCCTGGTTGACATGTAATGATGACAAAGTGAAACAGGGAATCTTCTCATTTCAGTTCAGAATCTTTGGTCCAAATTTTACTCTCATTTCCATTGATGTAAGTAAATAATTCCACTAACTTGAAGAGAGTATCCTGAGATTTACACTACAGTCAAAGAAAGCAGAATTTGACCAATTATTTTTAATTAAACACTTGGTCCTGCTCTCATTGTTCTCAATAGAAGTTTTCTCACGTATTTCCATCTGAGCAAGAACAGGCTCAATATAAATATAGATTCACTAATCAAATTCTCCTCTGCCCTCTATGAACAATAATGCTAAACAATTCTATGGCAATTTTCAGAGGGGTCACAACAAATCCTGTAACTCTTTACCAATCTCACTGGCTCTAATTTGTAAATTACAAGTGTGACAGTAATCACATTTTTGTTACTGTGAAATATGCAGTGCTATTGCTAAATTATTGGCCTTCCACAAATGCTGTAAAGATTGACACTACCCACTTGCAGCAGTAACAGCATGGCATGTTAGCAATTAACACATTTTTATTGGAAGAATAAAATCACTGAAGTTCTGTAACTAAGTTTATTTTAAAGTATAGATTTCCCTACATTAAGGCATAGTTAAGACCTCTGTATAGACAAGAAGTCTTCAAACATGAGAGAGTTCTGCAACATGGAAGATTTTAATTGACCAGATGAGTTGTCCTGTATTTATTAAAATGTGTACGACCAAACGTTTCTGTCAATAACTTTAGTGAAAATCCTGAATAAATCCCCTGCTTTTAATGGAGTTACTTTGCATTTACTTCATAGCTGCAAATCAGATTGGCACTGCACTTGGTCTGTACTCAAAATTCACTCTCTCTCAGATAATTTTTCCAGAATCTAAGAATTATGACTGGCAAGTCCCAATTCCAACTATCTTAGCAACAACAGAACAAGCACAAAACTTGGACTCCATAGGTGAAAACACTGAGATTGCTTCTTATTTCAAGTTGTCCCTGGAAATGCAAGCTAAAGCAAACAGACACAGTTTATGATAGGGGAGAACCAACTTCTGGTCTTATTTACTTTAATGTAAATCTGAAGTAACTCTACTTAAGTCATTTGAATTGCTATGGATTTATACCAGAGTAACTGAGAACATAATTTAGCACCCATAATTAAAAAAAAAGTAGTTATTTTTTGAGGCTGAAGAGCATTGAGAAAATAAGATGGAACAGTGCTGTCCATACATTTGGGGCCATCGTTTTTCATTTTTTCTCAATTCTAAATATTTCCTACTAAAGAATAATTTTAAAAATAGCAGCCAAGAAAAAGTATGGCATACTTTCAGAAAGGCAAGCCTGATGAGATGTTTTCCCTGGTACCGCCCATGAAAGTATTTTCTATGGTACAGCAGGAACTCAAGTCTCTCCAGTGTTCAGTTTTGGAGTGAACATAGATTATTTATGAAATCTTCAAACTATATTTAATAGCATACACACCAGCCATACAATCACATCTGACCAACACATTCCGTATTAACCTAAATCCATTCCATCCAGAGAGTTATTTCCATTCAAGATGCTGAAGTCCTCACATGCAGTGTAGCAAAGATTGAAAAAGAAGAGAGAGGACATTGCCATGCTATGGCTAGAGCCAGCCAAATTGCTAATGACCACTCTGGCCAACAGAGAAACACTAATGGGACTATTTGCAGAACTGGTCTCAAATTCTAAGTATCTACTTTGTATCTGTTCCCACAAAAATGCTTGCAAGTTTGGTTTCTTTGCCATAGTTTAGACAGTTGAGGGACTGTTAAATTTACAAACTGGCATACACATTGATGTCTAAAATTTGCCTCTGTCTCTGGGCAGTGACAGTGGGCCTCAGTCTGTTACTGCAGGAGTTAAATAGGGAGGTTGCTGAGAGCATGGATATATTATGAGCAAACAAGAAGAGCTGTAATCAGAAAAATAATGGCTGTTTCTTAAGTCACGGATGTGTTCTAACCACATCTATGGGATGCTAGCTAACATGGCATTTTTGCTGTAGGTCCTTGAAAAAGCAAGGCCATTAATTTGACAGCTGCTGAATTAAGCCCCATTTTTCCTGTGTTTTACCAGCTTTGTAGCCAGTTAATGATGTAGCTGGCTCCCATGATAGTGTCCAGGGTTGTCAATATGGGATGGTTTATTCAGGGGTGATCCTGCCTGCCAGGATCCTGGCGATCCTACCTAGTTTGTCTGTCTTGGCAGCACACTCTCCCGTGCTGTCCACATTGATGATGAAGTCAATTTGAAACTAGTGAAAGCTAGCGTGGTCTTCGGCAGACCCCAGAAGTTGGTCTGGGACCACAGAGGCATCAGAATATTGATGATACTGAAGGGGTATACAAAGTCATCATTCTCCTGACCCTCATTTATGCCTGCAAAACCTGGACCATCCACCAGCATCATGTCAAGAAACTATACCACCTGTGCTGCCTCTGAACGGTACTAAAGATCAAGTGGCAGGACAAGATTCCAGACACTGAGGTCCTTGGAAGAGCAACTCTTCCCAGTACTCACACTCTACTGAAACAGGCCCAGCTAAGATGGGCCATCCACCTTTCAAGAATGCCCAACACTAGCTTGCCAAAGAAAATCTTCTATGGCAAACTGTCAAATGGAGTATGCTCTTGCAGCACACCAAAGAAGTGGTACAAGGACACCCTAAAGGTGTCCCTAAAGGGTTTTGGCATCGACCTAGAGTCATGGGAGCAAATTGTTCCCAACTGTTCATCCTGCAGGTCACCAAACCAGAACGGAGCACTGGCCTTCAAACAGCAATGCAAGGCAGAAGCAATGAAGAAACATGTGGCCAGCAAAATGAAAACCTCTTGTACCCAGTCCTCATTGCTTTCCTGCCCCTGCGGCAGCAAAAATCGGGCTTATAAGTCACCTACATACCCACACAACCTAGCCTCCACCCCACTTCTTTATCTTTCCTCTCTTTCTTTTCTCCTTTTTCCTCTTTTTTGCCTTTTCTCTTTTCTCCCTCCCTGTTTCTTTCTCACTTATTTTCTCTCTTTGCCCATGAAGGATGAATCTTCTCCTGCCTGGAGCAGTGAGTTGAACAAGATGACCTTCTGAGTCCTTTTCCAGTCATCATTTCTATGGTTTATGTTCACCTATCATTAACTTGTAGTTACCACCCAGATCAGCCAATCAAGTTGTCTTTGCTAGCTGCATGGACTAGCACATGGTTATTTTTGTTTTTTTTCCTTCAGCCATGTCCTAGCAGTATTATTTTACTGTGGGAGGGGGGCTGCATAAGCGTGACTGAATAATCAGGTTAACCAGTCCTTCCCCCCCTTACTCTCCAAGCAGTATTACTGAATACATTTCGCATGTGCTTCTGGTGCTGCTTTGTGTGTGTTTTCTAGGATTTGAAGCAGTTCTGGAGACAGTGCAGAATAACCATCTGCATTTTCCCAAGGTGCACAGGCACAACAAACCTATCCAGGCAGCACACCTGGTGGTGATTCACGTATACAGTTGAAACACAGTCATGTTTTAAAAAAAAAATCAGCTGCATTTGTTGTAATCAGGTCAGATGAATGGCATCAAAAACATAGCTGTACCTTACTGTTCAGAAAAGGTTTGCATCTCTTTCTTAAGAAGAAGAAAAGGTAGGGGGAAGAAAAAGAAAATTGTATGCCATTCCTAAGAATGCTTATGGTTTCCCTGAGGAGGCCATTATTTCAAATAAGTACAATATGAGTTGTTATGGTTGGATTTTTATATAATAGTACAAATTTTCTTTGGACACATAGAAGATCTAGGAATAAAAACAAATCAGTCAGAGTATATTAATAAAATGCTGATTTGATTAATATACATGCTTTTGCTTTTATATTTTGCCTTGATGCTTTAACAGTAAGACAATGAAGCTCACTTCCACTGCTGTTGTACTATGATGGAAACTAATGAAACTAATACTGTACAACGTCTCCCCCCAACGCCCTACGCTTCTATATTATTTGTAACACCATTGCCAATAAATAAAATGTGCAATTAGTAACAGTAGCCCACAAACTCAACTATGTTACAGTATGATATACAACACCAGTCTAGCTTTTAGTCCATTTCTGACTGCTTAGTCTTACATTAAGTGTCCATTAGGAAGATTTGCTCTTGTTCTCTTGATTCTTTTCCTAGAATGCCTCTCTAGGACTGACCATATAAATTTGGCAGAGCTAAACAGTTGTGATGCTATAGGAGCCATTTTACAACAGGCACCTGTAGCTTTTTCCCTTCCTGTTGGTAAGTACCTGTTATGTTTTTTCCTCCTTTAAATTTAAGCTATTGAGTGGCCAGGCTATTATTTCTGCTCTCTAACTTGATAACTATACCTCTTCTAAGTTTCTTACTATCAACATTTAGCAAAAGTAAGCATAAAATTTGCTTCCCATGAGTATCTGAATATGTGCTTAAGTCTCACTTCTTTCAAGTGTAAATAAAGTATTAATAAAGACTCTCAAAAAATGTCTGTAGAAAGAAGCAAAAAATGTCTGCTTATGTTTTAAAAAATTAACAGGTTCTTGGTTGATAATTTTAGGATTCTGTTAATTCAAGTAGCATGGCAGGCAGTCCACTGCTGGCCATGTGACTCCTGATTGGGAAGTGCAGCCACCTGCAGGCTGTTCTGCTGCTAGCTCTCAGTCCTTAAAGTGGCAGGCACCAAAGGTGCTCTGCCACACTGCCACACAATAAACAAAGCTGATGACTTTCATTCATAGAATGTAGGCTGGAAGGGACCTTGGAAGATCTTTAGGTCCAGCCCCCCTGCACCAAGCAGGAAAGACAACTGCTTGGTGCAAGGGAGGGGCTGGACCCGATGATATTTTGAGGTCCCCTCCAGCCTACATTCTATGAATGAAAGTCATTAGCATTGTTTATTGTGTGGAAGTGTGGCAGAGCACCTTTGCTGCCTGCCACTTTAAGGGCTGAGAGGTAGCAGCAGAACAGCCTGCAGGTGGCTGCATTCCCCAACCAGGAGTCACATGGCCAGCAGCGAACTTCCTTATTGGGGAAGAGGGCTCAGCTGCTGGCAATAAGAGCAGGACTGAGCAGGGGAGCTAGCACTCTGCTGGCTGCAGCTGTGGAGAGAACACCACCTGGCTGGAGCTGCTGCTCATAGCATCTTGGAGGTAAGAGCAGGAGCTATGGGGATGGCTATGGTTGGAGCCTCCTGGTCGTGGAACATGACTTGAAACTACACCCTGCTGTGGTAGGATGGTTTGGTGGGTCTGCCCATGGCGGGACGGTCCCCAGGAAATACCAGGCCAGTGCCTCCCCAGTGAAAGGCAAGTAAGGGGTGCCTTATAGCCGCAGCCTGCACAACCTGGTGGGTAACCCAGTCATAGGACCAGGTATGGGGGCCAGGCATGCCTAGGGAGAGGCACGTGAGTCTCATGGGGTTCAAGACCCCAGTGGCCCCAGTGGGGGGGGGGGGGGGGCAGAAATATGTCCAGAGGCCCACACAAAGTAGGGTGCGCAGTGGTGGTTGAAGGGCTGTGCATGAGGAGTGTAGAGTAGGGTTGCAGGGGTGACCTGAAGGGCTGCACATGGGCCCAACCCCACAAGATTGTCAACTTGAGTAGGAGGCTTGCTCCAGTGAGAGGGGATAAATGTAAGGCCCTAGTAGGAGGGCACAAGATGAAGCCTTGGGGGGGGGGGCGGCAAAAAGGCCAAGGTAAGTCTATTGATGCCTGAGGCCACAGGTGGGCCAGAGGCTGAGACACTGGTAAGTCCTCAGATGTTGTGACACTGAGTTTTGGGTCAGAGGGAGACCCCAGTAAATCCTCAGATGTTGTGAGGCCGACTTTGGATCAGAAGTTAAGAACTTGTTATGGATGCCATCTGTGAGGCATGGGACATGGTATAGGAAAGGTTAAAGCCATGTCTAAATGACCTAGGCATCGGGGCACAAAATGGGCCATCTCCTGCATTTCTACACCAGATGTTTATACAATAAGTCATGCCAGGTGGACTGCCCCAGAGACAGGTGGGTGGGCTGAGGATGAGACCTTGCCCTGAACAGGCCCCCTGTCACAGAAAGGTTAAGGAATTTAGGTTGAATCACATTAAACCATTTAGCCCAGTATGTAAAGCCAATCTATAGCTACATAGGACAAACAAGCAATAATTGAACTTCCCTGTCAATGGGATATATGAATCTGTGTCCCTATAACTGCAAATTACCATTCTTTATTACCTAAAGGGACTTGGTAGTGCACTACAACCTTGAATAGTCTAACATTACAGCCTAACTTAGGAGATTCATGTTGATACAGTTAGGCTGTAATGTTAGACTACAATTAATAGCAGCCTTTGTAGACTTTTCTGTCATGTAAGTAAAGCTATACCTGATTCCACAAGTGTTTGAGCCTATACCTGCATAATAATTTAAGTGGTAATTCACTAAATTGAGCGTGTGGTCAGTACTTTGCAACATCTGTTCCACATGACAAACATAATCATCCCCAAAATACAAGGGACCTAATTCTTCATCGTGCTATATCCTCATTTCACTTCTGCCAGGACAGAGGTGCTGTAATTATCAGCTTCATTGACTACTTGAGAATTCTCCTGGTACAGAATAGTGAAGGCATCCCCAGGTGTTGTACATGTGGCTTGACATCTCGGCACTTCCTCCTATGTTTGGATCATGGAAGCTAGGAATGGCCAATGCTACCATAATACCCTCTTTGGGCAAGAGGTTAAGACTGCTCAAACTCTCATTGAGGCCAACACAATCAGCTAGCTACAGAATTTTGGCACCACATGGGTGTTCAAAAGCCACTGTTGGCCCACTTGTATCTAGGCTAAACATAGGAAATCTGAAAACTAGGGCCTCAATGTATTATTGACTTCCTTATTTGTCCTAGATATGTGTAAAGATATTTTTAAACAATACACATTGAATCAACCAAAGCCAACTAGACATGTCATAAAATTCAGCTATAAAAATCAACATGGTCCAAGCTCTGGTTTTTTGGGGGGGGGTTTCAGGCAGAAGTCTGAGTAAGAAGTGAGCTTTAGATGATGCTCCTCTAATTACACCATGTCTAATTAACTAGTACAATTCATTGCCATAGACTATTATGGAGGCTGATGATCCAACCACATTCAAAAGGGGATTGGACAAATTCTTGGAGGGTAGGTCTATCAGTGGGTATTAAATATGATAGATAGGAGGTGTAACATCAAAATTAGGCCTTCCTATGCCACTGAATACTGGAAGCTGTGGGGGGGCAGGGAATAAATCCGTCTGAATAGGCCCTACTTAAATACTCTTTCCCTTGGCATCCATTCTCTGTCACTGTGAGATAAGATACTGGGATAGAGGGGCCTGTGGCCTGACCCAATACGACTTTCCTTATGGTACTCTGAAAAGCAGATTTTGGCTTTGCCATTCCATCAAGGGGAAAGTAGATTCCAAAAGCAAGGACCTTCTACTGAAAATGTCCTGCCTGCTGTCACCAGGTGGCCTAATGCAGACACTTAGCAACAGTGCATCAGTTTATCCATGCATAGGAAAAAGTTTTCCCCACCTCCTGTAGTTAGGACTCAAACCATATAGGGCTTTAACTATTAGTATTAATGCTTTGAAATGCACAACAGGGAGGCAATGTAATCTTTGGCTCAGTAGGCTAATGCTGCTAAGAAAGCAAGCAGCCACATGACTTCACAAGTTTTATCTTCTGAGGAGTCTTCAGACACCAGAGCCTTTGCAGTAGCCTACTCTGAAAATCATAAAGGGTAGAATAACTTTTACGAGGGTCATATCGGAAAGAAATAGAAAAAAACACAGTGGACCACCAGAGTCACTTGGAACTCGGACGTATTTTAAATTGTGCATCTCATTATGAAATGATAGGAGAACCTCTTGGCCACTGGGCCAGTCCTATTCCTTCATGCCAAAAGGTATGACTAATTTCCCACCCAACCAGCATCACCTCCATCTTCTTCAGAGGAAGTGTGTATCAGCTGACATTTGATGAGATACTGAGAAAGCAAAGACAGTGTAGTCGGTTGGCATGAAATGAAAAGAGAAAGCACAATAGTGATGTTACAATCTAACTCACTTCAGTATCCCTCAGCAAGCTCCCCTGTTGACCAGAAAGATTTGACTAAACATAACTCCACAAAGAACTGCTCATGTACCAGTATATAGTTAAGTTGAAAGAACTTTACGGCCAGTTGTATCAAAGGCTTGTTGCTGAATATAAAAGAACAACACAGAAAACATCCTTCTCAATTGCTAGGAGTACATTGGTTATCAATCAAGAGAAGTAGCGTCATCTTCATATCACACTCAGGATGAAAGTTTCATTGGAAGAGATATAAGAAATTTGTTTTATATTAGATTTGCCTTGCACACCCCATTTTCAGTAAGCTTTACTCCACAGGAGTCAGCTGGGGACAAAGAATAGATACGTTGGCTGTCAATCAAGAAAGGTCCAAATGACCGGTCATTTTAGAGAGGCTAGCATCCTGCTAACCCTCCAGGAGAAGTTAACTTAAGCCAATAATGGAACAAATACTGTCCCATTCTACCTTTTTAGCTACATGTCACATGAATACAGCTTAGAAGAAACAACCTTCTTCACCATCCAAAACAGTGAATGAAATGGGTTAAATATTGACTGGATAATATTTGTCTCTTCCAGACAACGATCTCTGAGTAAGATAGCCCAGTCCACATTAGATTCACTATATAGAAAGCATACACAAAATTTCTGATAGAATTTATATTTCTTACTGAAACTAAGAAGAAAGAATGCATTGATTTTGTTTCCTCTTCCTCCTGAAGTGTTTCTTGACTAATGTCTTCTTTTTCCATCTGGTGTGTGTGGGCCAAGGAAAAATAAAATAATACTACCAGCACAGCAGCGGAAAGGGATCTTGGAGTCATAGTTGACTCCAAGATGAACATGAATCGTTAATGTGACGAAGTGATCAACAAGGCTAGCCGTACTTTATCATGCATTTAATTAGCAGCTGCACGAAGAACAGGTCCAAGGAGGTGATGCTTCCCCTCTACGTGGCATGGGCCAGGCCGCAGTTGGAGTACTGCGTCCCATTTGGGGCGCTGCGCTTCAAGAGGGACGCGGAGAATCTTGAGAGGGTTCAGAGGGCCAGTTATATAGTCAAAGGCCTGCGGGCAAGGCCCTACAAGGAGAGACTGAGGGACCTAGATCTCTGCAGCCTTTGCAAGAGAAGGCTGAGAGGTGAAAAAGTGTGTCTGGTCCACTTCTGGGTTTGCTGCTGAGCATGTGGAGGTCCCCCCATGTTCCTGTGAGACGCTTCATCCACCCCAGCATTGCAGCGTTCACGAGCTGCGCCTGATACCTTGAGGTATGTAGAAAAAACATTTAAAGCTGTGTTTATGTCCGAATCGCTGATTCTGGGAATCAGCATTGGATCTTCAGATTCAGATGAATTGAATCAGAGACAGTGGTCCAAATCAACTAATCAAATCACTGTCCCTGATTCAGGCCAAATCCAAATCAAACAGGGCCCATTTCGCACACCCCTATCAATTAATACAACTCAGATTTTGGACTCTGGATATTAAATACTCATAATTTTCCAAGTTGTTTCCAAATAATTTTTGCTAAATGTTCTTTAATAAGTTATTTGAAGTTTGCCATGATGGAATGCTGTCAATCTGAGGCAGTATTGTTCTTATTGACATGATGTGGTGTGGACTTTTTCGTAGTTGCCTTTTTCTTTTTTTTGAATAATGGCCTTTACCTAAGGGTGTATGTACATCAAGTGCATTTCAATTTTTTCCTTCACATATGCTTCTATTTTGTCAGTAACTATAAAGTACTGATTTAATATTTCCTGAAAATTGATTTAAAAAAGGCTACTTTCAGTTTAGTTATGAGCTACATTCAGTTGCCTAGTTATGAGATTTATGTAAGATGATTATCTGATAAAAATTACTTGCTCAGCTCTACTATTAGGATTGTCATGTTCACTACTCTTCTGACCAACAGAATGCAACTGGTAGAGTATAAAACCATCTGTTGATAACATAGACTGAAAAAGGAACTCTGAAAATTACAAGAAAATTGGAATTATTCCTAGGGTTTTGTACTTCTCTATCACTTTTTTTAAAAAAAGCTTTAGGGATTTTACATCTGACAGCAGGACAGCTGCCCCTGTCCCCTTCCCTGCCATGTGCCCAGAGAACTGCGTGCAGCTGCTACCAGCAATGAGCTGGGCCAGGGCTCTAGACTGCAGTGACTTGCAGCCTTGTAGCTACATGCTACAAGCAGCCTGGGCTCTGGGAAGGCCCCTGACACTCACCACGGATGCCAGGCTGCTCACGGCAGGTGGCAGGGAAGCTGCAAGCACTGCACCAGGGTGTGGAGCCCCAGCCTGGTTTGTTGCTAGCAGCAGCTGCATGCACACTTCAGGGAGCATGGTGGGGAAGGGGCTGGGGCTGTGCTGTCACAAGGATTGGGCCCCTTATGGCTCCCCCACTGTCCACCCTTGACATGCCAACATCTTCCAAGTCCAAGTTGTGGGGTTTTTTGGCACTCAGCCTGAAAATATTGCTGACCTGTTTTAGACATACAGCCATTTGAATTGAGTGGGAGTCACAAAGTGCAAACAGTATAAGGAGAGAAGGACTGGATAACAGTTTGTTTGACGTCAGTGATAGTAAGCTAAATTTTTATATGAATGCTTGTATGGAACTTCTCCTGAAATGGTCAGGAATTTTATGTGCAGAAGAATTGCAGGACTGTGGTTAGCAATACCCTCTAACAATGTGATTGTCCAGTTCTACTGTTTTCCTGGCCAGAGCCAAATTAGTTTATCTGGTATCATAACCTAAACTTTTACTTCTCAAACATACCTTGAGATATCCTGCCCCAAAGAGCACACCATCACATAAAATGAATGAACAAGAAGAGTGAGATAAGAAACTGGATGAACTGCAGAAGGAAAGACTGCAATAGTTGAAATGAGATGGAAAGGCCAGGACAGATTTTGCCAGTTTTTAACTTTGAAAAGAGTCGGGGAGGTCTTGTGCAAAAGGAAGAACAGGGGCCGTTTAAAGACAGTTTAAGGTGACAAAAAAGTAGTAGGGGTCCCAGTGGGATTCAGTTACCATGGAGATGTAGCTGGACTTGGCCAGGGGGACAGCACAACTGGATGAAAATAAGGAAAAGTATCTGCATGATCATGGGACTCATGCCAGAGATACTTCACTGTGCAGCAACACGTGCTATGTAAATAGATGTTGGGGGTGAGTCATGGCTCTTTTGAAAGGAGAGAAGAGCAAGGGGAGACAAGGACGTGGAGAGCTGAGATTTAATTTTTTTTTTTTTTTTTAAAGGGAAAAGCGATTGCATTGAAATGATTTTTCTGTGCAAGTTAACAGATTATCATAATAGTAGTAATTGCTGTAAATGTATTGAAGAAGAGTACGCAAAAGGTACTTGTAGAACCATAGTTGGCGTAAGGTGGGTGCTAACAGGGCTTAGCTGGGGGTGCGCCGATAGGGATTTTGGGGGCCGATTCCAATAGCCGATTTTTTTAAGGAGGAATATTGGCTGATACCGATCCAAGGCCTGATACAGCTGCGTCCAGCTGGTAAGTCTGTTGCGGCGGGGTTTCATCAACGCCTCCCCCACAGGGGGGGAGGGAGGGAGTGGGGCTGGGGCAGGTGCGGCCCAGCAGGAGCGAGCACGGGACAGAGCCGCTGCTCACCCACGGGGCTGGCGGGGACGCTGCATGCTGCTCATCCCGGAGCTGCTCCCGCTGCTGCTCCTGACGCCCGTGCGGGGGGCCGGGGCCGGGGCCATGTGCCCCTGGATCTGCACGGGGCGGGCTGGGCCGGCGGCAGCTGCAGACCGAGGCTGGGGGCCGTGCTGCGGTCGGGGTGGGCAGAGGTGGTGCTGGGAGGGGCTACGGTGAAATTTGGGATGGCCGCGGGCCCGTCCTCCTGCCCAGTGCCAGCAGCACCCGCCCCGAGTGCGGCTGCAGCCTGCCCGCGCGGACCCAGAGGCACACGGCTCCCGCCCCCCTTGCCCGCCCAGGCAAGCAGCGGGAGCGGGGGCGGACGCTGCCGGCCGAGGGGCTCCCGCGCGAGCCGCCCTGCCCCCACTCCCTGTGCCCGCGGATGAGCCACGGCTCCGTCCTGTGCCCACCCCAGCCCCACTGCCTGTCGCCGCGGGAGGCATTGCTCTCCCCCCCCATGGCCCTCCCCTCCTGTCCACCACACCAGACTTACCAGCCGCGCGCGGCGCTCCGAGCTGCTGGGCTGCGCTCGCTGCCTGCGTGCTGTGCTGCAGCTGCGTGCACCCATGTGCATTTATTGGCCACATCAGGCTGATTTCTGAGGTAATCCGTTTTCTTTATATTGGTGCTCATGCGGTATTGGACTGATGTATCCATGTACCTCCATAGGCTTAGCTGCCCCCCCCATGCAGCTCCAGTGCTCCAGCACCACTGCCACACCCCACTACTGCAGCGCCATGCCCAGCACCCCAGCTGTGTGTGGCTCTGCAGTGGCCCTGTGGGAGGGAGGGGGAGTCCCGCACTGCCTCCACACCCTGTCCTGCACCACCTGTTGCACCCCCCGCTCTTCCAAATAATATTTTCTCCTGCCACCGCCGTGGAGAACCCAGGGAGAATCACCATAGATCTGAATCTTCAGTATCCTCAGGGTGAGTGTTTACCATGTGTTGGGATATGGTTCTGGTTCATCTCTATTAGTAACAGGACTAGTTTTTTGTATATACGACTCAACTGTTACCTGGTTCACAATGCAGGACACTGATCAAGCCTGTGGAGTAGCAGGTCCATAAAATCTGTTGTTAACACAACTCACAGCACTCAGGCATAATATAAATGCCTAAATAAAAATATAGATAAGCCTCCTCATATGTCACAACAAAGCTAAATCAGCATTGCTCAATATTAACATATCTGGACTGGTATACGGTCCCTAGTTAGGTACTCTCAGCCCTTAAGTAACATCTATACCCAGAATACTACTGAAGCATTCCATATGGTAGAGTTCAGGCATCGTGCTGACAAACTCTATGCGTGGACTCATACTGACCAGTTTCTGTTATAATGTGATAAAAGCAGAACCTATACAGTAACATTTTCCTTCTATGTGTATAACACTGAGTAAATTGATGAAAAAAATCTACAGAAAATACCACACTAATAAAACCCAGACGCTAGTGCTTAGAAATGGCTGGAAACTAACACATTATAGAATAAAATCTGCCACTGATCTGACTGTGCTGTACATGTGCAAAAGTGCAGTGGTGACAGAAGTTTAGGGCAACATGGAACTGAAAACCAAATAAAGTGAATGTGAAATTGAATAGCCTGAGACTTCCACATGTAATCGCTGGTTTCCTGTGGATGTCTGCCACAGGGAGGGGGGTTTGTATCATTTACTAAATACTGTGCTTGCAGAATAATCTCTCATTGCAATGCAAATCTGCCTGAGCTCCAGCCTTCTTTCTCCCACAGTCAGTTTTCTACCTGCAGAAATGACTGCACTGCTACCATTCTGACATCCTACCGGCACACTATTTTGGATGTAAAATATCAATTTTATTTTCAAAATATAGGGCTCACTGCAACTCTCATTAAAGTCAATGGAAAAACTTCCACTGACTTCTATTACTGGAAGACAGATTGCACCTGTAACCTATTACTAGGGATCTACTGAAATTGTGATTTCGTGATTTTTGCAGAAACCATGAAATTGGTAGGTCCCCCATGAAGTAGCCCCATCCCCACAAAGAAGTGAGAAAATGGCCAGCAAGCAGGCAGCATGCCTGCTTGCTTCTGTCTGAGAAAGAGAAGTCATGAATGTCAAGAGGTTTTCCAAGACTTAGATTTCAGCTGTGGACCGTGCAAGACAGTATCCTGCAGGGACCTCACAAGCAGACAGAGGCAGCCTCTTCTGTACCTCTTGCGGTGTAACGCTGGATGTGTCCAGGAAAACCTAAATTGATCATCACTTGGAGTCCAAGGCACACACGAAGAGGCAGGCTGCTGCCAAGGCTGAAGATCAGAGCATTTTATTTGTATTCAGGAGCTAGACTGACCAGGACCTGCCTGTGTTTCAAACTGAGCTGGGCCACCTTGCCTCTGTCAGTTTTTCCACCGTGTCGCAAGAAATTGTGAAGGTAATTGTCAGTTATGGTGTGTAGACTTTAAGAAGATCTCAGCATTCCTGTCTGTGACAGTGTACATGTGTGTACATGGAGCACATCGGAGAAAGCTTTGCACAAGGAATGCTGCACAACATTGTTCATGGCACTTGCGACACACACATGCTGTCCCTAGTACGTGACATCTACGACATGCAGTTCCCTAAGGTAGGTAACTTGGTGTCTTATTTCAAGAAAACCTTCAAGTACTGTACAGATCGTAAGGTCTGATACAGGGAGTCTATCACCAGTCAAAGTGGGGACTCATGCCACTGTATCACTGCCACCAGAGCCTGTGCTCACACAGTGGAATTCCTGGTTCACTGTCATCCATTCCCATGCTAAGCACATGCAGCATTACCCGCAGTTTGAGTGAAGAGCTGGAAATCACGCCTAACACACAGTGCATTCTCAAGTTTTGTGATCTCCTAGAGCGAGGAGACATTCAAGATGTTTGTGGCTGACTGTGTCACCTGGTTCATGGGTCTTCTGACCTGGTTTGAAGGCTAGCAGGCTGTGATCCAGCATGCACACAACCAAGTGATGGACTGGATAAGCTGGGTCAAAGACAGGGCATTGCAAGAACTGTTAAACTACTCTCATGAAACCCAGCGCAGAAGGGAGCCATTTCAGGCAACAGCGGTGAAGCAGAACCATTACTACAAGTACGACCTGCCCCTACCACCATGGTTCAGACAGCCGGCTGCTCCCTTCCTTAGTGCTTTTGACATTTTGGACCCCAACCAAGTGTCTGCTGAGTTGCAACCCTCGGCTACTAAAAGCAATCCCAGGATGGGAAAGAGCATGACAATGAATGTGCTGCCTATGTGTGAACTTCATCACAGAGTGCTAGATACCTGTGCTCATGCCTGTGTTCTGGGACTCTGTCTGTGACCGGCTTCTACATCTTTACACCCTGACAAGATGCTGCCTCACCATTCCAATGACCTCAGTGGACGCTGAGCGTGCCGTCTCTGTATAGACAAATGTTCGCCCCACAGAGTCAGAGAATGTCTTCAGTCACTGTGGCTGGGTGCACCATGCTTATATTTAATATATAGCCTGAACCATCTGTCTTAAGGTTAGCATTCAATTTCAGTAAAGTCCTTTTTATAATGTCCTTTAATAAAGTGTATATAGTTGGTATTAGTTACAATTCATGTTGTGCATAGTACAGCTTTATTTTAATAAGATACTTCAGTTTAAAGTTTGATTAAGTGGTTAGATGGTATTATTTAATAAAGTATATACAGTTGATATTAATGAAGTATACAGGCAGTCCTTGGACTTACGACACAATTGGTTCCTGAAAACTGCGTCTGAAGTCAGATTGTAACTTGGAACCAATTTTCTCATAAGAAACAATGTTATAAATGAGGGATTGCTTCCTGAACCAAGACCCGATACCCTATTTTCACCAAAAATACCCCAGAATTTTGTAGTCTATCAATTATAGATGAGTAATATAGCCACCATAATGTATTTATATTGTAAATCGCAATCATAGAGATTTGGAAGGACTTATTTGAGGTGACTTTGCTGGACTCTATGAAGGGCTCTTGGCTGGAGTGTTCTCGGGAGTCTTGGCTGCAGGTTTTTTTTGGAGTTTTGTCTGGTTTCTTAAAGAAAGTGTCCAAGGAAGTTTGGACAGATGTTCTCCAGGGAGATGAGCGACGCAGCGAACGTGTTCACTGGCGTGGTGTCACATCGGATCAAGTGTTGTAAAGTTGAAACTGACATCATAAAGTTGAAACAGGGTGTCAATTTGGAAATGTTGTAAGTGCGAAACATTGTAACTTGAAACGTAAGAAGAGAACTGCCTGTATATAGATGGTATTATTTACTAAAGTTGTATATATAGTTGGTATTACTTGCAGTTCATGGTGTCCATTGATTTATTTTAATAGGATATTTCATTTTACTAATTAATTAGGTGCTTAGATTGCTTAATAATAACAAGCAATTAATACCTTCCCTGGATGCCATTAATTGTCAGGTTGCCATTATTAAGCAGTCTAGGACTGGGGTCAGTAACCCCTGCCATGCATGCCAGAACATGGTATGTGAGGCCATTTTGCTCTGCACACCACATCCAGACTGGGCTCTGGGCAGCAGCTGCCTAGAGCCTGGGCTGGATGTGGCAGGCAGCTGGGAAGATGCAACTGATGCACTGAAGTCCGGAGCCCTGGCCTAGCTCCACGGCCAGCAGTAGCAGCATGTGTGCCTCTGGGCACGTGGCAGGGAAGAAGCTGGGGCAGCACAAACCCAGCCCCTTTCCTGCCATGTGCCCCAAGGTATGCATGCAGTTGCTACTTTCTACCACTGTCACAGAGCTGGGCCAGGGCTCCAGACCCTGTTTTGTAGCCTGCCTGCTGTGAGCAGCCCATGCTCCATGGTGGTGGGGTGCACAGCGGGGAAGGGGCCCGGGTTGGCATGTGAGGGGCGGATGGCAGGGGACCCATGAGGGGACCAATCCTTGTTGTGGCAGTGTACCCTGGCCCCTTCCCTGTTGTGCTCTCCAAGTCACATGTGTAGCCACTGTCAGCAATGAGCCAGGCTGGGGCTCTGGACCCTGGTGCAGCTGTCTGTAGCCTTGAGGCTTCCTGCTGCAAGTAGCCTGGGCTCTGGGCAGCCCCTGCCACCCAGCATGGAGCCCAGGCTGCTTACAGAAGACAGCCACAAGCCTGTGATCGGCTCTACTGGAATCCAGAGCCCTGGCCTGGCTCATTGCTGGCAGTGGCTGCATGCACACCTTGAGGAGCACAACAGGAAAGGAGCTGAGGACTGCACTTCCACAACAAGGATTGGCAGCTCCTGCCATCTGCCCCGGCAAGTAACATCTTCCAAGTCCAGATTATGGGTTTTTTTTGGTGTTTGGCCCAAAATGTTGCTGACCACTGATCTAGCATCTGGTTAATGGCTTTCCCAGGCTTGATCAGGGGATCAGTCCTGGGAAAGCCATTCATTGCATCCTGGACTGCTTGCTAACATTGCACTTAATGGCTTCCCTGGGCTTGATCAAGGGATTGCTGCGCTAGCGAACAGTCTAGTATGCAGTTAATGGTTTCCTCAGACTTGATCCCCTGATCATGCCTGGGAAAGCCAGTGGCTTTCCTGGGCTTGATCAGGGGATCAAGCCCAGGGAAGTCATTAACCAGTTCCTAGACTGTTTGGTAATGTGGCAATCCCCTGATTAAGCTTGGAAAGCCATTAACTGCATCCTAGACTGCTTAATAACTTGACAATTAATTACTTTTGTGGACTTAATCCCTGATCAAGCCCAGGGAAGCCATTAATTGCCATGTTAATAGGCAAGCCCCAGTTTGGTGCCATCTGTCAATATTCAGGGAGGGGTGGGACTTCTGGTGCCCTTTGGCCAATTGGAGGCATGGGGGGAAGGGGAGCACCACACTCCATCATAAAAATGGCTCCTGATGCTATGCTGGGACTGCAGAATTAGAAGGTAGCCACCCTAGTTAGGTAGGTCCCTACCTACTATGTCTCCTAAACGATGGTAGTGTTTGCTTTTCTCATGGGAGAAATGAGGGTTCTGTCCCCCAAACTATTACTTCATGGTACTCATCGCAGGCTGCCATTTCTGCACATCTGACTTAATGGCTTTTCTCTAGTTAATGACTGGGAAGTTTAAAAGATTTATAGTTCAGGATAAATAGTGAAGATGTTTATCTGCAGCTTCAAAGTATCTGAATATTTTAAAAGTACAGAACTTAGGAAAGTCGCATGAAAATTACTGGTGAGATCTTCTGTACTTTGTTCCCATTTGCCCCTCCTGCACATCCCCACACTTCTAAGGAGTACCAGGGGAACAACTTCCAGGAAGTTTGACCTATATGAAGTAAGTTTTGTAGTCTCACATGAATCTGCACTTGACAACTCCTTTAACTTTGAAAAAAAAATACTTTTATTGAAATCTGGAGACAGACCAAGATTGATTGGGAATATAAATTGACCTTGCCTGTGACTAGTTTTGAAAACATATTGGTAGTAATCCCAGAGAAACTCACACAGTTGCTACTTCAGTTGTGGCTGTTTTGTGGATAAATTAGGCCTACAACCCCTTGGGATGTTGAATCTTTGCTTCCCATTTACAGTAACTTTGCTTGAAAAAAAATCTTAAAGTCGGGTGTAAGGGATTTAATTCGTTCAGCATTCTCCAAAAGGTTGGTATGTATAATGCAATAAGATGGCAGGGCTCCTCTGTGGACCTGCCTAGTTAGCAGCTGCTGGAAACCTGCATACTGCTTGAATTTCTTCTGACTCACTGTGGCATGTGTGGCTCATTAATTCCAACTGCAGTGTAAAGAAGGTGTGACTGGCACTCTGGAGAGAGGGAGCTAGAAGGGGAGGACAAAGGCTTCAGGAGAAATCCTAGCAGGGGCAGGCTCTGGGAGGAAAATTAGGTGGTTTGTGGTGGTGTTTTTAGATCGCTACTCAAACTAAAGTCTAGCAAATTAGGAAATATTCTCAGGCCACATGGATGCAGAGATCAGCAAGATCATTTAAGGCAGGGATCTGGAGCTGCAGAGGTCAGAGGGATATGCAAGGGTTTTTAGGATGTTATCTTTTATTGAACCAACTGCATAGTTGGGATACAGTTAGACAAGCTTTCAAATGCTTTTTCAAAGCTTTCAGATGCAGGGATATTACTAGCTGAGGTGTAAATTCATGGCAACAGCGCTCCTTCTTCCATGTGTGCTATACAAGGAACATTACTGGACACTTGCATTTGAAGAAAATGGATCACACTCCAGTAATAATTATGTGGGTGATCACATTTTATTTCTATAAAAGCATCTTGAGTGAGCAACTCGGAGTGCAGGGTAGATGACATGGAAGTGACATAGCTAATGATTAAAAATCTGGCAATAGTAAGTACAAACACATTTGGCTTAATTTGGTCTATTGAAAGATGATAAAGCCTTGTGGTACAAGGCTAGAATATTGGAAAACAATGTATAGTATATAATATTAGACCTCTGAGACTCGCCATAGAAAAAAAGAGATCTTATTAGCTTCTTCATTAACTGGTAAAGATTTCACTTCTTAAGAAGCCTAATGGCCAATTTACATTGAGAGCCTGTAGGGTCCCTTTAAAAATGAATAAAAGTAATGGTGTTAGTAGATCTCCAAAGTATCTCATCTTCAGAACAAAGACAAAATTGTGGAAAAAGGAGAGATTATTTCTAAAGCCCTGAGAAGTCTCTTGTTTGCTGATTTGATCTGTACCACCCAGTGTTCCTCCAAGCTTGATTTCCAGCTGCTGAGGTGGAGATGACTGTTGCTCCATTTGAAATATCCTAAAAAGACATAGCTGGCCTGTGAGCGAAAGGTAGTTAGATAGAGAGGTGGCTGCTTCAGACTGAATGTACACCAGAAGAGCACCAATCATCCTTTATGACTCCAGGACCAAATAGTATACTCATATGCCAAGTGATCTAAGATTACAAATATCTCTCATTATTGTACCCCTGTATTTACTGATGTGTGATATTAGAGATTTTCTAATACTAGAAGTATCTAAGTAAATTACACCTAATGTAGGTAAGACTGATGTTCTATTATTGGTTAATGTTAATATGTTAAATAATATTACAAATTCAATTTTGATAGCATATGCTTTAAAATCAACCTAACATGATTCATTCACTGTATAATTAATAACTGATATTTAGAAGGGTTGGAGAAACCTTTTCTCCTAGTGACATCGACAGTCTCAGACAGTTTTTCCCCTTAGTTTTCAGTGAATCTAGGGTTTAAGGATGATGAGCTGACACCACTTAGGAATAAAATCCTTTGCTTATCCACAAAACAGAGTACAGCTAGCAGCTGTACCAGTGTATGTACGTTGTCCTGCCAACATAATAGCTTGGAGGAAAAAACTCTAGGAAGAAAATGATAGCTTACTCAATAGCTAGGAACAGACAATGCATTTGTCCTAGGACCAATTCTGCATGTTTATCCTGGAACCAAAAAGTTGCAGAATTGGTATGTACACACATTGCCCTTCCAATAGGGGTTTAATGAGTGGCTGAATTAACTGCCTGTTTTCTGCTATGACTCCAATAATGCAATCCTGGGACAACTATTCCAGATGTACTTTCCACTTCTAATCCTGCAAACGTTTTTAGGGTTTGTCATGGGACAAAAACTGAATGATCACATTTTGACCCAGGACAAAATGGGTCCTGTCAGAACAAATGCAATGTCTGCCTATGGCCATCCAATCCCTGACTCCTCAGCAGAGACTGTTAACTAAGATACCAAACATGTGAACTATTATAGCGCCATTTGTGATATGGCCACCTTCTAGTTGGAATGGGCTTTACACTACCAATGTGTGTGTGCTTGTTTAAGCACCCTGGCACATGAAAAGATAAGTCAGAGGTACTTTTGAACTGATTATGTCGCAAGATATGTTTCTTGTGATGACTTTGTATTTAAGTATACCTAAGGCTTAAAAGAACTTGTTTAGATCAGGTTTTATAATCTGCTATATTGATATGTTTAAATGATACAGAAACGTGTGTATTTAAAGACCTGCCAATACAACAGCATGCACTACAGTTTTAAGGTTGTCAGTGCTTCAGGGTCCCAGGGGAGAAGCAGGAGGAGACCAAGCTGCAGCAGTAATCAGTACTTCATACCTTGCATCACCACTCCCAGGTGTCCTGTTTTAGAGTATCCTCTGAATTCTTGTTATCCCCTCAGGTTTAAGTCTGAGCTGCAGTCTACTGCAACTTCTGGTCTTCATTTCCGCAAATGTATATAAAATCATTGCCTAATTCAAAGTGTTACGGTGGAACTTAAGAGGTTATATGAAGTTTAGATAAGTATTTCAGTATGAAGACTAGGGTTAAATCTGACCCTCATTAAACCCCACCCAAAGCAATGAGTCAAGATTCAGAACAAGTCATATATTAAATAGTATTTTTCTAAGCTAGAAAGAGATATCAGGATATAGAGCGGATGCTAATAACAGGTAGTCATGGTTGGTACACAGGGCTGGGAGCTGCCACAGCTTATACCCACCTGCTCACCACCCATGCGGCTGTTATAACCACCTGCTCACAATCCATGGAGCTGGAGCTCTTCACAGACAGAAGAGACTTGGCACTGGGGCCACATGCAGACATTCAGACCTTCCAGGGTATTTTTATTATTTTGTCAATCTGCCACTCACACCTGGCTCTTGCCACATCTCTCTTCTGAACCATTTCCACCTCAGTTGTCCCCTCTTCCTGCCAGCACAAGACTAGGCCTGCATTTGCATCCTCCTACTCATTCTGGTGACCTTTGGTTCAAACTTGGTCTGCTGTCCTCCTGCTCATCCTTTCCACCTCCCACTTTTGCCACTATCCCTGCCACCATTTCTTTTCCCTTTTTCTTACTGTCTCTGGAGCAGCCATTTCCAAAACTTCAGAACCATCCATAACATCTTCATACCTTGCTCCTTCCAACTCCTGGTTCCTAAGATCTGAATTCCTTCATGTGACACTGCGTCTACAGCTGCTGTTCCTTATGACGGCCTCTCCTTTTACTGATCATAGCCTGGAACACTTGTACCACTACAGTCCATTCCCTCTCTTTTTCCTTTGGTTCATCTGGCTCTGCACCTCACAAAGCAAGCAGAATCTTGCTGATTATTCTTCTGAAGGCTGTTATTAAGGTTTAACTGCCCTTATCCATCCACACAGCTAAAATTCTTGTCTCCTACTCTCATTGTATTGATTACTGCAAAATCCTTTTTCCAGCCTTGACATGTGCAATCTTTAGCCACCCAGAATCCACTTGGAATGCTGCTCCAAAGTTCCTTTTTTAAGCCCCTTTCTCTCTGGATTTGTTTACGGTGTGGCAGGAGTATGTACCAAGGGAAAATGGGACCAAACGTGCCTTAGGATCTGAATCTGTTGATGCATTCCAGATCTGGAATTTTGCCAGTGAGGGTGCTCCGGGCTCCCCCCAAATGGCTGTCAAGCCCTTAGTCTCCATTGGATCTGAGACTGGGCAGCAGAGAGAGGTTTCCCCACTTTCAGATTATTCTTGATGAACTTTCAGGTCTAGAGCATTCCTGCTGTCTTGAGTTGCTAAAATGTGCTCAGCCTCGTTATCCCCACAGCTGGCCTCTGCAGCAGTACAGACAAATCCTACATCTTCCCCTTCTTAATAATTTTGGTGGCTCTTCCTTCTCTGTCACGTTGAACGTTAACTAATTGTTGTCAGTTTCAGGACTATTTCTGGCCTGTCCCATTAAATGTTGAGATGTTGACCTCCACCCCCATTGTTAAATTCTCCAGTGCCTTTGTGCTTTTCTGTATGATGCACTTTAAGTTTGAGAGAGACTCCCTGTAAATATCTATACAGCTACGTTATTGTCTTCTTCTGAATCTCTTTTTGAAACTTTACTGGATGTCTACTAAAACTGGACAATGGTTAGACTGCCAGTGTGCAGATACTACTTCTTCTGTTGCTGACCAATGTTCTCTTCCTGTTTCCCTGAACACCCCCTCATCTGTCTGTTTCTCCATCTGCTGCCTCTTATCTTAAGGTTTGTCTACCAGGGAATTCAGCATGCTAAGCTTATTGGGTACTTGCTAGTCTGTCCTAAATTTGCACTCAACGTACTGTGCACTAGCTTCCCAGTGTAGACGAGACTTTTTCCTTGTATTGCAAGCTCCTTGAGGTAAGATCCATCCTTGTTCTTTGGTTGGTTGTACTGCATGCAGCACAATAGGTCCTGATCTATGACTGAGACTTGTATTGCTATGGTAATCCAGATAATAAATACTAAAAGGCAGCTCTAAAAAAAGTCAAAAACCCACATTGTTGTCATCTATTCAGGGGCAGATGGGGCACTGCTTTCCTGTGGTTGCTTTGTCCTACCTTTCACTGAATACAATGTTTGTACATCCCAAAAGCAGATGCTGTGTGTATAGTGTCTGTGGTTCCCTGTCTGTTAGCCAGGCTTCTCTGCACACCTGTTAGATTCCCATTGTACTATTCTTATTACATTTCTTCCTCTATGAAAAGTCTAAAGGTCATAGTGTAATCACTAGGATAGATTCTTATCTTGGTTACATCATTATGAAATCACAGTAATGACAAGAAGTCACTGGTGTTATTCCAGATTTACAAGAGTGCATCTGAGAGCAGAGTGGGTACTTTTTGTCTCAGTTTAGGAGGCAACTGGTATAATACGCTGGCTGTGTGGATTGCACTGACAATGGTTTTTGATTATGTCAAAATGGCTTGTTTCTTTGTCTAGTGTTAATAAACAGATTAGGATTTAAACCGTTCCCATACAAAGGCTCTTGCTAAAAAACAATGGGTGTGAAGCATCAACTCCTTTGAGACGGTACTTTTCCCCACAGTGTAAACCAAGCCCTGCTAATTAAATCTGGACTGGAAGTAGCTAAGAGCAAGGAGTAATGCCCTATGCTTCAAAGTAGTCCAGATTTTCAGTTCTACTCCTTTGGTGTAAACTTCAAGTACCTCCATATAACTAAAGATCATGGTCTGCCTTCATGAAGGTAGGAGTGGATTAGCTGATGGATACAGACTACCTTGTATATATTAATAGACTTGCAAAGAAAATTGCTGAAGCCTGCTCTAGTCAAACCTGTTTTTTAGGCGCAAGAGTCTTACTCAGGGCCAGATTAATGCATAGGCAAATTAGGCACATGCCTATGGCCCTAAGTGAAGAGGGGGCCCAGTTGTGTTTATTTTACATATTATAATTGAGTGAAAAAAATAATATAAATATATGGTATTAAGTAGGGGCCCAAAAGTTTGTTTACCTAGGGCCAACTAAAATGTTAATCTGGCCCTGGCCTTACTCCTGTTTTCTGTTTTTCCAGATCTTAGGTCAGGGTTATGTACTAATTTTACATTAGGTTACAGATTTTCGTCAATGGACATCACTGACAATACATTTTTAAAATGCTTAAAATTGGTGCTCAACCTCCAGCCTGAAGGCTGGATCAGCTCACAAGACCATGTCATTGGCTCATGAGCAGTGGTGACGGGAGAAAATATTATTTGGGGTGGCTGCGGGTGCAGGGGGCAGTGCAGGGCAGGGTGGTGTGGGACTGTCCTTCCCTCCTGTAGGGCCGTTGTGGGGCCAGCTCATGGCAGGGGCATTGGGTGCAGCACTGCAGTGGTGGGGCATAGCAGTGGCACTGGAGCAGTGGAACCACATTTGTGGAGGGGCTAAGCCCTGTTAGCCGCAGCCTTCTGCCACCAATACTCATGGGGCTCCTTTTAGTCTGGAAATTTGGTAGCAGAGGAATGGTGGCACCACAGCTATTTGTTGGGCCAGAAGGTTCAGCACCACTGACCTAAAAATATGCTTGGTATTTTCAAAAATATAGAGATACAGTCTGCCTCAATGAACATACAGCGAGTAACATCTCGCTGCATTAAACTTCCTGCATTAAAATTCCTATTTTTTAAATAAATATATGTGTATATATAGAGAGATCACATTTTGTAAATGGAGATCAAGTGCAAAACAGAAGTGCACACATGTCCGTCTTCTGCATGTGCTGTTTCTACCAATATTTGCACAGAAGTGACCTAATTATGCAACTTGTAGATGCATTTTCTGATTTGTGGGAGCAATTATAGTAAACACCGTAGAGAAGATGGGTGCAAATGTCTGTACAAGTGGCCCTGCCTAGTAAGCTTTTCCTGAATACCTAGTTCACACTCTTTAGCACTCCTTTCCCAGTCTCTCTCCTTCCTGCTCTGCTTACATGTCCCCAGGTGGCAACTCTGTTGACTGAACACAGGTGTTAGGCCACAGGTCTCTCCAGTCTTCAAAAAATCACAATTTAAAAAAAATACGAAGGGAAGCTAAAATATCTCCTCCCAGGTAGCTCTTGGGAAAATAAACTGGAAGCAGCTGCTGGTGGATTCAGCAAGCACAATCACTGCCACCATTGACCAGGAACTTATATCATTGGACTGGTTTAGTCATCTTATTAAAGGGTCCCCACCCCTCCCCGCAGAAAAGAAAATTACACCTGAATTAGTTCAGGTCAGTTCAGTTCATTGCCCTACTATCTTCCTTAGCAACAGTTTGACTTCCGTGTGGGTGAACTAAAAGACTAACGGGCAGGTATTTTATCATAATAAGAGATCCTGATTGTTGCCAAGGGAGTCGGTAGGAAAATGATGATACTGCTTTTATAACTGCACACACAAATTACATTAAAAGAATGTTATCAGGTTACAAAGTTAAGCACTCAAAAGTTGGGAAATGCTGGAATTAAGATTGTCTGGGCAACCTTAATTCAGTTCCTCCCTGCTTGTGCATATGCATTATGATAGTCTTTAATTATATTATTCTTCTGGTTTTTTTTCCCTACATAACCCCTGTCTTATTTAGTACATGGTGCTGTTCAATATTTTGTTTTATCCTCATTGTTCAATGTGTGGCCCTAGGCCTTTTTAGTGTACACTAGACAAACCCTCCAATGACAAAAGAATTAATTTCCTCCTGGGCTGTGTTTATAGTGCTTACAGAGTGCTACAGAAACATTAATTCCTCCTCAAACCCTCCTGGGAAGAAAAGGGGATATTACCCCATTTTATACATACAGAGCTGAGGCAGACTGAAATAATGTAGTGACTGTTTCCAGTCTGTGAGAGAGCCAAGCTTTCCCCCCCCCCCCGATTTTATAGCAATATATGTATGAAAATATATAAAACATAGTTCCGAGAGTTGCTTCAGGTCTTTTTGAGTACTCAACATTTCTTCAGATCTTGCCCAAAGATCTTAGATTACAGACTAAGGAAATGAAAATGACACAATTAGAGGCCATCTTTAGAAAGTTGGGGACAGAATTCAGTTCTCCAGTGTGCTCAATGGCTTCTTCTCCCAGGCCTAGTCTTGTGGCTCAACAAAGCAGCATTCAGCTTTCTGAACCACGAGGATGCGTTTCTGCAGTCACTGCCTCATTCACTACACAGCCCTGAGCTATTTTTAGATCAGATCCATCATGTTTACTGAATGATGAAAATTAATACGGGATCATGTAATAAACAACTTGTCATACATACACACAACTTTTAAAAACTTGGCTTTGGAACTTTAATGCTTTTTTAACTTAACTTGTATATTTTCCTGGGGTTTTAAAAAAAGTGAATAAAAAAAACAAATGTCATCATATGGTATTTATTGTATTGACACTCCCATGATTCATCTGTAGAGCTGGGACCTTTAGATCCAGCTGATGGAGTAAATGGTAGCAATAACAAATTGTCATTCCAATATGAACCCACAGGAGAAGGGGATGAGGCACATGCTTTGCCTGTGTATTTCACAGATAACTGCTGGTAGTGTTTCAGATTCTGGAGGGAAATGTCCATCACTGGATATAGACTGTACCTGTTCCTCTCAAGCCTGACTTTTTCTGTCTTATTGTTTATAAAGCATCCAATATTTATCCTTCTCAACTCCAGGCTCCTCGTCCCAGTCCAGTCCTAGTCTCCACTCTTCAAGCTTCTTCTCCCAGGCCCAGGCTTGGGGCTCAACAAAGCAGTTCACCATAGCAATATGCAATAAGTTTCCTTTCCCTGCCAGATGTAGTTTTGCATTCTTGGCTCCTTGCCTGAGCTGTCTGTCTTCCATCCCCCATTGGTTCCATGTCATCATACATTATGTCAGTCTCTTCCCTGCCCCCTTGTTCCTGGTTCTCTGCCTACCTAGTTCCTATCTTCTTCTGTGCCCCAACTTTTTGTCTGTTTACTGGCTGTGGCCTAGGGGGTCTACCTTTTCAAAACAGAAAGGAGGGACACATGCCTCACCCCACACTACCACTGTGGCATGGGCAGAGCAGAGCAGAGCCGCTGGAGGGTGGGGGAAGATGAAGGCTATCCGCTGCAGGTTCAGGGCTCCCTGCCCTGCTGCTCTCTCCTGGGAACCCTGCGTCGCCATGGCAAGGTGCCCCCTGCTCACTCGGCAGCAGTGGGGTGCACAGGTCTGTGCTACCACCCCCACTGCTGCTGGGGAGGCAGGGGACACCTTGCCATGGTGGTGCGGGGTTCCCAGTAGTGGCAGCACTGAGCCTCTCCACCGTCTCACACCGGGTCTTGCCTGCTGGGCCATGGAGCCCCTGCGGGAAGGACAGCAGGGCAAGGAGCCCTGAGCCTGCAGCAGGTAGCTTGCATCCTCCCTTACCCCACGCACAAATCTGGGGAGCATCTGCCCCACATGATCCCCTCCCCAGAAGTGTACTGGGTGGCAGGGAGTCAGCCAGTCCCCCTGCCACCCCCAGACAAGCAGCCCATGGCTCCATCCTGTTTCCTGGCTGGGCTCCGCAGTTGCACATTCATTCCTGCCCCAGCCCCAGGCTCCACATATCGTCCTGGCTGGGCAGTGCCCCCAGCCCCTGTCCCACTCCCTCCCTCATTGTGGTGGCCTCAATCTGCTCCCTCCATCACCAAAGACTTACCTGCAGGGAGCATCTCTCCACCACTGCCAGGCTGTATTGCTAGCCATGTGCATTAGGCCTGTGCAAAATGGCTAGTATTCGCTTCGGATTCGGCTGATTCAGGGGACAGTGATTTGATTTGGTGATTCGAATCGCTGTCCTGAATCGAATCAGCTGAATCTGATTTGAAGATTCAGCTGTTGCCAAATCTCTGAATCACACAGGTCCCATCCCCCACCTGCTTTCAGTGGCTGCCTTGCCCGCCCCAGCTCCTGGCTCTTTTGGAAAAAAAAAAAAAAAGGCTGTACTCATGGGCTGTTGCCAGGTCAGGGGGATGATCCCCATTGCCCCCATGCTGCATGGGGGGCTCTGCCACACCCCCGCAACCCCTGCCTGCTCCTCCAGCCCACCCATGGCTGTACCACCCGTGCCAATTCCGGCCCTTTAATAAAAAAAAGAAAAGGAAAAAAAAAAGGCCAGACTCATGAGCTGCTGTTCAGCAGGGGGGGTCGGGGGGGGGCAATCCCCACTTCCCTATGCCATGTAGGGGGCTCTGCATGAGCCCATAGAAGCCACAAAGCTGCTGCAGGAGCTGGTGAGTGCAGGATGTTTTTTTTTTTTGTTGGTTTTTCTTAAAGGAATGGAGCTGGGGCAGGTGGGGCAGCCATGGGGGGGCTCATGACAGAGCCTCCCACACAACGTAGGGCAGCAGGGATTGTCCCCCCACTGGGCAGCACCCGGTGAATGGGGCCTTTTTTTATTTAAAGGGCCGGGGGAACGGGTGGGGGTTGTGGGGGCTGGGGGAGCAGGCAAGGGGTGGGGTCTGGTGGGGGTCCCCCCAATGGTCCTTTCCCCCTTCTTCCAGTCCCACCTCCCCTGGCCACTACTTACCAGCTCAGAGTCCGTGTCCAGTTCCATGCTGCAGTGGGCGGGGTCTGCCTGAATCACCGAAGTTCTCTGAATCTTTTCCAAATTGATTTGGGGAGCTTCAAATTGATTCTGACCTTTTAACTGGTCCCCTGATTTGATTCAGATTCAGAGATTCCGCCACCAAATCGGGCTGAATCTCCTCCGAATCGAATCAGCACCCAAAACTTCGCACAGCCCTAATGTGCATGTACGTGTGCGTACACATGTGCATGTGGTGCCCCCTGTGTCCCGCTCCCCAAGCTCCAAGCATTCCTCTGAAGATCAGAACTCTGCCAGCCTGCATGGGGAAACCCACCATTTCCTGCGTTTTTCCACAGCAGATGGAAAACCTGGATCCATGCATGATGCTGGGTATCTGGGATAAATGCTTTCCTGGAGTCATTCAGCTTGGGACTGTCCTTCCCAATTAGGTACAGGTGGTCACGCTACCCTAGCTCTGTTCCCCATCAGTTTCCCCTCAGCTTGTTGTCCAATTACAATGTTCCTTCTCATAAGAGTTGTATTTTTTTTTTAACAGGGACAATTTTTTTTAAAGCAACAAAACAATATATTTCTCCTACCTCATCCTTTTGGCCGAAAATTTCCAAAATTAGTCTGTGGGGCATACCAGACATAGAACATTTCAAACTAAGTAATGTGTTTTACAGGTTTGAGGAATTGAAAACAACTGATTGGAATGGGACTTGTTAGACAAACTGAGCAGTAGATAGCACTGTTAGTCCTGTTTATACTAGGTGGGGGGCAACCTAGTAATCACAGATGAAGTAAAAGCTAAAGTACTTAATGTTTTTTTCACCTTAGTTTTCACAGGCAAGGTCAGCTCCAAGACTACTGCACCTAGCAGCACAGTTTGGGGAGGAGGTGAGCAACCAACTGTGGCAAAAGAACAGGTTAGGAAAAGCTGGTTTTGAAAAGCTGGACATATACAAGCCCGTGGGGCTGGATGGGATGCACCCAAGGGTGCTAAGGGAATTAGATGATGTGATTGCAGAGCCACTGGCTGTCATCTTTGAAAACTCATGGAGATCAGAAGAGATCCAGCATTATTGGAAAAGGGCAAATATATAGCACCCATATTTGAGAGGGGGAAAAAGGAGGATCCAGGGAACTACAGACTGGTCAGCTTCACCTCCATCCCTGGAAAAATCATGGAGCAGGTCCTTGAGAAATCCATTTCTACACACTTGGAGGAGAAGGTGATCAGGAACAGTCATCATGGATTCACCAAGGGCAAGTCATGCCTAATCAACCTAAGTGCCTTCTATGATGAGATGAATGGCTCTGTGGATGTGGGGAGACCAGTAGATGTAATATACCTTGACTTCACCAGGGCTTTTGATAGGGTCTCCCAAAGCATTCTTGCAAGCAAGCGAAGGAAATATGGGTTGGAAGAACAGTCTTGCAAGGTGGCTAGAAAACTGGCTATATCATTGGGCTCAGAGAATAGTAATCAATGGCTCTATGTCTAGTTGGCAGCTGGTATCAAGTGGACTGCTCCAGTGGTCAGTCCTGGGGCTAGTTTTGTTCAATGTCTTCATCAATGACCTGGAAGATGGCATAGAGTGCACCCTCAACGAGTTTGCAGACAACACCATGCTGAGGGGAGTAGAAGATATCCTGGAGGGGTACGGTTAGGATTAAGAGAGACTTGGACAAATTGAAGGATTGGGCCAAAGGAAATGTCATGTGGTTCAACAAATGCAAAGTCCTGCACTTAGGACAGAAGAATCCCATGCACTGCTACAGTCTGGGGACTGACTGGCTTGGCATCAGCTTTGCAGAAAAGGACTTGGGGGTTACAGTTGACAATAAGCTGGATAGGAGCCAACAGTATGCCCTTGTCGCCAAGAAGGCTAATGGCATAGTGGGCTGCATTGGTAGATGTGTTGCCAGCAGATTGAGGGAAGTGATTATTCCCCGCTATTCAGCACTAGCGAGGCCACATCTGGAGTACTGTGTCCAGTTTTGGGCCCCCCTCTACAGAAAGAATGTGAACAAATTAGATAGAGTCCAGCAGAGGACAACAAAAATGGTGAGGGGCTGAGTCACTTGACTTGAAGACAAACTGAGGGAACTTGGCTTATTTAGTTTAGAGAAGATAAGACTGAGAGGGAATTTAATAGTGGCCTTCAGCTACCAAGAAGATGGAGCTAGACTGTTCTCAGTTTTCACAGATGACAGAACAAGGAGCAAGGGTTTCAAGTTGCAACAAGGGAAGTTTAGGTTAGATATTAGGGAAAACTTTCTCACTGGGAGGGTAGAAAAGACTGGAACAGGTCACCCAGAGAGGTAGTGGAATCTCTATCCCTGGAGGTTTTTAAGATCCGGCTAGATGGGATGATCAGTCTTGGCTGGGATGATTTAGTTGGGGATGGTTCTGCTTTGAACAGGGGATTGGACTAGATGACCTCCTGAGACCCCTTCCAACCCTAGTTTTCTATGATTCTACTCTGATTTTCTATGATTTTATGATTCTACTACCACCTCACTGACAGAAAATCAGCCAGCCAAGATTGATACTTTTTCCTTCAGAAATGTCTATATCTTCACTTTCTGTCAGGTTTAGCATTTGAGAAGCTTTCTCAGGAGAATCCTGGCAGTGGGCATTGAGGCCTTTCTAAAACAGTTTCATAATAGTTATTGTATTACTATCGTTGTATTGTGACAGAAGTCTATATCTCTGAGTAAATGGACTTTAAGCCTACTTCTGGGTTTGATGAACCTTTCTCTTCCTAGTTACCTACTTTGAGCCAAAGCTCTAGTTTGATTTCACACTTGCTACCAGGGCTGCACACTTAATATGGGGTTTACTCCGACAATTCACTGCTCTCTCCTTCACTGAATTTCCTTGGTTATTGCCTAATCTCCATCAGTATAACTCATTCCTTCATGTCCTCCATGTTTCCCCCTCGGTTTTCCTTTTTATTCTCTCCATAGTGTTTCCCTTCCCTATGCTGAGAGATGGTTGGGGGCCAAATGTGAGCACACAGGGACTTGTCTTTACTTACTGTCTCTTTTGTGCACCTTAGAGAGATACCAGGAAACATACACTGCCCATTTTCTCTTGCTCCATGTCTGCTAAATGCTGACAGTGAGGCTAAGTAACCATCTTAGGGACCATGAGTAAACCCCAGTTAGCACACCCACAACAGCAAATGTAAATGTAAATCTGGATGCATGCTCAGTGCCTCTTTGGTGGCTACATCACCTCTACTGGGATTTGGTGTGTAGAGTGGGAACAAAGAGAGAGGGCATTTTTCATGGTTGCACTTCCATGTGTGGCATGTATACCTTATGTGACTTAAGTAAAGTGACTGACTAGCCTCTTCTTTACACTCTGATTTAGTTTGCATTTGTAAATTGCAGGTGCAAGCTAGCTACTCTAAGCTAATGTTTTTTGCATCTGGTAACAGTATTCACACACAACATTGCATTAATTTAAATTGGTTTAACGTAACAGAAATCTATCTAGCTTCTGTGTATAGACAAGAAGAGAGAAAGAAGCAGCAATAGGGATCAGGGCCAGTTTCATGCTGCTGGGAGAAGAGCCACTCAAAGCTTTTTCCTGATGGCTTTCTTGTGCTGGTGCACACACTTCTTGGGACACTGGCCAAAGAGTTGCTTTCCTGAGACTGTCTTGAAACAAACCAGAGGGACTGGCATCTATGGCTAAGATTGCTGTTGGAACTTTGTTCTCTTTAGTACCCTTATTCTGGTATAATTCCACTGATTTTAATAATGTTGTATTAGCAAATTCTATGTATGGCATTTTATTTGAATATGGGGGAAAAGCCCCTCATCTTATGTTTGCATGCAAGGAAACCTCATTAAATACATTGTCTATCATTAAATTGCTGCCAAAAAGAGAATGTATTCAGTAATGGAAACCAACTATGAAGCTGATTAAATGCAGCCAACACTGAGCAGGACTATAAAACACATGGTCCATTTTGGGCAAACATGCTTCTGGGAGCTTGCCACAAGGATAGATTTATATAGCCTATCTAAATAGGATATATGGTAGTGCCTACTGAGTACAGTACCTCTCAGCACCAACTGTTTTCCAACTCATGGTAAGCTACTCCATTGCATCATTTTGACTTCCTCTTCCCACAGCTGATTTGTTCCTTTCTTTCCCATTTTCAATGATTCTTGTTTTCTTCACTGGTCCTAAATGTCTGGCAGACATCACCAAACAGGGCCCCAAAAACTCACTCTGTCACATATGATTAATGTGGCCCTACCCTCCATGAGGTGGAGCTGGACCAGGCTGCCTTGTGCCTCATCTGCATGTACATTTTTGGAGGATCCCAAGACTTATGCCAAAACTCACAATTTTAGTCATGATTGGGTGCAAATTAGCACATGAATCCTTTGTGGTGGGTATCTGGAGTACACATGGAGCAGTGCTGAACCATGGCTTGAAATGCTGTTGACTTTGGTGGGGCTCAGCCCAATGAACTATATGGTAAATCATGAGCCTTTTGGCTTTGAACTGATATCATGCATAGTTGTACTATATATAAGTAAGTACAAAAGTGTTGCTTAAAAGTGTATTTATGGAGTACCTGTGCTAAAACTTTTAGCAGTTTAAGAAAAAAGGTATGTTACGTCATTTCTGTATTGTCTATGGGTACTATATGCAAATTATTATATGTCTGTTTATTTTGATGTTAGTGTTTTCAAATTTGCTTTTCACTTGCATGTGCTCAGGGAGAACAGGGACAGATAGTGAAGAAGGAGCTGCAGGGGGAGGAAGTTGGGGGGCAGAGGACAAGGGGGATACCTGAACCCCCAGATTTATTTTCCCTACTGTAGCAGTGAGGGAGACATATTCAAGGTGAACTTCCAGTCATTAGATTTTATATCTAAAAAATTGTAACAAATTAATTTTTCCATATACAGAATCTAATTATTTTGGGGGCCGGCTTATATTCAGGCTCATCTTATTCAAGTAAATATGGTATTGACAATTGTATGTCAGTCTTGATTCCGTTGTGTGCTAAATGCCTTCAAATCCACTGAAGTTAAGAGGTAGGGAGGCTCAGCCTCTCATGAGTGGGATGTTTGCTTAATGCTGTACAAAGGTCAAAGTCTGCACTAAAAGGAGCCCATAATCACATATCTGTTGGACCAGTTGTACTACTCATTTCTAGCAACATACTATGTTCTTGTTCTCTAACCTGAAATGAAAGCAACCATCTGTTTTGTTACCACATCCAGCCCTTATGTTCTTGGCTGTAATTCTCTTTATTTGCTCCCTTCCTTGGAAGATCTTTTGGTGGGAGATTCTTCTCAGCTATGGCTTAGCTCTGTATAGTAAAGTGTTAGCAATTAGTACAACAGGAGACACTGCTTGTCTGACTCCCGCTTGGAGAATCTTTGATACTTTTTCCTGTTATTTGGGACCTTTCTGAGGACAGGTTGGAGGAATAACCCTCTGTTGCTACAAAGCTTAAGACAGTCCAGGGTGGGTAAAGGTTTTCCTCATCCTAAAGAACCAGTGTCTGGAGCTGAAGAGCTTCAGAGTAGGTAGGAACACAGACAAGATATGAATGCCAGACAAAATAGCAGCAATAATGACAAATAACAGCCTGATAATTGGTTCCAGGAGTATGAACAAACACCTCACTAGTGTAAGATACCCTGCTCATTATAAAGTGATTATAATACCCCACCAATTATAAAATGAGTCAGTGCAAAACTTGTCTTAATATTTGCATAAAAAGACAATAATATTATGTACTTTTATGACTTTCCTACCCCAACTACTGAGATTAAAACAAATCAAAGCTTATTAATTTTGCTTAAAAGGCCAGATTTTGTTTGTTCCAAGGAAAAGTGAAAGTAGTGAAAGGAAGTTCATGTCTGAAAAGCTGGATGGTGGAAAGTAAGGCACATTCTGCCGTGCAGTCCCATCCAATCCCTGCAGCATATGGTATTTGAGAGTGGGCTTGGTCAGCACATGTACTTCTTATCCCAGCTGGTTCATTGCCGTTGAACTTAAATGCTTGTGTTTCACTAGAGTAACAGGTGGTGTTTTTGTACCTGATCAAATGATAGTGCAAAAGGAAAGGTTCAGATACAGGACCTGCAAGTTTCCCAAGTAGACCTACACATAGGTACACAGATATAAGACAAGTAGACAGCTGTATTCATGTAAACACCCAATATGGTCAGATTGGAAACCATGCAGGTTTATGTACTCAGTCAACCTGTTCCCCGTTTCACAGGTAGAGTTGGACCTGCATAATCTGCCTGCTTGGTGAATTTGCTATGCTTCTCTATTAAGATGGTATATGCTAATGCATTAATTTGGCCACACATCCAATTTTGCTCTGCACACAATCACCTCTGCAATGCTATGCTTTCGTGTGCTTTATATTCATTACTCTACAAATAGGTGAAACATCTTTTACAGTCTGAAACATGCTCAGCTGTTATTTCTCCAGTAATTAATGCCAGCATTTTCTTCATTGTAGTTGGTTAACAGGTTGTGCATCTGAGAACCCTGAACTACTGCTCAGACCTAAATAGCATCATTGTTTCTACTGTAATCCTTTGAGCATGACTCGCTTTTGAAAATGAAATATTTATTCTAAAATAGCTTGCTTAAATATGAGTTAATTAAAAAAGGAAAAAGCTCTTATATGCATGCACTATAGCTGCATTATTGTAAATCATATAAGATATATCATTTGTATATTATGTTTTATTTTTTTCTCAAATTGATACTTAGAAAATTTGGGTGCATCTTAAATTCAAGGGTGACTTATTTTTGAAAGAACATGGTATTCTTGGCAACAATCAGGTGTTATAATAAACTGTCCTCTTGGGAATTATGTACTTGCTTTGCAAAAGAGGAAAGCAATGGGGATATCATTTCATTTTATTTCCTTTTAGAACAACAGCAGCTAGATGTTATGGCAGTGAAATCTTTAGAAAGTATTGCCTATCTATGAAGAAAACTGAAAAATTATACAAAAATATAAATAAAAATTTAGCACTTTTAAGTTCATTTGCAGAAACCTATGTTATACATACTCAAGGCCTTTCCTAGAAGGATGGGATGGCACCATATCCTGTTCTGTTCTGAACATCCAAATGGATAACAGGCACAATAGGTGGTGGCTGAGCAATGCATTTGCCTTACAAGATATGCGTGCATGGGTATGAATGACACTTGAATGCAACCAGACATGTTCTCCAATAACAGTTCTTTTAAACCATTATTTCTCTTTGAAAGTGGCTTTGTCCTGCCTCCTTTCCACAAGTGGAGACTGGCTGAAAAGTCCCCAGAAATTGTTATCTGTCACTAGTGACAGTAGCACTATCACCAGTGCTACTGTGGTAAGCATATTCCTGAAGGCTCAGTCACTAAATTGGTCTGTGGCCTGATGTGACTGCACAAGCTATTGCTCTCTTAATAGCTCTTCTCTTTGCTTTAAGTTTGCCTTAGATCTTTAATCAGTACTTATAGAGCAATTTGAAAGGATGGAAAACAATAACAGATAGTTTCAAAATAAAGAATACAGGCTTACTGCTACCTTGTGGCTTTATACCCATTTATTTTTAGGTAGAGCCATTTGATTTGTTATGGGGGAAACTCCTATGAACATACATATTCATATAATACTTTTAATAAAAAGTTTTGACATTTACACTACTTCACACTCATCAGATGATGCATCTGCCATTTAAAACTGGAGTTCTGTGTAGTTGCGGACATGGGGTTGATAGCCTTTACAGTGCTTTTGTAACGTATCTTAAAAAAAAAAAAAGAAAGAAGCAAGATAATGTAGAAGAGTCTCCTGTGGAAAGTGTTCTTTGTCATCAGAGTGCTGAATCTCTTGCTGCTGGAGCTGAAAATTATTACTGATGTTTCAGCTGCAGGGTCTTGCATTGATACCAGTATGTCAGTAGGGGGGTCCACTAAATCACAGGATTCTCTGCTGGTGATTTACTGCTAGTGTCCTCTGGCACAAAGGAAGTGTAAGTAGTTTTGAGAATCAGGCTTTCCAAATGTTTTTGTGGGAGAATGGAATGGCACATGTTACCGAGTATAAGCACAGAAAGTTTCCTGGACAAGTTGGCAAGAATAAGGATTTTCACTTGAATGAATGATATTTGAGGTCCAAACCAAAACTCTTAACCGTGTAACACTTAACATTTTAATTTAGAATGTGAACATCCCTATCAAAAAAGACCCTCAGGTTTATACAGTCTCTTTGGGATTAGGGAAAACCCGTTGGTTACACAGTTCGCAAGTTTTTATGAAGATTAATTTAGTCCATGCGGTTTCATTGCCCTTTAGCTTCTCCTTTGTTTCAGGTCTGCACATAAAATTTAGCTTTGCTTTTGTAGTAGGTTTCACACTGTTCTAGTTACCATACAATATGATGACAATCAAAATTAGTATTCCAACTTGGTGAAGAAGTTGCAATAAATGTTTCTGCTATATCATAAGCAATCAGAAAAACACATAACATCGTTTTTTCTCTCTGACTGGGTGAATTTAAAAGCACCTCTAAGGCAAACACGAAGGCCCTCTTTATACTTAGGTTACAGTTATTATGCAATTAGCTGGTTAATTGTGAAATTAACTGAGACCAGCTACATGTGCAAAGTACCTATCATGCCATAAAAAGGTCCAACCAGCTATACTGTTAGTACACATTTTCATGGTTTAACTTTAAAGCTGCTTGCTTTCCAGGTTTAATTTGTACGTATAGCCAGGTCTGCCCTGGATGCTAGGAGCCCTGTCAGCTGACATGGCTCCCAACTTCAGGGGTGTACCATGTACAATTGGGGCTGGGAGTCCCACAGCTGAGGAGACTCTCAGCCCTGGCAGCGCCCAGCAGCTGGAGACTCTGGGTCCGGCAACTGTGGAGTGCTGCTATGATCTCCCAGCCCCAGGGATACATGGGGCACCCTGGTGCTGGGAGATCACAGCTGCTGCAATCTCCCAGCCATAGAAGCACCCCACAGACCCCTGGGATTGTTGAGATCCCAGTGGAGCACCCCCACGGCTGGGAGATCAGAGCAGCTGTGATCTCCCAGCCCCAGGGTGTGTGTGGAGCCCTGTGCCTGGGAGATCATAGCAGGAGCTTGCTTCTTGCTGGTGCAGGAGGAGCATGGGATTGCGCTCCCTCTGCACCACCAATAAGGTGCAATGGGATCTAATGCACAATCCCACAAACATGCCTCCTGCCATGCATGTGTGACATGGCAGGAGGCGCGATTGTGTGGATCATGCATTGGATCCCATCGTGCCTTTACCTGCACTTGTAGAAGCGCCCTAACTTGTATGACTTCTCCAAATATTTCTGCCAGGACATGACTTCGAAATTCGCTCCTTATGAATGTTTGTGTCAGCAGAATTTGATCTCTAAAATACTGACAGAAAACAAGAGTCAAGGAACACAGAATGGGTCAACTGAATTATTTAAAAATTTGAGTGAATATTAATAGAGAAATGAGTGCAGTACCTGTTGGCATCTAATTACTTGGTTAGTTGTGAATATCAGAATACATCTGACTACCTCTAAGTCTTGAAGAACAGAAAAATAGCTGAAGGGAGGCAGGAGTAAAGAGGAATACTTTAATTATGCCTTGTTCTGAGAGAGAAGAAAATGTAAATGATAAAGCTCCTAACACCTTGCTTATGTTGGCTGAATACAGAAACACTTCAGAGTAGTTCATACAAAACCAGGGGAAAATGAATTAAATTAAAAGGTGCGATCTTCAAAATTGACAAAAGAAAGCACTTATTCTCAGAAGTAGAATGTATTGCCACAAAAATAATTTATGCCAATAAATTAAGATTATAAAAGGGGGTGGATGTTTATAAGGATTTCAAAAGTATCCACTTTTATAATAATTACTGATATTTTTGGAAATGATATGAAATCTCCTGCTTCTGGGCCTAAATTAATCTGCTAAATCAGGATAAAACCTAAGGTGAAGAGGGGAGGATTATTCCTTATCTCTCTACTGCAGGGTTCTTTACCTTCCCTCAAAACATCTGGTACTGGCTGCTGTCAGATATGATGGTTGACTAGACAAGCCATTCTTCAGAAATGGAAATTCCTATGTTCATATGACGGGAACAGAGTTAAAAGAAAAACAAACAAATAAACAAGCCATAATAATGTGAATCAGCAACCCTACAAGGACACAACACAGCAAATTGAGGTTGAGCATAAACTTACTAATAGGGATTTAAAAGGCAATACATTAAAAAATAAAACATTCTGGTAATGGGAATCTAACGAAACTGTTAAAGGAACTAACCCCAGATTTAAGCCACTATCACTGAGGAGAATATGACCTAATAATTTAATGCTGTCATGTCATTCTGGCCAGAAGGTCAGTCATTCACAAGGCCGAAAAGGTGTCATACATCGGTCCTGTCTCATATAGCACTGGGCAAAACTGTTTCTGTGACGAATGTACAGTATAATATACATTTCAGTGGAGGTTTTTTTCTACAGTAATGTGTTTGAATTTGCCAGAGTAAATATGGTTATGCTAATTACTGCTCTATTAATACAAGCCATATCATTTTCACATGGTGCTGATCATTTGTACATAATGAGTTTAGTATGTGCCAAGGCCATATCCAATTGCTGAGAGAGGGAGTAAAGGAGTGCAAGGTAAGTAGCAACAGCGGTGTTAGCACTCTTTCGGCAGACTAGATAGTGCGTAGAGAAGCACCGTGGACTTAAGGCCTTTTGTTAGTGTCATTGCACCACAATATACTCCAAATTAATTCTCTGGGATTACAGCACCTTTGTAAGACTGAGCCAAACAAAACACTAGTTAAAATTTTTGGTTAAATAATACATCAATAAATGAAATGGCTACTTTCAGAAAGCTGTCATATTACATCCAGGTTTAAAACCCTGCCTTTTGTGCTCTGCCTCATTTCTGTTCACGCTTCCATTTTCCTACCATGTGGAAGTGTCACTTAGAAGACAGTGGGTGACAAGTTTCATCTTGAGCTTGTTAACAGAGGAGCCTGCAATAATACAATTATCTGATGCATCCTGAGGTGTGGAATCAGCACATGAGCAGGTGCTAGAGCACAGCAATTAAGTGAAAGAAAGATGGCATTTTTTTAAATAGCAACAAGGAAGCTGTGAAGACTGTTATGGATATTCTCTGCAGAGCAGGTGAATAAGTAACTGGTTTAGAAATGTGCTTTCTAACACTGGATTGGGAATGTGAGGCAGGAACCTGTTCAGTATGGGTCTATACCATTTTACTTCATGCCTTTTTTCATCAGAGTTTTGAAACAAGTGTAGGATATTATTTACTCAGGGTAGATGAGTGGACACACTCCTCAATGTAGTTCTGCTGTTAATGCTAACCCTAACCCATAAAACAGTGATTCTTAACCAGGGTGTTGCATAATGTTAACACTATTAGGTGTGCAAACATGATTCACAGGATAAACCCATATATTTCAGCTAGAAATCTACAGTTATTAATTTTCTATACTAAAAAAAGCATAAAAAATAAGAATTGGCATTTTCCAAGGGGTGCGCTGTGTCTAACATGGGGTGCCTTGAATCTACAAGTTTGAGAACTGCTGCCATAAAGATTCTTTGTAAACTTCCTGAGGGCACTGGGTTTTTAGTGCCCACATTTGTTCAGTCTTCCATCTCCTTTCAGCAGTCTGGGTCAAGCATGGATATAAAGATGCATACAAAGGCAGCAAAAGCAAGTACAGCCTCAGTAAGGAGGATGCAGTTGTTTGTCATCTGTTGACTTTGACTGGGTGCTAGTAAAAAAAAAAAAATGTGTTGCCACTCTTCACTTTCGTATGCACATGCTGTAGGCCTCTAGTGGGCACATCCAGACATGCAGGCACATGAGCTTGCAGCAGCTCAGATAAGAGTGGTACAAATTTGCTGGGGATTTTTGCCTCAGTGCATGTGCCTGGACATGCACTTTGGTGTGGGGCAGGTGGTGCTACTTGGAGCAAAAAAACCTTGTCCAGCTCTTCTTGGGCCTGCTGCCAGGGGGACCTAGAGCCTGGGGCTAGCACCTGTGCTGGCCCCAGCAGTATAAAAAGCTGCTGATGAGCAGCTCAGGGAGCTTCTGTGGTGCAGCCAGTTGGTATTTGGGGACACTAGCCCCTTGTGTCAGCTGGACTGCTGAAACAGCCCTAACTTAGAGTGGCCCCCACACCTTCTACCCACTGCAGCAGTCTGGCAGTGCAGACTGCTGCTGACCTGCTGCCACCTGTGACAGCATCCACTCCCGTGAACCTGTGGTCACATAGCTGCATGCCTGCCAGACCCGGATGGGGTGCCCCTGCTTTGCCATCTGGGCAGCTATTGCCCAGAAGATGTACTTCTTGAGGTTGCCTGCTTGGAACTGTCTAATTGTCTCTTCTTGCCCCCAATTGGCCAAGAGGTCAGCCACCTCGTCTGCCCTCCAGCTGGATCCCCAGTGTTGGCTCTGGATAGGTTCCTCTGCATGGGTCTCACAACTTGGCTCACCAGCAGAGATCCTGGTGTTGCCTGTTTAAGAATTGCAAATCCTCTGATAAGAAACCAAATTCTGTCATTAAAATACCCAAAATAGTGTTCTTCCACTATTAAAATGAAACACCACTATACAGAGGGATCAGTTGGGCAGTGTTTTATTGATATATTTACAAGTTTAAAACAATTTGGAAGCCAGTGCCTTTATCATCATCATAAAATAAAATGCTTTGGCATTTATTTTGGCGGGGGTTGTCATAGAAAAATCAGAGCTGCCCCTACCCCTTTTGCTCACAGATGGCCCACAGCCCCCCCCATGGGGGTCACAGCCCCCTTCCCCCCACAGGAGCCACAGCTCACCCCTGTCACAGCAGTGTCTGTGGGGCACTTGGGGCTTGCTGTGGCCAGAGCCCCCCTGTGGCGCAGCGCAACCCCGGCTGCCTTGGAGCCAGCACTGCCTCTGCTGTTTGTTGCGGGGCCAGCCTGGCTCATTGCGGCATGGCGCAGGGCCGTGTGCCTTCGGGCAGCTCTGGGCTACTTGGGCTGGAACCTGGGGCCCAGCCCCGCTCACAGGGACCACATGTCATGCTGGGCCAGGTCCTGCCTCCATGGGCCCCCTGCACAGTCAGACTGGGCGGATGCCATAGAGGTAGGATGCGGCCTGGCGCAACGCGCAGTCCCTGTGAATGGACTGGACCCCGGATGACGGCTCAAGCAGCCCGGAGCTGCCCAAAGGTGCACAGTCCTGCACCAGGCTCTGCTGGGCCAGGCCCACAAGGGGCAGCACAGGCAGCACTATCTCTGAGGCAGCCAGGGCCACGCTGTGCCGTGGTGGGGCTTTGGCCGCAGCGGGCCCTGAGCGCCCCACGGCCACTGCTGGACTGTGTTCCCTTTAATATATTTTGTAGTGTCTTGCCCTGTTTATACGGAAACTCTAGCAAAAGAATTCAGGATAAAATTTTTAAAATCACCTAACGTGCTTAAGACACTTTTGAAAATGTCATATAAGAATGTTATTTTCATTGAAAAACAATGGTTTCTGCACCTTTAAAAGTGTTCCCCTGAACCTATTTTCTGAGTATCACATTTAGCAGGACATGGCCTGGTCAGTAAGAACTCCCATAAGAGGACTGTTATTGGATATTTTTCACGTGTGTAGTGTATGAAATGTCTGCCATATATTAATGGCACATCAGTTTTACTGCAGTGAAACTAGAAGCAAGGGGAATAAACAAATAAATGTGATAGCTATGGGAAGCAAATCCTTTAAAGATTTTGTTTGACTAGTGCATCACTCCATTGATTAAGCAGGATGCAACAAGACAATTGTACTCTAAGCGGAAGCAAGGATTCCTGCAAAGATCGATAATTGTGCCCTGTCATATATAAACTCTTTCACAAAACCCGGAGGCAAACCTAATCCCTTCCTTTTGTTTCATCATTTATTTGCAAAAGCTAAATGTTCCAACCAAACAAAATGGACAGAAAAGATGGGGGAGGGAGGGAAGTCTTAGGAGGACATTTGTGTACACAAGTCTGACTGACAGAAACTGACAGAAATATAAATACCAAGACTGGGTAAAATAGCTGTAAATCTATCTCACATTCTCCACTTTGGGAAAACCAGTCAGAACAGGGCTCTTCAGGAAAGGGCTGCCATCAGCTCTTGCTGAGGGAGAAATTGGGACACAGCTCAGCACTATTTGTTTTCATGGAGGTTTAGATAATAAAACACAGAAGGCTGGAAAGAACAGGGAATTTGATTTACTATGTTCAGGGCACACATTTTCTAAGGTCTTCAGACTTCAGCTGTCCCTGAATTTTTGCTGTTTCAAGATTTTTATTGCTTCTCTTTACAGATTTTCCATCTGGGTTGTCTGTTTGGGATGATAAAAGGTTCAGAAATGCCAGAAGCAAAGAAAAAGTGAATGGTTTGCAACAAGGAAACATAGTCCCCTCCCCACTTTTCCCCTCCTCTTCCCCCCCTCCTGCCCCCCAATTTCATTAATTTCTTCTGTCTCTGCTTGACAGGTGGAGAGTACAGATTCACAGATCTGAACTGAATCCACCGAAAGAAGTGGGGGAGAAACAAAACAAACACAGCACCAGACTGTACCAGAGCTTCAGCTCTATCTAGCAACATCACCACAGCAACCGGAAAATACAATTAAAAGACAAGTGGGGCTAAAGCGGAACAGATGAAGCTGCAGCTCCTTACCTTTGGACAGAAAGGATCAAAATAATTATGCAGAAGAGAAAAGGCTATTTAACTGATCCAGCCACACTGTGGAAAAGGGAAGTGTTCTTTCATTAATAGGAATGTGCCACAGGAAAGGGGAGTGCCATGAGATCTACTAAGGAGACTATCTCTGTGGTTGCATTTGTACCTGGTTTTGCACCCCTTCTGGGACTGAACTAGTTGGTATAGGCCTCTTGGGCCATCACGTATTGGATAGTGGGATTTTTTTTTCTACAGGGTGCACCTGGCACGAGAATTGAAAGATACTGCAGTTCTTGTTCAGAGACAGAGAAGGAAAGAGAGAGACTCTCTAGTCCTCCTCTTCTGCAATAGTCGGCTGTACCATGGGATGTAGGCAAAGCTCTGAGGAGAAAGAGGCAGCGAGGCGGTCCCGGAGGATTGACCGCCACCTGCGCTCTGAAAGCCAACGACAGCGACGTGAGATCAAGCTCTTACTCCTGGGTACTAGCAACTCTGGCAAAAGTACTATTGTCAAGCAAATGAAAATCATTCACAGTGGCGGCTTTAACTTGGAGGCTTGCAAGGAATATAAACCTCTGATCATCTATAATGCAATTGACTCTCTAACGCGTATCATTCGTGCTCTAGCCACCCTTAAGATAGAGTTCCACAATCCAGACAGAGCCTATGATGCTGTGCAGCTTTTTGCCCTGACAGGCCCAGCTGAAAGCAAAGGGGAAATTACTCCTGAGCTTCTAGGGGTCATGAAACGGCTCTGGGCAGACCCTGGTGTACAGGAGTGTTTCTGTCGTTCCAATGAGTACCACCTAGAGGATAATGCTGCATACTACTTGAATGACCTAGAAAGGATTGCAGCCCTGGACTATATTCCCACAGTGGAAGATATTCTGCGTTCTCGGGACATGACCACAGGGATTGTGGAAAATAAGTTTACCTTCAAAGAGCTGACTTTCAAAATGGTGGATGTGGGTGGGCAGAGGTCTGAGCGCAAAAAATGGATCCACTGTTTTGAGGGGGTTACAGCAATAATTTTCTGCGTGGAGCTGAGTGGGTATGACTTGAAGCTGTATGAGGATAACCAAACGGTGAGTACATCTTGCTCTTTTCTGTGTTTGCTTTATTTGTAATGAGTAATGTCTGAGGGCCCTACCCCGCTTGTCCTGGGCTCTGTGCATATGCATAAGTTGCCCAGCAGTATACACTGTATCCACAATCTTTTCTTTGTGCAGTCACTAAGCATGAAACAGCTTCCATTTTTAATGCTGTCAGCAGAAAGAGGAGGACTTCTTCAGCTGGCACAACAGTGCAAGATGTATGGGTTAAAAGTTTTAACTGAAAAGTTAGAAGAAAATGTTTGTTTATGCATTTGACAGCCTCTTGTTTGTAATCAGTTTCCCCCTATGGACTGTTTTGTTTTTGCTTAAACATCAATGGGAATACAGAAAACCTATGAAATGTTCCAGCAAATGTCCTTTTAAATGGCATGGAAATTGTCATGAGAAGTCTGTTTTGTGGATAATTTTGTTACACAGCTACTTTTCTACTCATTGTCTGATTCACAGCTATTCTTGTTGAGTTCTCTTTGATACTGCTTAGCACACAGATATAGTAACTATAGAAATGCATGCCACACTTCTGCATATAGAGCAACGTGTTTGCCTTTGTGCTCTGCTTGCTTGACTTGACCATGGGATGGTTTTATTTGAATTTTTTAATTTCTTTTATTATAGTCCTATAAAAGTACAAGCTGTTTAAGGAAAAAATGAATGTGTTCGAAAGACATGTAACAACTTAGCTCCCGGGTCTTTGGTGACCCATATTTCAGTTTTAAAACAGCTATCCATCAGGAGAAATTAAAATGAAACCCATGAAAATATGTCTGCTTATCCAATGGCACACCACCTTCCTACCAGTCCTTCACACATCTTCAGTTGCTTTGCTTTTGTGGAACTTTTTCACTGCAGGGCAGGCCCTGGAGCCCTGCAGAAGGCTGCATGTCCAGCTATTTCACAGTAGAAGCAGCTCCTCAGTGAAGCTGGGGAGGGACTTGTCTCAAGAGCATGTTTGTGTACTAAGTTTAGAACCTAATTGAGATTCCAGGTTCTGTTTGTTCTCACGCCTTGCATTACAGTAAGCCGTCTTTAAGAAATCTTTTCTACCAGATTTAATTATCTGGCTTTGGTAGGTTCTTATGAAATCTGCTCCCCATGGAAATGCTTCACTACCCTTAACTGGTATAACCACATGTATAGTATGCTTGTTACATCTGAGATTTTCTAGAGAAGAGTGTAATGCTGTGGAGATGGTGTCCTAGCCATAGGTGACATGCTGCAAACTGATTCTGTAAGCTGTCTCAGCACAACACAGAAGCCCCTGCCCCCTCAACCCCCCCAACAGTTCCTGTTGCAGCTGGCACTGGTCACTCCCAGGGCCACTGCAGCGGGGGCTAGAGTGAGTGCAGACAAGCTGTGCCGTGCCGTGTGCTGCCCAGGGCTCCACTCGCTGCCACTCCCCCCAGCCCCTGCTGTAGCGGCCTTGGGAGCAGCCAACACCAGCTGCCTGCACCACGGCTCGGAAGTTGGGGATGGGTGGAGTCCAGGCACAGGGGGACAGGCAGAGCATGGTGCAGCCCCGGGAATGGCATCCCTCCCCCCAGTCCTTCCCTAGTTCCAGTCTCACTCTCTCCCTTCCTCCCTCACCGCCTGGGAACATATCCCAAGCTGTTAATGCTGTCTGAAGCTCCAGTAGCTGTTTCGGCGGCCAAATCTCCAACTCTGAATTGGCCCAGTCAAATCCGGACAGTGATCTGAATCACCAAATCGAATCACTGCCCCTCGAATCAGCGAAATCTGAACTGAATACTTGTTGCTTTGCACAGGCCTAGTAACTGGCCACGTTATGTGCAGTGCTGCAAAATGTAGTGCTTTGTAGAAGTTCCTGCTTGAAACAGGAACATTTTTGTGGCACTACAGGTGGTGCAACTGTGATGCTACAGGGGCAATTATAATACTATAAATGTAACGGGTCCAAGGCCTACAGGGAATTCATGTTACTGTGAATCTTATTTATCTACAGGTCACATAATAAGTGAGGGTGAATTTGGGCTCTGTCTGACCCACAATGAGGAGCCATTAACATCTGTGTGACATTGCAGGGTTTCATAAGTACCAAAGTGAACGATGGGTGCATGTGACTCCACTGTGAAGTGGCAAGCAGAATTTACTGTATATAACTATCTAAACCCATCCCCTCAAGTTTATGCTATGCTCAAGTGCTACCGTATTTGGCATGGAGGTTCCAGGAAAAGGAATTAAAAGCAGAAACAGTCTTCTTAAACTGGTGCAGGCAGGGTGCTAAGTTTCTACTTATAAAGTTCACATACCTAGGACATGAATGAAAGTCATATGGTTTATGCTGACATTTGACTACCACCTCAAAACAAATTCTATCCAAATGACAGTGAGGAGAGAGATGGATAGCCTCATCCTTTTGGTGGGGTAGGGTGGAAGAGTTGGGACCCATACAGGATTTCTTGCAGGGTGTAGAGTTTATTTTCACTGATTTCCCTCGGCCCCCAAAAACTCCATTCTCTCTGTCTGTGGAGTGGATTTCCTCCGGCTCTTTCTGTCTCAGCCTGGTACTTTAGATCCAAACAATATCAGGGTTGATCAGTCAGTTATTATGCTAAATTCTGTGGCAGCCAAAAGCTGTTTCACTTTTTAATGATGCATAAGCAAAAGCAAAGAAGACTTTTAACTTATTGTCTGGCAGTTCCTAGAATAATTGTAAAGGTTTGTTTTTCTTTTAATCTGAAACTGCTTCTTAATAGTAGTGTGCCACATATTGCATATACCATTTACCAGCTTGCTAAATGGAGGCCAGCTGTTTGAGTTGCCCGTCTAATGCCTTGGTTATTTACATGGCACCACTGACCACAGAACTGCGGTGCAGCTGCCCATTTTTGAGCAACCCATGTGATTGTTGGATATGGTTGGTGTGAGCTTTGTGAAGGAAACTGAGGCAAGGAAATGTCTGAAAGGCCAATGGCTGTAAAAATAATACCAAAAGACACTATTAATATGCTTCTTTAGCTTTCAGGCGGAAACTAAAATACAGTGTTGAAGAGGAGCTTGAAAAAGCAAGACACCAGTATTTATTTGGGAGGATGCCTCAAGTCTATACACAAAACAAACCTATCCTGCTTAGAAGCAGCACTTATACAACCTTATTTTGACGTTTTTGGAGAAACAAAAATCTGAACAGGTTTTGAAAAGCTCTGTCAGTACAATATTGTCCATATCCATTAAGAGGATAGTTAGGTCAGTGCTGCCACTCCCCATGTAATGGGGAAAGGAGGTGAAGTGAAATCTATTATAATTATTGATACATTAAAGAAAAGAGCTACAATCACTCCTCATTAATACTTCAAAACTTTTCAGTGTTCCCCCCTCATTTTGTTGGAGTTTGCAGATATTTCTCCTATGAAAACAGATGAAGTAAAAAGGTCCAGAAGTGGAGCAAAGTTGCTGGGGAACAGTCAGTTAGGTTTGAGCAAAGACCACAGAATGTTTTCCTCAAACATTCACTTTCTTCAAACTTACTTTGACTGTTTAACCTCTTTCATGTTCACTTTTCATGATTCTTCCAGTAAAGAGCTTATTGTCAAAAGTAGGCACTTAAACTGAATTTTGAACATATTGCATAAATATTTCTATTAATAAATAAAATACAATATAAATAAAATCAAATATAAATAAAAAGTAGTGTACTACCAAGTAACAGTCTACAGACTAGGATGTTAGAGAATAATTGTTGAATAATTTTGAAGGAATTACCTACTGGACAACATGTGTCTAGAAAGTGTTCAAATTAACCAAATAAACATTTACTATTGTCATAGGGATGCAGATTATACAGTTCTAATATTCAGATCATTCTGGGAAGAAGCTCTCCCACCCCCAGAAAAAAAGCAATCAAAATTCAGATATGACAATAAAATTCACAAAATATATTGCACCCAAAATGCATTGTTTTATATCCAGTATGTTTAATCCAGATTTTTACGGGAATAGGGGAGTAGACAATATAGGGAGAGCCTTAGAAGATTTAATCAGCTAAAATCAGCTCCTTTGTACCCAACTGAAAAAGTCTAATCCTTTTCTCAACAATTTGAAACCAAAGGTAGTTTTGTAACTAAACCCTAGCTAGGAGGGAGGGAGGGAGGGACAGAGAGGGAGGAAAAAGTTTTTTTTTTCCTTCTGCTAGGAAGAAAAAACTCTACTGGGGAAATGTCTCCAGACAATGTCTTTTCACTGAACTCCCAAAACAAAGCATTTGAATGGCCATTGTACCCCTAATGACTCTCAAATAGATTAAATGTTCCAGTTCTTTCCTTTCAACCTTGGTTCCTTGAATGTGAGGATGACGTTTTGACACAGTGCCAAGTGATTTGTTAATTCTGTTAACATAAAAGAATTGGTAATTGATATTTTTTGCTGTATTGTAAAATCCCCTTTTTCATATTTAAGCTTGCATTAGATTTTCTTCAGATCTCCATGACACTTGATATGTGGCAAAAAGCTAATGTGGGCAGCTGCTCAACGTAGGAAAATCCCAGTAATAAACAGTAGCAACTTTGAGCCCAAATTCTTTAATACTATGTTTCTTTACTTGCAGAATGGCAAATCATTTTCTATTTATCATCATTTTATTTTGCTTCTGCCATATTTTAGTGATCATTCTCAAGGTGAAATATTTATTTGTGGCTGTGTGTCTTCCTGACCTCCATTATGTGATTCTCACTGGGAATTGGGATAGGAGTTCAATTTTCCTGGCAACGAATGAGAGTGAGAAAGTAAAGCCCAGACTGGTGTCCATAGAAACAGCCTGACTGGAGAGATGCTGTTGGCCTATGGGGGCAATTGAATGTACTGTATGAAATGGTACTTTTATGTAATGGAAAGAAAAATAGCGCTGTAAATTGTAGAAGACAATTAAACAGTAGTTTGTTACAAGCATTATGCAAGCATATTTATATATTGCTGTGCAATTTCAAAAGGATAAGCAGAAGTGTTAGATCGGTTCATTCACAAACAGCTGGAACTAACATGGCTGGCAGAACATGTAATTATGTGAGTTGCTAGGTTAGTCTTTGGCAATAGTAATTCCAAAGGGAAAAGGAGCTAGTATGAGTTTCAGTTGTTGGTTATTTGCAAAATGACAAAACCTGAATTGGATAACTCGTCCAGATTGTTCACAGCATGGTTTAGATTAGAATAAGTGAAGGATAGAATCTGTTTCTAAGAGTCACTTTTCTCAGTTTATGTTCTCTTTTTCTCATGCATATTTTTGGGATCCTTCCCATAGTTAAGCAGGGTTTTTTTTTTCCTTTAGCCATTCCTTCAACATTCAGTGTTCACACTGAAAAGCTTTTACTGAAAACCCAAATGCTTCAGTGGGACACTCAAACTGGCACTTAGAGTAAATCTAATGACCCATTTTACACATGTACAGTACATGCCATTTTGATGTTTCCATTCAGTATCTGAGAATCAAGCTTAGGTGCCCAAGTTAGAAAACACACATCTGTACAATCACAGTTTGAAATGCTTCAAAAGCGTTTGGAGTACTTCAAGTGTTATATCTGTCCAGGATCTAATATTTCCTTCTCTGAGGGGGAAATTTTAATGTACTTCCCTTTGTAAGCTTATTAGCTTTAAGATAACTTTATTCTGAAAAACTCCTGTTTAAAGGTGTCTTTGAAAATGTGGGTGACAGAAACACATTTTAGTAGTAGTTGGGTGATGCAGTTTTAGTTACGTGAGGGCCATGATCAACCTTATATTACAGTTATTGTTAATATATATACTGCATCTATCCATGCCTTGAGCATGGCCTCAAGGAGAATTCTTATAGTATTGTTTTGCTAATACCTGGTCAGATTGCTTAGCTTTATAAAGTTTTGCCTTGAAGAGACAAATGCCACTGACCCATATTATAATAATTTTGTGTCCCTGAATGGTAATTTTAAAGAATATTTATTCTGCAAAGCATACCAAATATATAGGATCATAGGAAAGTGGGGCTGGAATGGACCCCTTATTCCAGCTCTCAATCAAAGCAGGACTTCCATGAAAGCTTTACCCATTTGCCAACCATAGCCTAATCCTAATTTCACACTGGGATAAATCAGGAGCTATTGTATTGAGGTATAGGTGAGAATTAGGCCCAAAATCTGACATGGACTTGCACCTTTTATTTCTAATTATAAATCTTTATGTTAGGCTTCAAAACACTTGACTATATCTGAAGTGTCAATTCACTGGGGTGGGATCAGCTGGTAAAGAGCCAGCTGCAGTTCTGTGTACTAGAGGTAGAACAAGTCATAAGAAAACTTAGACCTGTCAAGCGGTACCAGAACTTGGCAATAGCTTAAAACAACCTAGTAATTTAACTTCTGCTGGTTTGTTCAGCTTTCTTTGGAATTTGTCATGCTACTACCCCATTACCTCCCCTCTGAGTGCTTGCAGTGATGACAAACTTTTAAACAAAACTGCTGTCTTAGGGACGTGTATCTTTTCTAGTTAGGCAGTTGGCCCAGAAACAGGTGGGCAAGCCAATGGCAGACTGGCCCCAGGAAGGCCCCCTGTTATGAGAGCATTTTCTATTCTTTGCTGCCCCCTTCCTACGCCCCGCCCCCTGATGAATTTGTAGGCTGCCACAAGTCCACCTCTCAGCCTTCTCTTGCGAAGGCTGAAGAGATCCAGGTCCATCAGTCTCTCCTTATAGGGCTTTGCCTGCAGGCCCCTAACCATATGAGTGGCCCTCCTCTGAACCCTCTCAAGGTTGTACACATCCCTCTTAAAGTGTGGCGCCCAAAATTGGATAAGTACTCCAACTGTAGCTTGACCAATGCTGCATAGAGGAGAAGTATCACCTCCCTGAACCTGTTCGTCATGCACCTGCTAATGCATGATAAAGTGTGTTTAGCTTTACTGATCGCTTCATCACATTGATGACTGATGAGTTGAAACTTAGCAGAGCACGGCCATTTTATTTTCCACAAATCATGTTGTATAAGTATGAGCAGAATTAGGCTCTCACTAACTGAGGACTTATCTGGTCTTTGATAATTTTTAGCTTTGATTTCAAGAGTATTGGTTTTGGACAGTTTTTAGCTATAAGATACAATGTCAGCACATCTTACTGCCAACACATTTCAATTTGATATATTGTACTTACCAGAATCCAAGATGACTCTGAATTTAAGATGACCCCCACCCCTCCATCCACTAATTAGACTGTAGGCATGAAAAAAAATTATTATATTTTTTCTGTGTACAGAATCTAGTTATTAGACGATTGGCTTAAATCTGATAGCACATGATCAAACAGCAGTGTAGCAACTGAAACACAATGAAGTCACAGTTTTTCATGAGAAAATCTATTAAAATTAGCACATAAACATAAATTAAAGTTAATAAAAATATTAAAGTTAAGCATCTGAAGAAAAACTATTAAAGCACATAACTTGGAATATATATAATGAACTCCTCAGAATGATTCCAAATAATTTAAGTGTATAAATCCTATAACTGAGATCTCTGCCATGGTTGAAAGTGTCTGTGTGTTTATCACTGTTGCCAGACATGGTCCAAGTTGAGAACACCTGTTACAAACTCATCACTTACAGAGTTTCAGTTAACTTACATACCTGCTGGATTTCTGCATAGCATCAGCCAGTCCTTGCTCGCCTTCTCTTTCTATTTTATCTCTGGGTAATCTCATCTACAAACACAAACTGAGCATCCACTTATGTGCCGAATATTCACAGTTCTCTCTTCTCCAGACTGCTCTTGTTCTATCGGAAATAAAATCTTGGCCTGTTTCACTGCCCTCTTTTAGATGTCTAGCTGTCAGGTCCAACTCAATGTGGCTATAATAGATTTCTTGGGGTTCCTGTTCTCAACTCTACCCATTCATTTCCTCTATCACAGTAGGTAACACCACTACTCCATCTTTCATATACAGTACGGTCATCATCTGGATGTCATCTTTGATTTGGATTGGTCTCCAGGTCCTTATTTCCAACTTACATCTCCACATTTTATATACTTACTGTGCAACGGCAAAGATTCAGTCTTTCCCATCGATGCATCTAAAGGTTTCCTCCAGGCTGTCACCTTCTTCCATCTAATTACTAAAACAACTTTTCTCTGGGCTTAACAACTGCAGTCCTGTTCCATGGGTATCAATTCAGAATATTACTGTGAAGATCTCTTTTCCAGCTTGTTGGTTTCATCATGGCACCATCCTATTTCATCCTTCCATTCTGCTTTTCCTATTGCATCTGATGTAAACTTGTCTCCACTCTTAACGCCCTCCCCTACACATCCCATCTCTCATTCAAGACTGAGATGTTAACTCTGTGTTCCAGTATGCTATTGCTAGCCTCCACATCCCAGTGTTTTCAAACAAACACTGCTGTGCTTTCTCCCATGCTGCTTCTCCCATGTGGGAGAAGTTCTCCATAAGTATCTGCAAAGTTACTTCACTGTCCCTGACAAATTTCTCATTAAAACTCTTCTTTGCAGTGAGACCTACAGAAAACTTACTTTAGCATCTGACAAAAGTAGAGCCATCTATGAAAGCTCATGCCTCCCTGAACCAGTTAGTCTCTAATGTCACTCTGCTCTGACTTCAGATCAACACAGCTAACCACCTCTCAGAAAATGTAACAGTGCTTAGGCTGCTAATGTAATGATATAACTGACTTTCACCTTGACCAGTACTGTTTCATTGTTTCTTTGCACTCTTCCATCTGTCTGTATTCACTGGTTGTCTCTTGTCTTATATTTGGTGTTTATTCTGTAGGGTTAGGAATTCTCTTTTTGTTGTGTTAATATAGTACTTAGCAAAATGGGGTCATAATCTGTGACACAAGACCTCAGACAGTACAAGAATGAAATAATTATGATGTAGAAGCTTGAATGCATGACTGGAAGACGAAATTTATTCATTATAGAAGATGCATGTGCACACTTTTATTCTATTTTCTTATAAATGGGAATGATATTTATAACTCAGGTGTGTTGATTACTTGCATAACTTTACAAAATATACAGTTATTTAGAAAAGTGTTTTGAAGACTTTGGGGCACATACACTGGTCTAATACTAGTGCAACAGAGTAGAGAGGCTAGATAAGCACATTCTATCTCAGGGATAAGCATAGGTATTAGAGTACACATTGTACCATGACTGACACAGGCTATCTTATGGTTGCGTTATTGGTATAGCTCCCAGGTTGGAAGAAGCTGTAGATGAAAGATGACAAAGTGTTGCATCAAAAAGACCAGGTTATGGTAGGCATGGTAGAAAAGGAAAGGTCTGAGTTATGATGTTATATTCCAGGACCTTCTGTTATCTAATCATCACAGAAGACTTTGTCAGCCATCTAGCACAGCCCAAATTTTAAACAGGAAGATCATTTGTTTTATTTCCAGAAATTTTTAATTGTGTAAAGAATTTTTAAAACTATTTTTCTGAAATGGAATATGTTTCATTCCCTGAAAGTTTGGGAGGAGGGAAAAGACAGAACGTGAGCGTGCAGAGAACTAGGCAGACTTAACCATTTATTTAAAAATCCAATTATAGATCTAAGTAAGCAAGCCATGAATCAGTCAGATAATGGTTCCAGAAAGTGAGCAAGTTATCTCGCCGCCTTCTAGGAAGTCTAGTAAGAATACTGGTCAGTTGTCCATGAATGCATTGGTTTCAACACCTCCCAGAAGCACTCTAAACTTCCCTTTTTATCTATTTGCTTACACACACTTACATCAACAGTGTGACACATTTCTGTCTTACCTTGTTTAGTTAAAAAGACAATCTATTATTTCAAAAGGATAACTAGCTACAGATAATTAGTTTTTTCTTATCAGAAGGTAAAACATCAAGTTGCTACAGCTGCTACTTTTACCTATTAGCAGTGTTTTCCAAAAATCCATCGTCAGCACTTTGGTTAGCTTGAATACCAGTGGCCTTGACTAAGAATATTTTTCTAAATTAAAATTACAAAGTTGTGCTTCCATAAGAACTATTATCAGATGCATTTTGAAAGAAGGCTTCAGGGTCCTTAAATCCACCAGAAGCTTATTTGCTTTCTCAGATAGTTCAGCTTTTGAAAATGCAGTATATTAACATTTTTTTTAGACATGCAACTCTTTTCCTGCAATATTAATAATAGCTGTCAAGAGTCATGGGGACATCTACAAGTACTGCTAATTTGAAGTAGGCCTACTGTGCAGTAAAAATACTGCAAGTAAGCCTACAGGGGAACACGTGCTCTCTGGGGAGCGGATTTACTCCCACCTTGCTCTACCCCCCCTTCAGAAGCCAGGGGGAGCTCCAGGCTTCCCTCTCCCCCTCATGCTAGCCTGGGGGCTGGCAAGGGGTGGGGGTGGTCCCAGTGGGCATGGGGCCAAGAGAGCTCTGCTAGCTGCAGTGGCAGCTCTCCTGGTCTTGTGCATATTGGGAGGAGAGCTGATGTGCAGAGCCAGGAGAGAGCTGCCCTGCAGAGCTCTCCTGGGACTGTGCACATCCAGACATACAGCTGTCAGCAAGCCCCCTTCTGGGCCAAAGGTTTGCTGACAACTGTCTGGAGTAGCTGTAGGGGAGCTGCCTGCCAGGTGGGGGTTAGAAATGGGGCTCACTGGCAGCTGTCCTCTTTGGCATGGAGCTGGCTGCTCCAGGGAGCGAGTGGCAGCTGGGAATCCAGCCCTAGTTGTCCCCTAGAGCAGCCAGCTCCACACCAGGCAGAGCTGGCTGCTCTGGGGAGCAAAGGGGGTCTGGGAATCCCAGCCTGGGGCAGAGCTGGCTACTCTAGGGGACAAGTGAGGGCTGGATTCCCAGCTCCTGCTCACTCCCAGAGCAGCCAGCTCCACATGAGGAACAGGGACAAGGGATGGAGAGCTCCTCAGTCCTGGCCCTGATCAGCTCCTCGGGAGAGCCATGGAGCTGAGCAGCACCAGGACCAGGAACAGAGACCTCCCTGTCCCCTGTGGCCTCCTGCTGGCTAGGCTGACCAGGAGCAAATTTGCTCCTGGCCAGTATCTGCACATGTTTGTACTGCACTGCACAGTTAATTTACTATCTGTATTTATAATTAGTAGCTAACTGTGCAGTAGAGTGATTTACTGCACAGTAAATATGAGCACATGTAGAGGTGGTGATGCTTTACTGCACAGTAATCTACTGCACAGTAAAGCATGTCATGTAAACACACCTAGTATGAGAACCTTATTAGCACTTGAGTGCTATTGATGGTAAAAATCCATATTGCCAAACACATCTTCAGGAGAAATATCCTTCCATCAGACTTAGTCTCTTCAGAATCTGAGGAAAGGAGAGTTTGCAGTTGTTCTTATGTTCTCACTTTTATATAGCATTTCAGGGCATTTGTTGTGATCTTTAATGGGCAGCAAAGCCCAGATACCTTTAGTGTTTCATGTGAATAATGTCTAGCCACTAATTGGAGTGCTTTGATTGTCTTCTTTTTTTTTCATTTTGAAATACCAGTATTTTTTCTTCATATAAAAGAGACGGAAAAGACTTCAGACATCCAATTTGATTTATATTTGTTATCTTCTAAACAAGCTCTATAACAATACCTAGGAAATCTATATTGTCTGCTACAGCATTTTCATAGTGCACTGCATTAGTTTGAAATTTACTGTAAACAACTCCAATTACACTGGAAAAGAACAACCAATGTGTGTTCAAAAAATGTATAGCAAGAGCAGCTTATGTCCCTTTAGTTGCACAGGATAACTACTGTGTATGGTCCTGATCACTACCATGACGCCTCTTATTATGAATGATTGATAACGGTTTGTTTCATCAGTCAAAACATGTAATTAAAAACCATGTTGTGAAAACCCATAATGTTTCACTATGAGATTCAGCTCCTTAATCCATATAGCTTCATTCTATAGTCAAATTTTATACTTGGATGTAAAACTGAATGCATTTAAAGTTCTAGACAACTTTACACCTTAACTTGTATTCTTGTGGCAATCTAAGTCTGTTACTTATCCTGTTCCTGGAAAACTTGGAGAACAATTAATGGCAGCAGCTTTTTATGTATTTGAAAACTTAATATGCCTTCCCTAAAATTTGTTTTCACTCAGTTCTTTCAGTCTTTCCACATGGGCATTTCAAACTTTTCCTTGTTTTCTAGTCCTCTGATCACTCTTTCCATTCTTAAGATCCTTTTTTTTTTTTTTTTTTTGGAAGCATGATGCCCCAAAACTGGACAGAGTAGTCCATCTGAGGCTTTATCAGAGCTGAGTACTGTTCATTAGGTTATTTAATTAGCCATGCATATGGCATTCTTCATACGTGCCAGAATTATGGAATTTTCCAAAACAGCATAACTTATGGTCAGTTTCATTCCCTATTTTGTAATCGTCCAGTTGCTTATTCCTACTCCAGTGTAGTAGTTTACATTTGTCCTTACTTATTTTGAACTCTCTCTAGTTTGCCAACATATTTTTGCATTCTAATCCTGTCCTCAAAGTGCTTGCAACCCCTCCTAGCTGTCTATCATCTGGAAATTAATAAGTGTACTTTCTATTCCATCATTCTAATCATTAATGAAAATATTGACTAGTATCAGGCTAACAAAAGACCACTGTGAAACCACATTAGAAATATCCTTTAAGCAATCATTGATAGCTATTCTTTGAGAATTGTTTTTCACCAGTTGAGCATCCACCTTACAGTAGTTTTTATCATTGACTGTTTCTTTAGCTTGTTTATGAGAATATCAGGTAAGACAGTGTCAGAAGTTAATAAAGTTAAAGTGATAGCACATCTATTACCTGTCCCCTATCCACAAAACTTTTTACCCTGTTGTAAAATTAAATTAGGTTGGTTTGTTATTTGTTTTTGACAAATCCATGTTGATTTTTACTTACTGACTTGTTACCCAAAAGGTGCTTCATTATTATAACTGACTGATTATTTATTGGTTTTGAGATTGATTCATCCGGTTTCCTAAGTACTTTAGAGTGAACTTTATCAGTCTCAGCCAATTTCAGAAAAACAGTAAATAGAGATAAGTAGTTTCTATCCTGTTCTTTTCCACCTCAAGCCTAAGTTCTTGCTCCTTTGTTGCTCATGGTAACTGTGTTAGCTATTTATTCACAGATGACCTTTACAGTGAAAACTGAAGCAAAAAGGATGTTAAACATTTTGGCCTCAACATCATCTATTGTTTCTCTTTCCCACCTCACTGAGTAGGGGATTAAATCTTTCCTTGATCTTCCTCTTATTACTAATGTATTTCTAGAATATTTTCTTATTATCCTTCATGTCTCTTTCCAGCTTTATCTTATTTTGTGCCTTGACTTTCTGATTCTGTTTAGGCAGTACCTAAAACTCCTGGAACAGATAACTATTTACCATATCTTTTGAAATCCACTTAGAGCATGTTACTAAATTGGTAAGTTAAGAGAACTTACATCATGACTGCTACTTTTCAGGCCAAAACTGTGAGCACCACTGATCTAGGCCAGTGGTACTCAACCTTCCAACCCCATGGAAAGGGTCAGTTCATGGGCTGGATCCAGTGTAGGGTTGGCTGCAGGTGTTCCACTGCAGGCTGGATCCAGTGTAGGGTTGGTGTTCCAGTCCAGCCCACTGCATCAGATGTGGTTGTGGACAGAGCCTGCCCACCAGCCTGGTCTTATGGCTGGATCTGACTGTGGAGCAGCCTTCCATGCCAGCATGATTCAGTGCATGAGGCCATTTCATCAGGCCTTCAGGGCTCCTAGTGGGTCCAGAAATTTGGTGGTGGGGGATGGTGGCAGGGTCTCTAACAGACAGCCCAGCTTGGGATAATTGCCTAGTGGGCCAAATCTGACGGAGTTTTTGACTGGCAGCCCTTCACCAGCTAACTATTCCAGCTGGCCATTAGGCCTGTATGAAGGCAACATCTTCATCGGTGACTTGGGTGAGGAGTAAAAAGCACCCTCTTCAAATTTGCTGATGACATTAAGATGAGGGGGGATGTGGGCACATGAGATGGGAGGAATAGGCTGCAATCGGACCTAGACAGGTTACAGGGGTGGGCGGGTGAGAACAGGATGGGTTTCAACACTGACAGGTGCAGGGTAATGCACCTGGGGAGGAAGAACCAGCAGCATATCTACAGGCTGCGGAACTCCCTTCTCGTCACTGCAGAGGCAAAAAAAGATCTTGGAGTCATCACTGATGTCAAGATGAACATGGGCCAGCAGTGTGGGGATATAGTCAGAAAGGCCAACCACACCTTGTCATGCATCCACCGATGCATCTCAAGCAGGTCCAAGGAGGTGATACTCCCCCTCTATGCAACACTGGTCAGGCAACAGCTGGAGTACTGCATCCAGTTCTGGGTGCCGCACTTCAGGAGGGATGTGGACAACATGGAGAGGGTCCAGAGGAGGGCCACCCACATGATCAGGGGACAGCAGGGCAGGCCCTACGAGGAGAGGCTAAAGGATTTGAACCTGTTCAGCCTCCATAAGAGAAAGCTGAGGGGGGATCTAGTGGCCTGTTACAAACTTGTCAGAGGGGACCAGCAGGACACTGGGGGAGTCCCTGTTCCCCCGAGCACTCTCAGGAGTGACTAGAAATAACAGTCACAAGCTGGCAAAGGGTAGATTCAGACTAGACATCAGGAGGCATTACTTCACTGTCAGGGTGGCTAGGATCTGGAACCAACTTTGAAGCGAAGAGGCGCTGGCTCCTACCCTGGGGGTCTTTAAGATGAGGCTAGACGAACACCTTGCTGGGGTTGTTTGACCCCAGTACTTTTTCCTGCCAAGGCAGGGGGCTGGACTTGATGATCTGCTCAGGTTCCTTCTGACCCTACAAACTATGAAACTATGAAGTGGCTAGTATTTGCTTCAGATTTGGATTCGGATTTGGCCAGTTTGGGGGACAGTGATTCGATTTGGTGATTTGAAGAACTGTCCGGAGTCAATTTGGCTGAATCTGATTCAGAGATTTAGCTGCTGCCGAATCTCTAAATCACCCAAGCCAGGCCCACCCACTGCCTACTCTCCCAGCCTGGTAATGGCTGCCCCTGCCCCAGCTCCCGGCACTTTGAAAAAAAAAAGCCCTGATTCACCAGGTACTGCCGGGCAGGGGAGCAATCCCTACTCCCTCCCACTCCCCCATGCTGCATGGGGGGGGTCCTGCATGAGCCTCCATCTCCCCCTGCTGTCTTAGCCCCCCCCATGGCTACCCTGTCCACCCCAGCTTTGGCCCTTTAAGATAACCCCCCCAAACCCTGAGTTATTGTTCCTGCCTGGCAGGGTGTGATCCTCGCTGCCCTGTGTCATATGGGGGGGCTCTGCATGACTCCCCCGAAGCCCAGAGGCTGCTGCAGGAGTGGAGAGTCCTGGGCTTTTTCTCTCTTTTTTTTTTTCTTAAAGGGCCAGAGCTGGGCCAGCTGGGGGAGCGAGCAGAGCTCCTCATGCAGTGTGAGGCAGTGGGGAGCAGCAGGGATTGCCCTCCCCAGCCGGCAGCATGTGGTGAGTGGGACTTTTTTTTAAAGCACCGGGAGCTGGGGTGGGCAGAGGCTGGAGGAGCAGGAAGGGATGGGGCCTAGCAGGGATCCCTCCATGGTCCTCTCCCCACTCTTCCAGCCTCCCTCCCGTGCCCCCTACTTACCAGCACAGAGTCCAGCTGCAGCTCTCTGCTGCAGTGGGCGGGGACTGGCTGAATCATCAGACCTTTTTTTGGTCCCCTGATTTGATTTGGATTTGAAGATTCGGCCACCGAATCAGACCGAATCTCCTCCAAATCGAATCAGCATATGAAGCTTCACACAGCCCTACTGGCCATTGCCTGGGTCTCCTGACTGGCTGTTGGGAGAGAACCTTCCCCATATAATTGTAACTGTGCAACAGACTCCAGACCAGCCAACAGTTCTTGCTGAAGGCCTGCCCTGGCAAGCCACTGCAATCTAGTTCACCTGGTTTCCTGACCCTAGTTTCTGGATTTTCCCTTGGGTTTAGTAATTTGGCCTATGACTCTTGAACTTCAGCTCAGTTTGTGATTTTGACTTTGCCCCTAGATTCCCCCTGGATTTAGTAACTTGGTATCTGTTTCCTGATCCTGGATTGGGCCTATGTTATGAATTCTGCCCCTGTGTCTGGCCCTCCTGGTGGCCTAACTACTAGGCCAACAGTCCATGACCCGATCCATTATAGGGCCAGAGGTTAAGTACCACTGAGCTACAGTTATTCAACCACAATGACACTTGCAAAGTGTACATTTAGAATTCTAGCCCCTATCCTCTTTTAAGAGGCTAGTAAAGCAACCAAAACGCTGGCTTGCATCCATAAATGCTTCTCAAGCAAATCCCAGGATGTCCTTCTCCCCCTGTACTCGGCAGTGGTGAGGATGCAGCTGGAGTATTGCATCCAGTTTTGGGCTCCACCATTCAAAAAGGATGTGGAGAAGCTTGAGAGAGTCCAGAGAAGAGCCATGCGCATGATCAGAGGTCAGGAAAACAGACCTTATGATGACAGGCTGAGAGCCATGGGGCTCTTTAGCCTGGAAAAGCACAGGCTCAGAGGTGATCTGATGACCGACTATAAGTTTATCGGGGTGACCACCAGTATCTGGGGGAACGTTTGACCAGAGTGCCCCAAGGGATGATGAGGTCGAATGGTTATAAACTACTGCAAGACCATTTCAGGCTGGACATAAGGAAGAATTTCTGGAACAGCCTGCCATCGGAGGTGGTTCAAGCACCTCCATTGAACACCTTCAAGAGCAAATTGGATGCTTATGTTGCTGGGATCCTATGACCCCATCTGACTTCCTGCCCTTTGGGCGGGGTGCTGGACTTGATCTTCCGAGGTCCCTTCCAGCCCTAATGTCTATGAAATCTATGAAAGAAGTTCTAAATTAAGTGATCCAATGAGTGGATTTGAAGCATCTTTAAGGATGTGCTTTTTTGGTAAATAGATCTGTATGTCTAAATGACAATCTGTTGTTGGCTGTATGAGAGGTTCCCATCATGTTGAACATGTAACCATAGAGGCAGAATGGTGACACAACATACTGTATGAATTAAGAGATGACGTAAAGCAGCTGCTCTATTAAAATTAAAACAAATCTCTATGTATTCATTTATATCTGCTTACTCCTTGTTGGATACTTTTCTGTTAATTCCATCCTTCCCCTCTTTGATATGCAAATTATATTTGTATCTGCCTGTGGCTTGATGGGTTAAATTAATTTTTTTATAATTCAAAATGCATCTGTTTATATTCATTTCAAGGCCTTGATGAGGTCATCTGGTGAACAGCACACCTACATATGTAGACTGACTTAAGTAACTTGATAATTCTGTTTCTGAATGAATGAGAATATACAAATTTTGAGTATTCTCCTCTGGCAGTCCACAATAAAACGTTAAAAATGGAACCAAAAAAGCCATATTACTAATAACAAAGAACTATTTTAGATATCTCTTGATGGTGCATCCCACCAGGAAGTTTTGTAATTACAAGGTCAAGGCCCACAGGAGAAGTTGAAAGTGGCTTAATATTTCTTTGCTTTCCTTGTGGAAATTATAAATACTACCTTAACTCTGCCTCCTGTCATGGTGAAAGCACACATAATCAGAGCAGATTTTCCTTCATGCCAGCATCCTTTCTCCTTCAGCTTTATAGTGCTCTATGAAAAGTTTCTAAAAATATTTTTTTACTGGGGAAAACTAAGAGACATGCACATATAACTTTCCATGGGATTTTAATATTTATATTTAATATTGGTGTTTTAAATTAAGGCTTTGTTCACTCACCACTTCCTTAAAAGTTTAGGATTTACAGCCTCTCTGCACTACTTGGGCATTTTAAAGGGTGCCTTAAAAGAGAAGTGAAATATATTTCCACCCACTTCAAGTCTCACTTTGCTCCTTCAGCAAAATAAAGCAGTACTAATGTAATTGAGAGTCAGGCTCATAAATTAATGTTGGACTTATAAGACTGATTTTTAGAGCCAGTTTGTATTATAAGCAGTTTTATTATAAAATGATTAACATTAGCTGCTTCATGCTGTGGGAGATGGGACGAAGGAGGGATCCCTGCTTGACTGATGAGGGTGCAGGGCCAGGGGGAAGCCAGGCAGACACTGCTATGCCTGCAGTCTCTGCCTGAGCTCTGGCTGGGGAGCAGAGAGGTAGGGCCAGCCCTGCTGTCTGGAGCAGACAGTATAGCCCAGCCCAGGGCTACAAAGCTGGGGGCTGGGTTACTCTGGTTTAATTTAAACCAGAAAGGGGTCTGGGACAGACATTGCATAAACCAGTTTGACCCAAATCAGTTAGGTCTGATACTACATTCAGCCAGGTTTATTAAACCAGTTTCAGCCATTTTGAAACTGGTTTATGTGCATTGAACTTATGTTCTGTTACAGGTTTAAACCAGTTTCTGATCACTTAAACTGGTTTATGTGTACTGTCTGTCCCTAGCCTGAATGCTCAGAATTTAGGGAGGCAAATGAAGTACAGGAGGAGCAAGGTGTTTTTTTGGGTTGGTTTTTTTTATGATTGCAACATTTGTCAAGGAAAAAAACCCTAACACAACATTACCAGATTCTCATATACTCCAACTATATATAGTTGCAAGTTTCAAAATTTGCTGGAGTTACTACTAAATTTATGGGTAAAATTAACAAAGTTTGATGATCAAATTTAGCATATTAAGTAAATTACACAGTAGTAAAATAATCACTTTTTATCTAGTGGCATCAAGTATGAAGTTTATTAGTATTATAAGAAGAACATGTGGTTACTATAACTGTGGCCTAACCTTTTAAGCAACAAAATAACGTTCATTCTGGGGATCCTCTCAAGACTTCCAAAGGACAGAAGAACTGGGAAAAGACTATTTCTGTGGCACAGTCCATCATGCAATATAGAATTGCGAATACATTTTAAAAACCTCATGTGGCTCAATTATACCATTACTGAGCAAAATGGTTAATTTACTGAGTTCATTAGCTTTTCCAGTAATTAACATCAATACAGATTAATTTTTAAAAATAATTCTACAATCCGAACACAAAAACATTTCCCAGAGTTAGAGAAAACGGAGACTATATGTTTGGCTCAGAGGCTGTTTTCATGTCGTAGGGTTAGATTTTCAAATGTAGTTTACTTCAACTTAATTTGCTTAAATAGGTGTTTAAATGTTCACCCAGGGAATAATATGTATTTTGTTTTAAAATACTTGTAATTTACCATGTTAAAATATATATGATTCTGAAACGTTATTGCTGTGCAAAAATATGTGTATTTGCATTTCAAATGTGTAATACATCCATACTTCAAAATTTTTCTCTCAGCAAGCACTTTGTGTTAAAGCAAAAAAAATTACAAAATTGGAGAAATTATTTTTTATTTAATTAGTGAACAAGAAATACAGTTATCTAACAAAGCAGACAAACCATTTATCTAACAAAGCAGACAAAACCATTTGTGAAGCCTACAGAGATTGTGTATCTGTGTTCATTAGCCTATTACAAATAATGTGAAAGGCAAAAACTGCCACTGAACATCTCTAAAGCCCTGTTGAAATCAGGATGTGTAACCACATTTAAAATAGTTTTTAAGCTATTACAGCAACAAGACAGACCATTCCAACTTTCTGTGGCTAGAAATGAGATCCCGGGGTGGACTTTTATTTTTCTACTGTCTTTGTGTAGAGACTATTATCACGTGGAAGAGTTTATTTTTCTTCATCCTTTTTTTCCATGCCTATCCACAGTATTGAACCTTGACCAGCCTGAAATTGATAGCATCATTTTACCCAACAATAGTGTACTTTAAATGCATGAAACTGATAACCAGATAAATGTTTAACCATTAAAAAAAAACCAAACAACTTAGTTGGTTTGGTGTTGTACAGATGAAAGAACCAAAGGAAAGGCCCAATTTATGATATGGCAAAAGAAAGAAAACTAAAATGAGTATAAAATAATCTATTTTATACGTGCAAAAATATACCTGGGGCACATTATCAAAACATGAATCTTTACTTAAGAGTGAAAACTGGATAAAAAATGGCTAAAGAACTACTTGTAACCTTTCCATTTATCCTGTTCATCAGATGTAGATGGTTAAAATATTTATTCCTGTCTCAGATGTAAAAGCAAAGTGCTTGAAGAAAAATAAACCCATTTTAATCTTCTTCCTTTCTTTCTTTACTTTTTCCTAGTTCCATAAATTCTGTGTGCACTGTCTCTGTAACTTTTACAATAGGAAATTAATGTTGTAATCATTACACATGCACCTTGTATTCCCTGACTACTTTCCATCTTTAACCTAACCTCTTCCACTGCAGTATTTAAGAAAGCTATGTCATCTCTTTTATCACCTTACACACACCAATTCCACATTTTCTCCAGAACAGTTAATGTGTTTAACTCTTCCCACAGCATGCAAGTTTCTCTTGTATGTAAATTCAACAATGTTACCTTCTTCCAGTGGACATTGTTGTTTTGTATTTCTTTGATCTCCAGGCAGATTTTGACACATGAGACCACTTGGTCTTTTCAAATTTCTTAGCTACATGTCTGCCCTTTCTTCCTGCCATGTCCCCTTCCAACTTAATAATTCTTTCCCCATTTCTGGAGTAGTTCTTCCTTTATCTATGTATTTTTCTGCTTCAATAGAATACTGCATGATTTCATTTTTGGCCTCTGTTTTTTTCTAACTACCTTCTTTCCTTTTGATTTTACTGTTACCTGTATCTTTTAACCACCCTTAATACTGGTATGCAGCTGAAAACTTACTTCATACAAAGAATCTAAAGAACATTAGGTTGCAGTCAGATGCAAATAAGTTAGTTGGGGATTTCATTAACATGCTGTTTATTCCTTTTTCTATAGTGAATTAGGATAGTAAATAGACTTGGACATAAACCAGATCCCTGGAGTATCTGGCTAGACATTTCCTCCAAAGTTGACAATTTACATTTATCACTACTTTTCTATTTGCTCTTTCAGTCACTTGGAGTACATGTGACACTGTTCCTGGCCAAGCCAATGTTCAGCAATTTGGAGTTACTTCATAAGAGACTTTTATCAAATGCTTTGCTATAATTCAACTCTTTTGTACTGACCACTTTCTCTGTCTCTTCTATTTTTCACTTCTATCAAAATAATAAATCAAGTCTGTCCAATAGTATCTGTTTTTAACAAATGTCCGAACTCCAGTATTTGCTAGAAGTTTAGTCATTTAATTTCTTTTTATTCCATTATTTTATTTAACTCTTACAACCTGGCAGGTTTCACATCATTAAACTTGTGTTTGGAGAGGATTTTAAAATTCACTTCCAGCTCAAATGTGATATTGGTTTATATTAGGTTGTTTTTCACTTAGCAAACCAAAGACAAGCAAAATATTTTGATTTCATATTTGTGAGTCTCCATTTTAAAAATGAACATGTCCGGACTGCTGTACTATAATTAGACAAGGCCGCTTAGGTATTTTGAAAACAAAAGTAATGCACTTATATTAAGAAAACAACTTTTTTCACAGGTTGACACATTTTTCCACACATGAAGTTTGCTGCAATGCCTGATTTCACTCTTTGAAGCCTCTCATGTAGCTGCTCTCTTCCTAATTGTGGAAAACAGGACAGAGATATTTGCAGAACTTCCTGGCGTTGCTCTTTTGTTGCAGGAGTCTCTACTGAATGGCACAAGAAATGTGTGTTCTACCAGAAGCTGATTTTGATTACCCATGTAAGCTCTGAGCCTGCTATAGAATCTAAGTACCTGGACTTATGTACCCACATAGAACTTACATGGCTTTAGTTGCAAAGAAGACAGTCTTAGGATTGCGTTAAGCTGCTGTTATGCCTTGTGCTATACAGCTTTAAGACCGGCTTTCTTTTCATTATATTAATTTAAGGCTGTCAAACGACTAAAAAATTTGCTCACAATTAGTTGCGCAATTAAAAAAATTTATCACAATTAATTGTAATTTTAATTGACAGATAAAAATTCTAAATTACACACAGAAAAACTCAAAGTTATGGAAAATTATGTATGTAATTTGTATGGTTGGGAGGTGGGTGTGGGGGGGAGTTTATGAAGGTGTAGGGGGGTGGGGGTTGGAGCTTGGGAAGGGGCGTTCCTGCATACCCTGGCAGGATCTGGGATATTGTGGGTCAGAAGTGAGGGACAGACAGACAGACACAAACACACACACCATCCAGCAGGTAACTGTGTGGTGGGGAAGAGACATGGGGGGGGGAGCCAGATCGAGGCCCCCATGGTGAAGGAGGTAGTGGGGCATGGGCTGGGGTAAATGGGGCACTGGGGCTGAGGTGGTTCATGGGATGGAGCTGTGGGTGGCTCATCTCAGCCCTGGTGCCCCATTCACCCCAGCCCCTGCCCCTGTCTCTGCCCCACTCCCTCCCTCACTGTGGGGGCCTCAGTCAGCCTCTCTCACACCCCTTCTCTCCCCCATGCCCCTTCCCCTTCATATACTTGCCTGCTGAGTGCTGCTCCAAATGCCACCAGATTGCGTTTCAGCTGCCTGCAGGCTAATGCTGTGTGTCTGTGTATGCCCCTCCTCCCCTTCCCCCACCTCTGCTGCAGCAACCCATAGCCTGCACCTGGGCTGCACTGTGGTCCTCTGTGCTATCACTGCTGCCCCACAGGGTGGCCCAGAGGCAACAGTGATGGCGGTGGAGTGGAGCCCAGGTGCAGTCTCCAAAACCATGCATGTAATTTCCACATTAAAAAAATCAACACAAACAATTAAAGTGTTAACCATGATTAACTGACAGTCCTGTATTAATTATACAAGTTTCCCTTGCTTTATGCTGTACATGCTTTCCTGGAAAACGGTGCATAACTCAAATTTGCATAAAGAGAACCCACTTCACAAGGTAACAAATAGGTTCCAAGACCTTGACTATACTGACCCCCCAGGCCCATTTCTACCACTTTTACAAGACAATTTTGGTACCCACCAACAGGATGAAAAGGTGGCAAAGAGTGATTGGCGACTGAGCAAGAACAAGAGTTGTGCTTAACAATAGTTCTCAGCATGCACTGAGGCCCTTGGGTACTTGCTCCACTTGCATGCATTGCTGCTGCTAGATACAAGGGTCATGCATAGGCTACTATAGTTTAAGTGCGTGTGTAGTGTGTTTCTTTTGCTTTGGAAGCAGCTTGTTTCAGAAGTATAACTGTTTTAATTTTCATAGGTGTTAAGTGTTCACAAATTCTGAAATTACGTTACAGACCAGCAGGTCTCAATCTTGTTAAACTCAAGGCTCCCCTTGGAAAATGCCAGCTCTTAGTTTTCACTTACTTCTTGACTATGGAAAATTAATATAGCAATTCTTCTGTTGCAAAGAACTCAGAAAGGTCTATTTACAGTTCTGTTCAGAACTTCTTAAGCACCTTATTCTTAACAAATGCAATGATGTAGTTTTATCATAACACAATAATAATTCTAATTTAAAAGAAACATTGTTTTGTCATCAGCAAACAGTACAAAAGCAAGTGGAAGTAACACGAGACTATTGGTACTTAATGATCAGTGTGAAATAGAAATTCTTATTTATGAATAATTTTATCATAACAAATTTTACCATAACTTATTTTTTCACAGTCATATACATAAAAATCATAGTTGGTAAACAGTAAAGTCAGTAAATTATCTGAGAATGCCTATTTTGGTATCAATTACAATAATATAAATAGATACAAATATCCAGATAATAAGTGACATAAATAGGCCAGAGGTCATAGTTAAGTCTGTTGTTTGGGGATGACATGCATTTCTTTGTGTTTAATAAAACCTAATATGTAAATTTATAATGTCAACAGTATAAATTTTAAAATACCTTTAACTTCTCAGATCATGTGTTTAAATGGTTGAGTTTCTGTGTATAGGATTAGTAAATAAACATCCCTTGACAGATTTAATTTGTTTAAAAAATATGTGGATGGACTGTATTATTGAGGTCTGATGTAACTACACTTTTCTGTCAGACAAAATTTTGAAAGATTAATTCCTATAACGAAAATAATACTGTACATTTCAATATTTTGTCTGCTTGCAAGAGTGAAAAAAAGCTGGAAGCTGGAAGTTGGGGAAGGCACAACCAGTACATGTGTGCCATGGATTAGCTTTTGGCAAGTTGCCCAGCAGAGAGGCTTGGATGGGATTTTAGCAATACTTAAGCCCTCTTTTGTAATAGATTTTTCAGGATCAGGAAGAATTTTTTTTAAGAGCTATTATTGTGCTGGTTCAATTTTGGACTTGACACCCATGAAAGTGTCATGTCTGTCCCCACTTCCCCTCCCATAATACTTCAAAATTAGCAGACAGTGAATAACTATTCTACCCTAATTCTGTTCTCTGACTCCTGTCACTAATTCTATTAGCTGTTTGATCTGAATGTTGTCTTTTTTTCTGTAGTTTGCAAAGGCAGCTGACTGAAACTGGTCACTTAAAACTATGCAATGTAGTCCCTTTATATGTAGTTACCCCAGCACTTATTGATTGCCCAGGTTTTAATTTTCTTATAGGAACTGCTTCCCAAAGCTTTGAATCATTATTTAAAAAGAAGATTATAAAACTGTCTAGAGTAAGTAGAAATAAATTCAGTAATGTTTAATAGCAATTTCACTCAATTTACTCGAAAACCAATAACCTAGAAATGCTGCTTTTTTGATGTGTGAACAGTTTCCCCTCATACATTCCCTTGGATACTCAGGAGCAAGCATGTGGTTAGGCTTATTTTGTAGTGTAACATGATGATACAACATCAGTACAGCATGATTTAATACCACAGCTATACTTCTGGGAATTTTGGCCCAGAATATTATGTTAGAGCCCCTCCAGTTTAACAGCCCTGCTTTCTCTTCCTATACTGTTTCCATGGTAACATGTCTTGGTAATGAGTCATGTCAGTCAACTGAGATTTTATAAAGCAGTGTCCTGCCAAAGGTAGCTGTTTCTTTGGCAGTTACTTTTTTCCATAAAATTGCTTGTGGCAACTGTAAACATAGCAAAGAGAGTTTCTTCCCATTACAGTAAACCCCTGTCAAAGTCAGTGAGGATACAAGCGGGGTGAACGTTCATGCAACAGTGTTCTAGTAATGTTAGCCATGGCTGGGCGTGAACTGAGCAGTGCTGACTTGTGTTTACAGTAATGTCTTTTTACTTGTAACCCCAATAATGCAAATTTTCATGACAATGGATGTGAGAGTGCTGATTCTTACACCAACTTACTTGGCTTTGTTCTTCATTAGCAAGTGAAGGCAGTAATTAGAAATTTAAAAAAATCATAAACGAGAAAAGGGAAAATGAGAGGTGCTCCAATACATCAGTCCAATATCAGATCGGCACCAATATAAAGAAAATTTATTATATCGGAAATTGGCCATATCAGGCCAATAATTTGACCAATAAATGGCCCATGCAAGCCACAGTGCATCACAGGCGGTGAGAAGCACAGCCCTGCAGCTTGAAGAACTGCGTCCAGCTGGTGAGTCTGGTGTGGTGGGAGGGAGGAGCCGGGGGGGCAGATCAAAGCCCCTGTGGTGAGGGAGGAGTGGGGCTGGGCTTGGGGCAAGCGCTGCCCAGTCGAGATGAGGTGGGTGTGGTACAGAGCTGTGGCTCATCTGACGGGAGGCACGGAAATTGGAGGGTGGGGTGGCTCCCGTTACTGTGCGCCACTTGGCTGGGAGCTGCTGGTTCAGCATCTCGTCCAGCGCTCACCTGCTCATCCAGCAGCTCCCGCCACTGCTCCTGCCACTCATTGGGGAGGGCGGCGGGGGTGGCATGTGCCTCTCATAGTCCCTTTCCAGAACAGCCCCACCTGATGGGAAGAGGTTGGCACAGCCCTGGCCCCAGCCTGCCCCACACAGATCTGGGGTCCACACACCCCCCTGCCCTGCCCTCCCAGATGAGCACTGGGAGCAGGAGTGGGAGCCACCTGATGAGCAGGTGAGCACCAGACCAGCAGCTCCCAGCCAAGTGGCGTATAGTGGCAGGAGCCACACCCCCTGACACTCCCTGCGCCACCTGGACGACCCACAGCTTCGTGCCATACCCACCCTACCCCAGCTGGGCAGCACTTGCCCCAGCTCCACATCTTCCCTCACTGTGGAGGACCTGATCTACTCCCCCCCAGTCTCTTCCCTTCCCCCTGCTTCCACCACACCAGATCTACCAGCTGGAGGCAGCTCTCCACACTACTAGGCTGGGTATTAGAAATCAGATTGGTATCGTCTGATATGCCTTCTTTAAAAATCGGCTATTGGTATTGGCCACAAAAATCTCTATCAGTGCACCTCTAGGGAAAATAGATATTTAAACAAAGTAGTTAACAAGGAGATGATTTTTAGCTCTGCATATAGCATTCATAAGACAGATACTGGCATAATGTGCACGATTCTAGGGTTAACATTTTAAAAATGTTATATGAAAAACTGGAAAAAATACAGGGAAAAACCCACAAAACTGAATGAAGGGCTGGAAAAAATGGTTTACATGACTAAGAACCTCAGAGCTCAGCCTATTTACTTTGTTGAAAGAAAAAGCTTGAGAGAGAACTAAATACCTGCTTTCGGAGAAAATACTAGATAATTAAGAGCTCTTTAGCTGGATCGAGAAAGGCAGGATAAAAACCACTGACTGGAAGCTGAAGCCATACAAATTCAAAATTTTAGCAATGATAGTGATTAACCACTGGAGCAAACTATCAAGGGAAAAGATGGATTTTTCCATGTTTTCATGTCTTCAAATCAAGTTTGATTCTTTTCTGAAAGATCTGCTATAGTCAAATTATTGGGGTCCATACAGGGGGTAACCAAGTGAAAATTACAGGTTTATATACTGAAAGTCAAATTAGATGATTCAATGATCGATCCTGAATCTTTGATTTTCTAGTCTTTTTTCTTGCTATCACACTTATTCTTTAGGCAGAGAAAAAAAGGAATGTAAAACATGACTTGATCTAATTAAATGACACAATCCTGCTTAACCCTCCCATTTTGAGGTCCCCTAAATACCTAGCAGATGTTAGATTTATTACACATTATACCATACATTTGGCTGACTTATGGCCACATTTAATTCAAAATTTAATTTGTATTGGGCTTATTTGAATGTGTGGAATGTTTCCCATATTTGGGGCTGCTCTATCCCAATCTAGATGGTCAGCTGATCATCAGGATTGCCCCTGCCTAACTCCCTGCCTGATCCCCAGATCAAGCCAGGCAAGCCCTGGGTCTCAAATCAGTACCTGGTGCTGCCCTGTACCGGATCCAAACAATCAGCTGATCGTTGGGACTAGGCATGAGGGAGCCCAGGGGTCCAGGACATAGTTGTCTTCTTCCCAGTTCCCAGGATTAGGCAGGGAGGAGCCCTAGGTCTTGATTTGGCTGGTTTATCCCTGGCAGTTGCATGATAGAGTTCTGAGGAATTTTATGCCCCATCCCAAAAATCGTGCATTCTGCCATGCACATCTGGCAGAATGTGTGATTTTTGGTATGGGATATAAAATTCCACCATTATATTAATGTCTGCCAGAGGGCCCTTGCTAACAAAGGTGGTTCTTTAGAATTTGGGAGCAGAGCAAAATGCTGAAAATGGAGCTGTGTGTACTTGGTATTATTTGTGCATTTCCTACATCAAGAGTGCTCAACAGAGGTGTATGAAACAGGCTGTATTTGATTTGGATTCAGATTCAGCCTGAATTGGGGACAGTGATTCAATTAATTGATTTGAAACTGTCCCTGATTTGATTCGACCAAATCTGAATCTGAAGATTCAATGCTGATTCAGCAAATCAGCAATTTGGCCATAGACATAGCTTTAAATGTTCTTCTACATACCTCGAGGTACCAGGCACAGCTCATGAACACTGCAATGCTGGGGCAGATGGAGCATCCCACAGGAGTGTGGGGGAACACCCACGTGCTTGGCGGTGGACCGGAAGTACTTCCAATCCACTTCTGGGTCTGCTAGGGAGAGTGTGGCGGGGGGCTGTGCCCCTCCAGCTCAGCAGTCAGCCACAGGGAGACCCTGGGTGCCTCCCCAGACCCAGGAGGCACCAGTTACCAAGCCGGGGGTGTGGGGGGGGGGCCCCTGTGTGTGCGCCCCAGCGGACCCAGAAGTGGGCCTGAAGTGCTTCTGGTCCACTTTCGGGTCTGCTACCAAGCATACTGGGGAGTCCCCCACACTCCCGTGGGATGCTCCATCTGACCCAGCATCTTAGCATTCATGACCTGGTACCTTGAGGTATGTAGAAAAAACATTTAAAGCTGCATTTATGTCCAGATTGCTGAATCTTTCCAAATCTCTCTGAATCTATTTGGAGGGTTCTGATTCGATTTGGAGAGCTTAAAGGGTCTCCTGATTCGATTCAGATTTGGAGATTTGACTCCCAAATCAGGCCAAATCTCTGCCAAATCAAATCAGGGACCAGAGTTTTACACAGCCCTACTGCTCAACCCCCAGCCCTCAAAGCCATGGCATCTGGCCCGCGGGGCTCCTTGCAGGTCAGGAAATTCAGCAGCAGGGGAGTGATAGATATCAATACCGCCACCCTCCCCACTGCCAAATTCTTACCTCCTCCTTCCCCCACAGCCAGATAGGGACAGGCCAGATTCCTTTCTCCCTGAATGGCCAGACTGGGGCTGGGCTATATCCCCTTCTGTCTGTGCAGCCAGATAGATGTCAGCATCACATTCAACTGAATGCTGATCTTTATAATTCAGGGCATTATTTGGGTACGATGAATGTTTGTGCTACATGTTGCTCTATACTCTGCTCTTTCCCAGAATAGAGAGCAAACACATCAGTTTTCTCAGTAAAACTTGAAACTGTTTCTTTAATGGAGAAGACAGATGATAGAAGGCATGTGAAAACATACAATAGAAGTTAGATGCATTTTTCTATTTCTTTTGCTTTAATGGAGAAGAGTAGGGTGTTTTAGGCAACTTATTTCTTGCTTTATAGTTTGTGGACCCCATCATGTTATTTGGTAGCTAACTGTGAAGATCATTTTTAATGATTTGCTATTTATAAGGCTAGGGACAGACATTAGATATAAACTGGTTTAAGTGATCAGAAACTTGTTTAAACCTGGAACAGAGAAGATGTTCAGTGCACATAAGCCAGTGTGAGAATGGCTAAAACCGGTTTGAGATAAACCTGGTTGAATGTAGCATCAGACTTAACTGATTTGGCTCAAACCAGTTTATGCAATGTCGTCCTAGACCCCTCGCTGGTTTAAAATAAACCAGACACACCCAGCATCCCAGCAGGGCTCTCTACTCCACAGTAAGGCTGCCCCTTCCCTCGGTCCTAGCTGCAGCTCCCTCCTCACCACTCCCTGCTAAGCACGAATTCTGCCCTCCGCTCTGCATTGGTGAGAAGGTGTCTGTGTATTAGTTAACAGACCACATGCTGGCTATGGTTGGTGCTGAATCAACAGGTAAAATCAGCAAGTAGCTGGTAATGTCCCTCTGTTGTTTTCTTAATTGGGTGATAAACACTGTTACCAATTCCCTGCTGGGCTAATTACAGTATCCTGCTACACCCTCCTCCACTCCATGCTGTGGAAAGAAGGGATGCCTGCTCTAGCCCCCTCCCCCCGGCTTCTAGCCTGAGCCACTGCAGGCATGTGCCTGCATTTCTGGGACGACTGTCCTGTTACAAAACTGATTTAGCTTAGCCAGGTTAGACTACCCTGCAAATATTGAATCAATTCAGGTTCAGGCTTTTTGAATGTCTATCCCTAGCCTAAAAGAAGAAGCAGACTATCCAGAATCTTAGAAGATAGTAGAACACAAGACAAAGGTGTGAAGTTTAGGACGGAAAAGTTTATACTAGATAACAGGAACAAGTTTGTAAAAAAGACTCAGCCAAGGTTGTCTTCAGTTAGTAAAGCTGTATGAATAGTCAACTATCCTATTCCACTATTCACCTATCCATAAGGAACTACACAAAAAATAATGTAAACTGGTACCTTCAGGGACATTTCCAGTGCAAGTTCTTTTTGTTCCTTTCCCTCTGTACTGTTTGATATCTAGTTAAGCAGTGCTTACAGCTAATATAGCTAAAAATGGAACTCACCTGCTTTTTTAAAATAAATTATTTTTTAAAAGTCACTCAACTGACTGTGGGCCTATTAGTGACTTCTGCACTGCATTTTTTATGAAAAACAGATATAGATTTAAGAAAATCATTTAAGAATGATTTCATCTAGTGAGAGTTCTAAAACCAATACAAGTTGGCATCTTGTTTATATCATTTTATTGGTAATTATTCTTTATGCATTCAGCATAAAAATTCAAGATACATTTGACATCATGCATATTGTTAGAATCATCATTTCATTCTTTTTGAGGTGTATTATCATATCTATATTATAGTATCAAAATGTAATAATAAGGAGAGTTGTAACCAAGAACTAATGTTGTAGCCTCTGTAAGGATGAATCTAAGCATGGAGAGACAAAACACATATGTACCAGTGTAAGCTATCCTTATACCAGGGGTAAATGCAGATTGGACACATGATGCATAGCTTATACTTTTTACTGTACTCCAGGGTAAAGTTAACCCCTTGGGAAGTCAGGAGTAACAGTACTGTGTTGGGTGTTGCTATTTACTCAGTTAAAACAGGCTGCTACTAGTCCCCACCAGTGCTTAGTGACAAGGTTGTGTAATAATGCTTATGGCAGGAAGATACCTTGAGAGAGCTGGTCATCCACTCATTCTGGATGCCTCACATCAGTGATTCAGGGATACAGGTTTTAGCTGTGTTGGTCTACAGGCAAAAGCAGTGAGAACTCTTGGTAGAGTCATTATCTTTTATTAGACTAACTGGATAGTTGCAAAAAAAGTCTTTATTTGCAAGCTTTGAGGCTTATGTGTCCTTCCTCAGGCAAAGGAGAATGCAAAGATTATAAAATTTCTCCCACAGAAATGAGACTTTTGGGCAATGAGCCTGAAAGCTTGCAAATAAAGAATTTTTTTGCAACTATTTAGTTGGTCTAATAAAAGATATCGCCTCTACCAAGAGTTCTCACTGCTTTTGCCTGTAGACCAACACGGCTGAAACCTGTATCCCTGAAACATTGAAGATATTGTAATTAGCTGTTCTGAAATGAAAACTTTATATTTTTTACAAAAAAAGAAGAAATATTCAAAAAACCTGAGACCTGAAGGCTACTACCCCTGCTCCAGCCTTTTGTTTGAACCTAATTTGCATACCTGCAGAACAAACTCTGTACAACAGAACTGCCCTAGCCAGGAGAAACATTCCATCAACCAACTCTCATGTGCAATATAAAACATCTTACCAAGAAAGAAGCAAAATTCACCAATCTGCTTGCCATCAGAAACCTTTGAGGTAAACAGACTGTTCCAACTTTTATTTGAGCCTAATTTGCATTATATGATCTTTTCCACCCATAGGAACTTATAACATCCTTCAACTGTCCTATGCAATATGAAATTTCATTTCTACCTGGGAGAAATTTTACAATATTTGCATTCTCCTTTGCCTGAGGAAGGGCATGTGAGCCCAAAAGCTTGCAAATAAAGAAATTTTGGTGCAACTATCTAGTTGGTCTAATAAAAGATATCTACCAAGAGTTCTCACATAAGTGATAACATTCATGTGAATTATTCTGGTGTTAATATGCTGTGTGTTCACATGCTACAATGCATTATGCTTCTAATTATATTTAATTTTCATAATTTCTTACAAAAAAAGAACCCATAGAAGTCTTTGTTATTGATTAAATAATGGTTTTCATAATTGTCATGTGTTGAATTAACTCCTAATCTATGATGTCAGAACTACAGTATGGAGATTTGGAAAAGGTAGATTCTAATCACTATAAAAGATGAGTCAGTCAAATTCTAGTGCTATGATGGACTCTATGCAAAGGTTATCTACCCAGCAGGATTTGTCAAACAAATGCAATAAAGATATGGATGTGAGGTAAAATCGTTGCCCACTCAAGTTGGTAAGAAGTGTCATTGACTTCAGCTGAACCAGGATTTCTAACAGTGTTTCACTGGATCACAATAATTAGATTTTTTTAACACTGTGCTGATTACTGTGGGCATGCCTGAATGGCACAAGGCTGTGTTATGCTAAAATGAACCACGCTGACTTTACACATGTGAACTCTCTAAGTGTAAGTGGTATGGCATATTATGTGGAGATACAGTCTCTGGTTTGGGAGCTACTTTTAATAGAGCCAGACTGGTGCTCTCTTGAACCACACGAATGTACCCTGTGGTTTTTGAATGCTGCACATTTAAGAACATTTGACAAAGATAATGTTTTTTCATCCATCTTCCATATACCCTTCCCTTATTGCTTATGTTGGTTAAGTCAAATAAGCTTGTTTTGAATTCTGCATTGGAGGTAATGAGGTTTATGGATGCTTGTCTTCAGGAATGAGTCCTACAATTGTAAGCCAGCTGCCAAAAGAGTTCTATTCACTGTTCTCTTGACTGACTGACTGACTGTCCCTAACTTTAGTGTAATGAAGCTGTATCAGTTATTCAGTAATGGGTTTTGATGACAGTTATTCTGAATAAAAGTTTTGCTGCCAGTGTCATTACAGTCAGGCTTTTGCAGAAAAAATACTGGTTCACACTAAAATATTACTATTACAACCCAGCCACCTCAGGGATTTACTAAATGCCTAAATCATTCATTTCTCAAATACTTTCTATAACCCTCCATTATGTTCATATACAGAAGGAGGCCTAAAAGTTCTTACAATGTTGCAATACTTAAGAAAAGCCACAAAAAGCCCTCAAAAGACCACAGCAAGACAGTGAGCCAAATCTACAAAGATAGGACTGTAGGAGATGACAGAGATAGCTCACTGTCCCCCTCAAATACTAAATAGAGTTTACAGTGTTTGTACAAAACCAAAGTATCTCTAAAGCAACAGTATTTCTCCAACATGTTAGTAAGGTTCTGTAACATTTTGCTGCTACTTAATCCTTCTCTGAAACAGCTGGCACCTGTTTCAAATGTAACATAGAAATCTTGGTATGCAACATAAATTTAACTACATATAGTGGTTTATTCTTCAAATATTTCAGCTGCAGGGTGCTTAGTTACAAGTGACTTTTGGTGGCAGGTAGTGATCCAAAACCAACCCAACTTAAAAGAATTTTAAAACCATTCAGTTTGTATTGTGTCTAGGTCAGGGGTCAGCAGCCTTTTGCTGGTGCAGGCCAGGGCTTACCACCTGACCATCACTAGGCCGGAAGCCTTTCATAGATTTCATAGACATTAGGGCTGGAAGGGACCTCGGGAGATCATCGAGTCCAGCCCCCTGCCCAAAGGGCAGGAAGTCAGCT
>NW_017728921.1:17634663-17641114 GCF_001723895.1 Crocodylus porosus | reverse complement strand
GCCACAACTGGGCAGTTTGGCCAAGAGGTGATCATGGGATACCTGATCAAAAGCTTTTTTGAAGTCAAGATATATGACTTGACCCTTCTCTCCCTCTGAGCAGCTGGCTGACAGATTCCCAGCCTCTCTGCAGCAGGCAGGGGTAAGCTCAGATGCTGCGGAACAGTGAAAGGGAGCACTGCGGAGAAAAGGGGTGATAGTCTGTGCTGAATCAGACATCCACAGGCCAGATCAGACCTCTTTTCAGGCTAATTCCAGCCCATGGGCCATAGGTTGTACCAACCCCTGGTTTAGATAACTGACCAAGACAATGGGAAAGAGGAAATGGCATACTGAGAACTAGGGCTGTGCGAAGCTTTGATCCCTGATTCAATTTGGTGGAGATTTGGCCCAGTTTGATGGCTGAATCTCCAAATCTGAATTGAATCAGATGACCTTTCAATCTCTCTGAATCGAATCAGAACCCTCTGAACTGATTTGGAGAGATTCGGAGATTTGGACATAGACACAGCTTTAAATGTTTTTTCTACGTACCTCTAGGTAGCAGGGGCTCGTGAGTGCTGTGATGCTGGGGCACATGGAGTGTCCCATAGAAGTGCAGGGGGCTCCCCAGCAATATTCCCTCAAAGGCTTAGCGATCCATGAGCACACCGCTTTGGTCTGTGAGTGCACCACTTTGGTCCATTCCCGAATTGGTCTCACCTCCCCCTTTCGGCGTGCTGAACAAATTATTCTCACAACATTATTTGGGAGAAAAGCCTTGAAATATTAAACTATATATTATATATTTTATTTAAAAAAAAATTAAAATATAAACTGTACCAAAACGCAAAAGTTTTATGTATAATTCTCCGCCTGAAGAAATCATGCAAAAGAGAATAGATTTTATGTGACAGACATAAATCGCATCATTTAATATATTCTCAGGCACTGTGAAACACTGAAAGTATGCCTGGTCTGCCCTATCTGGCAGGTTTCATCACTCTTTCAGAAATGATCAACACTGCCTCCCGTGCCTCCTCGGCCTTTGAAAGTGGCATGGAGCCTTGTGCGTCCTGGCACTGGGCAAACCAGGTAGCGGGGAGACACATGGCATTGGGGCTTGGGGCGAAGCTCGCCCAAAGGGGCTGGGGAGCAGAGCAGTTGCCTGGAGCCAGCAGAGCCCACATGATGCCTGGCTCTGTCCCAGCCCCTGTCTGAACCCCCATCTCACCTCGGGGAGGAGCCACTGCCTGCCCCGCGCTGCTCTTTCTCCCCATGGGGACACCGGCATGGTGACGAGTGGAGCGCAGTCGAGCAGTAACTTACCACCGGCCCTAGTGCCTCCACTGCACTCTGGGTTTCTAGGAAGCCACAGCCCAGCTCCTCCCCAGGCAGGTGCGCGGCATTAAAAAGTTAACGCGCGGCAATTTTTTTTGTGTGCACAACCACGCATGCACGCAGCGTAGATGGAAACTTGCTCCCCAGTGTGCTCGGCAGCAGACCTGGAAGTGGACCAGAAGCACTTCCAGTCCACTTCTGGGTCAGCCAAGGAGCGTGCTGGGGGCCACCCCCCCACTCGGTGCCTGGTGCCTTCTGGGTCTGGGGGGGGGGGCACCTGGGGTCCCCCTGCAGCACATCGCCAAGCCAGGGGGGTGCGGGGGCCTGCCCGCATGCTCCTCAGCAGACCTGGAAGTGGACCAGAAGTACTTCCAATCCACTTCCAGGTTTGCTGTTGAGCATGTGGAGGCCCATTCCCCACTCCTGTGGGATACTCCATGTGTCCCAGCATCACAGTAATCACAAGCCATGCTGGTACACTGAGGTATATAGAAGAAGCTTTTAAAGCTGTGTCTATGTCCAAATCGTTAATTCTCTGAATCAGAATCGACTCTTCAGATTTGGCCAAATTGAATCAGGGACAGTGATCTGAATCAACAAATCAAATCACTGTTCCGGATTTGGGCCGAATTCGAATTGAATAGGGCGCACTTTGCACACCCCTACTGAGAACTGTCAAATATACTACTAGTATAAGGGGTACAGGGCAAGTTGTGCCTTTGATGCATTTGAAGTTATTTTTGATTTCTCCACCTCCTCTCTTTCAAGGGTGGAAGCCCATAGTTCAACCACTCTGGGCTGCAGCTCTGTCCAACAGTCATTTTATTTTGACACTGTGGGCAGGTATGAAGGTGTTTCGGAAACTAATGGTAATTTCAAAATAAAGCCATTTTGTGTGCAGTGATCATTTACTGGACCTCCATCTCTTTCCTACATAGTTGAAAATGATGGGTGTATTTGACAATGTGTCATCAGTGTTCTTTTGCTGCTCTGTAGTTTCTCATTTTGTCACAGACAAACAGTGTGGGCAGCTGTTTTTTCCATTAGTTTATGAGTATATATAGTAAGAAATTTCCCTCCATGAGCCTGTGATTAGTAGATGATTAAAGTGACTAAATAAATGTATCTTGAGGAAGCTGTTTTAAGTCACCCAAAGATATGCAGCCATTGGAGAAAAAGAAGAGAAACAACAAAAGCTCATTGCCTGGTGTTAATAAAAGCTCATTTCCCTTAAAGTTTGAGCAAGACCTGCTGCCCCAGTCCTATCCTGCCAAGCATCCATCGCAGTCTACCTGCCCTCTACAACTTTACTCGCTCCTTCCCCCCACTAGCTGGCTAGTGTCCTTTTGATCTTAGGCCTGAAGGGTGTGTGTAGATGAAACAGGGACCCTAAATTGAAGTGGTTGGTCTTTAAAATGCCACTTCAATTTAAGGCAAAGTAAACCCCCGTGTTGTGCACACACCCATGCACTTACCTGTCTCTCCAGCAGCGGGGAGGGGAGGGCAAGCTGCTGGCGGGTGGGGCAGTCCCTGGGCTGCGTGAGGGATTGGTGCTTCCCTCCACGGAAGCAGCAGCCCTCCCCCACCCCAGGCAGAACCCACCCATAGGTACCTGGCTTAGGCAGTCCCAGGGGCACCGCAGCCACGGAGGGAAGCATTGGGCCCCTGTGCTGCTCAGGCAGGCAGGCTATGCTGCCATTCAGGCAGGCTCTGGGGCTGCTGCCAGGCTGCCTGCACAGGCTTTCTGCAGAGCCCCTGAGGTGCGTGAAGCCTGGTGCTTCGCTCCGCGGCTATAGGGCAGCAAACTAAAACTCCTCCTTGGAGTTTTAGTTTGCTGCACCCCAAGTCATTTAAGGCATGTTGTGCTGCCGAATTTGCTGTGGAAGCTGGAATTACTGAGCAATATGCCGCTGACACATGCAAACCTCAACACCATTAAAGCAGTGCAAAAGCATTTAACCCGTTTTAAAGTGTCATGCACACATGCCCCTCATTTTGTCTACATATGGCCTAAAACACCAGCTTTGTAGCTTCTGACTGGCGTATGGAAATTGTATCTTCCCAACTGAGCCATTATCTTCTAACTCTCCTGAACTTATCCAGATGTGCCTTGTCTCTCTGGCCATTTGTACATGCCACAAAATTGGCCTTTAAAGCAGCTTAATGCCCTTTTGCACTGCTTTAATGGTGCAGCTGTTTACACATATCAGCGGCGTAGTGCGCGTTAAATGACTTTGGGATGCAGCCAAATAAAACATGTCTGAGATGTTTTAGTTTGCTACCTTACAGCTGCAGAGGGAAGCACCAAGCCCCATGCAGCTCAGGGGCTGTGCAGGCAGCCTGTACAGGCAGCCCAGCAGCAGTCCATGCCGGTGGGCTCCACTGAAGGAACAAAAAAAAGTGGTGAGCCTAATTTCGCCCCCGGAACTTGCCTGCCTGCCTGAGCCGTGTGGGGGCCTGGTACTTCCCTCCATGGCTGTGGTGCCCCTTGGGATTGCCCGGGATGGGTATGTGTGGGCAGGTGCTGCCTGGTGGGGAACCGCTGTTGCCTCAGAGCACCAGGCCCCCTCCCCACCCTGCAGCTCAGGGACTGCTGGGTCCACCGGCATCTCGCCTTCCCCTCCTCACTGCCAGTGAGGCAGGTAAGGGTCAGGCCTTGACCCTTGTGTCCACGCCATGGGGGTTTACTTCGCCCTAAATTGAAGCAGTGTTTTTAAAAACCAACCGCTTCAATTTAGGGAGAATAAAACCGAAGTAAATCTCCATGGCATGTAGAAATGGCCTCTGACCACAGTTTGGTTTCCTGCTTATTTTTCCTTTTAGCCTCATTGATTTAACTCCGTGTCATAAACAGAAGAACACTTTTCACAAAACAAGCGCCCTATCTAAAACTGCACAATCCTTCATCCTCAAATGAAACCTTCATACTACCTTCTGAAAACAGACCTGGGAACACGTACTTGTAACTTCTCTGGACACCAACAATGACACACTTCCCAAAAACATTGATTTTATGTCTAATTATAGCTTCTTGCCTCTCCCTCTGCCAGCTCCTCTTTCTGGCTTGGAATGTGACTGGTTCTTTTCCATATTTGAGTGTTGGAAGCCACAGATTATCTCCTATGTCTACCAAGTGTACAATCACAGAGAGAGGTAGTCAGTCATGTTATTTTGATGCCAGACAGAAGGCAGGGTAGAGTTGCACAAAGGGTCTGATAGAAGATATTACCTCACCTCACATATCTTGCTTTAATCAGATTGAATATCAGATGATATGATATGATATTATTATCAGAAAAATAATAAAGATATTACCATTGTTCCCTACACTGATATACACAGAGCTTGCCTTCTCTTACTATTCATACTCTCAGTTGATTAGACTCGTTTTACTTGGGCTTGACACGCACAACACAAATTTCACTGACAGGGCCCAATTCCTTGACTTGATGGAAGAGTCTCTGAGGCCAGAATTGTGTCCTGGTAATGTACTTTCACATGCACACAAAAAGGAATATATACAGTGATTTAATTTTAAGTATTGGATTCCTCTTCTCAAGGCAGAAGTTGAATGAACCCAAGTTACGTACTACTCCAGCTTCATCTTGCTGCTAATCTAAAAGTTAATTTTTCTGCTCTTTCTGTCTTTACTGTTTTAGTAACCTTGACTACTAGCAATCAGACAATTAAAAAATACTAATTGAAAAAAATAAGTATTTAAACTATTATTAATTCATGTGTTTAACTGTGTCTCTATCTATCACTCCAATTAAAAATAACTTTTTAAAAAAGCTTTTGCATTGAGTTCTTAATTGGTATTTACTAGTAAAAATATAGCCAAAAGCCCTGCTGTTGTACGTAGAAATATCAGTGCACATTTTGATGGCTCCCAGTCTGCATGAATTGGTCATCTGCTTTGTGCCTGTTCATTTCATTCACCAGATCAACTACAGCCAGATGGGAAAGGAGGAATCATAATAAACTTTTTAAGTTGGGAGAAATGCAGGGCTTTTTAATAGAGTTATTTTTTAAGGACAGGGAAGTTTAATATACTTTTCCTTTTTGTCTTTTACTTTCTATCTGAAAGTTGTAACTGTAGCAGTTTGGCTTGTTGAAATGCTTAATTTACACATGTATGCTTTGTTTTCAGAGCTGTTAAAATGTTTAAAGACATTTAAAAAGGCCTGCCTTTGTGGAAACCAGATAGATTAAATCTCTAAACTCTAAATATTTCTACTTTGCATATTTTTTCTGCATTTGACATGCATGCTTTAATCTAATTGTATTGCATTTACTTTGTTTCCCAGACACTATAATGGGGTCTACCTAGACAGTGTTTTTTGAAGGACTGGGGCTTAATTTTTTAATCATAAAAGCTGATCTTCTAGGAATAATTTTCATTTATTCTACTAGAAAATGATTTTAATAGAGCTCAGTATCTAATTTTCTCAGTGGTGAATACATTTAAAAAATAGGTACCTGATATAAAACAGGCTTGAATAAAAATATACACCATAACCCACATAAAAAACCTGTTTTGAATTGTAAACAAAATGTATTAACAATATATTTTTAAACAATATGAACCACTAAAGAATGTTAAGGTTTTAAGGCTGTTATTGCAACATTCATTTTCTTGAAAGAGGATAAATAAATGGAAAACATTTTTTGTTCCAGGACTGCTAAAATGCTAAACTTAGATCAGGCATTTTCTTTGCAAAAAGTGAAACAAATACTGAGTACTTGTTTAGGTCTCCAATGAGATTTTTCAATTTTAATTGAATACCTGGCTTCCCAAAACAGGAAAACACAAGATTTCTATTTTATTAAAAAAATTTAAAATCTTGTTTACTTAATATTATTTTAATTATAAATTTAATGTTTAAGAGATTTTGACAGACATCTGCCTTGATTACAATATATCAGCACAAATTTAGGAAATGGCATTAAAGAGTTTAGGAAATGGCATTAATTGTCAGATTAATAGATGTACACTTTGCTGGGTAGATGTACACCTTGCTGGGGTCTAGATGTACACCTTGCTGGGGTCGTTTGACCCCAGTACTCTTTCCTGCCATGGCAGGGGGTCAGACTAGATGATCTGCTCAGGTCCCTTCTGACCCTAGAAACT